>NC_135811.1:58770022-59370022 GCF_964213995.1 Mustelus asterias
TGTTCCTTACTCAGTCTGCACCATAGATAAATGCAGTGAAGTCCATTACAAAATCAGAGGACTACAGCATTGAGGTATTGGAATATAGCATTGTGATATATGGATGCAGCAATGAGATCTGAGATTCTTCTTCATAGGTAGTCCCTCGGAGTCGAGAATGATTTGCTTCCACATTAACAATGAGTTCTCAGGTGATTGAGGAGTCCAATGTTTGACCGACTGTCTGCGTCACAGGTGGGGCAGATGGTTGTTGGAGGAGTGGTGGGTGGGGTGAACGGGTTGCCATGCTGTCGACGCTTGACTTCAGCTTGCTCTGGGCGATGGAACTCGAGGCGTTCAGCTCCTTCCCAAATGCTTTTCCTTCACTTCGGATGGTCTTTTGCTGGGGATTCCCAGGTAGCAGTAAGGGTGTTACACGTATTCACGGAGGCTTTGAGGGTGCCCTTGAAAAGTTTCCTTTGCTCTCCTGGGGCTCACTTTCCGTGTCAAAGCTCTGAATAGACCGTTTGTTTGAAAATCTTATGTCAGGCATGTGGACCACATGGCCCACCCAGTGGGGTTGATTAAGAGCGGTCAGTGCTTCAATGCTGGAGATGTTGGCCTGAGTGAGAACACTGATGCCTATCCCACCAATGGATTGGCAGGCTCTTGCTGGTTGTACTTCTCGGGGCTTTGCGATGCCTGTTGTACATAGTCCATATCTCTGAGCCATACAGGAGGGCAGATATTAACACTGCTCTGTAGACCATAAACTTGGTGCAAGGTCCGAGGACCTGGTCTTCAAATGCTCTCTTCCTCAGCAGCAGTGGCACTTAAGGCAGTGTTGAATCTCATTGTCGATGTCTGCCCTTGTTGACAGTAGGGTCCCACCAAAGAAATAGTCCACATTGTCCAAATCTTTGTTATGGATTTTGATAACCAAGGGTTGGGGAGACAGGCTGTGTGGAAGGGCAGGTTGGTAGAGGACCTTTGTTTAATGGATATTTAAGTCCCGGGCTCTCGTTAACCTCAGTGAAGATGTTGAAAAAGCTTCGAGCTCGGCCTCTGAGTGTGCACAGATGCAAGCATCATCTGCTGACTGTAGTTCAATAACAGAGGATGGGGTTGCAGGTGGCGAGGTTGAACAGAGTCCCATTTGTTCTGTAGTTTTGCTCCACTCCAGAGGGAAGCTTGCTGAGGGTGAGATAGAGCATTGCAGCAAGGAAGATCGAGAAGAGCGTCTATGCAATGACACAGCCTTACTTGATTCCAGTCCGAACCTGAACTGGGTTTGAGCTGAATCCTTTAATCAGGATCACAGCTTGCATGGAGCAGGCGGATGGTGACAAACCTTTGCGGGAGCCAAAATGGAAGGAGAACACTCTATAATCCCTTGGTGTTGACAATGTCGAAGGCCTTTGTGAGGTCAAAGAAGGCCACATACAAAGGTTGGTGCTGTTCCTGCATTTCTCCAGTAGTTACTGCACGGTGAAGATCATGTCCGTTGTGCTTCTTAGTGGGCGGAATCCTCATTGTGACTCTTGGAGGAGCTCTTCAGCCACAGGCTCAAGGCGATTAAGGAGGACAGTTATAATGACCTTTCTTGTGACCAAGAGCAGGGAAATTCTTCTGTAGTTACTGCAGTCAGACTTGTCACCTCTCTTGAAGATGGTCATGATTATGGCATCTGAGATCTCCTGGCATATTCTCCTCATTCCAGATAAGGGGAATAAGATCTTGTACTCGTGCCAATAGTGTCTCTCTGCCATGTTTTAGTGCTTTGGTGAGGATTCCATCTGCTCCAGATGCCCTGGTGTTCTTTAGCTGTCTTTAGCCATTTCTACCTCATGTCGGGTTGGGGTTGTGCTGAGATGGTGGCGGGTAAGATGCTGCGAGATGGAATCGAGGACACTCACATTGAGGACAGAGTCTCTGTTAAGGAGGTCTTTGAAGTGATCCTTCCAGCGGGCACTGACTTGTCGCTCTGTTCTTAATGAACACCTCTCCATTCTTAACCAGCAGTGGGGTGGGGCCTTGGGGCATAGGTGACCTTGACTGCCCTAAAGAAACATTGCACGTCACAATTGTTGGCTAACTTCTGGATCCCCTGCGCTTTCTCCATCCACCATCTGTTCTTTACCTCACGGGATTTTTATTGGACCTCAGCTTCCAGCTATCTGTGGAGCTGCTTTCTTGCTCTGGAGTTGTGCTGCTGGTTCAGGTTCAGAAGTGCCTTGCGCTTGCTGCCTATAAGCTCCTGGATCTCCAGGTCATTCCCAGTCTTGGTGTTTCCTGGTGAAGTGATCAAGCGTCTCTTTACAGGTGCTGATTATGGAGGCCTTGAAGGCAGGCCAGGCGCTGTGCACACTCTGCGTCTCTGGGTCACCGGGATATAATATTACAGCTCCAAAATGCAGGGACATAGCACTGAGATATTGGAATACAGCATTGTGCTATAACACACATTTGATGGGACATCCATTTTCTGAACTAGAATACATGGTAGGAGAAGGTGTAGCAGTAACATCGCTGGATTAATAACCAAGAGGCCCAGGGTAATCCTCAGGGCACGTGGGTTCAAATCCCACCATGCTGGTGAAATTGAACCCATGTGCCCTGTGGAATCGATATAAAGTTTGCAATTGAAAAGTAGTCCCAGTAATCATAGAAACCCTACAGCACAGAAAGAGGCCATTCGGCCCATCGAGTCTGCACCGACCACAATCCCACCCAGGCCCTACCCCCATATCCCTACATATTTACCCACTAATCCCTCTAACCTATGCATCTCAGGACACTAAGGGCAATTTTAGCATGGACAATCAACCTAACCCGCACATCTTTGGACTGTGGGAGGAAACCGGAGCACCCGGAGGAAACCCACGCAGACACGAGGAGAATGTGCAAACTCCACACAGACAGTGACCCAAGCCGAGAATCGAACCCAGGTCCCTGGAGCTGTGAAGCAGCAGTGCTAACCACTGTGCTACCGTGCTGCCCTTAATGATAACCATCATCGAGTATCAGGGTAAATAAATCTCTCTGGTTCACGAATGCTCTTCCTTTAGGGGAGAAAATCTGCCATCCTTACCTGGCCTGGCCGACATGTGACATCAGACCCCCACAGCAATGTAATCGACTCTTAACTGTCCTCTGAAATAGCCGAGCAAGTCTCTTTGTTCAACGGCAATTAGGGATGATGTAATGTCTTAACTATGTTAGGTGTTGTGGCTTTTAAACAAAAAGAAAAAGATGTGGGGTGGGATTTTACGGCCTTGCTTGGGCGAGACTGGAAATTCCTGTCTGAGGTCAACGGAGATTTCCATTGATGGACCTTGGCCCGCGCCGATTCCATGGCGGGCAAAGTGGTAGATTTCCAGCTGTGGTCTGCACACACCAATTCAAACTGACAACAACAGATTTATTGCAGGAGCTGTTGACTGTGCAGAGTAGAAAATGAAGCCAAGACAGAAGCCTCTGAAATACCCCAATGACATCGCCATCAAATCATGTGACTAGCTCTTAAAGCAATCATGCAACCACTTAAATATATAACAAATGTGCAGCAAATTTTGGCCTCGCCAGCAATGCCCACGTCCCATGAATGAATAAATTAAACACCCAACTTGCTTAAAAAGGATGATGTTGCAGGGGCCATGGAGAAAGAGCAGAATATTGGGATCAATTGAATGCTCTAACAGAGGACCAGTACAGGCATGATGGGATGAATGGCCTCTTTCTTTTCCCTATGATTGTCTATTTGGTATTGATAAATGGAAAGGATGGCTTGCTCCTGGGATAGTCACTTTGAATGTGATGATTTGATTTGATTTATTATTGTCACATGTATTAACATACAGTGAAAAGTATTGTTTCTTGCACACTGTACAGACAAAACGTACCGTTCATAGAGAAGGAAATGAGAGAGTGCAGAATGTAGTGTTACAGTCATAGCTAGGGTGTAGCGAAAGATCAACTTAATGCAAGGTAGGTCCGTTCAAAAGTCTGACAGCAGCAGGGAAGAAGCTGTTCTTGAGTCGGACCTATATGGTACGTGACCTCAGACTTTGTATCTTTTTCCCAAAGGAAGTAGGTGGAAGAGAGAATGTCCAGGGTGTTATGGAGTCCTTAATTATTCTGGCTGCTTTGCTGAGGCAGCGGGAAATGTAGGCAGAGTCAATGGATGGGAGGCTGGTTTGCGTGATGGATTAGGCTACATTCACGACCTTACGTAGTTCCTTACGGTCTTGGGCAGAGCAGGAGCCCATACCAAGCTGTGATACAACCAGAAAGAATGCTTTCTATGGTGCATCTGTAAAAGTTGGTGAGAGTCATAGCTGACATGCCAAATTTCCTTCGTCTTCTGAGAAAGTAGAGGCATTGATGGGCTTTCTTAACTATAGTGTCGGCATGGGGGGACCAGTACAGGTTGTTGTTGATCTGTACACCAAAAACTTGAAGCTCTCGACCCTTTCTACTTCGTCCCCGTTGATGTAGACAGGGGCATGTTCTCCTTTACGCTTCCCTGACACTGGCACTCCAAATCCTCCTTCGTTCGCCCACACGAACTGATGTCTCATTGGCTGATGCCCACTAAAGATTGGCACGGCAGATGCGATGACAGTTCTGCCCTCCCACCGTACCGCCTCCCTCACCTTCATTTCACCGACAGCTTCCTCCAATTCAAGCGCTGAGCCACCGTGGCTGAAGTTATTGAATCTGACTCACAAGATATTCCGACCTAAGCAAGGTGCAGCAAGGTAAAGGCTAAGGTACACAGTCTTTGTTTTCTTTGCTCTCCAGTTTTGACTAAAAGGTCATGCCACCTCCCCCAGCCCCTCGGGGTAATTCCAAACAACAGGTTACTCTCGCTTCCTTGAGTAAATACCAAAGACACAAATGTCGGAAATTTCAGAGTGCCCCCCGGCGAATCCTTTAAATTTGGTAAAAGGTCACAAAGTCCTTTTCATGGTGCTACTCGGAAATTAAATATTAATTTAATCATAGCAAAACGCTGGATTGTTGACATTTTAGCTTGAGCTCACAAGCAAAACAAGTTCTTTAATTATATCAAATACCAATGGATATGGATCATTGTCAGCCTGAGGAATTGGTTTACGTTGCAGTGTTACATCAGGACTAGAGGCTTGGAGTTAATGGTTTCCACAATCCTGACTTTACCACGACTGGCGGCTGCATGTGTCCGAGAGATTTAATTTGATTTATTATTGTCACATGTATTAACATACAGTGGAAAGTACTGTTTCTTGCGTGCTATACAGACAAAGCATACCGTACATAGAGAAGGAAACGAGAGAGTGCAGAATGTAGTGTCACAGTCATAGCTAGGGTGTAGAGAAAGATCAAAATTTTGAGGTAGGTCCATTCAAATGTCTGACAGCAGCAGGGAAGAAACTGTTCTTGAGTCGGTTGGTACGTGACCTCAGACTTTTGTATCTTTTTCTCGACGGAGGAAGGTGGAAAAGAGAATGTCCGGGGTGCGTGAGATCCTTGATTATGCTGGCTGCTTTGTAGACAGTGTAGACAGAGTCAGTGGATGGGAGGCTGGTTTGAATGATGGGCTGGGCTTCGTTCAAGACCATTTGTAGTTTCTTGCAGTCTTGGTCAGAGCAGGAGCCATACCAAACTGTGATACATCCAGAAAGAATGCTTTCTCTGGTGCATCTGTAAAAGTTGGTGAGAGTCGTAGTGGACATGCCAAATTTCCTTAGTCTTCTGAGAAAGTAGAGGCGTTGGTGGGCTTTCTTAACTATAGTAGCGGCGTGGAGGGACCCATTTCTACTTTGTCCCCATTGATATAGACAGGGGCATGTCCTCCACTACACTTCCTGAAGTCGATGACTATCTCCTTCGTTTTGTTGACATTGAGGAACAGATTATTGTTGCCGCACCAGTTCACCAGATTCTCTATTGCTTTCCTGTACTCTGTCTCATCACTGTTTGAGATCCGACCCACTACGGTGGTGTCGTCAGCAAACTTGAAAATCGGATTGGAGGGGAATTTGGCCACATAGTCATAAGTATATAAGGAGTATGGTAGGGGGCTGAGAACACAGCCTTGTGGGGCACCGGTGTTGAGGATGATCATGGAGAGGTGTTGTTGCCTATCCTTATTGATTGTGGTCTATGGGTTAGGAAGTTCAGGATCCAGTTACAGAGGGAGGAGCCGAGGCCCAAGCCACAGAGTTTGGAGATGAGTTTTGTAGGAATAATGGTGTTGAAGGTTGAGCTGCAGTCAATAAATAGGTGTCTTTGTTATCGAGGTGTTCCAGGATTGAGTGCAGGGAGACGGCACCTGCTGTGGACCTGTTGCAGCAGTAGGCAAACTGTAGCGGATTCAGGCAATCTGGGAGAGGTGAAAGTCCCGGCCTCACCATCAAAGAAGGAGTTCCCCGTGAAACTGTAGATTTCGTGGTCACACTGTCATCTGATCGGCCAGTCACTAAAGGGTTAACCATCAGCTGGTAAGCCATCAAGGCATGGGTGAGATTTGGAGAGAGGCACTGTGATATAGGTGGACAGCACAGAAACAGGTTTACAGCAAGGAGACACAGAGATAGAGGCCGGAATTCTCCGGCCACTTAGAGTCATAGAGTCATAGAGGTTTACAGCATGGAAACAGGCCCTTCGGCCCAACTTATGCCCCGCTGCCAGCCAATACGGAGAATTTGGAGCTCAGCCAACTCTTCATTCACCGCAGCAGGACGGGAGATCCCGGCTGTGAGTGAGGTTGAAGAATCCGGCCCACAGCACTGAGCTACAGTGATATAATAGCAGTAAGTTATAAGGTTACTACAACAACAATTATATTTATAAAGAAATGAAGAGTTGCATTTATATAGTGCTTTTCATAACCAATGGATGCCTCAGCCAATCGAGTGCTTTTCTAAAGTGTAGTCACTGTTGGAAAATCAGCAGCCAGTATATGCACAGAAAGCTCCCACAAACGGTGATAATGAGCAGACAATTGTGATGTTGATTGAGCGATAAATATTGGCTAGGTTTAGAAGGGATGACTCTTCTTCTAAACTGTGCCACAGGATCACTTATGTCCATCTAACCAGCTGATGGGGCCTCAATTTAACATCTCATCTAAAGGATGCACCTCCGGCAATGCAGCACTCCCTCAGTACTGCACTGGAGCGTCAGCCTAGATTTCTGTACTCGGTGCCGGACTCGTCTGTGGCGACTTTAACAAAATAAAACTTCCCAAGGTGCTTCACAGGTTGATTATAAAACAAAACATCCGACAGCAAGCTACACAGGTATTGGGTCAGGTGGCTGATTGTTTGGTCAAAGACATGGGACAGAAGTTGGTCAGGCGGGCACGCGCCCAACCTGAAAGTGATTGAAGTTGTGTGAAAACACGATGAGTGCGGGTCCCAATGTCATCATGCACTCATAAGAACATAAGAACATAAGAAATAGGAGCAGGAGTAGGCCATCTAGCCCCTCGAGCCTGCCCCGCCATTCAATAAGATCATGGCTGATCTGACGTGGATCAGTACCACTTACCCGCCTGATCCCCATAACCCTTAATTCCCTTACCGATCAGGAATCCATCCATCCGCGCTTTAAACATATTCAGCGAGGTAGCCTCCACCACCTCAGTGGGCAGAGAATTCCAGAGATTCACCACCCTCTGGGAGAAGAAGTTCCTCCTCAACTCTGTCTTAAACCGACCCCCCTTTATTTTGAGGCTGTGTCCTCTAGTTTTAACTTCCTTACTAAGTGGAAAGAATCTCTCCGCCTCCACCCTATCCAGCCCCCGCATTATCTTATAAGTCTCCATAAGATCCCCCCTCATCCTTCTAAACTCCAATGAGTACAAACCCAATCTCCTCAGCCTCTCCTCATAATCCAAACCCCTCATCTCCGGTATCAACCTGGTGAACCTTCTCTGCACTCCCTCCAATGCCAATATATCCTTCCTCATATAAGGGGACCAATACTGCACACAGTATTCCAGCTGCGGCCTCACCAATGCCCTGTACAGGTGCATCAAGACATCCCTGCTTTTATATTCTATCCCCCTCGCGCAATGCTTCTGTGGCAGACATGCACGAGAGTCAGAAGCGAGTTCACTGACATTTAAACAAGGAATTTAACTCATTATGGGGCCACCTGAACACATTTTTATGTGGCCTGTTGGATTTTACGGTTGGTGGATGGGCTGAATGGCCAGACAGCCTATACATTTTAGCTGCATCCTGGATCCAGGGTGGGATGAACCGTCCGGGCTGGAATCACGTTTATAAAGGTGTCTGGGGGCTGAGCTTGGTGTATGATTATGCTGTCTAGACACTCATTGCAATGTTTTTCTGTTGTTGCTATAACTTACAGATCAGCAGCTCTCTCACTGCGCTCCACATTGGTTCTCCCCCTGAGGGAGCACATTAGAAAGTCCAGCCTTATATCCCAGTGGTATATATCCCTATATCCCAATGCTATATCCCTATATCCCAGTGCTGTATCCCTATATCCCAATGCTGTATCCCCATATCCCTGTGCTGTATCCCTATATCCCAGTGCTGTATACCTATATCCCAGTGCTATGTCCTTATATCCTGATGCTATATCCCTATTTCCCAGTGCTGCATCCCTAAATCCCAGTGCTGTATCCCTATATCCCAATGCTATATCCCTATATCCCAGTGCTGTATCCCTATATCCCAATGCTGTATCCCTATTTCCCAGTGCTGCATCCCTAAATCCCAGTGCTGTATCCCTATATCCCAGTGCTGTATCACTATATCCCAGTGCTGTATCCCTATATCCCAGTGCTGTATCCCTCTATCACAATGTTATAATCGTTATATCCCAATGCTATATCCCAGTCCAGCCCACACACCAACCACGATTGGAAGTGTGTTTTGTACCCATTTCCAGGCTCACCTAGTGATATAGTGATAGAACACTGGGATATAGAATTATAAAACTGGGATATAGCACATAGATATAGGAATATAGCATTAGAATATGGGAATATAACACTGGGATTTTGGGATATAAAATTGGAATATAGCACTCAGATATAGGGATATAGCAATGGGATACATGAATATACAGCACTGGGTTATAAGAATACAGCACTAAGATATAAAGATAAAGCACTGAGATATAGGCTTTAGAGCATTGTGCTACAATGTTGTTGATTGAAGAATACAAGATTTGGATGGCACGGTGGCACAGTGGTTAGCACTGCTGCCTCACAGCGCCAGGGACCCTGGTTCAGTGAGAATCAGTTCCTGAACTAAAATGTACAGTAACCACAGAAGATTTAATATCTATATTAATGAATATGATTCAATGGAAACTAACAAATTGGACATTTTCATTTCAGATCATTCATTTCCCAAGGTGGATACATAATTGATTAAATAAACAGGAAGAGGCTTACATAAAAGCAAATTAGCGTGGATATTGGAATTGGAAATAAAAGCAGAAAATCTCAGCAGGTCTGACAGCATCTTTCAAAGCTTTGGAGAAAGGTCAACTAGACTCAAAACGTTGGCTCTCTTCTCTCCTCACACATGCTGTCAGGCCTGCTGAGATTTTCCAGTATTTTCTGTATTTGTTGTTGAGGAAGAAGCTTATTCTATTTAGTTTGATCATTTTTACCAATGTTTCTTGAAATAGACACAATTCCCTGATTTACCAGCCTGGCATCTACTGATAACACTGAACAAGAAAGTGCTCGTAAGAGCTGTGTAACTGAGTTTCTCTGTCTGTCCCCATCACTAAAGGATCAGATCCAAGCTCTGCAGTCCTGCCACATCCAGCCGTGAATGGTGGTGGACAATTAAACAACTCACTGGAGGAGGAGCCTCCACAAATATCCCCATCCTCAAACATGGAGGAGCTCAGATTATCAGAGCAAAATACAAAACTGAAGCATTTGCAGCAATCTTGAGCCAGGAGATCCATCTTGGTCTCCTCCGGAGGTCCCCAACATCACCGATGTCAGTCTTCAGCCAATTCAATTTCCTCCACATGATATCAAGAAATGGTTGGAGGCACTGGATACTGCAAAGACAATGGCCCTGACAACATTCAGGCAACAGTACTGAAGACTTGTGCTCCGGGCGGCACGGTGGCACAGTGGTTAGCACTGCTGCTTCACAGCTCCAGGGTCCCGGGTTCGATTCCCGGCTCGGGTCACTGTCTGTGTGGAGTTTGCACATTCTCCTCGTGTCTGCGTGGGTTTCCTCCGGGTGCTCCGGTTTCCTCCCAGAGTCCAAAGATGTGCGGGTTAGGTTGATTGGCCAGGTTAAAAAATTGCCCCTTAGAGTCCTGGGATGTGTAGGTTAGAGGGATTAGCGGGTAAAATATGTGGGGGTAGGGCCTGGGTGGGATTGTGGTCGGTGCAGACTCGATGGGCCGAATGGCCTCCTTCTGCACTGTAGGGTTTCTATGATTTCTATGACAACTAGCCATGCTATCCCAGGACAACTTAAATACCATCACAAGCGACAGATACTGAAGCAGTCTGTGCCCATCAGGCTTTGGGCTGAGAAGTGATAACATTTGTACCACACAAGTGCCAGATAATGAGCATCACCCCTTGACACTCAATGGCATCACCATCGCTGAATCCCTCACTACCAACATCCCGCGGTTTACTATTGACCAGAAACTGAACTGGACTAGCCATATAAATACTGTGGCGACAAGAGGAGGTCAGAGATTGGTAATACTGAGGCGGGTAACTCACCTCCTGACTCCCCAAAGCCTGTCCACCATCCACAAGGCACAAGTCAGGAGTGTGATGGAATACTCCCACTTGCCTGGATGGGTGCAGCTCCAACAACACTCAAGAATCTCAACACCATCCAGGATAAAGCAGCCTGCTTGAGTGACATCCCATCCAACACCTTCAACATTCACTCCTTCCACCACCAGTGCCTCACAGTGGCAGAGTGTGTACCATCTACAAGATGCACTGTGGAAACTCACCAAGGCTCCTAAGACAGCACTTTCCAAACCCATGACAACTACCATCTAGAAGAACAGGAGCAGCAGATACATGGGATCACCACCACTTGCAAGTTCCAAGTCACTCACCATCCTGACTTGGAAATATATTGCTGTTCCTTCACTGTCGCTGGGTCAAAATCCTGGAATTCCCTCCCTAACAGCAATGTGGGTGTACCTACACTTCATGGACTGCAGCGGTTTAAGGCGGCTCACCACCACCTTCTCAGGAGTAATTAGGGATGGGTAATAAATGTTGGTCGAGCCAGCGACGCCCACATCCTGTGAAAGAATGAAAGAAAAGCACTTGGGCGGGATTCTCTGGCCTTCCCACAGCGAGTTTCTTGGCAGTGGGAGGCTGGCCGCCATGAACCGGCAGTGAGATCTTTCACCATGGCTAATCCATCTTTGTGACACTAAGGAGTAATTTAGCGTAGCCAATCCACCTAACCTGCACATCTTTGGAGTGTGGGAGGAAACCGGAGCACCCGGAGGAAACCCATGCAGACACGGGGAGAACGTGCAGACCCCACAAAGACAGTCACTCAAGGCTGGAATTGAACCCAGGTCCCTGGTGCTGTGAGGCAGCAGTGCTAACCACTGTGTCACCATGCCGCCCGGTTTTGGTCTCCTTACCTGAGGAAGGATGCTCTTGCTATGGAGGGAGTGAAAAGAAGGTTTACCAGACTGATTTCTGGGATGACAGGACTGACGTATGAGGAGAGATTGAGTTGATCAGGGTTATATTCACTGGGGCATGGAAGAATAAGGGGAGATCTCATAAGAAGCTATAACATTCCAACAGGACTAGAGAGGATAGATGCGGGAAGGATGTTCCCCCTGGAGTCCAGATCCAGGGGTCACAGTCTGAGCATACAGAGTAGACAGTTTAGGACAGAGATGAGGAGAAAATCCTTCACCCAGAGAGTGGTCAGCCTTTGGAATTCATTACCATAGAAAGCAGTTGAGGCCAAAACATTGTATGTTTTCAAGAAGCGTGGGTTTCTGCGTGGGTTTCCTCCGGGTGCTCCAGCTTCCTCCCACAGTTAGGTGGATTGGCCATGCTAAATTGACCCGAGTGTCAGGAGATTAGCAGGGTAAATATGTGGGGTTATGGGGGTAGGGCCTGGGTGGGATTGTGGTCAGTGCACACTTGATGAGCCGAATGGCCTCCTTCTGCACTGTAGGAATTCTATGATTCTATGAAGCAGCTAGATATAGGGATCAAAGGATATGGGGGAAAACGGGATCAGGTTACTGAGTTGGATGAACAGCCACGATCATCATGAATAGTGGAACAGACCTGAAGGGTTGAATGGCCTCCTCCTGCTCCTATTTTCTAGGCTTCTATGTTTACTCCCTGTTAATGTTAATTCCAACTCTTGGCTGCAGGCTGTTAGTTTGGGAGCTGCAATCACAGCCCTCCTCCCAAAACCGGTGTAAAGTGGATGTTAGCAGCCAGCAACTGAAGACCAGGAAGCTGAGAGACACTTAAATATGTCGTTCAGTTTCAACTCATATGGTCAGTTCTGAGTGGAGGAACTTCCCTCCCCAGTCGCATGTGAATCAGTTGGTTTGAATTGAATCTTGCATTGATACTGTCTGACTGATGCTCACAGATGGGACAGTAGGTCAGTATTTCTGTGCATTGTAGGGTTTGAGTCCGGCAAACTGTTCAATACATTGAAGGGTACACACACGAATGAAGGAAGAAAGTTTAGCAGCAATCATCGCACAAACAAATGTCATCAAATTGGAATTGGGATGGTGTTTTTATTTGATATCAATTTATTTTCATTTATCTGGTGAACGACACTGCTTCACAAACAAGCTCCCAAAGCTTTGTTCCATTTGTTCTCAGAGAACAAAACTCCATTTGTTCTCAGATGGCAAGATTTTTTTCCCCAAAGTTTCATGAATTTAACATTCAGTCTCATTTGGCAGCTATCATAGGTAACATTTTCTGTTGCATTTTGTGCAGTGCAGAAGGAGGCCATTCGGCCCATCGAGTCTGCACTGACCACTATCCCACCCAGGCCCTATTCCCCTCACCCCACATTTTTATCCTACGAATCCCCCTGACATTAAGCGGCAATTTAGCATGGCCAGCCAACCTAACCTGCACATCCTTGGACAGTGGGAGGAAACCAGAGCACCCGGAGGAAACCCATGTAAACACGGGGAGAACGTGCAAACTCCACACAGACAGTGACCCGAGGCCGGAATTGAACCCGGGTCCCCAGCGCTGTGAGGCAGCAGTGCTAACCACTGTGCCACGGTGCCGCCCTGAATCATATATGTCACCAAACAATGTCATGAGCAGCAATGCAGTGAAAGTTGAAGTGGGACTCCAGTGGACTGGGTCAGAACAACAAGGACTACATTTGTGAGACAGTAAATGCATTGTACAAAACTTGCTGCTCAATGCTAATGACCCTGTGGCAATGAAATCACCCGCACGAGATAACTAATTCACCTTTACAGGCAACTGACAAAGGAGGCTTGCTTTACTGAAATTGCAATTACTTTTTTCTTAAATTAGAAAAGTTACTCACTCAGAGAAATAAAGGTAAATAATAAGAAATGAAATTGCAATCTATTTACCAAGATTTAAATGTTTCATCCTGCATTTTGCATCAGAGTAGAAGGAAGCATTTACACTGATAGCACACCTTATTGAATGCTTAGCATATTACATTAATGAATTATATTTTGAAGTGCAGTTACCGTGTTACAGAAGGTTCAGGTTACATGGAGATGGTGACATGGTGGCCAGGCCACTAAACTAATAATCCCGAGGCCCAGGTTAATGCCCGGGGGACAAGGAGCGGGATTCTTCGGCCGTTCATGCCAGCGAGATTCTCTGGTACTGCTGCAGTGAACAAAGATTTGGCCGAGGGCCAAATTCTCCATCCTCGCTGGCAGTGGAAGCGAGCGTGAACGGCTGGAAAATTCCGGCCATAAGTTCAAATCCCTGGTGGAATTCCTATTCAGTGATTAAATCTGGAATTGGAAATTGGTCCCAGTATTGGTGACAATGAAACCATCGTTGTTTGTCGACAAAACCATCCAGTTCACTAATGTCCTTTTAGGGATGGAAATCTGCCATCCTTACCCGGTCTGGCCTACTCGTGACTCCAGATTCACAGCAATGATGTGGAACTACTCTCTGTAATAGCCTAGCAAGCCATTTATTTCAGGGACAATTAGGGATGGGCAACAAATGTTGGCCTTACCAACAATTGCCACATCCCGTGAAAGAGAAAAGGCACAGCAACTTTCCAAACAGCAAGACCTGATAAACAGCCAATGGACTGAATTGTTTTGATGTTGGGTGAGGGAACATTTTGATCCAGAACAAATCACTTCTCACCATAGTCACCCGTCTTTATTGGTTCTCTTTCCCCCATTGCCTCTAAGTTAAAACTTCTGACCTTGTCTTTCAATCTTTTCCTAACTTTGAAACCATCCCCATCTCTAAACTCTGAACTCTGATTGGAGTATTGCGTGAAGTTCTGGTTGCCACACTACCAGAAAGACGTGGAAGCTTTGGAGAGAATGCAAAGAAGGTTCACCAGGATGTTCCCTGGTCTCGAGGATGTTGCTATGAGGAGAGGTTGAATAAATTAGAATTGTTTTCACTGGAAAGACAGAGGCTGAGGGGAGACCTGATAGAGGTCTACGAAATTATGAGAGGCATAGACAGGATGGATAATCAGAGGCTTTTCCCCAGGGTGGAAGTGTCAATTACAAGGGGGGCACAGGTTCAAGGTGAGAGGGGGGAAAGTTTAAGGGAGATGGGCGGAGAATGTTTTTCACGCAGAGAGAGGTGGGTGCCTGGAACGCGCTGCCAGCGAAGGTGGTGGAAGCAGGCACATTAGCAACAATTAAGAGGCATCTGGATGGGTACATGAGTAGGGAGAGAATAGAGGGATACGGACCGCATAAGAACACAAGTTTTTTTTTAGTTTAGTTAGGGCATTATGATCGGCACAGACTTGGAGGGCAGAAGGGCCTGTTTCTGTGCTGTACTTTTCTTTGTTCTTTATTCTCTAAACCATTAGTCTCCTCTGCTTTGATTCCAGTCATATGCATTGTCCCTCCATCTCTCCACTGACAGCTTTGCCTTCGTCCATCTAGGTCCCACCACCTAGATTTCATTCGCTAAAGCACTTGAACACTTCACTTCTCTTTTTCATCTTTAAGATATACCCTATAAAACACACCTTCCACTGGGATTTTGGACAAACCCTGTAATCTCTCCTAATGCCGGCTATGCAACAAACAAGGTTGGTGCAATGGTCTATCATCCAAGATGCCAGTGCGAGGCCATTTGACAATTATATAATTAATTGCTTCAGTAGGTGCCAGCCATGGCTCAGTTGGTAGCTCTCTCTGAGTACTGGCTTAGTACGGTCAGTGGATAATTAAAGCCATATAAGCAAGTTACAATGTTGAAACTTCAAACGTCTGCTTACCCATCTGGACCACTTCTCAAAACAAATGATGCTGGGTAGACAATGTACCAATAAAAGTAGAATTTAGTTTTGATTCAAGCAGCCAACTGGCATGAATTAACCTGTACTTTTGATCACGGGTTGGCACACACTCTCTGGCTGAACAAAACAAAACCTCAGCAGTAACACTGGGCCAAGAAAATCCCTCAACACAATCAGATTCTGAATACCGCTTGCTGCAAAAACAAGGTTACACAGCTGGAACCAAGCTCAACAGGAAAGCTGTGGGCAAATCCATCCTCTTGCACAACAACTTACCAGGGAAATCAGAGAGGGATGGAGTCCATTTGTGGCACAAAAGGAGGCCATTTGTTCCATCAAATCCATGCCGGCAATCCAGCAATCCAGTCAGCCCTATACGGCTTAATACCAGGTACGTCCATTCTAAAGTCTGATGTCAGCAGGGAAGAAACTGTTCTTCAGTCAGTTGGTACGTGACCTCAGGCTTTTGTATCTTTTTCCCAAATGGAAGAAGGTTGTCCGCAGTGCATGGGGTCCTTGATTATGCTGGCTGCTTTTCCGAAGCAGCGGGAAGTGTAGACAGAGTCAATGGATGGGAGGCTGGTTTGTGAGATGGACTGGGCTTCATTCACAACACTTTGTAGTTTCTTGCGGTCTTGGGCAGACCAGGAGCTGTGATACAACCAGAAAGAATGCTTTCTATGGTGCATCTGTAAAGGTTGGTGAGAGTCGTAGCTGACATGCCAAATTTCCTTAATCTTCTGAGAAAGTAGAGGCATTGGTGGGCTTTCTTAACTATAGTATCGGCATGGGGGAACCAAGCTGGGTTGTTGGTGATCTGGATACCTAGAAACTTGAAGCTCTCGACCATTTCCACTTCATTCTGTTGATATAGACAGGGGCATGTTCTCCACTACGATTCCTGAAGTTGCTAACTATCTCCATCATTTTACTGACATTGAGGGAGAGATTATTGTCCCACAAACATCAATGTGATAATGACCAAGTAATCTGTTTCAGTGATGGAGGGATGAATATTAGGCCGCACGGCAAGACTTCTTTGAAATAACACCATGGGATCTTTTCTTCCACCTGAGAGGTTCAACAGGACCTTGGAAAGTCAGATTGCAATCATGTCCGCATTCAACCCCTAACCACAGAGCATCATGGGAGAGATACAAATGAACAAAACAAATTCAGAAAAACTTTGGGAATATTCCAGAATCCTGACAAATCCACACAATTACAACCACTACTGCAAATGTCCTCCTCTGGAGACCCCTATTAATAGGGGCGGTACGGTAGCACAGTGGTTAGCACTGCTGCTTCACAGTTCCAGGGACCTGGGTTCGAATTCCCGGCTCGGGTCGCTGCCTGTGTGGAGTTTGCACATTCTCCCCGTGTCTGCGTGGGTTTCCTCCGGGTGCTCCGGTTTCCTCCCACCATCCAAAGATGTGCGGGTTAGGTTGATTGGCCATTCTAAATTGCCCCTTAGTGTCCCGGGATGCATAGGTTAGAGGGATTAGCGGGTAAATATGTAGGGATATGTGGTTAGGGCCTGGGTGGGATTGTGGTTGGTGCAGACTCGATGGGCCGAATGGCCTCTTTCTGCACTGTAGGATTCTATGATTCGAGGAGTGAATTCACATTGTATGTTCAGTTTGTCTGTTCCAGGAGAGGATGCCTAACTGTCAGAGAGGAAGATGCACCTTTTAACTGTGTGACTTACACATTAATCCTTATAGTCACCAGTCCCAACACATCTCACATAAACTACAAAACCAGACTGAGTCCAATCTTTGCATCATATTAAAAACTTCAGTCATATTCCCTTACCCTGTATTATTCTAAACTGAATGGTCCACTTGAGAAGTGGAGACCTTCTCCAGAAACTAAAAAATCCTAGGTAACTATCACCCTGAGCCCGTGCCACTGTCCATTTTCCACAGCCTTGTATAGAGGACCAGTAGCATTCTGGAGATGGGCATACTGTTCGGGACCAGATCAGAAACACCAAGGTATTTCATGAAGTTAGCTTAGACCCTAACTTTCACATTTAATTTTGGCATATGGGTAAGCACAACATGTTTCACTCTATGTATGAGCCACGGGGAAGCTTTTATGAAAAGAAGCTTTATTTCAGACCACAGTTAGACTATAACAAGCATAATTAGCATAACTTTTACCAATTTAGCAATATCCCCCACAGACATGAATTCCTGCTTCAGGACCAGTTAGCACAGAAACCGAAGGTGTTTACTTGGGGACTAGATTTCCAGCCTTTGACACCTCTGGAGAGTGATCCAGACAGACGCTTGTCTTCTAATTCGTATGCAACAACTTCCAGAGAAAGCTTCACCCCCAGACAGCAGAATCCCAGAGAAAAACGCTTATTTCTTGGTAGATTCCAGTTTTCAGACTTCAGAGAGGGGAAAAGAGAGAGGGCGGGATCTTCCAGCAAGGAAATTTTACCACATGGTCGCTACATTCCTGTGGCTGGTGGGATGGGAAAATTCTGCTCAGGGATGACTTCTTCTCCCAAAAGGCAGACTGCCTTGTGTTCTCTGTGAAAGCCTAGCCGTACCCAGTCGTATGACTTTACTCCTCAATCAACCTAATCAAGCCTACTCTGCAATATCCCAGGGGAAAACACAAAACAACAAAACCCTGCATTAATTCAGATCAAAACAAACACTGCAAGAACTAAAATCCATTCTGATGCTACAGTAACAATACAGTACTGCTGGATCCAGACAATATGGCTCCGATAAAATGGTGGGGACTAGTAAACACATTCAGCACAGCAACATGACTAAAATACCTTCTTAAAGGCACAGTATCATCACAATACACAAACCTAAGAATTATGCTCCTTGATTTATGCTTGACGGTCCTGGTTATATAATCTAAAAGCCTCTTTCCTTTCCCTGTAGCCATGTGAGCCTTTATTGAGTTGTTAATGATAATCATCATGCCTCTTTCTTTGATAGGAGCCTCTTTGTTGAATCAACCTGATGGGGTTTCCCAATCCCAAATGTTTGACCACATTAGGAGCCTGCTGTCTCGATCATAGAATCACAGAATCCCGACAGTGCAGAAGGAGGCCATTCGGCCCATCGAGTCTGCATTGACCACAATCCCACCCAGGCCCTATTCCCATAACCCGACTTATTTACCCTGCTGATTCCCCTGACACTAAGGGGCAATTTAGCATGGCCAATCCACCTAACCCGCACATCTTTGGAGTGTGGGAGGAAACGGGAGCACCCAGAGAAAACCCACGCAGACACAGGGATAACGTGCAAACTCCACACAGTGTCCCAAGACGGGAATTGAACCCGGGTCCCTGGCGCTGTGAGGCAGCAGTGCTAACCCACTGTGCCACCATGCCACCAATTGATTTCAACTAAACTACTTTTCTTTTTCAATATTCTGTGCATGTAAAAGCTTTTCTATTTGATTTGCATCTAAACCATTCAAGAAACAGATGAAAAGTAATGGGGTCATCCCATGAAGCTTATGGGACTCTGTTCAAATCCACTCTTCTCATGGACAGTCCTCTGAGATTCTAGTATGCCATCCATCCCACATGCATCAGTCCTATAATGCTGCAGAAGATTTAATCAGATCCAATTGACTTCAATGCTGTCCTTCATCAAATTTATTTATTTATCCAATTCAATCCAATCGAAGTCCAATTCAGAGTCTCAGCAAGTGAGACGTTCCCGATCCAAGCTGACAAGACAGGGCTCTCACTTCCTGTCTTGGGCTTGATCTACATGATCCAAGCTGATTGAAGTAGGCATTGCACCTCCTCCAAGGCGTGATCTCATTTGCATCTTAGCCAAAAGGCCAAGATGCCGCTTTTAAAAATTGCTTCAAATGAAGCTAAAACGTAACCTAATGATTTCAGCCAAGTACAGCATGTCGATACTACACTTGATCTTAGCCAAAAGGCCGAGAAAATTTCTTATTTTTTTATTTTTATACTTTTCCAATTCAATCAAATCAAATCCAATTCAGAATCTCAACAAGTTGAGACATTTCAGATCCAGGCTGACAAGACAGGGCGAGCGACCAAACCACCCTGTCCTGGGCCCGATCGACATGAGCCAAGCTGATTGGAGAAGGGGGAGGTTCCTCCTCCAAGACTTGGGCTCATTTGCATCTTAGCTAAAAGGCCGAGATGCCACTTTTAAAAATTGCTTCATATGAAACATATGAAGCTTCAATGTAACCTAATGTCCTCAACCAATTGCAGCATCCTCTCCATACTACACTTGATCTTAGCCAAAAGGCCGAGAAAAATGCTGTTGACGAACAGGATTCGATGAAGGATAGCACTGAATGGCTTGCTTGGCCCTTTCAGGAGATGGTTAAGAATCACATGTAGGCCAGACTGGCTAAGGACAGCAGATTTCCTTTCCTGAAGAGCATTAGTGAACCAGATAGTTTTTGATGACAATCTAATAGTTTGATCATCATGACTGAAACTAGCTTTGCATTCCAGATTTATTAAATTAAATTTAAATTCCCTGATTGCCAAGAAGGGATTTGAACTCATGTCACCGGGAGGACTAGTCTGGGCCTCTGGATTGGTTAGCACTGCTGCCTCACAGTACCAGGGACCCGGGTTCAATTTCCAGCTTGGGTCACTGTCTGTGTGGAATATGCACCTTCTCCCCGTGTCTGCGTGGGTTTTCTCCAGGTGCTCCATTTCCTCCCACAGTCCAAAGATGTGTGGGTTAGGTTGATTGTCCATGGAAAATTGCCCGTAAGTGTCAGGGGGACTGGCAGCGTAATATGTGGGGTTATGGGAATAGGGCCTGGGTGGGATTGTGGTTGGTGCAGACTCAATGGGCCAAATGGCCTCCTTCTGCACTGTAGGATTCTATGATTCTATGAAATCATTATCCATAGTGCAGACATAAAAATGGAGTTTAATTATCCACCACACTGTTCACTTCCCCAAAGAACTCAATCAAGAACTCAATGTGATTGCAATAGTGAAGGTGCAGGGGAGATTCAGTAGAGAAGTCTGAGGGAAAACCTGATTGAGGTTCCCAAAATTATGAGGGACATAGACAGGGTAGGTAGGAAGAAACTTTTTCCCTTAGTAGAGGGGTCAATAACCGAGGGTGTAGATTTAAGATAAGGGGCAGGAGATTTAGAGGGGATTTGAGGAAAAGCTTTTACACCCAGAGGGTGGTGGGAATCTGGAACTCTGCCTGAAAGGATGATAGAGGCAGGAACCCTCACAACATTTAAGACGCATTTAGATGAACATTTGAAACACCCTAGCATGCAAGACTACAGAGCAAGTGCTGGAAAATGGGATTAGAATAGATGATGGCTAACGCAGACACAATGGGCCAAAGGTCCTCTTTCTGTGCTGTACAACTTTTTGACTAAGCTAGTGAATTAGGGCCAACATTCCATATTGTGAATCCAATAACTCTGAGTGATGGGAGATCTCATCCTACATAATTCTGGATAACAGCTTCCGTACAACCAATGACAAAATCTCATCCCTACAATTCCAATAGTGGCTTCTCCCCACCCCCTCTCCCTGCCCCCCCCCCCCACCCCGCCCCCTACACAAGGAGACCACATGAGCCTCTCTTCAATGCCGGGAAACGTTCCCAGATCCCAGTGAAGCTAATGGTCACACACAAGCTCCTCCATTATCCTTTAGTGCCCCAGGATGTGGAGAACCAAGTCCAGTTGCCCCATTCGCATTTCAATGCCGAGATAACTTCAGTAGCAACTTCTGTGGAACACCAGACTACCAGAGTGAAAGCTAATACACAGTATCTCATTAGCTCATCCGCCATGACTGTACTTTCATATCGAACCTACCGTGATAGATCCCTAAAGGATCAATAGGGTCATTAACTGTTTTCTGACATCTAACGTAACTGAAAGGGCCTTGCCACCACTACTCCAATTATACATTATCCTTTTTCTAACACTTCTTCAAGCATTCTGAATGCTTACTCAGTCTGTTTTTTTTGTGTTGGCCTCCACACTATTGACAAACGTACTATTTCTACTCCCATGTCTCTACAAATGACTCTAGTTTTGATAATTAAAGCTTCAGTCTCCCATCAACTCTCCTTTTCTTCCTCGGGCCATACAAAGACATCTTATCCATCAGTACACATTTAAATAAGCTCCACTCTCTTCTGTATCTCTGTCAGTCTGCATTATCAGAGTGTACCGACATTCCATTCTCAATCCTTTACTGCTTTAACCAAAATGTAGTCCTCTTAGAATCTGGTTTTAACATCACGTTAGTGGCTGCATTTGTTTTGCGCCGACAAAAGAATATCAACATAAAAAGCAGCGATAATGGAATTAAAGATGAGTGGTAAGAATTGCAGGAAAATTATATGAACAGAAGTTGAGTAGCAAACATTAACTTGGACAAACACATTGGGCGGGATTTTACGGCCTTGCTCAGGTGAGACCGGAAATTCCCGCCTGAGGCCAACGGAGATTTCCGCTGTCAGACACTGGCCCACTCTGATTCCATGGTGGGCGAGGTGGTAGAGTTCCGGCCATTGTTCGTTTTGAGGGAGGTAGTGGTAGAAGAGAGATTTCTGCAGCATGAGCTTCAGAGGGTAGCTATCCTGCTGGGAGACAGGAAGCTAGCAGTGCTAGAGGAAGGAGTTGTGATTATCAACAGGATAGCACAGTGGCACAGTGGTTAGCACTACTGCCTCACAGCGCTAGGGACCTGGGTTCAATTCCTGGCCTCGGGCGACTGTGCGGAGTCTGATTTGATTTGCTTTATTATTGTATTTAGTGAAAAGTATTGTGATTATCAACAGGGCAGCATGGTGGCAGAGTGGTTAGCACTGCCACTGTGCGGGGAACTCTATTGTGAATGTAGATCAGGGCACCATTTAAAGATGG
This sequence comes from Mustelus asterias, assembly GCF_964213995.1. Classification (NCBI taxonomy): domain Eukaryota; kingdom Metazoa; phylum Chordata; class Chondrichthyes; order Carcharhiniformes; family Triakidae; genus Mustelus; species Mustelus asterias. The sequence continues at coordinate 58,792,393 of NC_135811.1, forward strand.
TGCCCCGATCTCCACAAAGCCAGCCTCACTGGCTCTACTAAGCACCAGAACATCTGGTCTGAAAACTGAGCTGTGCATCTGGAGAGATCCACCCCGGTTTTCAGTCACAGTCTGACACTCTGACAAACTGAGAGAAAATTTCACCCATTGGTTCTCCCCAAAATGGCATATTGTGTCCGATTCTAGACAGGATCTCAGAGAGAAGATGTGAAGCTTTTAGAGAATGGTTTCACAGATGAGGAATTTTACTGATGTGAGTAGATTGGAGAAGCTGCAACTACTCTTCATTGATTAGCAGATGGAGGTGTTTAAAATTTTTTGGGGTATGAACCGAGTAACAGAAGAAGTTTCCCACTGTCATGAAAGGCTGAGAACCAGAGAACAATGGGATTCAAGATGATTGGCAACAGAAGCAATGGTGACACAAGGAAAACCATTCTGGCACAGCGAGTGGTTAGAATCTGGAATGCACTGTCTGAGAGTGTGGTGGAGACAGATTCACACAGTGAGTGGTTAGGATCTGGAATGTACTGTCTGAGAGTGTGGTGGAGACTAGCTTCACACAGTGAGTGGTTAGGATCTGTATGCACTGTCTGAGAGTGTGATGGAGACAGATTCAATCATAGCTTTCCAAATGGAATTGGGTATTTGCCTTGAGAAAAAGTATGCTGGGCTGGGGTGAAAGGATGGGATAGTGGGCTGAACCTAATTGCTGGGCTATAGGGAGCTAACATGGACATGTGAGGATGAATGGTCATTCGATTGCTGCAAACCCTCAGTGATTCTATCGTGTGATTGTACTGGAGCTCAATTCCATCCCTCCATTGTGACTGAAAGGCTGTTGCAGGGGTATGTTTACAATGATATATGTTGCTTTACAATGTAGCTGAAATCAGTCTCAGAGACTCGCCTCACGAGAAGGTCAGCACGATTTGAATGCCTCCCCCTAACTGGGAAGGAAATGTGATCGGAAGATAATTTGTAGCTGCTGTTTTTGTACGGGAGAAACGCGAGTTGGAGAAAAGAACAGCAGACAGTTGTCAGAAACAGATTGTTGGGGTTTTGAAGAGTCAAGTAGCACCTTGCCAGTGTTGGAGATTATGAGTTCATCTTTTACTCTTGTTCTATGCTTTCAAAACTCTAACTCTTATAACCATCAGACTTTTGAATGGCCCTACCTCGCATTAAGTTGACCTTTCTCTACACCCCAGCTATGACTGTAACACTACATTCTGCACTCTCTCCTTTCCTTCTCTATGAACGGTATGCTTTGTCTGTATAGTGCGCAGGAAACAATATTTTTCACTGTATGTTAATACATGTGACAATAATAAATCAAATCAAGAATCAGAGATGGATCAGGCCATTGTCATGCTCTCCACTGGGCTTCCCCGCTGTCTATCAAAAAGAGCTGCAATTCTTCACCATCGGTAGAAACAGGTAGGAAACTGAATAAACAAATGTGTCTTAGCTTTCTAGGGCAAAGCTTTAAACGTGCAAATGATGGACATGTAATTATATAGATTTAAATAGGATATAAACCACAGAAACAGGCTGTTTGGCCTGAGCAGTCCATGCTGCACTAGAGATACCTCCCATCTTTCTTCGTCCTACTCCCCTCTACTTCCTGATCCACCCTTCGTCCTCATATTGTTAGAATTCAGGTTAGGATTGCCAAGGTGTTTTGTGAAGTCAGCCTGGACCATACGTTTTGCAGTTTGAATTTGGCTCGGGTAAACATACAATGTTTTGCTGTAGGTATGATTCAAATGACCCACCAGGGAGCTTTTATCAAACCAAGTTTCTTTAAGAATACAGTTAACACCTACAGAGAGAAAATTAGCAATAGCTTTTACCAATTATAAACAAGAAAAAAACCAACCATGATATTGTATAAAACTTAACAACTACATGCACTGTTCCAATCCAACAAACCTCTTCATAAACATCCATCTGCCACAGGTTTAGCTCAGAAAATAAGAATGATCACGTGATGCTGGAACTTAGTCTTTTGGTTGGAGAACTGAAACTGACTCCCCAGCCTTGTAACCTCCAGCAGGCCTCGAGGTAGAGATAATGCCTCTGCTGGCTTCTCGCTTTTAGCCAACAAACTACTGCAGGGGACAGAGGTGATCCGTGACTCTAGTTACTAGCCAGCAAACTACCAACAGCAGACTTTTCACTCCAAAGAGAGAGAGGCAAGAAAAACATCTTCCACTGTAGCAGAATTTTTAATTCCAGGGAGAGAGGCACGGTAATACCGACTTTCATTCTGAAGTCCAAACACCTTCAAACTAAAACAACAGCCAGCAGCCCAACTGAACATGAAAGGACTCTTGGGAGAAATAATGTTCCATCTGACCTGTCAATCAATCTCCCCATAACAATTCAAATAGGGTCGTAAACTCCCAGAAAGCGCATTAGGCTCAGATTAAAAATAAACAAGACCCCATTTAAGATAAAAGCAAAATACTGCGGATGTTGGAATCTGAAACCGAAACAGAAAATGCTAGAAAATCTCAGCAGGTCTGACAGCATCTGTGGGGAGGGAATAGAGCCAACGTTTCGAGTCCAGATGACCCTTAGTCAGACCCTGCTTAAATCATTTAATCAGCAAAGAAAGGACATCTAATTAGGAATCTGGAGCCACAACAAAAACAAAAGACTGGCTTACAAACTGCAGCGAACATGATTTAAAAATACATCTCTTAAAGGCACAGTTCCATCACAATATGTTTATCTCAGCTCCTCTTAAATGTAACTACACACCCAAAATAGTGACTTCCACATTCTTACCTGTTTCTGGCTGAGAAAGTTTCTTCTGAATGTTTTGTTTTCTTTTTTTTCAAGGAATTTGGAAATCAAACACCATAAAAAGCAAGTCAGATGCTCCAGTTCTGGAGCACCATTCCAGAGGAGTCATCCCAGGAAGAGATCCCAGGAGAGAGTCCCAGGATGGGTAGGACAAAGACATGGATCAGAAAGAGGTCCCAGAAGTAAAGTTAAAAGAATGGAGCAGAGCAATAGGCTCCGAGGGAAAAGGCGAAGCAATGTTGGCCCGAGAGAAGTATAGAAGATCCAAGAGGGCAGCTGAAGGTTGGGACTCTGTGCTGCAGGCTGTAGGGGCAAAGATATCACTTTGGATTTGTGGTGTTCGGCTTGACATGGCTGACGATCTGAAAGCATGCTTGAGTGTTTTCAGAGATCCTGGGGAAAGGAATCTCAGAGGGCAAGATTGCACCTTAGGGAGTGAATCCTTGTTGAAGCTATCCAAGTGCAAGCAACGTTTGAATAGAATTCCAAGTTTTTCAGATGTGGAGATTGGAAACCCACGCGGGAAAGACAATGGCCGAAATTCTCCCAACACTCCCACCATGGGAACGGTAGCGGGTGGGGGGGGCGGACCATGTAAAGGTCCATTGACCTTGGGTAAGATTCTCCGGTTTTGAGGCAAGCGCGGCCGGAGAATCCCGCCCCAAATCTCTGTGAAAACGTTTGGCTCACAATGTGACAAACGTCTGGGTGAGTTGTTGATTAATTCATGGTATCTGCTTTGGTCGCACTATCATTTATTTTGGCATGTGGTGTGGCTGAGCACAGTTCGCTTGTTAATTCTGATGTACTTCATATTTACCCTGAATGTTAGAATATAAGATAGATATGGTAAATTGTTTTATCCTTCCTAATCTGTATGTGGCTGTGCAGAGAGAGCTGGGGTAAAGGAATATTGTGATTTGAATCATCTTGTGTTTGTATTGAGATCTTTTCAAACCTTTTTGCCTGGTGCAATATAGTTCATTTTTCTTGTTTTAATAAATACTTTATTCTTTGTGTTTAAAAAGTTCATTGGTGACTCCTGTGAATTTGTAACTTTCTTCTACAGTTTCCAAAGATTAATTTGGATCGATCAAGCCAGGTTTCACTCTGGGATCTAACTTATCCGGTGGGTAATATCAGCTGGGATGAAAGCAAAATAAATCTGTGTGCTTGGTTCACTTTTACTTTGGCCTCATTAACCATCTTCATAACTTTTAGTGATTTATGCATTTGTACTCTCAATTCCCTTTGCTCCTTGACTCCATTTAGATTCTTATTATCCAAGTAATGTGTGACCTCCTTACGATTCTTACCAAAAAGTAATATCTCACACTGATCGGCTGGGATTTGTTTGCCAATTATACACCTATCTGCAAGTTTATTAATGTCTTCTTGCAATTTGCTGCAGTCCCCTTTGTGTTAGCTGCAATACCAATTTGGTGTCAATCGCAAATTTAGAAATTGTGCTTTTGAATCCAAAATCTATGCCATTAATATAAATTGTGAATGGTCCCAGCATTAATCCTTTGTGAAACATCAAATTCATTCTGCCAATCTGAATAGCTTAACCCCTCCTGCTCACTGCTTTCTGTCTTACAGTCAGTTAGCAGTACATTCCTCAAAAACAGAATTTTGCAATATTGGAAAAATCTCAGCAGGTCTTACAGCACCTGTGGAAGGAGAATAGGGCCAGGGTTTTGGCCTAGGTTCTCCCATCCCACCTCCACTGGAGTTTTAGTGGGCAGGTTGTGGACCATTGAGGGTAGGGCATGATTTTCTGGCTTTTAGGCCAGCGCGGCTGGAGAATTCCACCCTTTGTGTCTGGATGATTTAGTGCTAACCACTCTGCCACCGTGCCGCCATATTATCTACAAACACCCTGCTATGGGTTCTCCTGGAGTGTTTGTGGTTCATTTAGAGGTTTGTCAAGAAAGAGACTTAGGGAAGGGTAGATAATTGCAATGTTTGATTCAAGGGGCCGTTTGTCCTGGCAGCCCAATGTACACTCCACACTCTCTGCATAAAATACAAATATGTGTACATGCTTTCAAACATTCCATGGCACTATTCAAAGAAGAAAAGAGACTTTACTCAGTGCCCTAGGCAACGCATGTCCCTCACCCAAGGTCACAAAGAAAGATAGTTTATCTAGTCATTTATCTCATTGTTGTTTTGGGGATTACAATGCACAATCTGGCTGTGCTGTTTTCCTACGTTACCACACTGACCAACACTTCAAAAGTACTTCATTGGCATCAAAGTACCAATCATCTTGTGTTTGTATTGAAATCTTTCAAACCTTTTTGCCTAGTGCAATATAATTCATTCTTTTGGGCCTTCCTGAGCTTGTGCAATGTGCAATAGAAATGCAAGTCTTTCCTTAATATCACTAATGGTTGGGCAGTGGAGGCAGATCAGCCATGAACCAGTTAGCTGTTGGGATTGGAGATGTAGTTGGTTCTTATGGACGGAGGACTGAATAATTGATTACTCACCTCCCCACCTTTATAAGACCATAAGACATAGGAGCAGAATTAGGCCACTCGGCCCATTGAGTCTGCTCCGCCATTCAATCATGGCTGATAATTTTCTCGTCCCCATTCTCCTGCCTTTTCCCCATAACCCCTGATCCCCTTGTTAATCAAGAACCTTTCTATCTCTGTCTTAAAGACACTCAATGGCCTGGCCTCCACAGCCTTCTGCGGCAAAGTGTTCCACAGATTCACCACCCTCTGGCTGAAGAAATTCCTCCTCATCTCTGTTTTAAAGGATTGTCCCTTTAGCCTGAGGTTGCGCCCTCTGGTTCTAGTTTTTTCTACCAGTGGAAACATCCTCTCCACGTCCACTCTATCCAGGCCTCGCAGTATCCTGTAAGTTTCACTAAGATCCCCCCTCATCCTTCGAAACTCCAACGAGTACAGACCCAGAGTCCTCAACCGTTCCTCATGCGACAAGCTCTTCATTCCAGGGATTATTCTTGTGAACCTCCTTTAGACCCTTTCCAAGGCCAGTACATCCTTTCTTAGATACGGGGCCCAAAGCTGCTCACAATACTCCAAATGGGGCCTGACCAGAGCCTTATACAGCCTCAGAAGTACTTCGCTGCCCTTGTATTCTAGCCCTTTCGACATGAATGCTAACATTGCATTTGCCTTCCTAACTGTCGACTGAAGCTGCATGTTAACCTTAAGAGAATCTTGAACAAGGACTCCCAAGTCCCTTGTGTTTCTGATTTCCTAAGCATTTCCCCATTTAGAAAATAGTCTATGCCTCCATTCCTCCTTCCAAAGTGCAGAACCTCACACTTTTCCACATTGTAATCCATCTGCAACTTCTTTGTCCACTCTCCTAACCTGTCCAAGTCCTTCTGCAGCCGCTCCTGCTTCCTCAATACTACCTGTCCCTCTACATATCTTTGCATCATCTGCAAACTTAGCAACAGTGCCTTAAGTTCCTTCTTCCAAATCATTAATGTATATTGTGAAAAGTTGTGATCCCAGCACTGACCCCTGAGGCACACCACTAGTCAGCGGCTGCCATCCTGAAAAAGACCCCTTTATCCCCACTCTCTGCCACCTGCCAGTCAGCCAATCCTCTATCGATGCCAGGATCTTATCCTCAACACCATGGGCTCTTAACTTATTTAACAATCTCCTATGCGGCACCTTGTCAAAAGCTTTTTGGAAATCTAAATCAATCACATCCACTGGTTCTCCTTTATCTAACTTCCTTGTTACCTCCTCAAAGAACTCTAACAGATTTGTCAGACATGACCTCCCTTTGACAAAGCCGTGCTGACTCAGTCCTATTTTATCATGCACTTCCAAGTACTCTGCGATCTCATCTTTAATCATGGACTCTAAAATCTTGCCAAAGACTGAAGTTAGGCTAACCGGCCTATAATTTCCCATCTACTGCCTCCCTCCCTTCTTAAACAGCGGTGTGACATTCGTTACTTTTCAGTCCTCTGCGACCCTCCCTGCCTCCAGTGATTCCTGAAAGATCACTACCAATCCGCCACAATTTCCTCAGCTATCTCTTTTAGAGCCCTGGGGTGTAGTCCACCCGGTCCAGGTGATTTATCCACCTTCAGACCTTTCAGTTTCCCCAGAACCTTCTCCTCAGTGATGGCCACTGCACTCACCTGTGCCCCCTGACTCTCCTGGAGCTCTGGCATCCCACTGGTGTCTTCCACTGTGAAGATACAGTGGGTGCCTTTATGATTCCGTCACTGATGAATTCTGGTTACACTTATTTATACTTTACTTTTCATGATTCTTTATTGAGTGGCACAATATGCGCTGAAGGATTTTTTCTGAGGTTCCGTGAAACCTGACCAATAATCATTGAAGGACTTTATACAATAACCACTGTACATCAGAAACTAACCCAGTGTTGGAGACACAATCAAGTCTGTGGCAGTATTTTTCCGATCAGTTCTACAAAAAGAGTTGCATTGATAATATTTCCTGTCCAGGCAAATGTTCCTAACTGAAGGGCCTTTTCCCAGATATCATTTGCAGTTTGTTGCAGAACATTAAAAGGACATTCCACCATTTAATTAAAATAAGACAGTTCTTGCCTGAAGGTAGTTATGGTTGTCTTCAAAATGTAATGATTCAGATATAGTTTTACTTTGATTTCCTTGAAGCTGTGGAACTCTGTTTTAAAATTAATTTATGATTAACTGTACACAACACACAAGGACACAAGAAATAGAAGCAGGAGTTGGCCACCAAGCCCTTCAAGCCTGCCCCGCCATTCAATACGGTCATGGCTGATCTATGCCAACCTCAACTCCTTTTCTGTGCCATTTCCCCATAGCCTCTATTCCTCAATCTATCAAATATTTATCCACCCCCACTTTAAATACTTCTAATGATCCAGCCTCCACTGTCCTTTGGGGCAGAGAATTCCAGAGATTCACCATCCTCTGCGAGAAGAAACTTCTACGCAACTCAGTTTGAAATGACTGGCCCTTTAACTTGTAGCTACGTCCCCTTGTTCAAGATTCTCCCACTCGTGAAAACATCTCACCATCTACCCTGTCAAGCCCCTCAGGATTTTACATCTTTGAACAAGGTTACCCCTTACGCTTTTAAACTGCAAGGAATACAGACCCAGGCTATTTAGTCTTTCTTGATAGGACAACTCTTTCACCCCAGGAATTAACCTGATGAATACCCTTTGGACTGCCTCCATTGTAATTATATCCTTTTTAAGGTAAGCGGCCCAAAACTGTACACAATATTCCAGGTGAGGCCTCACCAACATCCTGTACAATTACAACTAAACCTCCTCATTTTTAAGCTCCAAACGCTTTGTGTTTGAATATCTCAAAGTGCTTCTCAGCTGATTAATTCATTTTTCTAGCTATAGCAGCTACTTTCCTGTTGCTCATTGACAAGCATTCACATTCTGTCTCTTTACTAAACAATTCTAACCCATGTTTCCAGAATCTTCCCCATCTCGGAAACCTCCGTCATTGTTCTTCAGCGCATCCCAAAACACTTCACATTCATAGAACCATCGGATTCCTACAGTGCGGAGGAAGGCCATTCATCCCACAAGCATACACCAAAGGATGCCAAAAGAGCATCTTACTCAGTCACACCCCCCCGCCCCTATCCCATAACCCCCTGCATTTACGATGGCTAATTCACCTAACCTGCACATCTTTGGACAGTGGGGGAGGGCTTCCTCCAGCTGCTTCCTCCGGAGCACCCGGAGGAAACCCACGCAGACACCAGGAGAACGTGCAGACTCCACACAGACAGTGACCCAAGGCTGGAAACGAACCGGGTTCCCTGGCGCTGTGAGGCAGCAGTGCTCCCAACTGTGCCAATTTTAATGCAGCAAATACAGCACCCTGAAAATTCCCACATCCATCAATAAAATAATGATGATTAATTATATATTAACTGTGTTTTATTGCATGCAGATGATGGGGCTAGGAGGTGTATGCCTGTAATGTATAAATCAATAAATAAATAGAAGAGTGCAAAGATTTCTTTCAGTTCTAGCATCTTTCAAATCAATGTTCCTGCAACTTAACTTTTCAAGATCTCCTGCTCCTTCTGGGTGTTCTCCCAGATGGCACATTGGAAGTGGGGGCATCCAACTGCCCGGGCTGTGCCCCAGCGCTTCCTCCTCCCTCGGGGCACCCTGTGGCCCCTGGGTCATGCCACGGAGGAGCAGTTGGATTGAGATCCAGATGCCTCACCGTCATCTGGCAATGCCAGCCCTGGAGGCCCTCCATAGCCTGAGCAATGCCCTCAACCATTGTCCGGTGTGACTGGGCCAGGCTCTTGAACACTCCTACAACGTTCACCTGAACCTTTGACATGCCGGTGAGAATGGTGGGCATGCTGTCTTGGCCCTCAGCAATGGGCAGCACAGAGTGAGCCAGGCCTTGGACATTGTCAGTCATTACTCGGACTCCTGGCCCCAGGCTCTCCACTGCAGCCGCCATCCTTGCAGTGTTGACCTGGGTTTCCCACATTGCCAGCATTATCTCCTGCGACAGAAGCCTGGTGGACTCCTCCAGATGGCTTTGCAGTTGCAGGAAGGTTCCGGGCACCCTCTCCTGATAAGCATGGCTTAATATCAGTGCTATGTGTGGGATCTGGGGCAAGAGTGTGAGGGCTCATGATGAGTGTCAGGGTGGGGGCAAGACTGATCATTTGGGGGGGTGGGGGAGGAGGAATGGGGATTCGGAGGGACGTTCTGGTTGAATGCTGGATGTGTTTATTGTAACATGGCTACGGTTAGGGTCAGGAAAGATGCCAGGGCAGGACGAGTGGGTACTCACTCTTGAAGCTCTAAGGAGGTTTTTTTTAATTCATTCATGGGACATGGGCGTCACTGGCTAGGTCCAGTGTTTATTGCCCATTCCTAGTTGCCCCTGAGAAAGTGGTGGTGAGCTGCCTTCTTGAATCGCTGCAGTCCATGTTCTGTGGGTTGACCCACAATGCCGTTAGGGAGCGAATTCCAGGATTTTGACCCAGCGACTGTGAAGGAACGGCGATATGTTTTCAAGTCTGGGCGGTGAGTGGCTTGGAGGGGAACTTGCAGGTGGTGGTGTTCCCATGTATCTGCTGCCCCTGTCCTTCTAGATGGAAGTGGTTCTGGGTTTGGAAGGTGCTGTCTAAGGATCTTTGGTGAATTGCTGCAGTGCATCTTGTAGATAGTACACACTGCTGCTACTGAGCGTCAGTGGTGGAGGGAGTGGATGCTTGTAGATGTGGTTCCAATCAAGCGGGCTGCTTTGTCCTGGATGGTGTTAATTTTCTTCCTGTGCTGAACGGTGTGCTCTGGGTCAAACTGTTGCTGCTGACAGCCTCAGTCACCACCTCCCAGGCTTCTGCCACCATGTTAGCAGGTAGTCTCCTGCCTACCCTGGGGAAGAGGGTGGTCCTTCTCACCTCAATGGCATCCAACATCCGGTCAATGTCCGCATCCAGGAAGCCCGGGGCTGGTCTCCTTCCGGCCATCTTCCCTGGTGAAGTGACTGTGGCCTGAGCAAGGAGTACGTTTAGCTGCTCCCACTGGCTGCTCATTGAGGTGATTCCCAACTCCAGTCAACCAGCCACGGCTGGGGTCGGAGAATCTGCGTGTTCCGTGTGGGGGGCTGGGCTAGCTGATTTGAATAGGCAGGGTGGCTTGTGAACACCACTGCTGGTGGAAGTGGGAATCAACAGTACCTTGCCTGTTTTGAGGCTGTATGGCCAGAGTGTAGCACATCACACTGGCAGAATGGAATGCTGGAACATCACCTGAGGCAGATGCAGTTAATCGTGCTGTCAGTAGGATTGCTGTAGTCCTATATAATTAAACTGCACTGAAAATATTGCAGTTTATACAATGGGAGCTCCTAGTCTCAAAAACGGGAGAATCAGGCCCCAGATTCCTCACTTCTTCAGTAACATCTTCATCTTTAACGCTTCACGCTTTGTGAGTTTGTTTCCAGTTCAGAAATCGAGAGATGTCAGTTTCTCAGGAATGGCATCCTTTTCCCTCCTGTTTGACATTGTCACGAGCCAGGCTGAACTGTAACCCAGCATCTCAGCTCAATAATCTGTCCCAAACAGCAGATTGGGATATTTACCACCTGCCCCCCCCTCGAAACTTCCTTTCCAGAGAGTGCGCGTGATTTGTTACAACGTCTGACCCCTTTACTTTTCTCTCCTGCAGCTGAGCACAGCCTATGCAGGAGCTGCGGGATTGTGGCAGGATTGCTGCGGGATCGCTATGGGATTGCTGCGGGATCGCTGTGGGATCACGGCGGGATTGCTGCAGGATTGCTGCGGGATCGCTGCAGGATCGCTGTGGGATCACGGTGGGATTGCTGCTTGATCGCTGTGGGATCACGGCGGGATTGCTGCAGGATTGCTGTGGGATCGCTGCGGGATCGCTGTGGGATCTCTGTGGGATCTCTGTGGGATCGCAGCGGGATTGTTGCGGGATCGCGGCGGGTTCACTGTGGGATCGTTGCGGGATCGCGGTGGGATCAAGGCAGGATCGCTGTGGGATCGCGGTGGGATCACTGTGGGATCGCGGTGGGATCACTGTGGGATCGCGCTGGGATCACTGTGGGATCTCTGCGGGATCGCGGTGGGATTGCGGCAGGATCGCGGCGGGATCACTGTGGGATCACTGTGGGATCGCGGTGGGATTGCTGCAGGATTGCTGCGAGATTGCTGCGGGATTGCTGCGGGATTGCTGCGGGATTGCTGCGGGATTGCTGCGGGATTGCTGCGAGATCACTGCAGGATCGCTGTGGGATCACGGTGGGATTGCTGCAGGATTGCTGCGGGATTGCTGCGGGATTGCTGCGGGATTGCTGCGGGATTGCTGCGAGATCACTGCAGGATCGCTGTGGGATCACGGTGGGATTGCTGCAGGATTGCTGCGGGATTGCTGCGGGATTGCTGCGGGATTGCTGCGGGATCACTGCAGGATCGCTGTGGGATCACGGTGAGATTGCTGCAGGATTGCTGCGGGATTGCTGCGGGATTGCTGCGGGATTGCTGCGGGATTGCTGCGGGATCACTGCAGGATCGCTGTGGGATCGCGGTGGGATTGCTTCATGATTGCTGCAGGATGACGGCGGGATCGTGGCGGGATCGCGGCAGAATTGCTGCAAGATCGCTGCGGGATTGCCGTGGGATTGCCCCTCTGCTTAGAGAGAACATTGCTACTAATACTGACCATGCTTCTGCAATGCAGAATCAATTAATGTTGTTCCGCGGCCAAGTCTGTAACCAGGGAATAGGTTAGGATTTTACAGACAGATTCCTGTCAGCATGTTGACTGGACCCCAATGACCTTTGACCTATCATCCTGGGGCTCAGGTTGAACTGAAATAATGAATATTAGAGGGTAGTATGTTGCCCCTCTGCTTTACACTGAGCCCGCATTGGTACAAGGCTTAGAACCAAAGATGGGAAGAAACGTCTTTACACAGAGAATTGTGTAATCACTGCCAGGATTAATAGTTGAGGCAGAGACTAACGCTGGGATTTCTCGCTCCCTTTCGCCTTGCGCGGGTTCAGCGACGGGAGTGGAAAATATTGCGAGTGTGCAGGGTTGGGTTTTATGTTAGCGCAAGTGTATGATGCAATTGGTTCCCCGCCATCTACCACCGCCAATCACGGGCCGCATTCTGTCCAGGGCCCCTCATTATAATAAATTAACATCTCATTACTAGGCACATACGCCACAATAATCACCCCCTCCCCCAACCCACGGAATAGAATCCTGACAGTGCAGAAAGTCTGAGGTCACGTACCAACCGACTCAAGAAGAGCTTCTTCCCTGCTACTATCAGACTTTTGAATGGACCTAAATCGCATTAAGTTGATCTTTCTCTGCACCCTAGCTATGACTGTAACATCACATTTTGCACTCTCTCCTTTCCTTCTCTATGAACGGTATGCTTTGTCTGTATAGCGCGCAAGAAACAATATTTTTCACTGCATGCTAATACACGTAACAATATTAAATCAAATCAAATCATTCGGCCCATCGAGTCTGCACCGATGACAATCCCACCAAGACCCTATCCCTGTAACCCCACATATTTACCCGACTAATCCCCCTGACACTAGGGTCAATTTAGAATGGCCAATCAACCTAACCCGCACATCTTTGGACTGTGGGAGGAAACCGGAGCACCCGGAGGAAACCCACGCAGACACGGGGAGAATGTGCAGACTCCACACAGACAGTCTCCCCCCGAGGCCGGAATTGAACCCGGGTCCCTGGCGCTGTGAGGCATCAGTGCCACAACTGTGCCACCGTGCCACCCCACGATGAGTTGGTTGGGCTGAAAATCCTGTTTGTGTGTTGCAACCTGAATATTTTCCTTGCATTTTTCATCCACCTATCCTTCCTCAACTGTGAATTGTGGATAGTTTCAGGAATTAATGGGAACATTAGCCCTCAGAATAAACAGGTTACATGGGTACATCACCTCCTCCAGCCCTCAGGATATGTAAAAGTCTTTCACTAACAATTCATTCCCTTTGAAGTGCCGTCCTGCTCTTGGGAATTTTCAGCCATCAGGAACTGAGGCAGGTGGCGCCCAAAGGTAACGGGACCGGCCACCACCATTTTCCAGCCCCCATTCCTGCAATCAGCCATTTTGAATAGCTAATTAGCCTCATTCAGACTGTTGTCGAAGGTGTGTTAAGGATTGGGGTTTTCCAGTCAGTTCCAGTCTTCCAGTTTCCATGTGACATGGGGCAATGTAACAGTTGAGAGGAATTGAAGACACCCTGCCATCGACTTGGAGGACCAGTGCTCTAGGACGTGCTTTGTCTTAAAATGCCCATCCTGTGAAACACACGGACGAACAGATTTCCTCATTACAAATTATATCTGAAAGATAAAGCTCAGGCTTATTGAAACTCGGGTCAATAGGAGTGTAATCTCCAGGTGTGACACTATCATAGATTTTGCTCAGGCCCCGAGCCAGATAGCAGCCTGTTTGAGAAGCTCACAGATGGTCCTTGGCAGACAAACCATTCCAGTGGGGGTTTTCTGATAGCTTCCACGCTGTGATCTTCATAGGAAATCTATTCTGTGATGATGACTGCCTCGCTGTTGTTCAGAAACATTGAGTTAAATCTCTCTGTAAATTGTCACTACATCTGTTCTCCCATTGCAAAGACAATTGAAGTCACGTTTGTGTCCTTGAGCCATGGTCACCATTTCTCCCACAGCACCTGCTGTGTTGAAGTCACTTGGCGGGTCTGAATGTTGTAATTTGAGCTTGGGAGCAGCAGGAGGAAAGATTGTAACTCACCACTGATCCTCACTTCTTTTTACATCCAATAAACAACTTTAATTTTTGGCCTATTCTGCAATCAGCTGTTAAAATAGGATGACCGTTTGCCTCAGAAATCTTCTCCGCCATATTTAATGTTGTTTCTTCCCCCAAGTGAAAAACACGTCAGGACAAAATGTTATTTGACTCACTCTTGCTTCCCCGTGCCTTTGGCAGCTCAGGATTTGATTATACTCTCCTGGCCAGTCTCCCATCTTCTACCAGAAATCTGAGCTTATCCCAAACTCTGCTGCACGGATCCAAACTTGTATCAAGCTACGTTCACCCATCTTGTACTCAGAATCACAGCATTGTTACGGTGCAGAAGGAGGCCATTTGGCCCATCATGTCTGCACTGGATTTCCAAATGAACATCATGACTTAGTGCCGTTCCCCTGCCTTTTCCCCGTACCCCCTGCGCATTGTTTCTATTCAAATAATCATCGAATGCCCTCTTGAATGTCTTAATTGAACCTACCGACCATCACGCTTCCAGGCAGTGGTTCCTGACCCAAGCAGACACTGGCCCCTGGTCTGATAATGCCTCCATTTTAAACATCTCATTCATGTTTTCAAATTCCTCCACTGCTTCACCCCTTCCAATCTCTGTGACCTCCGCCAGTCCCACAACCCTCCGAGATCTCTCCACTCCTTCAATTCTGGTCTCTTGTGCATTGCTTCATTGGTGGCTGTTCCCTCAGCTGCCTAGAACCTCAGCTCTGGAATTCTCACCCTAACCTTCAACACCCCTTCCAACTACACGTTCCTCCTTTAAAATGCTGAATAAAATTTGCCACATTGGTAATTAGTCAAATTTTATTTGTTAACACTCCATGAGGCAGCTGGGGTAGTTTACTACATTCAGAGTCACAGTATAACTGAAAGTCGTAGGAGTCAGAGCATTTTTTCCACTTTCGTGCTGGTGAACACACAGTTCCTTAAGTTGGCTGAACTGATTCATTGCCCAGGCACTCCTGCCAGAATATAGTGTCTGTAATGTGCTTCGGACTGCAGACAATCTCTGTCCTGGCTCAGATCTCTTGTGGATAGTATATCTACCATTCCACTGCCAGAAACAGCTCTATTCTCCAGCTTGGTGACCCACTCCTGTACTTCCCTGCAGCTAATAGGACCTCAAGATACTGCACTGGTTCTGCTTGTCTTCACCCTATGACCGATCTCCCTGTCACCAACACACAAAGACACTGCAGTTGGTGCTACTGCCAAGGTGCCCAGGGCCTGAGAATGTCAATATCATGGTCTGTTCAGTTCAAGCTGAACTCTTCACTTGTTCACTGAATGGTTGCAGGGTAAATGGAGGCCATTTGGCCCATTATCTCAACACCAGCTCTCCGAATGACCTTAGAGCCATTCTCTTGTCTTCTCCTCGGAACCTGCACATTCTTTCTTTTCAGTTCACAGTCTAATTTCCTTTTGAAAATTTTCATTGAATCTGCCACCACCACACTCTCAGACAGTGCATTCCAGATCCTAACCACACACTGTGTGAATCTGTCTCCACTGCACTCTCAGACAGTGCATTCCAGATCCTAACCACTCGCTGTGTGTATCTGTCCCCACCACACTCTCAGACAGTGCATTCCAGATCCTAACCACTCGCTGTGTGAATCTGTCTCCACCGCACTGTCAGACAGTGCATTCCAGATTCTAACCACTCGCTGTGTGAATCTGTCTCCACCACACTCTCAGACAGTGCATTCCAGATTCTAACCACTCGCTGTGTGAATCTGTCTCCACCACACTCTCAGACAGTGCATGCCAGATCCTAACCACTCGCTGTGTGAATCTGTCTCCACCACACTCTCAGACAGTGCATGCCAGATCCTATCCACTCGCTGTGTGAAAAATATTTTTCACATACGATTTTGTTTCTTTTGCCAATCTTTGCTTTCTAGTTCTCAATTCTTTCACAAGTGGGGACAGTTTCTCCCCATCTACTCTGTCCAGACCCCTCATGATTTTGAATGATTTCCTCTCAACTTTCTCTTAAAGATAAACAATCCTAACTTCGCCAATCTATCTTTGCAACTGAAGTTCCTCATCCTGGAACCATTCTCATGAATCTTTTCTGCACTTTCTCCAATGCCTTCACCTTTCCTCTAAAGTGGTGTCCAGAGCTGGACACGATACTCCAGCTGAGACTGAGCTTGTGTCTTGTTCAAATTCACCATAATCTCCTTTTTGTTATACTCCATGCTCCTAATAATAAAACCTAGCCCTGATCTAAAATCGCTAAGGTCTGATGATTAATTCTCCCTACTCGAAGCTCAGTTGACTTGCTCCTTGCCTCTGTCCTGAATCCTCAGCTGCAGCTCTGGCTATCTGTCTCACCACTGCCATCCTTTTGTATAAACAGTGTGTGTCAAATCTGGAATATTCTTCATGTCCATCCTGGGCTCTCTCTTATCTCCTGCCAACCCTGGAGTATTCTTCTATCTCTTCCAACATCCAGCTATCTGCAAACCTGTTGTCCCTGGTAGGCTCCATGTCTGTGTCAACCTTGGACTACCTTTTATCACTTTCAATATTTCCATTACCTTGGTACCATCATACTGTTTGTCCAACATGCAGTTTTGAGTGAGTCACAACATCCTGGAAACATTGGACAAGTAGGCCAAACCCTCTGGTTCCCTCAGCATTCCTGGAGATTTTCTGTATCTTCCTCCATGAAGACAGACACAATGTAATTGTTTAGTTTCTCTGCCACTTCCCTGTTCTCCATTATAAAATCTCCTGTCTCTACCTGCAATGGACCCACATTTGTCCTTGTTAATCTTTTCCTTTTCATATACTTAAGTGATAATCATCAACATCAGGAAGCATAGTGGAGGACATGCCCCTGTCTACATCAATGGTGATTAAGTGGAAATGGATGAGGGCTTCGAGTTTCTAGGTATCCAGATCACCAACAATCTGTCCTGGACTCTCCACACTGACACTGTAGTTAAGAAAGCCAATCAGTGCCTCTACTTTCTCAGGAGGCTAAGGAAATTTGGCATGTCTACTACGACTCTCACCAATTTCTACAGATGCACCATAGAAAGCATTCTTTCCAGATGTATCACATCTTGGTATGGCTCCTGCTCTGCCCAAGACCACAACAAAGAGAGCATGCCTTCCGCCCCAGAGGCCTCGGCTGAACCAGTATCCAAGGTCACCATCGCAGACATCAGATCAGCCTTCTCAAAAGCCAACCCACGGAAAGCGACTGTCTAGGTGGGGTACCTGGATGAGCACTCAGATCCTGCATGGTGGAGGTAATCACAGACATCTTTAACCTCTCCTTACACCAATCTAAGGTCCCTACCTGCTTCAAGAAGACGACCATCATCCCGGTACCAAAGAAAAGCCAGGCAGCGTGCCTTAATGACTACCACCCAGTGGCTGTGACATACATCATTATTAAGTGCTTCAAAAGGTTAGTCATGGCACGAATCAATTCTTCCAGGAATTTCTGAAGGAAATTCTGCACGTCAGCTACGACTCTCACCAACCTTTACAGATGCACCATAGAAAGCATCATTTCTGGTTGTATCACAGCTTGGTATGGCTCCTGTTCTGTCCAGGACCGCAAGAAACTAGAAAGGGTCATGAACGAAGCCTAGTCCATCACTCAAACCAGCCTCCCATTCGTTAATTCTGTCTACACTTCCTGCTGCCTCAGAAAAGCAGCCGGCATAATCAAGGACTCCACACACCCCAGACATTCTCTCTTCCACCTTCTTCCGTCAGGAAAAAGATACAAAAGTCTGAGATCACGTACCAACCGACTCAAGAACAGTTCCTTCCCTGCTGCCATCAGACTTTTGAACGGACCAACTCATATTAAATTGATGTTTCCCTACACCCTAGCTATGACTGCAACACTACATTCTACACCCGCTCCTTTCCTTCTCTATGAATAGTATGCTTTGTCTGTATAGCGTGCAAGAAACAATACTTTTCCCTGTATGCTAATACATGTGACAATAATAAATCAAATCAAAACATTCACAGTCCACCTTTATATTTCTTGCTAATTTACAATCATGCTCTCTTTTTCCTCTTCTTTGTCAGTTTCTTGATCCTCCTTTGCTGAATTCAAAATCGCTCCCAATTCTCAGGCTTACCACTTATTCTGGCATTCCTTATTAGCCACTTCCTTTGATCTAATATTCAACTTATTTTCTTATCCAGGGTTGATTCACTTTTCCAGTTGGGTTGTTGTGTCTTCGAGGAATGTATATTTGTTGTAGACCATGTGATATTTATTGAAATACTATTCATTCCCTGTCTACCCTCAATTATTTCAGTGTATTTTCCCAATCCACCATCGCCAACTTGACCCTCATACCTTTAAAGTTTCCTTTGCTCAGATTTAGAAGCCTATTTTCGGAATGAATGATATCGCTTTCAAACTTAATGTTAAATTCTATATTATGGTCCTTACAGCAAGGTTATTGATTTGCCCTCTCTCATTACATAACATTAAACCTAAAATAATCTAATCCCTCGTTGGTCCTTCAATGTACTGCTCTAGAAACCCACCTCATGCACACTCCAGCAATTCATCCTCTGCAGCGTTAGCGCTGATTTGGTTACCCCAGTCTATATGTATATTGAAGTTGCCCATTATTACTGGTTCTAGATTCACCAGCCAGGTGAATCATTTCATCTACACTGACCCTGTCACACCCTGTAAGCATTAAGCAAATTTCAACTATAATTGCTTATGTATCTCGGAGTACGGCACTCTGGCTAGCTGCAGAATGTGAGCTGCACCTTTCCAGCGTCCTTGCTATGGCTTGCAATTCAAACAGCTGTTTAAGAGAACTCCGTGACGTGGTCTGGCTACTTGAAGGATAAATTTATGATCAATTAAAAGACTGGCATCAAAGCCCGCAACAACAGTAAATCTAAAATAGCCCGATCGCGAGTTGGTTCTTCAATGACCTGCACCAGAAACCCACCTCACACACACTCCAGGAATTCACCCTCCGCAGCATTAGCACTGATTTGGTTAACCCAATCTATGTGGAAATTGAAGTCACGCATTATTACTGTATTATCCACATTATACGCAGCTCTTATTTCCTGATTGATGCCGAGCCCAACGTTGCTACTACAGTTCGTTGGCCTCTAAACAACTCCCACCAATGTCTGCTGCCCTTTGCTGTTTCTGAGCTCTACCCAAACTGATTCTATATCTTGATCCTTCAATCTCTCTGATTTCTGTACAAATTCCATCCCTTTTAACAGCGCTACACCGCCCCCCCCCCCACCACCTTCACCTACCTTTCCCAAATGACCAATATCCTTGAATATTTTGTCCCCCTTGGTCACTCTGTAACCGTCTCCGTAATGGCTATTAAACCAGACTCATTCCATAGAATCATAGAAACCCTACAGTGTACAAGGAGGCCACACAGACAGTGACCTAAGCTGGGAATCAAACCCAGGTCCCTGGAGCTGTGAGGCAGCAGTGCTAACCACTGTGCTGCCATTTATGTGTCTTTGTGCCTTCAAACCATCGATCTTATTCCAAGTGTTGCATGTTTCAGTTGAATGCCCTTAAACTTTGGGTCGGATAGCGAGACCACTCTCAGTGTCTGCGGGAATGCCGGGGGGGGGGGGGGCGTTGGGTGGGGGGGGGGGGGGGGTTGGGTGGGGGGGAGGTGAGTATAACCCTCGGGGGAGAGGGACATGATCAGGCAGTGCCTTTGCAGTGCCAATCTGTCCCAGAGGCAGTGCCAGGGGTGGACTCCAGTGGGAGCCTCATGGGGAGGGGGTGATTCATTTATTTGTGTTGTGGTGGTGAGGGGGCAGAAGATGTTGGAGCCTGTGATGTTGGCCACTTTTGGGGGTGGGTCTGTGCCAGCAATGACTGTGTGAGTGGGTTTGGGGGCAAGGGGTCCAATGTTTGGATGGGGGTGTGCCAGCATTGACTGTGTGGGTGGGGGTTGGGGTGAAGGAGTCCAATGTTCAGCAGGAAGGGGGGGGAATGCCGTTGATGGTTGTTGAGGGGGGCGCGGCGGGTGTCGTTGGTAAATGCCGGCTCGAATTGGC
Source organism: Mustelus asterias (assembly GCF_964213995.1). NCBI lineage: Eukaryota > Metazoa > Chordata > Chondrichthyes > Carcharhiniformes > Triakidae > Mustelus > Mustelus asterias. The sequence continues at coordinate 58,812,605 of NC_135811.1, forward strand.
GGGTGGGGAGGGTGGGTGGTGAATCTCGCCAGAACCAACACTTTGCCAAATTCTGGTAAGATCGCCCCCTTTGTCTTTTTAATATTAATCCACATCCTGGTTCTCTTCGATGCTTGCCTTTGGTTAATCTGATTTCTAATTTTGCCTACTACCTTTCAAGCAATCCACCTAATTCTGTACCAATGCCACTGATTCAATCTTCCTCCCTGCCAATTGTGTCTGGCTGAACCAGACCCTCCACGGCCCTGACTGAACTTATAACCCTGCACCCCTTGTATCACATAGCAACTGCCCAGGTCCACCTCCAACCCCACTCTTACTCTCAATTCCCTCCCAAAATCCACCCCTCCAGCACAATCAGTAATACTCTGATTGGCATCTTGAGAAAAGAGGGAAATAGACCTCTGAGACATTTTTCCTACATATGAAAGGTGCTTATTGTCTTTTCTTGACATGCCTGTGCCCCACTGGCGGACCCTGAGTCCTTGTTATGATTCTCAATGCACCGACTGTCAAAGGTACACTTGGCCCTCATTGGAAAGCAACAATGGAAGTTCCCATTTAGAATTGGACAAGGTGCAGCATCCAGTGGGACTGGTCATGTCATGTTAAAAGGTGGGAGGGCGGGGCAGTAGGCGGGGGGGTGGGGTGGTGGGCGGGTGGAGGGTGGGGGCGGTGGGGGGGGGCTGCGGTCATATCGTACATCATGTTAAAGGGGGCATAAAAGCAAATTACTGCGGATGCTGGAATCTGAAACTAAAAGAGAAAATGCTGGAAAATCTCAGCTGGTCTGGCAGCATCTGTAAGGAGAGAAAAGAGCTGACGTTTCAAGTCCAGATGACCCTTTGTCAGAGCTAAAAGGCTGAGAAAGTGGGAGATATTTATACTGCAGGGGGAGGGAATGGAAGATGAGTCACAGCCGCAGAAACCAGGGGAAAAGACTGCTAATGACAGCCCATAGAGAGAATAAAGGATGTGAATGGCCAAACAGCAGAGAAGATGTAAGCTGTGACAGCCCCTTGTTAAAGGGGGTTTGTATTTGAAGGAGTACAAGATGGAAGGCAGGTTACACTGATCAGTCGATGACAGAATGGATTGTTTGGGTTTATCATTGTAAGGTGCTGTGCTTTCTGGTATAACAGAGTGTCATAACATTGCTTGCCTCTAAACTTACCTCCTTGGCTCCAATACCCTTATCTATCTATATGCGTTACATTGTCCTTCATGCAGACATTTAACCTACTTAGAATCAGTCTGAAGTGATGCTTCCCTCCTGAGTGTTTATTCCTTCTCCTTTCTTTTCTCAGCCTAATAACTTGTGATCTTAGAATTATCATTCACAATGAGGTTTTATTTTCTCCCTCAAGAGCCTGTTTTTTCAATCAGAGTACAGGATTCCACCCGTATTCCTACATGGCGAACCATAGAGAATTTTTTGGCCTCCAGCTATTCCCTCTTTCCTGGGTCCAGGTGGATTCCAAACCCTGACTATGACATTCAGTGATATTCTAGAAGAGCCTGTAACCTGATTGTATTAATGGCTTCCTCTGCATCTTTCCCCATGGCAATGCAAATCACACAGGCCTTGTATCTAGATAGAAAGGTTGACTAGGTATACCTGAGAGCTCAACTCTCTTTCATCTTGGAAGTAAATAGGCAGTTTGAAGCACAACTGTTTACAACCCAAAACTTCAACACTTTTATGGGATTTTGGACACCCTCAGTCTATCCATTGTTAGCACACAGGCTGCTGCCATTGTTTGCAAGTGTGAATACCTTACATTTTCTTTCCAGTTAAACAATCAGCGGGGGCCTTCAGTGGGACTTGTGACCAGCGTCTGGCCGATCGCCATGTCTCCCAGGCCCTTTTTCCAAATGTAATCAGACTCAGTCAGAAATCACCGTGGGGCTGATTACCATGTGGAAATCGTCATTTCCATATGATTAGTGGGCCCGGGATGGTAGTCTCCAGGCCCATTAGTGCCTCCCCCTGTGCTGAGAGAGGTCTACACCAACAGGGTAAACAACCTCTCCGCAACAACGGGGAACAGGCTCTGCCCTCCCCTTACTGGCGTGAATCTCTCTGAGGCACTCTATGATGCACAAAAAGCAGGTGGGAAATTCTCCCTTTGTTCCGCCCATTGGACACTTAGTTTTTTGGGGGGAATCCAGGCCTCTAAGCCTTCTTTTGGTCTCGAACAATCAAACCACCCAGGCTTACTCTCGGGCAGACTTCAGAACAGGTCACATGAACCACTTCATATTACCTTAACTCAAAGACACAGTCCCAAAGAACAGTGATCTTACAAACCTCATAACTAGAACACTGGGTGATGCTCACAAGTCATCTATTCATTGGCTTCTGAGTGGAACACCTGCCCATCTAACATGTGAATCAGCATTTATCTTGCATATTAATTACCATTTACTGCATGTTATTTGATATTAATTGTGCATATTAATTCGCATAATTATGCATATTCATCTAGAAATCATAGAAACCCTACAGTGCAGAAGGAGGGCATTCGGCCCATCGAGTCTGCACCGACCACAATCCCACCCAATCCCTACCCCCACATATTTACCCGCTAATCCCTCTAACCTACGCATCTCAGGACTCTAAGGGGCAATTTTTAACCTGGCCAATCAACCTAACCCACACATCTTTGGACTGTGGGAGGAAACCGGAGCACTTGGAGGAAACCCACGCAGACACGAGGAGAATGTGCAAACTCCACACAGACAGTGACCCAAGCCGGGAATTGAACCCAGGTCCCTGGAGCTGTGAAGCAGCAGTGCTAACCACTGTGCTACCGTGCCACCATTAACTTTGCATATTAATCAGCACCCATCCTGAATATTAATTACCATTAATTTTGAATATTGATCATCACTTCTGTGTCTACGGCTACACAAGGCAGCACGGGGCTGACCCAATTGGCCAAGTCTTTGTTCATCACACAGTTCAATACAATTCAGTCCCAAGTCATTTCTGTACAACACAATGGCCAATGAGTCCCAATCCAACACTCCTTATTCCCTTTCCACCCCCGCTGCTCCTTCTGCATGGCATTCACTCCTTATCCCAGCTGGAATGTACCCTGAGACCTGCCTGAGCTAGAGAAATACACGCCATGGTTATTGAAAAGTAATACTTGGATATCTGGAGGGGGTTTGCACATTTGTGAAATGCATCTTGTGACAGAAGGGAAAGGAGGCTGTTGATGGTGAGTTGATAAAGTACTGCCTTACTGACCGTGAATGTGTTAATGTCGCGGTTGTGGTCAAATTCACATAAATAGCTGCCTTTTCATAACAGATTTAGTTCACAAGAATGATCCCAGGAATGAAGGGTCTGTCATATGAGGAATGGTTGAGGAGTTTGGGCCTAAGCTCAGTGGAGTTTAGAAAGATGAGGGGGGATCTAATCAAAAATTACAGAACACCGAAAGGCCGTAATAGAGTGGATGTGGAGAGGATGTTTCCACTAGTGGGAGAGACTAGAACTCGAGGGCACAACCTCAGAGTGAAGGGATACTCCTTTAAAACACAGACGAGGAGGAATTTCTTCAGCCAGAGAGTGGTGAATCTGTGGAACTCATTGCCACAGAGGGTTGTGGAGGCCAGGTCATTGAGTGTCTTTAAGGCAGAGATAGATAGGTTCTTGATTAATAAGGGGATCAAGGATTACGGGGAGAAGGCAGGAGAATGGGGATGAGAATCATATCAGCCATGATTGAATAGTGAAGCAGACTTGATGGGCCGAATGGCCTAATTCTGCTCCTATACCTTATGGTCTTATGGTTCAATGGAAGTCAAGAGCAGAAAACACCCAGCAGCTTAGGCAATCTCTGCGGGAAAGAAACAGAAAGTGCTGATGAAAAGACATTGGGCAGAATTCTCCTAAGCCCCTGATGGTGGGTTCAGTGACGGAGGTTGAGGGGGAGGGGGGGCGGTGGGGGTTAGAATTCAGAAGACCAAAAATCGGTTTTACGCCAGTGGGAATTTCCTGCAAGACCTTCCATTTGTGCCTGCCATGGCAGATTGGGGAACCATCTTCTAGCCTCAGAATGTTCCTGGAGATCCATCTTCCAATTCCGAATGGATTTCTATTCTGTCTTTTGCTTCCCAATTGGCTTGGTTAAAAAAAAGCCAAAAGGCCTCTTTAACAAATTCGCCGACATATCTAGCATACTGAGTGATGACGTTTTATACTTCACAATTTAAAAAACAACCCATTGGCTTAATTCTCTTCTCAGGGTCCAACTTCCCTCGAGCCACACAGAGTCATAGAGATTTCCAGCATGGAAACAGGCCCTTCGGACCAACCTGTCCATGCCGCCCTTTTTTTTAAACCACTAAGCTCGTCCCAATTGCCTGCATTTGGCCTATATCCCTCTGTACCCATCTTACCCATGTAACTATCTAAACGCTTTTTAAAAGACAAAATTGTACCCGCCTCTACTACTACCTCTGGCAGCTTGTTCCAGACACTCACCACCTTCTGTGTGAAAAAATTGCCCCTCTGGACACTTTTGTATCTCTCCCCTCTCACCTTAAACCTATGCCCTCTAGTTTTAGACTCCCCTACCTTTGGGAAAATATGTTGACTATCTGCCTTATCTATGCCCCATACATCAATCTACTTTGTGAGGGGAGAGGAATAGTGTCTCACAGTCCAATTTAAAAGCTGTGTTTTTGTAACTAATTACCAACACTGCACTGGTTGAAGAATCCTGTCTATTTTGCCCAAAGTCACCCTGTCGTACTTACATGGTGCTTTGAATGTTCAACAAACAAATATGTCAATTAACAACCACAGGTTTACAATGAGGCAGCAGATGGAATGTGACGTGATACAATAACCCTTAGATCGGGAGAAAGCTCAAGATGCCAGTAACACTCTAGCCTGTGATTTATTTTGTCAATTTTTACACGGAATTGTGACCTGGCTGGCTTCCTTTCTGTCCACTTGGCTGAAAATGTCCTTTGTCAGTGAGGTCAATCGACAATAATGCCGCCTTCCAGAGAATGAGGGAGAGCAGGAATGAGGAAAGATCGGTGATTGCTGTACTGATCACCGATCTTTCCTCATTCCTACTCTCCCTCATTTTGATCATAGTTCGAGTTAGAACTCAGCCTACAACCTGGTTACAAGCTGGTGACAGTGCAGTGACAACCCGTTACAGGCTCGGCCCGCACTCCCGTTACAGGCTCGGTCTGCACTCCTGTTACAGGCTCGGTCTGCACTCCAGTTACAGGCTCAGTCCGCACTCCCATTACAGGCTTGGTCTGCACTCCCATTACAGGCTTGGTCTGCACTCCCGTTACAGGCTTGGTCCACATTCCCATTACAGGCTCGGTCCAGACTCTCATTACAGGCTCGGTCCACACTCTTGTTACAGGTTCGGTCCGCACTCCCGTTATAGGCTCGGTCCGCACTCCCATTACAGGCTCGGTCTGCACTCCCACTACAAACTCGGTCCGCAGTCCTGAATTCCCCTAATAGTAACCTACTGTACGTTTTAGGGCAAATCCTCCATGATTAAAGAACCCAGGGATAAGGAAAATGGCCAGCTGGCTGTCAGGCCACATGAATATGCAAGAGGCTGGGAATAACGAGAAGGTCGAGACAGGGATGATCTAATCAACAGGAAACAAAGGAGAAACCACGGCCAGCAGACGAGGAGTAAATAGCCCAGCAGCAAGACAATGAGAACAGAGATCATTCCATCCACAGACAACATCAATGACTCAGCTCGCTGATGGGATTCCAATCAGGATGACTCAGAGAACATTTAAAAGACATTAAAATATCAATTAAGGGCGGTCCCGACAGTTCCGGCCCTTTTTGTTCCAGTCAATCAAAACTACCAATGATCAGAAACTGTTTTGTGTGAGAGAATCACTGGTTCAGGTTTTAAAAAGGGACAAGCAAGCTCTGGTCTCTCTCCACTCTCTTCTCCTGTTCCTGGCTGCCTCTCGTTCATCTCCAGCACGCAGCCCGAAGCCCAGTGAGCAATTTAAACTAGGATTGTGAGTATCCTCCGGTAATTCACGAAGTTCCCGAGATCATCATAGTGGATGAGGCTTTGGGGAAAGGGCGGGGGGGGCTTTTGCATGCACCTTTCATAGTTTAAGACACTGGTAAACTTATGTAAAGCAAGCATTCCCGTTGTGCCCGTTTTAGTATTCCTTCCATAGCTATAGTCTTATAGAGCATAAGGCATTGTGTGTTGTTTTCCTGGTGTTTGGTGATCTTGACCTTGATGTTTTAACAAATATATATATATCTTTGACTTCCATTGGAGTCCGTTTTGATCTTTTCAATTTCTCACCAACGATCTCTGACCAAGTCACAATATTAAATACCCCTTACCATAATTCCGGAGTCTAGAACTGGGCGCTTCGAAACCGCCCACTCAGGAAAGGCTGCCAGCAGTTTCCTTTTCTCTCTCTTGGGAGCGCTACTCTAGTGAAGTAGACGCAAGGTGGCCGTTGTTCCATCGGAGAGAGAGAGAATCACTCGGGCATTGGTGGGGTTTGGGTAATGGAGAACCAAACCTAAAATAAGCCCAGTGGAGTTCAAAAGAGGGATCCCGCTACACTACGATGCTTCACTGTATGGAATGGGAGCTGTTTTGTCCCACTGGATGCCTGATGGAGCAGAAAAGCCCATTGCCATTGCTTCAAGAACGTTTCCGATGCGGAAAAGAAATACTCCCAAATAGACAAGAAAGCCTTGGCTGTTGTCATCGATGTGATCACAAAGTTCCATCAGGATATGGCTGACATTTTCCGATGGTGTCAGATCACAAGCCATTGTTAGTCCATTCAGAGAAGATAAGCCTATGCTGCCAATTGCCTCTGCAAGGGTGCTGTGATGGGCTCTTTTGTTAGAAGCCTACAATTATGTGTATCAGTATCATACTGAGACATAGATATCAATGCAGACGCACTAAGCCAATTGTTTTTGCCACAAACTAAAGCATCACCACATTATACTGCCTCTGCATTTGGCAAACACTTTGCCTGTATTGGCGAAAATAAAAATGATGATTTTACAATTGCTGAAACCACCAACACAGAAGGATGGAGATAACCTGTGAAGAGGGGGTGTTACTGTAGGGGGCGGGGGGGTGGTGGGGCTAGAGTTATAGTCCCACCCCAGGTGTAACAACTCCTGTTACAGGAACTGCACGGCTCCCATCCAGGACAAAGCAGAATGAAGGCCTGAGCTTGGAGTTATGCCTGTAGCCGGGCATTGATAAGGAGATAGAAAAGATGGTTAATCAATGCCCCCATGACGAAGCTCAACAGGCTTTGCCACCACCAGCAAATTTGTATCCTTGGGAGTGGCCTGGTTGATCACGGGCAGGACTACATATTGATTTTGCTGGACTGTTTATGTGTCATATGTTTCTGGTGTTAGTGGATGCACACTCTAATGGTTAGAGGTGTGGTTGATGAAGTCAACAACAGCCACGCCACCATTGAGAAGTTAAGGAAGGTATTTGCTATCCATGGCATTCCGGAAGTGGTTATGTCGGACAAAAGCGCATCATTCACAGCCGAACAATTCCAAAAGTTTCTCAAGTCCAATGGCATTTGCCATGTGAGGTTGGCACCTTACCACCCAGCATCAAATAGGCCGGCAGAGCAGGCAATACCAACATTCAAGTCATCAATAAATAAACAGGCAAACAGGCCTACCAGAGCATGGAAGTCTCTGGAACATTTGAACCTTCCTGGGATAACCCAGGAAATTATAGGCCGGTGAGCTTGACGTCCGTGGTAGGGAAGTTGTTGGAGAGGATTCTTAGAGACAGGATGTATGTGCATTTAGAACGGAACAATCTCATTAGTGACAGACAGCATGGTTTTGTAAGAGGGGGGTCGTGCCTTACAAATTTGGTGGAGTTTTTTGAGGAAGTGACAAAAACGGTTGATGAAGGAAGGGCCGTGGATGTCGTCTATATGGATTTCAGTAAGGCATTTGACAAAGTCCCACATGGCAGGTTGGTTAAGAAGGTTATGGCTCATGGGATACAAGGAGAAGTGGCTAGATGGGTGGAGAACTGGCTTGGCCATAGGAGACAGAGGGTAGTGGTCGAAGGGTCTTTTTCCGGCTGGAGGTCTGTGACCAGTGGTGTTCCGCAGGGCTCTGTACTGGGACCTCTGCTATTTGTGATATATATAAATGATTTGGAAGAAGGTGTAACTGGTGTAATCAGCAAGTTTGCGGATGACACGAAGATGGCTGGAATTGCGGATAGTGAAGAGCATTGTCGGGCAATGCAGCAGGATATAGATAGGCTGGAAAATTGGGCGGAGATGTGGCAGATGGAGTTTAATCCGGATAAATGCGAAGTGATGCATTTTGGAAGAAATAATGTAGGGAGGAGTTATACAATAAATGGCAGAGTCATCAGGAGTATAGAAACACAGAGGGACCTAGGTGTGCAAGTCCACAAATCCTTGAAGGTGGCAACACAGGTGGAGAAGGTGGTGAAGAAGGCATATGGTATGCTTGCCTTTATAGGACGGGGTATAGAGTATAAAAGCTGGAGTCTGATGATGCAGCTGTATAGAACGCTGGTTAGGCCACATTTGGAGTACAGTTCTGGTCGCCGCACTACCAGAAGGACGTGGAGGCATTGGAGAGAGTGCAGGGAAGGTTTACCAGGATGTTGCCTGGTATGGAGGGTCTTAGCTATGAGGAGAGATTGGGTAGACTGGGGTTGTTCTCCTTGGAACGACGGAGAATGAGGGGAGATCTAATAGAGGTATACAAGATTATGAAGGGTATAGATAGGGTGAACAGTGGGAAGCTTTTTCCCAGGTTGGAGGTGACGATCACGAGGGGTCACGGGCTCAAGCTGAGAGGAGCGAAGTATAACTCAGACATCAGAGGGACGTTTTTTACACAGAGGGTGGTGGGGGCCTGGAATGCGCTGCCAAGTAGGGTGGTGGAGGCAGGCACGCTGACATCGTTTAAGACTTACCTGGATAGTCACATGAGCAGCCTGGGAATGGAGGGATACAAACGATTGGTCTAGTTGGACCAAGGAGCGGCACAGGCTTGGAGGGCCGAAGGGCCTGTTTCCTGTGCTGTACTGTTCTTTGTTCTTTGGTGAATTTTCCACTGGTTCTTCCTGAAACCCTTTTTACACAAGAGCACATTGTGTATCTTACTAACCCTGTTCTTTGTTTCTCCTCGGGAGTGCTTTGGGATTTTAGGGGGAAGGAGCATAGTAGCATGGCCCTTTGGGTGGGGGAGGAGGGAGGGGGGGGTTGGTGAGGTGGGGTGGGGGAGGGGGGGTACCCAAGGGCCACATTATCGGCGAGGACCCTATAGATCATCCCAGTGGGAATCTGAGCTAAATGGCAGGCGGCAGGGATCGAGGAGGAAATGCCAGTTGGAGCCGCAGAGTTGAGTACAACAGTCGTATAGTAATTGTGTCTGACCTTGTTGTATACGCATTGGCTGGAATTCTCCCTCTCCACCTGCCACTGGAATTTTAGTGGTCGGGTTGCGGACAATGTGAAACCCCATTGATAATTGGGCGTGAATTTCCAGCTTTTAGACCAGGGCGGCCGGAGAATTCTACCCAGTATTCTTTATTAGGCAATAAAACCTGTTGTTGATTCAAGCCACATGGACAGGGTTCGACCTATTGCAATGTGCTTGCCGGCTCTCTTTAAGAGTAACTCGCCCAGTCACACAAGCCCGCTCTTTAACCAGTAGCCTGCAATTTGTTCCACTTCAGCCTGAAAATCAATGGTCCTGAGAGTCCACGGGAAATGGACAAAATCAAAGCTGTGTTGTACCTGTTAATTTTCAGATACTTTCAACCAGTTTATTTACTCCAAGGTTTTACCTTCGGTGTCCTTATTTGCAAGATGGACAAAGGACAAACACAAGTAAAAGTTCAACAAGTTTATTAATAATAACACGATTAACCCTTAAATTACCCACATTAAAAAAAGAGGATACCCCAGATTCAAGTATACTACCCGTAAAGATGGTTTGGTTGAACTGCAGGTCCGATTCTCTGAGCCCTCTGGTCCGTTGTCACGAAGGTGAGTCTCGATGGCCGCTTCTTCCTTCCTTCCTTCTCTGGTCAGTCTTCTGAATGGTCACAGCCATCTCCCCTGTCGAGTCTTCGCTCCTGTGTGACTCGAAGTGTGTCCCTTTATTCCCCAGCCTGCTTGCCTTTCCAGAAACCTCTCTGGCTTCCGGCCAATGAGGTCCCAGGAGGGGGTTCCAATACCCAGTGGGTTTCTTGATGTCTGCCTGACAGGACACCAGGGTCCGCCCCCAGGTGTCCATCTCCATGTTGTTGAACTTGTTATCAGATAAGGTATCTCCAGGAACTCTTGGTGACAGAAAGTCTCGCTCAATCTGCGCTTCTAACAATATTCCGATGCATTTTAATGAGGTGCCATGATCTCCTGCTAAGTCTCAAGTAGAGTGTACACGTTTGTGTATTGTACAATTGGCCTGCCTGAGGTTTGACTGTGTTTGATTTCAATATGCCCAATTCTTTAATTTAGGATATCCAATTTTATCAGCCTTAAAACTAGGCCCTGTTTATATCACCACGGCTGTGTTTCTTGTCATGAACGCTGCTGCCATTATTCCAATAGGTTACCCATTTTACTTGGATATTATTGAAGGTATGTTTAAAATAATTCAACCCAACACAATGGATTTCACAGATTCAAACAGAAAAATCCACACTGCTAAAAAGAAAGGAAATATGGCTACAGTAACTTAGAATCATAGAATCCCTACAGCGTAGAAGGAGGCCATTCAGCCCATCGAGTCTGCACCGACCACAATCCCAGCCAGGCCCTATCCCTGTAACCCCATGTATTTACCCTTGCCAGTCCCCCTGACACTAAGGAGCAATTTAGCATGGCCAATCCACCTAACCTGCACATCTTTGGACTGTGGGAGGAAACCAGAGCACCCGGAGGAAACCCACTGTGGTGAACCATCGTTGGTTCCCACCAGGTAATACTGAGCCAGGGTCTGGCCAGTACTATGAGTCTGTATATATGTTACTGTTGGGGTTAGGGTTGGGCTGTTCTACATGTTACTGTTGGGGTAAGGGTTGGGCTGTTCTACATGTTACTGTTGGGGTTAGGGTTGGGCTGTTCTACCTGTAATATAGTTATTATGGTACATCCCAGTCGGGCTCCGCCTCCTGGGAGAGGTATAAAGGTCACTGCTCTGTCTGGGACCCTTCAGTCTGGGATCGTGTATTATATATGGTAGCTCTATTGTAGTAGTCAATAAAAGCCTTTATTTCCTCGAGCATCTCTAGCCTCGTGAGTTATATCGCGCATCACCCACGCAGACACGAAAGGACAACATATGTGCTTATAAAAGGATGTGCTGGTGTAGTGGCTTTGTCACTGGACTAGTAATCCCGAGTCCCAGGGTAATTCTCTGGGGACCCAGGATCGAATCCCACCATGTAGATGGTGAAAGTTGAATTCAATAAAAATCTGGAATTAAAAATCTAATGATGACCGTGAAATTGTTGTCGATTGTTTTTAAAACTCCTTTGGGGATGAAAATCTGCCATCCTTACTTGGTCTGACATACAGCAATGTAGTGGTGCCCCGTCAAAGGGCAATTAGGGTTGGGCAACAAATGCTGGTCCAGCCAAAGCAGTGACACCCACATTCCATGAATGAATATAAAAAAGACTAAGCAATATTCGAAGCAGGTTGGGTTTCGCTTTGCTACTTTAAGAGACATTAACAAAGAGGCGTTTCAAGTAAACGGTTTACCATTCTCATGGTTAAAGATTTGGTTTAAACATTTTAAGTAACTATTTAAGAGTTTTACTATGAGCTGTTCTTTGTTGCACTTGTGAGCTGAATGAGTGGGTATCCCACACGCAGACCACACACTCTCATTGACCAATTGTTTGCAGCACTCCTTTTGTTTTGATGTGAATCTGACACAACATACTTCAGCTAAAGAATTGAGATGCAAGTGCTCCCGAAGCAAGGATCAGCCAATCGAGGGATCAGAGGAATTTTTTTGCATCCAATCTCTATGGTTGCCATGGTTTCTGGAGGCTGAATGTAAAAGCCACTTACCGAATTACACCATGCATTGTAGAGTTTTCATCACTCCCTGAGTAGAGACACCAGGCTCAGAGTTCTTGGTCTCACAGGTGACAGCATGTGCAACCCTGGTAGCTTGTCCCTGAATCGCCCCCGCTGCTCGGTCCATTGTGTCCGCGTCACGCTCCCTCAAAGCGACAATGCATTTGTTCACACCTTCTAGAGTGTGACATTCTGGAAAACAAACAGAACAAAGGGACAAAAATAAATCACTATAATTGGTGAAGGAGTGGATGAGAATCTCCCTCCGAACTTGGGAAAAGAATATAATGAATAAAAATGGTGAATTAAAGTCAAACCCATGGGGAAATGGATTTGGAGGAGTGGGTTGCTTGCTGTGTTTCCATCTCGACAATGCTAGCTGTAGGACTTTTACGTGAAATGAATTTATGGGCAGTGTTAGCCTGGGGTGGAGGCTCACACAGGCCCATTCACTGCTCTTTCAGATTCTGGCATACAGAGAATAAAAAAATACTGAGTGGGATTGAGCTATTTGTTAAGGCAAATTGGAAGCCCCTTTGATCTTCTCTCAGTGCAGGCCTTGGCTAGTTCAGTTCTGTGCTCCAGTTTTACAAGATTGAATTAACTGACTTTAATTAAATTCCTTGATGTTGTGTACAGGGATTTTGATAACGCGTTTGGTAAAGGAACACATAACAAATCTGTGAGCAAAATTGAAGCCCTCAGGGTTAAAGGGGCAGTGCCAGTGTGTTTGAGGATTCAGCTAAGAGGCATTGAGTAGTGGTTTATGCACTGGAGGGAATATAATGGTGCCCCCGAGGGGTTGGTGTTGCGGCCACTGCTCTTTGTAATCCATGTTAATGACCTACACTTGGCTACACAGGACATCATTTCAATGGCCAAGGATGGCACAAGACTTGGAAATGCAGTAAACAGTGAGAAGGACAGTGACAGAGTTCAGGAAGGCGTAAGCAGGCTGGAGAAAGCGGCAGACACATGACAGATGAAATTTAATGCAGAGAAATGTGAAGTAATTCATTTTGATAAGTAGAATGAGGAGAGGTGAATAAAATGAACGGTAAAACTTCAAACGGTGTCCAGTGACTGTGAGACCGTATTTGATTTGATTTATTATTGTCACATGTATTAGCATACAGTGAAAAGTATTGTTTCTTGCGCACTATACAGACAAAGTATACCGTTCATAGCAAAGGAAACGAGAAGTGCAGAATGTAGTGTTACAGTCATAGCTAGGGTGTAGAGAAAGAGCAACTTAATGCAAGGTAGGTCCATTCAAAAGTCTGACAGCAGCAGGGAAGAAGCTGTCCTTCAGTTGGTCGGTACGTGACCTCAGACTTTTTCCCGACAGAGGAAGGGGGAAGAGAGAATATCCGGAGTGCGTGGGGTCCTTAATTATGTTGGCTGCTTTTCCGAGGCAGCAGGAAGTATAGATGGAGTCAATGGATGAGAGGCTGGTTTGAGTGATAGACTGGGCTTTGTTCACAACCCTTTGTAGTTTTTTGCGGTCTTGGGCAGAACAGGAGCCATACCAAGCTGTGATACAGCCAGAAAGAATGCTTTCTATGGTGCATCAGTAAAAGTTGGTGAGAGTCATAGCTGACATGCCAAATTTCCTTAGTCTTCTGAGAAAGTAGAGGTGTTGGTAGGATTTCTTAACTATAGTGTCAGCATGGGGGGACCAGGACAGGTTGTTGGTGATCTGAACACCTAAAAACTTGAAGCTCTCGACCATGGGGCGGCACGGTAGCACAGTGGTTAGCACTGCTGCTTTACAGCTCCAGAGACCTGGGTTAGATTCCTGGCTTGGGTCACTGACTGTGTGGAGTTTGCACGTTCTCCTCGTGTCTGCGTGGGTTTCCTCCGAGTGCTCCGGTTTCCTCCCACAGTCCAAAGATGTGCAGGTTAGGTTGATTGGCCATGCTAAAATTGCCCTTAGTGTCCTGAGATGCGTAGGTTAGAGGGATTAGTGGATAAATATGTTGGGATATGGGGGTAGGGCCTGGGTGGGATTGTGGTCAGTGCAGACTCGATGGGCCGAATGGCCTCTTTCTGTGCTGTAGGGTATCTATGATTCTATGATTTCTACTTCGTCCCCATTGATGTAGACAGGGGCATGTTCTCCACTACGCTTCCTGAAGTCGATGACTACCTCCTTCATTTTGTTGACATTGAGGGAGAGATTATTGTTGCCGCACCAGTTCACCAGATTTTCTATCTCATTCCTGTACTCTGTCCCATCATTGTTTGAGATCCGATCCGCTACGATGGGGTCATCAGTAAACCTGAAAATCGAATTGGAGGAGAATTTGGTCACACAGCTGTATAAGGAGTATAGAAAGGGGCTGAGGGCACAGCCTTGTGGGGCACCGGTGTTGAGGATGATCGTGGAGGAGGTGTTGTTGCCTATCCTTACTGATTGTGGTCTGTGAGTTAGGAAGTTCAGGATCTAGTCGCAGAGGGAGGCGCCGAGGCCCAGGCCACGGAGTTTGGAGATGAGTTCTGTGGGAATAATGGTGTTGAAGACTGAGCTGTAGTCAATAAATAGGAGTCTGATATAGGTGTCCTTGTTATCTAGGTGTTCCAGGGCTGAGTGCAGGGCCAGGGAGATGGCGTCTGGTGTGGACCTGTTGCGGTGGTAGGCAAACTATAGTGGATCCAGGTAGTCCGGGAGGCTGGAATTGATTCGTGCCATGGCTAACCTTTCGAAGCACTTCATCATGATGGATATCAGAGCCACCGGCCGATAGTCATTAAGGCATGCTGCTTGGCTTTTCCTTGGTACTGGGATGATGGTCGTCTTTCTGAAGCAGATAGGGACCTCAGATTGTTGTAAAGAGGGGTTGAAGGCATTTGCGAACACCCCCATCAGTTGGTCCACGCAGGATCTGAGTGCTCGTCCGGGTACCCCATCTGGACCAGTCGCTTTCCGTGGGTTGACCTTTGAGAAGGCGGCTCTGATGTCTGCAATGATGACCTCAGATACAGGCTCCCAGGTTGGAGGGCGTGCTCTCACTGACCTCTTGCTCAAGATGGGACGATGAGTCGGAGCTCATCAGGGAGGGGCGCATTGGTGCCAGCGATTTTACATGCCTTCATCTTGTAGCCTATTTTGTCTTGCAGACCTTGCCATAGTCAGTGGGGGTCTGTGTGGCTAGCCTTGGACTCTAGCTTGGTCCGGTACTGTCTTTTGGCTTCTTTGATGGATCTCCTTTGATCATATCTGGCTTTCTTGTATAGGTCAGTGTCACCTGACTTGAATACCTCAGACTTGGACTTCAGCAAGCAGTGGATATCCATGGTTTCCGGTTGGGAAACAAACGGATTTGCTTCTTTGGTACACAGTCTTCTACACACTTACTAATGAAGTCAGTTACTGCAGTGCCATACTCGCTCAGGCTGGTCGCAGAGTTTTTAAATACTGACCAGTCCACTGAGTCCAAGCAGCCGCGTAGGAGATCATCCGCTTCCTCAACCAACATTGCACGAGTCTCTTTGATGGATTCTCCCGCTTCAGTTTTTGCTTGTAAGCTGGGAGCAGGAGCACAGCCTTGAGGTCTGATTTGCCAAAGTGTGGACGGGCGATAGAGCGGTAGGCATGTTTGATATTTGTGTAGCAGTGGTCTAGGATGTTTGGGCCTCTGGTGGAGCAGGAGACGTGTTGGTGGCAACTTGGTGGGACACTCTTGAGCTTGGCCTGATTGAAGTCCCCGGCCACGATGAACAAGGCCTCGGGATGTTTCGTCTAAAGGCTATTCGTGGTGGTGTATATTTCATCCAGTGCAGTCTTCATGTCTGTGTGGGGTGGGATGTAAACTGCCATCAGGATGACAGAGATGAACTCCTGCGGAAGGTAATAGGGGCAGCATTTTAGAGTCAGATATTCTAGGTCTGGGGAGCAGAAACTTGGTAAGAAGTCTCACAACACCAGGTTAAAGTCCAACAGGTTTATTTGGTTGCAAATACCATTAGCTTTCGGAGCGCTGCTCCTTCGTCAGATGGAGTGGAAATGTGCTCTCAAACAGTGCACAGAGACACAAAATCAAGTTACAGAATACTGATTAGAATGCGAATCCCTACAACCAGCCAGGTCTTAAAGATACAGACAATGTGGGTGGAGGGAGCATTAAGCACAGGTTAAAGAGATGTGTATTGTCTCCAGACAGGACAGCCAGTGAGATTCTGCAAGTCCAGGAGCCAAGCTGTGGGGGTTACTGATAGTGTGACATAAATCCAATATCCCGGTTGAGGCCGTCCTCATGTGTGTGGAACTTGGCTATCAGTCTCTGCTCAGCGACTCTGTGCTGTCGTGTGTCGTGAAGGCCGCCTTGGAGAACGCTTACCCGAAGATCCAAGGTCCAAGCAGAAACTTGTCAGTGTTGCTATGTTTAGGCACCACGAGGTATTGATTAGGAGGCAGACCCCACCTTGCCTGAGGCCGTTGTACGCTCTATTCAGTGGATTGAGAAGCCCTCAGGTTGTTGGGCACAGTCTGGTGAAGCAGGAGTGAGCCATGTCTCCGTGAAACAGAGCACACAGCAATCCCTCAGTTCTCTTTGGAAAGTACACCATATCTGCGGAATGTATGGTGTACATGCAGAAATCTTTGCAGGCTGTGAATGCTAAAAGGTTTGACTGTAAAAATGACATTCAAAAATAAGGAGGTTATACTAAACCTTTCTAACACAACTGGAATATTGTGGCCAGTTCCAGGCGATGGCCTAGTGGTATTATCGCTAGACTATTAATCTGGAAATGCATCTCATTTTCTGGAGACTGGGGTTCAAATCCCGCCATGGCAGATGGTGGAATTGGAATTCAATTTAAAGATATCTGGAATTAAAAATCTACTGTTGATTGTCGGAAAACCCCATCTGGTTCACTCATGTCCTTCAGGAAAGGAAATCTGCCATCCTTACTCGATCTGGCCTATATGTGACTCCAGAGCCACAGCAATGTGGTTGACTCCCAACTGCCCTTCAAGGCCAACTAGGGATGGGCAATAAATGCCGGCCAGTCAGCGATGCCCATGTCCCACAAATGAATGCAAAAAGGAATTTAGGAATGATGTCAAGGCCTTAGAGAAGGTGGGTGTTGCAGTTCATTCAGTGAGTCTGAGTTGCTGTGGCAACTATACTTTTACATGCATGTTGCAGCCCAGATATATGTACAGTGATGGTAGAGTTTCAACTTTCTGTCTATCACATGGCTGACCAGGTGTCTCTCCCACTCTTACTACCTGCCATTGGCGTGTTGGAAGGATTCACAGGTTGATACTCAACCTGTTTGGTCACAATATGAATGCACCTCCTCTGACCATTAAGTCCTGCGGCTGGATTTGAAGTGGAGATGCCGGCGTTGGACTGGGGTGAACACAGTAAGAAGTCTCACAACACCAGGTTAAAGTCCAACAGGTTTATTTGGTAGCAAGTACCATAAGCTTTCGGAGCACTGCTCCTTCGTCAGATGGAGTGGAAATGTGCTCTCAAACAGTGCAAACAGACAAAATCAAGTTGCAGAATACTGATTAGAATGCAAATCCTACAGCCAGCCAGGTCTTAAAGGTACAGACAATGTGGGTGGAGGGAACATTAAACCCAGGTTAAAGAGATGTGTATTGTCTCCAGACAGAACAGCTCGGATTTGAACTGTTGGATCCAACTGTTGGATAGTTGGATTTGAACCCAGAGCTTCTGGCTCAGAGGCAGGGACACTACGCTTACGCCAGTTTCTGCTAATTTAAAAATGTCATGCGCTCAGCTCCTGGTCCCTCAGTTCTGTTCTGTCTCCTCCATTTACGATTCCGCCTCTGAACATTGTAGGCACAGGGAAGGTCATTGATTAAAGGTTAATGGTGCGTTACTAAGACCAAACTTAGATTAACACCTTCTCAGAACTGAATCCAATTACTGCTGTTCTGCGGACACATTTATTGGAAGTACATTGTATGGTATCATCACATTCTGTGCCTCTCATTATAGATTTGCTGCCCTTGGATGGGGAGATGAATTATTCACCTGACCACTTCTGGCAGAAAAACCCTTAACTGGCATTGGCTCGCTGCCAGATTTTACTGCCCTGTACATTATCATCGAAGCTTAGCTTCATAGAATGGTAACTGCACAGAAGGAGGCTATTCAGCCCATCGTGTACTGCTGGCTCTCTGCAAGAACAACTCACCTAGGTGCATCATTTTCTTTCTCTTCAGATAATTATCCTGATATCTTTTGAAACACTGCCACCACCACAGTGCCAGGCAGCGCATTCCCAGTGCTAATTAATCTAGTGTAAAAAAAGGTTTTCCTCTTAATGCATTTGCTTCTTTTGCCAATTACAATAAATTAGTGTCCGCTGGTCCTGGATGTTCCCATGAATGGGAGCAGTCTTTTCCCTATCAGCTCGGTCCAGCTGCCACATGATTTTGAACACCTCTGTCAAATCTCCTCTGAACCTTCTCTTCTCCAAGGAGAACAGCGCCAGATTCTCCATTCTATCTCCATAATTGAAACTCCTTATCTCTGGAACCATTCTCGTGAATCTTTCCTGTGCTCTAATGCTCTCACATCCTTCATGAAGTGTGCTTCCCAGAACTGGACGCAATACCCAAGACAAGACAGAACCAATGTTTGTAAAAGTTCATCATAACCTTTTTGTTTTTGTACTCAATGTTGGTCTGTTTCATTCTGTGGATGTCAAAGATTACCTTGTTTTACATTCAGAAACCCTACAGTCCACTGAAATAGGACAGTCCCATTTCCTTTGCAACATGTGGCCACTTGTTTAAGTGTTGGGCCATTCAAATATTTATTGTGCAGCTGCGCACACCCGTTAACTGAGGAGGCCAACTTGTCTGTCTCCTGTGCAGGAACTTTTGGGCAGTGCGAAGGGAACACCAGTCCTCATATTGACTATGATTTTCCAAAGCCCCCTAGATTCTGAAAAGGTCTTAGCAAATTGGAAGTTAAATTGCAACACCTCTATTCAAAAAAGAGAGAGAAAACAGGGAACAAACATCAGGCCAGTTAGCCTTTATTCTTTCATAGAATGTGGGTGTCACCGGCAGGGTCAGCATTTGTTGCCCATCCCTAATTGCCTTTGAACTGAGCATCTCGCTCGGCCATTTCAGAGGGCAGTTAAAAATCAACCACGATGCTGTGGCTCTGGAGTCACAAGTAGGCCAGACCAGGTAAGGACGGCAGATTTCCTTCCTTAAAGGGCAACAGTGAAGCAGATGGGTTTTTACAACAATCGATAGAAATCATAGAAACCCTACAGTGCAGAAGGAGGCCATTCGGCCCATCGAGTCTGCACCAACCACAATCCCACCCAGGCCCTACCCCCACATATTTTACCCACTAATCCCTCTAACCTACGCATCCCAGGACTCTAAGGGGCAATTTTTTTTTTAAAAAACCTGGCCAATCAACCAAACCCGCACATCGATGATTGCTTCATGGTCACTGTTACTAGCTTTACATTCTAGATTTATTAACTGAAGGCAAATTCCACCTGCTGCCATGGTGAGATTTGAACCTGTGTCCCCAGAGCATTAACCTGGGCCTATGGATTCCTGTTCCATTACCACTATGCTATCATATCTCTTTAACTAACATAAGTCACTGGGAAAGTGCTGGAACCTGCAGTGTAATGTGCAATGTTGCATGGTGAGTTGTTAATGGGTTAATTCTAATCACTTAATATGTTAAGCTTATACTGTGTACATTATCAATGGACCATAGGCAGAGTTGATAGGGAACAACTGCTTCCCATAGGTAGAAACATCTTAAACCAGTGGCCACTAATTTTAGGTAATAGGAAGATGTAAGCCATAACAGTAAGATGTGTTCCAATGGTGGCAATGAGGTAATGTCACTGGATTCTCTACTTTGATTTTACAGGGTGGCACAGTGGTTAGCACTGCTGCCTCACAGCACCAGGGACCTGGGTTCAATTCCGGCCTTTGGGTCACTGTCTGCGTGGAGTTTGCACGTTCTCCCTGTGTCTGCGCGGGTTTCCTCCGGGTGCTCCGGTTTCCTCCCACAGTCCGAAAAACCTTTTGGTTTGGTAGAATGACTAAAGTCTCCTTCCGTGTACCTGCCAAAAAATTTTATATTTCAGATTTCCAGCACCGACAGTATTTTGCTTTTAACCAGGTGGAAGCTACTGGAATGCTGATATCCTAGTGGAGGGAGGGAAACAGGGCACACTTTAAGTCAGACAAAGGTGAAGCAGTTTTCATTCTCCCTGATGCTGAATTATGGTTGGAGGGGAAGTCTCTTCAACCATCATGCAAGAAATTACATGGGGCTGGAGAGATCAAACTCAGAGCCACAGGAGAACTGAAGACAACCCTCCCACATCAAGTGAAAGAAATCATTGAAAGATTATCCTGAAGCAGAGTTGTTCAGTCTTAGGCAGGAAAGACTGACTGACATCTGATTCATGGAGCAGGGGAACTGGGAAACCAGCAACATCAGCCTGAGAACTTCCAAGCTGAATTTCCACAGCCATTTACTGGAAAAGATCTGGCAGCATCTGTAGAGAGAGAAGCACAGCTAATATTCTGAGGCTGTATGACTCTTCACATGGTTCCTGGGTTTCTCCAAGGAAGGAATCATAGATTCATAGAATCCCTACAGTAGAGAAGGAGGCCATTTGGCCTATCGATTGATGTGGGAGGGTTGCCTTCAGTTCTCTGAGTTTGATCCCTCCAGGCCCGTGTAATTTCTTGCAGTGGAGTTTGGATGTTCTCCCTGTGTCTGCGTGGGTTTCCTCCGGGTGCTCCATTTTCCTCCCACAGTACAAAGATGTGCAGGTTAGGTGGATTGGCCATGCTAAATTGCACCTTAGTGTCAGGGGATTAGCAGGGTAAATATGAGGGGCTATGGGAATAGAGCCTGGGTGGGATTGTGGTGGGGGAAGACTCGATGGGCCAAATGGCCTCCTTCTGCACTGTAGGGATTCTATGATTCTGTGATTCTGCACCGACCGCAATCCCACCCAAGCTCTATTCCCGTAACCCCACATATTTACCCTGCTAATCCCCCTGACATTAGGGTCAATTTAGCATGGCAAATCCATCTAAGCGCACACATCTTTGGAGTGTGGGAGGAAACTGGAGCACCCGGAGGAAACCCACGCAGACACGGGGAGAATGTGCAAACTCCACACAGACAGTGACCCGAGGCCGTGTGAGGTAGCAGTGCTAACTATCGTGCCACCACGTCGCCTTAATATTAGGCACCATAGTATTGTGGATTTCATCTAATAACCACCTTTAGGTTTCCCTTTGTGGGTATTCTATGCAGGTGTCTTGCTACAGCATGCAGCCAGGAAGTGGCCAATCTCTCTGCATGAATTGCAATTGGCCTCTTTGGTGGGGATTCTATCACCCCTGTGTTTATCCCTGCCACAGCATTACAGTTAGCTTGGGGCTGTTCTTGGACGCTCTTCCTGTTGCCCCTGTATTTTGTTTTACAACAGCTTCTGTTTTTAAATTTAATGTACTCTACTCAGTCACCTGCTTTTGAGATAAGGTAATCCCTGTCACATCGAATCACAGATCGATTCTGTTTCCTGACCTCAGATTGTCTGCTCAGTTAGATTGCTTTTGCTACGGTTAGATCATCTTTTGACTGCAAATGGTCAGACAAGGCATCATCCAGCACTGCATGATGATTCTGTCCCTGATCAGTTCACCTTACTCGCTGTGATACTCACTGTTTCTGAAAATCTACACAGCTCTTTTATGAATGCATCAACCCTTTCCCCTTGATATTCTGTAGATTCTGGAACAGGCCCGGCAGATTGGAGGGTGGCGAGTGTGACCCTACTAGATATAGACAAGATGGTCAAATGGGCGGATAAGTGGCAGATGGAATTTAACCCTGAAAAGTGTGAGGTGATACACTTTGGAAGGAGTATTTGACAAGGAAGTACGCGATGAAAGATCTGGCACTGGGAAGTTCCGAAGAACAAAGGGACCTTGGCGTTTTTGTCCATCGATCTCTGAAGGCAGAAAGGCAGGTTAATGGGGTGGCATATGGCACACTCACCTTCATCAATCAGGGTATAGATTACAACAGCAGGGAAGTCATGTTGGGGTTGTGTAGAACTTTGGTGAGGCCACAGCTGGAGCACTGTGTGCAGTTCTGGTCGCCACATTATAGGAAGGACGTGAACGCACTGGAGGGGGTGCAGAGGAGATTCACCAGGATGCTGCCTGGGATGGAACATTTCAGTTATGAAGAGAGAGTGGATACGCTGGGTTGATTCCGTTGGAGCAGAGAAGACTGAGGGGCGACCTGATTGAGGTGGGGCATGGACAAGATGGATAGGGAGCAGCTGTTCCCCTTAGTTGAAGGGTCAGTTGAGGGGACAAAAATTAAAAGTGAGGGGTGGGAGGTTTAGGGGGGATGTGAGGAAAAATCTTTTTACCCAGAGGGTGGTGATGATCTGGAATGCGCTGCCTGGGAGGGTGGTGGAGGTGGGATGCTTCACATCCTTTAGAAAGTACCTGGGTGAGTACTTGGCACGTAATAACATTCAAGGCTATGGGCCAAGTGCCGGCAAGTTGGATTAGATGGGCAGGGCTTTTCATGCATTGGTGCATACTTGATGGGCCGAAGGATCTCTTCTGCACTGTAGTGTTCTGTGATTCTGTTATTTAAAAAAGGAGGGAGGGAGAAAAGAGGGAATTATGGACTGGTTAGCCAAACATCAGCGGTAGGAAAAATGCTATTGTCTATTCGAAAGGACGTGATAACAGGACACTTGGAAAATATCAACTGGGTCAGACAAAGTCAACATGGATTTATGAAAGGGAAATCATGCCTGACAAATGTGGAGTTTTTTGAGGATTTAGCTATTTGAATAGATAAGGGTGAATCAGTAGATGTGGTATATTTGGATTTTCTGATTTCTTTTTGTCGAAGTCCCACAATAAGTGGTTAGTGTCCAAAATTAAAGCACATGGTATTGGGGGTAATATATTGGCATGGATTGAGAATTGGTTAGCAGACAAAGAACAGAGAGTAGGAATAAATGGGTCCTTTTCAAAGGGGCAGGCAGTGCCTAGTGGGTCCCACAGGGATCAGTGCTTGGTTCCCAACTATTCACAAAATGCATCAGTGATTTGGATGAGGGAACAAAAGTAATATTTCTAACTTCAATGACTATGTGAAACGTGTATAAATGTGAATGGTGAGGAGGATGGTTAGAGGCTTCAAGGGGAGGCACGGTGGCACAGTGGTTAGCACTGCTACCTCACAGCATCAGGGACCCGGATTCAATTCCGGCCTCGGGTCACCGATTGTGTGAAGTTTGCACATTCTCCCCGTGTCTGTATGGGTTTGCTCCGGTTTCCTCCCACACTCCAAAGATGTGCGGTTTCGGTGCATTGGCTGTGCTAAATTGACCCTAATGTCAGGGGGATTCGCTAGGGTAAATATGTGGGGTTATGGGGATAGGGCCTGGGTGGGATTGTGGTCAGTGCAGACTCAATGGTCGAATGGCCTCTTTCTGCACTGTAGGGATTTTATGCTTCTATGTGATTTAGCCCAAGGCCAAACAGATTTGCAGTGATAGAGAAAGAAGTATTAGCTGCTACATGGGCTTGTGAAATGCAGGAACATTTGTTATTTGAACAAGAAGTGCTTGATGTCAGAAGCAGTGAGAGAATGAAGGGGCAGTGCCTCCATTTCCATTGGTGTTGTTTCAGGGAAGAATGTAAGCCAGGACACTGGGGGAATGCACTGACTCTCCAATGATTGTGTGTTCCCTTTTATATCCACCCAAACAGGTGGTTTAACGTTTCCTCTGTAAGACGGTGCCTCTAACAACAGCACAAACTCAGTACTGCACCAGAGTGTCAGTCTGGAGTCATCGCTCAAGCCTACAGTTATTGCACTGCTTCATCCTAAGGTGTCTGGTCAAGAGCTGCCAACTCTAATTCTCCAGGAGTTTGACAAAATGTGCCCTGTCGATGCCTGAAGCCAAACGCGACCTTTCCACATTGCACTATGTTTCACATGTCTGGCATTGAGGAAAAGTTCAACCAAATAATGTTACAGTAAGAGACCTGTAAAAGCGCATTGTAGCTGCAACACACTGGGCAAGAAGGATTAACACAGTCTATAGAATCACATAGAATTGAAATGGGCCATTTGGCCCAACTCGTCTCTGCTGGTGTTTCTGCTCTGCATCAACTTCCTCCCGGTTTACTTCATCCAACCCAATAAAACCGTCCTTCCATCCTGTCCTCCCTCATGTGTTTACCTAGCTTCCCCTTCCAGGCATCTATGCTATTCACATTCTGTGTACCCTCTGGGCAAAGTGGCTACTGACTGGGACAAGACACTGGGCAAAACTCATCTGGGGAAACTGATGGGGAAAAGTTGGAAATACTCTGTAATTAGTGTGCTCCTTACGCACACACAGCTCGCTTTCAGCAACCAGGGTGAACACAGAAAATTCTGCACGTCTATTCAATTCCAAAATTCCTGATCCAAATCGACAATGCATGATGCTTTAAGGTTTCATCTCCCTCAGATACTTAAAAACAATTTCTAAATCCCAAACCACAGTAGCTTTGGGTAGCTTGCTATTACTGATCGTATCAATTCAAAGTGTTATTTACAAAGGAGGACAGAGCCTATGAATTTAAATGAGAATTAAATCTATCCACATGTATGATATATCTATCAATATCCTATTAAAACAGTTCGAGTAGAATTTACCAATTTTTTTACTGTCAAAGTGTCAACACGGGTGGGTAAAGTGGAGGGTAGAACACTAGCTGAGCTGCTGGCTTTTGTCAACGGATTTTTAAACTCCGACAAAAAAAGTCCAAATGGCGGGTCCCTCTGAATGAGCCTGTCCCGCTTGCAACTTCAGGACACATCAAAATAAAACAACAACAATGTAAAAACTCCCCTCCCACTCCCCAAAACCCCACCATGGAACAACCCCCAGCCCACCACTCATCACAGAATATCCCCCACTCCTCACCATGGAACACCCCCATTCCCCCCATGACAAAATATCCCCCATTCCTCCACCATGGTACAACCCCTTTCCCCTCCAGATTGGGTGCATTGGCCATGCTAAATTCTCCCTCAGTGTACCCGAACAGGCGCTGGAGTGTGGCCACTAGGGGATGTTCACAGTAACTTAATTGCAGTGTTAATCATAGAATCCCTACAGTGCAGAAGGAGGCCATTCTGCCCACCGAGTCTGCACTGACCACAATCCCAACCAGGCCCTATTCTGATAACCCCATATATTTACCTTGCTTATCCCCCTGAAACTAGGGTCAATTTAACATAAGAACATAAGAAATAGGAGCAGGAATAGGCCATCTAGCCCCTCGAGCCTGCCCCGCCATTCAATAAGATCATGGCTGATCTGACGTGGATCAGTACCACTTACCCGCCTGATCCCCATAACCCTTAATTCCCTTACCGATTAGGAATCCATCCATCCGCGCTTTAAACATATTCAGCGAGGTAGCCTCCACCACCTCAGTGGGCAGAGAATTCCAGAGATTCACCACCCTCTGGGAGAAGAAGTTCCTCCTCAACTCTGTCTTAAACCGACTCCCCTTTATTTTGAGGCTGTGTCCTCTAGTTTTAACTTCCTTACTAAGTGGAAAGAATCTCTCCGCCTCCACCCTATCCAGCCCCCGCATTATCTTATAAGTCTCCATAAGATCCCCCCTCATCCTTCTAAACTCCAACGAGTACAAACCCAATCTCCTCAGCCTCTCCTCATAATCCAAACCCCTCATCTCCGGTATCAACCTGGTGAACCTTCTCTGCACTCCCTCCAATGCCAATATATCCTTCCTTATATAAGGGGACCAATACTGCACACAGTATTCCAGCTGCGGCCTCACCAATGCCCTGTACAGGTGCATCAAGACATCCCTGCTTTTATATTCTATCCCCCTCGCGATATAGGCCAACATCCATTTGCCTTCTTGATCACCTGTTGTACCTGCAGACTGGGCTTTTGCGTCTCATGCACAAGGACCCCCAGGTCCCTTTGCACGGTAGCATGTTTTAATTTGTTTCCATTGAGATAGTAATCCCATTTGTTATTATTTCCTCCAAAGTGTATAACCTCGCATTTCTCAACGTTATACTCCATCTGCCAGATCCTCGCCCACTCACTCAGCCTGTCCAAATCTCTCTGCAGATCTTCTCCGTCCTCCACACGATTCACTTTTCCACTTATCTTTGTGTCGTCTGCAAACTTCGTTACCCTACACTCCGTCCCCTCCTCCAGATCATCTATATAAATGGTAAACAGTGGTAAACATGGCCAATCAACCTAGCCCGCACATCTTTGGGCTAAGGGAGGAAACTGGAGCACCCGGAGGAAACCCACACAGACAAGGAGAGAATGTGCAAACTCCACACAGATAGTGACCTGAGACCAGAATTGAACCTGGGTCCCTGGCATTGTGAGGCAGCAGTGCTAACCACTGTGCCATCGTGCCACCCTTGATGTAAGCCTACTTGTGATACTAATAGAAAATAAAAAACTAAACACAGAAACCCGGGCACCTCCCGCATGGAACCCCTCCGGCACAGATCCCAGGGTATAGTTGGGGCATGACCGGCTCCCCCCCTCTGGGGTTGTACCCATCTGTGTGCCTCTGGCGGATTCTGATGGTGGGATGCACCCTGTGGGGGAATGATCACAGTTCACATTGGCGTACCCTCACACCGACATGAATGGACAACTTAACATGGAAGGGCTATCAGGCGTGAAGTCCTGATACGCATAGTTAAATAGACGCAAATGGCCATCTTCCTTTTAAAGACAGGATTCCCTTAACATCATTGGCAGAGGGCGGGGAGAAGTGAGAAAATCTACCAGCATAAAGGCAGTTTTTAACGCTTTAAAAATGTATTTCTTAGTGTCACAAATGGGCTTACATGAACACTGCAATGAAGTTACGGGGTGACATGGTGGCACACTGGTTAGCACTGCTACCTTACAGCGCCAGGGACCCGGGTTCGATTCCCGGCTTGGGTGACTGTGTGGAGTCTGCATGTTCTTCCTGTGTCTGCGTGGGTTTTCTCCGGGTGCTGCGGTTTCTTCCCACAGTCTGAAAGTTGTGCTGGTTAGGTGCTTTGACCCGAACAGGCGTCAGAGTGTGGCAACTAGGGGATTTTCACAGTAACTTCATTGCAGTGCTAATGTAAGCCTTACTTGTGACTAATAAATAAACTTTATCTGTGTTTTGGGTCTACTGTTTGATTCTTTGCCTCATCCGCCATTCCTCCCCCCGCCCGCCCCCCGAAAATGGGAGTGGAAAATGCAGCCGGCTTAACTCTGCATATCTAGACAATGATCCCCATCTTCTAATGCCATGTCAGCTGAAGAAGACATCTGGTCTGGACTCCCTGGAGGGGTCATCTCATTTGAAAATTAATTCATTTCAGACATGGAACTTAATTAACAAATCGCTGAAGGCTAGCTTGCAATGAGATGATAATGGATAACAACAGTCCCAAAGCTCCCCAAATCTCCTGAAACTGTTTCTCTTTATGTGTTAGATTGAATGCTGCAGGGACTGGACAGGACAAACTCACAGTTAAGGAGCCTTGCAAGGATCTCCTCACTTACATCTGGGAACTGTGCCAAAATTGGGAGAGCTGTACCAAAGAACAGCAAAGCAACAACCCAACATAATTATATCTTACAACCAATGTCCCAGACACCTCGATCAGTGATCCTCGGATTGTTCTATCCTCACCCATTGTTCAGGGATGGAGGTGCAATGCTCAGTCAGGAGTGCGTGGCCCTTGGAGCCCTCAGTATTGACGCCAGACCAGATGAAGTCTCATGGTATCAAACACAAATAAGGAAGTCTCCTGTGAATTGTGGCTTACTGCCCTCCCTCAGCAGATGAATCCTTCATGTTGAACATCTCTTGGAAGAGGCAATGAGGGTAGCACGGGCACAGAATGTACGCTGGGTGAAGGTCATCCATGCCTACGAGCAAGAGTGCCTTGGTCAGCATCCTTGGTGATGGCTGAGTATGGAACCAGCAGGATGGCAAGCACCCATGGAGCAATGGACCACATTTGTTGACAGCGGCAGTGAGTTGCTGTCAGTGATGGTGGTAGCTGGGCGGGGTGTCCTGTTTTCTGAGGGTGGCAGGAGAAGACCAGCTAATCTGCTCTCTGCCCCCTCCCCATTCACGCAGCATCAGGAGTGGCTTTCACTTCACTTCCTGGACATACTGCTGGATCACACTGTTCCCCACAACTCACCTCCAAAATGTCATCCAGCTCTGCAAGGAGCTGGATGACATGAGCTCTCAGACTGACTCGTTAATGCTCTCAGTTCATAACTGGCCACTTTTGGACTGGTTATCACTTCCTCCATCAAAATGGCTGAGACATGGGACCCTCTTGGGAATCCAGCACCCCGCTTAGCATCCTGAAATTGCAGGCACACTCACCTCCATTTCAGAATGAATATTCAGCCCATCATGGCATGTCCCCTTCAAGAGGAGGTGATGGCCCAGTGGTATTATTGCTAGACTATTGATCCAGAAGCTCAACTAATGTTCTGGGGACCTGGGTTCGAATCCCGCCACGGCAGAGGGTAGAATTTGAATTCAATTTTTTTAAAAATCTGGAATTAAGAATCTACTGATGATCATGAAACCATTGTCGATTGACAGAAACCCCATCTGGTTTACTAGTGTCCTTTAGAGAAGGAAATCTGCCGTCCTTACCCGATCTGGTCTACATGTGACTCCAGAGTCACAGCAATGCGGTTGACCTTCAACTGCCCTCCCAGGGCAACTAGGGTAAGAGCAATAAATGCTGGCCCAGCCAGTGACACCAATGTCCCATGAATGAATGAAAAATAAAAAGCTACAGGGTGGATTACAGCAAATTATCAAAGTTGTTTTTAAAAACAGCACTTTCCAATCCCTTTACCATCTAGAAGGACAAAGGCAGCAGATACCTGGGAACACCACCACCCGGAGATTCCCCTCTAACCCACTCACCATCCTGACTTCAAAATATATCGCTGTTCCTTCCCTGTCGCTATATCAATACCCTTTCAGCACTGTGGGTGTACCTACACAGTAAGAGTTTTAACAACACCAGGTTAAAGTCCATGATCCGTAGTCCTTTTGGTATCTTGGCTGCTTTCTTGCATGTTTGTAGAAACTTGATGTCTGTGTCAATATGCGTGATCTTCTTGGAGATCCTCTCCACTTGGAGCCGGCAGTTTGCGGTGTCGATGGTAGTCATGATGTGGAGATACCGGCGTTGGACTGGGGTAAACACAGTAAGAGTTTTAACAACACACCACAGGGACTGCAGCGATTCAAGAAGGCAGCTCACCACCACCTTCTCAAGGGGCAATTAGGGATGGGCAATAAGTGCTAGTCGGTGATGTTGATATCCCACTGTGTGCTGTGCTCTGGTTTGGAATGGAACTGGGTTAAATATCACTTTTGTGCTGCAGATTATCTGTGAACACCAGTGACAATTGCAAATCGTGGCTAACCTTTGACATTAAAGGAGGGATATCCAGTATGCTTTGAAGTTATTAAACATTATTTTTGTCATAGTTCTTTGGGATACAGCACTTCAAGTGCATAATTCAACTATTTTTAAAATGCAATGAAGGATTCACCCTTTCAGGAGGTGGGTTCCAGATCCATACCACTCTCTGGTGAAAAGGTTGTTCTTAAACTTCCCCCTAATCCCCATGGCAATTACCTCAGACCCACACCTACTGGTTATTGATCTGCCTGCTGAGAGAATTAAGTCCTTCCTATCCATTCTATAGGTCCCTCATCATTTTATAGACATCCATTAAATCTGCCCTCCTCCTCCTCCTCCTCCTCTGTTCTAAAGAATATATCCCAGCCTATCCAACCTTTCCTGAAAACTAAATTCTGCATTCCTGACATCCTAATACTTTACTAACAAATGGGCACATTATACTTCATTTACCAGATCTTTGCCCGTTAACCTAACTATGTCCCTTTGTGGCCTTACAACTTCCCTTCCTATCTATCTTTGTGTCGTTATACTGTGATCACATAGTAACATGGTGACCAGAGCTTTATGCAGTACACTAGCTGTGGCTTATATACAATATACTCAAACATTCCTCAACATTTACATGCTGACTGTCTTTGATTAATCTGCGGCTTTCAAAATAATGACTAATGACTAAAGACCAATATTGACTAAAGGACAGTCATGGCACGAATCAATTCCAGTCTCCCAGATTGCCTGGATCCACTACAGTTTGCCTATCGCCGCAACAGGTCCACAGCAGACATCATCTCCCTGGCCCTGCACTCAATCCTGGAACACCTAGATAACAAAGACACCTATGTCAGACTTCTATTTATTGACTCAGCCTTCAACACCATTAATCCTACAAGACTCGTCTCCAAACGCCATGGCCTGGGACTCGGTTCCTCCCTCTGCGACTGGACCCTAGACTTCCTAACCCATAGACCGCAATCAGTAAGTGTAGGCAACAACACCTCCTCCACGATCATCCTCCACACTGATGCCCCACAAGGCTGTGTTCTCAGTCCCCTACTATACTCCTATGACTGTGTGGCCAAATTCCTTTCCAATTCGATTTTCAAGTTTGCTGAAGACACCACCGTAGTGGGTCGGATTTCAAACAATGACGAGACAGAGTACAGGAATGAGATAGAGAATCTGGTGAACTGGTGTGGCAACAATAATCTCTCCCTCAATGTCAACAGAAAGAAGAAGATTGTCATCGACATCAGCAAGCGTAGTGGAGAACATGCTCCTGTCTACAACAACAGGGATGAAGTGGAAATGGTTGAGAACTTCAAGTTTCTTGGTGTCCAGAACACCAACAACCTCTCCTGGTCTCTCCATGCCAATGCTATAATTAAGAAAGCCCACCAACACCTCTACTTTCTCAGGAAGCTAAGGAAATTTGGCATGTCCACAGGAAACAATAAAAGGTTGTGAACGTAGCCCAATCCATCATGCAAACTAGCCTCCCATCCATTGACTCTGTCTACACTTCCTATTGCCTCGGCAAAGCAGCCAGCATAATCAAGGGTGCCATGCACCCTGGACATACTTTCTTCTACCTTCTTCCCTCAGGAAAAAGATACAAAAATCTGAGGAAATGTACCAACCAACCAAGAGCACCTTCTTCCCTGCTGCCATCAGACTTTTGAATGGACCTACCTTGCACCAACTTGATCTTTCTCTACACCCTAGCTATAGCTGTAACACTGCATTCTGAACCTTCTCCTTTCCTTCTCTATGAACGATATGCTTTGTCTGTATAGCGTGCAAGAAACAATACTTTTCACAGTATACTAATATATGTGACAATAATAAATCAAATCAAATCAAATCTCTGAATTATTTCTAAATATTTACCCTCCATCTATATTAATCTGACTGGCCTGTAATTACTCAGTCTATCTTACCCTTTTTTAAACATTATGTAACATTAACCGTCTATCACTCCCTCCATGTTGAGGCCAGGTTTGAAAATGATGTCCAGATCTTCCATTATTTCTTTCCTTGCTCTCCCCAACAGCCTAGGATACATTTTATTCAGGCCTGGCAATTTATCTACTTTCAAAGATACTAACCCTCTTATTGTTCCTTACATACAGGGCGGCACGATGGCAAGTGGTTAACACTGCTGCCTCACAGCGCCAGGGACCCGGGTTCAATTCCCGGCTTGGGTCACTGTCTGTGCGGAGTCTGCACATTCTCCCCGTGTCTGCGTGGGTTTTCCTCCGGGTGCTCCAGTTTTCTCCCACAGTTCAAAGATATGTGGGTTAGGTACATTGGCCATACTAAATTGTCCCTCAGTGTCCTAGGATTTGTAGGTTAGAGGGATTAGTGGGTTAAATCTGTGGGGTTATGGGGAAAGGGCCTGGGTGGGATTGTGGTCGGTGCAGACTCAATGGGCCAACTCGCCTCCTTCTGCACTGTAGGGATTCTATGATTCTACATACAAACATACAAACTAGGAACAGGAGTAGGCCGCTCAGCCTTTCGAGTCTGCTCCACTATTTGATAAGTCCATGGCTGACCTGTTCGTAACCTCAACCCCACATTCACGTCCACCTCAGATAACCTTTCATTCCCTTGTTAATCAAGAATCGATCTACCTCTGCCTTAAAAATATTCAAAGACTCTGCTTCCACTGCCTTTTCAGGAAGCGAGTTTCAAAGACCCACGGCCCTCTGAGAGAAACATTTCTCCTCATCACCGTCTTAAAGGAACAACCCCTTATTTTTAAACTGTGACCCCGAGTTCTGGATTCTCCCACAAGAGGAAACATCCTCTCCACATCCACCCTGTCGATCCCCCTCAGAGTCTTAAAGGTTTCCATGAAGTTGTTTCTCATAGAATCATAGAAATCCTACAGTACAGAAAGAGGCCATTTGGCCCATCGAGTCTGCACCGACCACAATCCCACCCAGGCCCT
Source organism: Mustelus asterias (assembly GCF_964213995.1). Lineage (NCBI taxonomy): Eukaryota > Metazoa > Chordata > Chondrichthyes > Carcharhiniformes > Triakidae > Mustelus > Mustelus asterias. The sequence continues at coordinate 58,845,230 of NC_135811.1, forward strand.
ACCCCCATATCTACCCACTAATCCCTCCAACCTATGCATCTCAGGACACTAAGGGCAATTTTTAGCATGGCCAATCAACCTAACCCGCACATCTTTGGGCTGTGGGAGGAAACCGGAGCACCCGGAGGAAACCCACGCAGACACGAGGAGAATGTGCAAACTCCACACAGACAGTGACCCACGCCGGGAATCGAACCCAGGTCCCTGGAGCTGTGAAGCAGCAGTGCGAACCACTGTGCTACCGTGCCGCCCAGGCCCGTTCTGACCCTTCTAAACTCCAATGGATGCAAGCCTAGCCTCTTCAACCTTTCCTCAAAAGACAACCTACCGAACACCTTTTCTGAACTGCTTCCAATGCATTTACATCATTCTTTGACCAAGACTAATACTGGATACAATACTCCAGATGTGCTCTCACCAATGCTCTGTGTAACTGAAGCATAACCTCCCTACTTTGTCACCAATTCCCCTCACAATAAACAATAAGATTCTATTAGCTTTCCGAATTACTTGCTGTACCTGTATACTGGCCTTTTGTGATTCATGCACTGGGACACCCAGATCCCTCTGCCCTTCAGAGCTCTGCAATCTCTCACCATTTAGATAATAAGCCTCTCTTTTATTCTTTCTGCCAAGATGGACATTTTCACATTTGCCCACATTTTATTCCCATTTGCCAGATCTTTATCCACTAACTTAACCGATCTATGTCCCTTTGTAGCCTTACCAATTACATTCCTATCCATCTTTGTGTCATTAGCAAATTTAGCAACCATACCCTTGGACCCTTCACCCGAGTCATTTACATAAATTGTAAAAAGTTGAGATCCCAGCACTGATTCCTGTGGCACACTACTCATTACATCCTGGCAACTAGAAAAATATTCATTTATGTCAACTCTTTGCTTCCTGTTAGCTACCCAATCTTCAATCCATGCTAGTACCACAACACCAGTCCAACAGGTTTATTTGGTATCACGAGCTTTCAGAGTGCTGCTCCTTCCTCAGGTGAGTGATGAAGGGGCAGCGCTCCAAAAGCTTGTGATTCCAAATAAACCTGTTGGACTTTAATCTGGTGTTGTGAGACTTCTTACTGTGCCCACCCCAGTCCAACGCCGGCTTCTCCATATCATGCCAGTATGTTACCTCCTACACCAAGAGCTTTTATTTTATTCACTAATCTTTGATGTGGCACCTTATTAAATGCCTTCTGGAAATCTAAGTACACTACATCTACCAGTTATCCTCTATCCACAGCACATCTAACTCCTATTATGTTTATTGCACACTCCTTCTCTCCAATATGTCCTTCTTTGATGAAGTTTGGTGCAAGGTTTTCATTCAGAACCATGTCTATATTTTCCATCGCCACGTACAAGTGATCGTTTTGGCCTCTAAACGGCCTTGCTCTTCTCTTAGTTTTCTTCTTGCTCTTTCTGTATTTATAGAACATCTTTGGGTTTCCATGATTTTACTTGACAGTATTTTCTGATGCCCTCTTTTTGCTATTGCCAACACTTGCTGATTCTGCTGACAGTTCTGACATTGACAAGTGTACAGTCTTCATAAAGAACTATTTTTAGGGTAGCTAATAGAATGATGTACAGTACAAGACATGAACAAATCAACACTGGGAGACACCATGAACTGCAGGAGCCTTACTGAAGTAAACTGCTGTTTCCTGAACCCCATGCTGTTATATTTTTGTACTTTGAGTTTCTTTTCTCCAGTTGGACAGTGGGAAACTTAATTATTGTCCATTCTTCTGGCTTCCTAGGGCAAATGATAACTAATCAGTGGTCAGTCAACCACTTGGTCCCATAGATGTCCCAATCTTGCTTTGAGCAAAATATAAAAAACTCATGCTTCTATAATGCCTTTCACACCCTCAAGCATATCGCAAAGCCAGTCACATCCACTGCATTACTTTTGCAGGGCAGTCACTGTCGTAGTGTGGGGAAATTTAGAACAAAGAACAAAGAAAATTACAGCACAGGAACAGGTCCGTCGGCCCTCCAAGCCTGCCCCGACCATGCTGCCTGACTTAACTAAAACCCCCTATGCTTCCGGGGACCATATCCATCTATTCCCATCTCATTCATGTACTTGTCACTACCGTGTCCACTCCCACTACAATAGGGGGTTAGCTTATGAGGAGAGATTGAGTAGATTGGGCCTGTACTCGTTGGAGTTCAGAAGGCTGAGGGGAGATCTTATAGAGACATATAAGATAATGAAGGGGCTAGACAGGGTAGAAGCAGAGAGATTCTTTCCACTTAGAAAGGAAACAAGAACTAGAGGACACAGCCTCAAAATAAGGGGGAGTCAGTTTAGGACAGAGTTGAAGAGGAACTTCTTCTCTCAGAGGTAGTGAATCTCTGGAATTCTCTGCCCATTGAAGCAGTGGAGGCTACCTCGTTAAATATGTTTAAATCGCAGGTAGATAGATTTCTGATCAATAAGGGAATTAAGGGTTATGGGGAGCGGGCGGGTAAGTGGAACTAAACCACTATCAGATCAGCCATGATCTTATTGAATGGCGGGGCAGGCTCGAGGGACTAGATGGCCTACTCCTGCTCCTATTTCTTATGTTCTTATGTTCTTATTACCTCCCCAGGCAACGAGTTCCAGGCACCACAACTCTCTGTATAAAAAATCTGCCTCGTACATCTCTTTTGAAACTTGCCCCTCGCACCTTAAACTTATGCCCCCTAGTAATTGACTCTTTCACCCTGGGAAAAAGCTTCTGACTATCCACTCTGTCCATGCCCCTCATAATCTTGTAGACTTCTATCAGGTCTCCCCTCAACCTCCGTCGCTCCAGTGAGAACAAACCAAGTTTCTCCAAACTCTCCTCATAGCTAATGGCCTCCATACCAGGCAACATCCTAGTAAATCTTTTCTGTATCCTCTCCAAAGCCTCCACATCCTTCTGGTAGTGTGGCGACCAGAATTGAACACTATATTCCAAGTGCAGCCTCACTAAGGTTCTATAAAGCTGCAACATGACTTGCCAATTTTAAAACTCAATACCCCGGCCGATGAAGGCAAGCATGCCGTATGCCTTCTTGACTACCTTCTCCACCTGCATTGCCATTTTCAGTGACCTGTGTATCTGTACACCCAGATCCCTTTGCCTATCAATACTCCTCAGGGTTCTGCCATTTACTGTATATTTCCTATTTGTATTAGACCTTCCAAAATGCATTACCTCACATTTGTCCGGATTAAACTCCATCTGCCATCTCTCCGCCGAAGTCTCCAACTGATCTATATCCTGCTGTATCCTCTGATGGTCCTCATTGCTATCCACAAATCCACCAACCTTTGTGTCGTCTGCAAACTTACTAATCAATCCAGTTACATTTTCCTTCAAATCATTTATGTATATTACAAACAGCAAAGGTCCCAGCACTGATCCCTGAGGAACACCACTTGTCACAGCCCTCCATTCAGAAACGCACCCTTCCACTGCTACCCTCTGTCTTCTTTGACTGAGCCAGTTTTGTATCTACCTTGCCAGCTCACCTCCGATCCCATGCGACTTCACCTTCTGCACCAGTCTGCCATGAGGGACCTTGTCAAAGGCCTTACTGAAGTCCATGTAGACAACATCCACCGCCCTACCCTCATCAATCATCTTCGTCACTTCGTCAAAAAACTTGATCAAGTTCGTGAGGCACGACCTCCCCTTCACAAAACCATGTTGCCTCTCACTAATACGTCCACTTATTTCCAAGTAGAAATAAATCCTGTCTCGAAGAATCCTCTCCAATAATTTCCCTACCACTGATGTAAGGCTCACCGGCCTGTAATTACCTGGATTATTCTTGCTACCCTTCTTAAACAAAGGAACAACATTGGCTATTCTCCAATCCTCTGGGACCTCCCCTGTAGTCATGATGTGGAGATGCCGGCGTTGGACTGGGGTAAACACAGTAAGAAGTCTCACAACACCAGGTTAAAGTCCAACAGGTTTATTTGGTAGCAAAAGCCAGTAGCTTTCGGAGCGCTGCCCCTTCGTCAGGTGAGTGGGAGTTCTGTTCACAAACAGGGCATATAAAGACACAAACTCAATTTACAAAATAATGATTGGAATGCGAGTCTTTACAGGTAATCAAGTCTTAAAGGTACAGACAATGTGAGTGGAGAGAGCGTTAAGCACAGGTTAAAGAGATGTGTATTGTCTCCAGACAGGACAGTTAGTGAGATTTGTTAGTGAGATAAATCTCACTAACTGTCCTGTCTGGAGACAATACACATCTCTTTAACCTGTGCTTAATGCTCTCTCCACTCACATTGTCTGTACCTTTAAGACTTGATTACCTGTAAAGACTCGCATTCCAACCATTATTTTGTAAATTGAGTTTGTGTCTTTATATGCCCTGTTTGTGAACAGAACTCCCACTCACCTGACGAAGGGGCAGCGCTCCAAAAGCTAGTGGCTTTTGCTACCAAACCTTGAGAAGGAGGAACAATGAATTGATAAGGAGGGAGAGAATAGAAGAGTAAATTAGATCAATTGTAGGAGCTTTCGTATTTGTAAAGCAAAAGAGATTAGTCAAAGTAAATGTATATCCCTTCCAGATAGGGAATTGAGAAATATAATGGGGAATAAAGAAATGGCAGAAATATTAAATAAATAGAGTGTCTGCCCTCACAGTTGAAGACACAAAGAATGTTTCATGCTGGATATTGTCCAAACTCATGAATGGGCCGAAGGTGCCACCACTTTTGGTCCTGAAAAATGATCAGGTTACCCTGGAAGGACAAAGTTTCTCAAACATCTGAGCACCAGGTGAAGCTAGCTGTTTGACACTGCTACCATGCAAAGTAGCAACTGGCATCACTAACAGGATGCTGCCATCAAAAGGACATTCTGCCCATCACACAAATCGGATATGAATGTGGGATATGAATTTCAGTGCGAGTGTGATGCTAATTATATAGACCCTGCATCCCAAAGATCGTATCAAACAACATGTCCCTTCCACTGTCCACAATAGGCACGGTACAGACCCTGTACCTCACCAGCCTGCGCCGCAAAACTCAAAACAGTGTCCGACATTAGACGTGATTCCACAATTAGATGACATTTGCTAAACTTTCTTCAGTGCCATAAAAATTATGCTGACACCTAATTTCAGATTGTCAGTTGTACTCACAGTGTGGTGCTTTTGCATGTACTGGAAGCTACATGTATTAATACACAGAGCCCTGCTCTTTGCAGACAGAAATAACAGATACACACATTGCGCCTGTTTCAGCTAAACAAATTAAGTGACCAATCAGAATCAAGCCAACTGGTTTAAATTTAAAACAAAACTTGGTAGTTAATAGTCATCACCCACTGGTGCGTTCTCCATGGCAACACCTCCACCAATCAGAGCCCACTTGCCAACCAATCAGCATTTTCTCCTCATACAGTATTAGTGTCCGAATGAGTACAAGACAAAGAGCTTTGACAAGTAACAGGTGGGACTTTCCAGCCGCATGTGCCCCAAGATTGGAAATTCCTGCCCAAGTCAATGGGCCTTTAAATGGTCCATCAAGCTTTCTGATCTGCCCGCTATGGACGGTATGGGAAAATTCCACCCATTGTCTTTATTTTAGTAATACTCAAGTTCCGCACTGACTACTTCACTATTACCTTTGACTCCCTTGTAAATCAAGAATCTATCAAACTCAGCCTTAGAAATATTCCAAGACATTGCCTCCATTGCAGCGAGAGTGAGGAAAATTAAGTCATTAAAATTAGTAAAGGAAATGCACTGGAGAAGGTAATGAGATGAAAAGCCAACAAACCCTCTGGAGCTGATGGGATCACCATGAAGGTTTTAAAAGAAGATGGCTGCAGACATAGTGGATGTTTGGATGGTCTGGGTTTGCTGGGTTCTGAGACATCGCCTGAGAATTGGAAGATAGCAAAGTTAAACCTGCTGTGCATGAGTGAAGGGCAATTCAATTGCAGCAACTGAGAAGCAGATTGGGTGGCACATTCTTCTGATTGTATTGTATCAGGTAAACCAGAGTAAGATTGAATTTTACTTCACTGAATGTTAGAAATCATCTGCTCACCCAGATTCTCTGTTTCCTTTGTCCCTGTAAGCAGCAGTCAGTCTTATATCCACCTTCATAGGATAGACACCAATAACAATACTTCTATCCATCATAACTTATCCCCTGACTCCAAGGGTCATGAACAAAGTCCAGCCCATCACGCAAACCAGCCTCCCATCCGTTGACTCGGTCTATACTTCCCACTGCCTCAGAAAAGCAGCCAGCGTAATCAAGGACCCCGCGCACCCCGGACATTCTCTCTTCCACCTTCTTCCATCAGGAAAAAGATACAAAAGACTAAGATTACGTACCAACCGACTCAAGAACAGCTTCTTCCCTGCTGCCATCAGACTTTTTGAATGGACCTACCTCACATTAAGTTGGTCTTTCTCTACACCCTAGCTATGACTGTAACACTACATTCTGCACTCTCTCCTTTACTTCTCTATGAACGGTATGCTTTGTCTGTAGAGCGGGAAAGAAACAATACTTTTCATTGGATACTAATACATGTGACAATGATAAATCAAATCAATCAATAACACACCGTGTATAGACACCAGTAACTAATTGGAACTGAAACATTCGGCTCATTATTGTCTATTGTTTTGGCACTATGAATGTGTTTCGAACTCAAACATGCTGCCCATAGTGTGAACGCACACTCTTGAGGCCCGCTGCTCTATAACATATGTGTGCAGTGCGTATCTGCTGGAAGTTTACAGCACAGGCAGATCCCGATCTCAGGCAGTGTCCAATGCTGATCTGATGCCAGCTATGCCCCTTTGGAGCTCCAGCGAGCAAGCTGTCTTCAATTTACACAACAACACATGCTCAACAGCAAGGAGGACACCTCAGCAACAGCAAGGAGGACACCTCAGCAACAGCAAGGAGGACACCTCAGCAACAAGGACGACACCTCAGCAACAGCAAGGTGGACACCTCAGTAACAGCAAGGAGGATACCTCAGTAACAGTAAGGAGGACACCTCAGCAACAGCTCACACTTCTAAATTCCACAAGATAGAAACCCAATTTGCTCAGCCTCTCATCACAGGACATCCCCTCATCCCAGGGACCAATGTCGTGAACTTTCACTACCTCATCTCATAGGAACATAGTAACAGGAATAACAGGAATAAGCCATTCAGCCCATCAACCATGTTCCGTGGTTGAATAGATCATGGCTGATCATCTACCTCAGTGCCAGTTACCTGTGCTCTCTCCCTATTCCTTTCTGCCATTACTCCAGAGCTTTATCGATTTCTGTCTTGATCATGTTCAATGATTGAACTTCCTCAGGCCTCTGGGGTAGAGAATTCCAAAAAGTCACCATCCCCTGTCCAAAGAAATCTCTCTTCATCTCAGTCTTAAATGGCCGACCTCCTATCCTGAAACTGCGTCCCCGGGTTCTAGTCTCACCAGCCAGAAGAATCTTCCTTTCCGCATCAACCCTGTCACGCTCTGTAAAGTTTCCATTCATTGGGATTACCTGTCATCCTTCAAAATGCTCGAGAAAACAAGCCCAGTTTCCCCAATCTCTCTTCACAGGACAATCCCACCATCCCAGGAATTAATCTGGTGAATTTCCGCTGCACTCCCTCTACAGCAAGTACATACCTCCTTTGATAAGGAGACCACACTGTGCACAAATACTCCAGGTGTGGTTGCAACAAAGCTCTGTGTGGCTGCAGCAACACATCTTTACTCAAATCCTCTTGCAATAAAAGCTAACATGCTACTTGCCTTCCTCGTTGCTTGCTCTTCCTGCATGCTACCTTCCGGCATTCCTAAAGGTAGGAGCTGCTCCTCCAGTGGGATGACAGGAGGCAACATCCCAATCTGTCAAAGGAAGCCTGGCAGGAGCTGGCATAGGAGGTCAGCAGCCATGGAGACCCCCCCTTCCCCCTCCGTAGGACATGGCGACACTGCAGATGAACAGTGAACAACCCTCTATATTCTGCATGGGTGTGTGAACATCCCAACTATCAGTGAGGCTGCACATCTTTGGGAGATGGTTGGTGGGCATGAGAGATGTCTGACAGGGTTGTGGATGAATTGACCCCGCATGCCCAAAGTGCCAATTGCAGGAATGTCAGCACCCTACAATGCAGATTGCAGGGGGCGGGGGGGCTGGGAAAGTTACCTACAAGAGCAGCACTGCCCTACTGTGCAACACAAAGAACCAGGGATTGTGGATATCTGCCTGAGGGGTTGATTCATCCTGATGTGGATGATCCATCCAAATGTGGACCCCACCATTCTCCCAATGTCTTCACAGGGGAAGAAGGTCCACATTGCCCGTGAAAGGTTGAAGACGGGCGGGGGAATGCCAAACACAGCAGTTCTGACAAAGACAGAGGGGGACATTCCGGATATGACCAGTCAACGGGGGGACCAGATTGATTGGAATAGGAGAGACTGGACTTAATGCTAGGGGTGGTGAATTTCCTCTCTAGGCAATGGGAGTGAGACAGTGTTGCTGGAGGTATTGCTTTATTCATTCAAGGGATGTGGGTTTCGCTGGCTGGGCCAGCATTTATTGCCCATACCTAATTACCTTTAAACTGAGTGGCTTACTAGGCCATTTCAGAGGATATAGAGTCAACCACATTGCTGTGGCTGTGGAGTCACATGTAGGCCAGACCAGGTAAAGACGGCAGATTTCCTTCCCTCAAGGACATTAGTGAACCAAATGGGTTTTTACAGCAATAAACAAAGAATCCTACAGTGCAGAAGGAGCCCTTTCGGCCCATGGAGTCTGCACTGACCACCATCCCACTCAGGCCACCATCCCCATAACCCCATGCATTTACCCTAGCTAGTCCCCCTGACACTAAGGGGCAATTTAGCATGGCCAATCCACCTCACCCGCACATCTTTTGGCTATGGGAGGAAACCGGAGCACCCGGAGGAAACCCACACAGACATAAGGAGGGTGTGCAACCTCCACATAGACAGTGACACGAGGCCGGAATTGAACCCGGGTCCCTGGCACTGTGAGACAGCAATGCTATAGCCATTGTGCCACCGTGCCACCCCAATCTGAAGGGGAGATCTGTGATCTCCCTTCAGCAGGTAAAGCATCAACCCAGCAGCACCCCAGGGACTTGCGTTCATCTCTGAGGAAGATGAGGGTGCGCCATCCCATCGTTGCTCCGTACCCATCATCGACTCAGATACTAGCAGCTTGGTGGGTATGTGGTTGTCAGCCAGGCAGGTAGCACCCACTGGTTCGAGCACTGCGCATTGGCCAAAGGTGGTGACAGTCCAGTTCTCTCACACTTTAAACTGTGCAAATTAAACTGAAGGAATGAAAACTGGAGAAACTGCACCTCACCTTCCAATCGGGCACTTTACAACCTTCCGGACTGAACATTGAGTTCAATAAATTCAGAGCATGAACTCTCTCCTCCACCTCCACTCCATTTCTATTTCTATTATTCCATTTCTTTTTTTCATCTTATTCATGCATTTTTATTACTTCATGTTCTTATTTTGATTTATCCACTTGTGAAATCTTGCTCTCCATCTTACCTTCGTTCCTCCCTACCCCCAGGGTCAACTGCCACATTGCTCAGGTTCTCCTCTGACAATCGCCACCTTTGTTCTGCCATTCACACATTCCGATCACTTAGTGGGTGCTCTTACCAACTTTCTCAACCTTTAGCATCACAATTTACATTCCCATTGGCCAATTACAGCAGCCCGAACCCCCCCCCCCTCATAGTTGTCCTATTTTTCTTGTCTTAAGCTCTGTCGAACGGTCATCCAGACTCAAAACGTTGGCTCCACAGATGCTGTCAGACCTGCTGAGATTTTCCAGCATTTTCTGTTTTTGTTTAAAAGCATAGAATCCCAACAGTGCAGAAGGAGGCCATTTGGCCCATTGAGTTGCACCGACCACAATCCCACCCAGGCCCTATCCCCGTAACCACACATATTTACCCTGCTAATCCCCTGACACTAAGTCAATTTAAGCAGGGCCAATCAACCAACCCGCACATCTTTGGACTGTGGGAGGAAACCGGAGCACCCGGAGGAAACCCACGCAGACATGGGGAGAATGTGCAAATTCCACATAGACAGTGACCCAAACCGGGAATCGAACCTGAATCCCTGGCGCAGTGAGGCAATAATGCTAACCACTGTGCCACCGTGCCGCCCCCTTTAAACTGTGCAGATTAGCTTTAATTGGTGCTAGACACTGGCAACATTGCTGCCGATGCACTCAAAGTTAATGCTGGCTGTACTGAACTGAGCAAGCAGTCCAGTGTTGTCATCCTTCCTTCATTGTAATCATCACACATCATGATGCCTGGGCATATTTTGGGGGGCCTATCAAATTTATCCCACCTCACTGCTCTGTGCATAAATCCCAATAACACAGCATGGGTATACAGCCTCCAATAATACATACTTGCCTACATACTGTAATGATGTGGAGATGCCGGCGTTGGACTGGGGTAAGCACAGTAAGAGTTTTAACAACACCAGGTTAAAGTCCAACAGGTTTATTTGGTAGCAAACACCATTAGCTTTCGGAGCGCTGCTCCTTCGTCAGATGGAGTGGAAATGCTGGACATCAATAGTGGACATTTCCACTCCATCTGACGAAGGAGCAGCGCTCCGAAAGCTAGTGGTATTTGCTACCAAATAAACCTGTTGGACTTTAACCTGGTGTTGTTAAAACTCTTACTGTGTACATACTGTAATAACAAACCCCGCATGTAATTAGCAGCACAGTGCTTCTAAACGTGAGAGTATGACCCTGACAGCACAGGACAGAAAACTGCAACCCCCCCACTAAGTTGAAGAGTTTTAGTCAGCCTGAAAAGCAAGAGTAAATTGCCTCACTCAGACATTGCTTTAAGGAAATGGGGAGCCCATGAGGCCAGCTTTAATTTCAGTAAGTGTTTAATAAAACGGCCAATTCCCAGAAAGAAAGGACAGCTTCCCTTTTGATCCTTAATACAGCAACTGAACTGAAACATCATGGCTCAAAATTTCAGTCAGAAAATAAAAAGGTAAGTTTTACACATTCCGAGAGATAACAAAGTGGAAAGCAGTGAGGTAGAAAGACAGTATTGCAGGATTAATAAATACATATGATAGGATCGGTAAAGCAAATTACACCAACTGGCAAAGTCCATAATGTCAAAGTAATATTGTCCTTTGAATGTTCGCGATAAGGTGATTGAATCAAATTCAATGAATTTAAGTTTCCGCTGGTATATTGGCTGGCAAAGACTCTCAAATGTCCACCTATGCATCGAGAAGCACAGAAATACACTCGCGACGACAGATTTTACTGCATTCTCTGCTTCTTTTCGGCACTGTTTCATTTGCATTAGCTTCTTCCACACTTTATTTTGCATGTGCAGTCCTCCTGGAATCCTGCATTTCACACACGGCAACAAATCCACAGCGAAATCAAACATCGTCTCTGTGGGGAATCTCATGAACCCTAGGATCCCATTGGCAGGTGGAGATGTCATGGTCAAAACAGGGTAAAAATGAAAAGTCAAAGCTCATGGAATCCCTACAGTGCAGAAGGAGGCCATTCGGCCCATCGAGCCTGCACCAACATCAATCCCACCCAGGCTCTATCCCCACAATCCCACATATTTACCCTGCTAATCCCCCAACACTAAGGGGCAATTGAGCATGGCCAATCAACCTAACCTGCACATCTTTCAAGATGACAAATAGAGAGAGGGTAACGGTATAGGCTACCTTTTAGCTGGGCAACAGAGACTAACCCTTGGGACAGGTTCCCTCGTGGCATTTTAGAACATAGAACATAGAACATTACAGCGCAGTACAGGTCCTTCGGCCCTCGATGTTGCGCCGACCAGTGGAATCAATCTAAAGCCGCTCTAATCTACACTATTCCAATATCATCCATATGTTTATCCAATAACCATTTGAATGCTCTTAATGTTGACGAGTCCACTACTGCTGCAGGCAGGGCATTCCACACCCTTACTACTCTCTGAGTAAAGAACCTACCTGTGACATCTGCCTCTACCTCTCACCCCTCAATTTAAAGCTATGTCCCCTCATGCTAGCCATCACCATCCGAGGAAAAAGGCTCTCACTATCCACCCTATCTAATCCTCTGATCCTCTTGTATGCCTCTATTAAGTCACCTCTTAACCTTCTTCTCTCTAACGAAAACAACCTCAAGCCCCTCAGCCTTTCCTCATACGATTTTCCCACCATACCAGGCAACATCCTAGTAAATCTCCTCTGCACCCTTTCCAACACTTCCACATCTTTCCTATAATGCGGCGACCAGAACTGTACGCAATACTCCAAATGCAGCCGCACCAGAGTTTTGTACAGTTGCAGCATGACCTCCTGGCTCCGAAACTCAATCCCTCTACCAATAAAAGCTAACACACCATACGCCTTCTTAACAACCCTATCAACCTGGGTGCCAACTTTCAGGGATCTATGCACATGGACACCCAGATCTCTCTGCTCATTCACACTACCAAGTATCTTACCATTAGCCCAGTACTCTGTATTCCTGTTACTCCTTCCAAAGTGAATCACCTCACACTTTTCCGCATTAAACTCCATTTGCCACCTCTCAGCCCAGCTCTGCAGCTTATCTATGTCCCTCTGTAACCTGCCACTTCCCTCCGCACTGTCTACAACTCCACCGACTTTAGTGTCATCCACAAATTTACTAATCCATCCTTCCACGCCCTCATCCAGGTCATTAATAAAAATGACAAACAGCAGTGGCCCCAAAACAGATCCTTGCGGTACACCACTAGTAGCTGAACTCCAGGATGAATATTTCCCATCAACCACCACCCTCTGTTTTCTTACAGCTAGCCAATTCCTGATCCAAACCACTAAATCACCCTCAACCCCATGTGTCCGTATTTTCTGCAAAAGCTTACCATGGGGAACCTTATCAAACGCATTACTGAAATCCATATCCACCACATCAACCGCTTTACCCTCATCCACCTCTTTGGTCACCTTCTCAAAGAACTCAATAAGGTTTGTGAGGCACGACCTACCCTTTAGTCACATGGTTTGACTGAAAGGCAACTCAAGTTACTGAGCATGGAGATCAGGAAACTCAGTGTTTGTCCGCAGAAAGCTAGCCTGTGTAGGATAGAACTGGAGCCAATCTTTACACACTGCCCAGTATTGTTTAATTCATTCATGGGGTGTGAGTGTCGCTGGCTGGGCCAGCATTTATTGAACTGAGTGGCTTTCAAGGCCATTTCAGAGAGACATTGCTGTCACTCTGGAGTCACATGTAGCCCAGACCTTCTCTGAAGGAACCCGATGGGTTTTTAATGACGTGGATGGCATGGTGGCACAGTGGTTAGCACTGCTGCCTCACAGCATCAGGGACTCGGGTTCGATTCCCGGTTTGGGTCACTGTCCGTGTGGAGCTTGCACGTTCTCCCCATGTCTGCGTGGGTTTCCTCCGGGTGCTCAGGTTTCCTTCCACAGTCCAAAGGTGTGTGGGTTAAGTTGATTAGCCATGCTAAATTAACCCTTAATGTCTGGCGGACTAGCAGGGTAAATACGTGAGGTTACAGGGATAGGGCCTGGGTGGGATTGTTGTCAGTGCAGGCTCGATGGGCCGAATGGTCTCCTTCTGCACTGTAGGGATTCTATGGATTCTATGACAACCGACAATGGTTTCATTGACTTGTAATTCCAAATTCCATTTTATTCAAATTTCACCATCTGCCGTGGTGGGATTTGAACTCAGGTCCTGAGAGCGCTACCCTGCGTCTCTGGATTACTCGACCAGTGACAATGCCACCACCTCCCAGATTTACACATGGTCTGGGGCACTGGCACCAGTACTGGGGAAAGCTTGAGCTGTACAACTAAGACAGTTTTCACCTGAACAGTGCTGGGATGAGAGTTCTGGCGAGTCCCCCACAACCCAGGCAGGAGAGAGGGCATTAAACTAATGGGGGCGAGGAATAAAGCTTGGAAAGATGTGATAATTTAAATAAAGAAGACGAGGAAAGAGAACAAGGTAGGAATAAGGGAAATGATGACCAGAGTGTGGAAGGAAGGGTCAGAGTGTACAAACCTAAGAGTGCATCAACACTAGAGCTTAAAAAATAGTAAGAGGGTAGAGCTAAAGGCTCTGTATCTGAATATACATCGCACTTGTAACAATACAGGTCAATTGACAACAGAAATATAAATAAATATTTCCGATTTAATAGTCATTACAGAGACATGGCTGCAGGGTGACAAAAACTGGGACCTGAATATATAATATATAAAGATGCATGCCATTTCGGAAGGACAGGAAGCCAGGAAAAGGTGGAGGGGTAGCTCTGTTAACTAAGGGTGACATTGGTACAATAGAGAGAGATGACTTGAGTTCTGGAGATGGACAATCAGTCTGGGTAGAAATGAGAACTGGTAAAGGTAATCAGTTACTTTTGGGAGTGGTTTATAGCTCTCCGAATCGGAACCACAATCTGGGACGGGGTATGCAGGAAGAAATCATGGGGGTTTGTGAGAAAGGTAATGCAATAATCATTACTGATTTTAATCTGCATAATCTAGTGTTTTAAAGTTACAAAGACAGAGTTGAAACCTTTAATCGGGGAGTTGAGGAAGTCATCATTTAAAATTGTCACAAAGGGTGAGGAGAAAGATTAGGACCTCTTTCTCTGAGTATCAGTTCAACATGGAGTGCTTCGCCACAGAGATTAGTCAAGGCAGACATCATTGCATCTTTTGAAGAAACGTTTGATAATGCAGAGTGTGGTGGCATGGCTCCTTTAAGGGGACGTTCCCTGAAGGACATGTGATCTGGACCCTATGGAGTGTCGAGGCAGGAAACTGAGCCAATCGAGAGCAAGAGCGCGTATCCGGGGTCGGGAATGCTTGGCAGTTGGACCCAGGGATGAGTAGTGTACAGTCACATGGTTATTCTGTCAGACCCTATTTGTAGATTGATGCACCTCAATGAGCACCCGGAAACAAGGCTTTATAACTGAAGGCTTTAATCAGATAACAATGAAACTGCTAACACTAATACAACCGTTCAGACTGAAGGGGTCCTGCCGGAGCAGGGGGTCTTATACCCTGCCACCGGAGGCGGGGCCCCACTGGAGTGTGCCAAGACAGCACTTAGAACAGGTAAACACCCTAACCCAACAACATAGTACAACCCCCATAACAACAACAACACCCTAGCCCAACAGTAACATAATAACAACCCCAGTGGTGAACCAACGATGGTTCACCACATTCACCCCTCCTTTAGGAACCAAAGGTGGCGGGGTGAATGAGAACAGATAATGACAAAAAAATAATAATAAATAACAGGATTCACAAGTCCAGACGGTCTGGAGGACCACACCGACGCTGCGATCGTCTCAACACCGGTTGCGAAACCGGAGCAGGTGCTTGCGGTGGCTCTCTCAAAGCAACATCTGGCTGTCCCCTCAAAGACTCCCGGGCCGGCCGGCCCTGATGAGGCGATGGTGCAGGGGATCCTGGAACGATTGGTGGTGCTGGTGGTGGTGATGATGGTGGCGCCGATCTCCGAGTCTCAGGCAAGCTGTACATGGGGGTAAAAGTGTTATGCACTGGTCCCGGTGCTGACCGCGCCACGTCTGGGGAAGAAATGAGGAGTAGTGGATCTGTGACTGGGGGAATAGGAGCGACAGGAGTTGCTACGTCCCCTGCGGGCGCCAGGTCTCTGATGGAGACAGTGTCCTCTCGCCCGTCAGGATATGCCACATAGGCATACTGAGGGTTGGCATGGAGGAGTTGGACCGGTTCGACCAAGGGGTCGGACTTGCGAGCCCTCACATGTCGCCGCAGAAGGACGGGTCCTGGGTACGTCAACCAGGCTGGCAATGAGGTCCCCGAGGACGACTTCCGAGGGAATGAGAACATCCTCTCGTGGGGAGTAGCATTGGTTGCCGTACACAGGAGGGAGCGGATAGAATGGAGCGCATTTGGAAGGACCTCCTGCCACCGGGAGACTGGAAGGCCCTTGGATTTTAGTGCCAGTAGGACAGCCTTCCAGACTGTAGCATTCTCCCTTTCCACCTGTCCGTTACCCCTAGGGTTGTAGCTCGTGGTTCTACTAGAGGCAATCCCGAATGAGAGCAGGAATTGCCTCAAGTCGTTGCTCATGAACGATGAGCCCCTGTCGCTATGAATATAGCAGGGGTACCCGAACAGGGTAAAAAGCTCACTGAATGCCTTGATGACGGTGGCAGTCGACGTGTCCGCACAGGGGAAAACAAACGGAAACCGGGAAAATTCGTCTATTATGTTAAGGAAATAGACATTCCGATCCGTTGAGGGAAGGGGGCCCTTAAAATCTACACTCAGCCTCTCAAAAGGGCGAGTGGCCTTGACCAAATGTGCCCGGTCTGGTCGATAAAAGTGTGGTTTGCATTCTGCGCAAGTCCTACAACTTCTCGTAACTGACCTGACCTCCTCCACCGAGTAGGGTAGGTTGCGGGCTTTTATAAAGTGGTAGAGTCTGGTGACTCCAGGATGACATAGATCATTGTGGAGAGCCTTCAAGCGGTCCTCCTGCATGATGGCGCATGTTCCGCGCGAGAGGGCATCCGAGGGCTCATTGAGTTTCCCTGGACGATACATAATATCGTAATTATAGGTGGAGAGCTCAATTCTCCACCGCAAGATCTTATCGTTCTTGATCTTGCCCCTCTGCGTGTTACTAAACATAAACGCCACGGATCGTTGATCCGTGATCAGGGTGAACCGCTTACCTGCCAGGTAATGGCGCCAGTGTCTGACTGCCTCCACAATGGCCTGAGCCTCCTTTTCCACCGCCGAGTGCCGAATTTCGGGGCCTTGAAGGGTGCGGGAAAAGAACGCGACGGGCCTGCCTGCCTGGTTTAGTGTGGCGGCTAGGGCGAAATCAGATGCATCACTCTCCACCTGGAAGGGGATGGATTCATCCACCGCGTGCATCGTGGCTTTCGCAATGTCGCTTTTCAAAGCCTTGAAGGCCAATTGGGCCTCCGGCGTAAGTGGGAAGGTCGTGGACTTAATGAGCGGACGAGCTTTGTCCGCATAGTTGGGGACCCACTGTGCATAGTACGAAAAGAAGCCGAGGCATCTCCTCAGTGCTTTCGTGCTAGCGGGCAAGGGAAGTTCAGTAAGGGGGCGCATACGGTCTGGATCAGGGCCGATGACCCCGTTTTCCACCACGTATCCAAGGATAGCTAACCTGCGCGTACGGAATACACACTTCTCCCTGTTATAGGTCAGATTCAGGTGAGATGCAGTGCGCAGAAAGTGTTGGAGATTCGTGTCATGGTCCTGCTGGTCATGGCCGCAGATGGTGACGTTATCCAGGTACGGGAAGGTAGCCCGCAACCCGTTCTGGTCCACCATTCGGTCCATAGCACGCTGGAAGACCGAGACCCCATTGGTGACACCAAATGGAACCCTGAGGAATTGGTATAGACGACCATCCGCCTCAAAAGCCGTATATTGTCGGTCCTCTGGGCGGATGGGGAGTTGATGGTAGGCGGACTTAAGGTCTATGGTAGAAAACACTCGGTACTGCGCAATCTGATTGACCATATCAGAAATGCGCGGGAGAGGATACGCATCCAGCTGCGTATAACGATTAATGGTCTGACTATAGTCGATGACCATCCGAGGTTTGTTCCCGCTTTTGACTACCACGACCTGCGCTCTCCACGGACTAGCACTGGCCTGTATGATCCCTTCCTTGAGGAGCCGCTGAACCTCAGATCTAATAAAGATCCGGTCCTCAGCGCTGTAACGCCTACTTTTAGTAGCGATGGGCTTGCAGCCAGGTACCAGATTCTTAAAGAGGGATGGTGTAGTGATTTTCAGGGTGGATAGATTGCATGCGGGGCGCTTTGGGCAATTTGGAGGCTGCGGCTGGTTCCCTACTGCCAGTGAAGGGAGTGGCCCACCGTACTGTAGGATCACACTCCTCATGTGGGCCATAAAGTTTAGTCCGAGGAGAATTGGCGCGCAAAGGTGAGGTAACACAAGGAGCCTGTATTGCTCGTAAATTGTGCCCTGTACCTCAAGAGTTACCATACATCGTCCTTGGATCGGTACAGACCGGGACTGTGATGCCATGGAAATTGTCTGTTTGGCAGGGAGAATCCGGAGTCCACACCTTTTAGCAGTTTCAGGGTGTATGAAACTTTCGGTGCTTCCGCTGTCAAACAGACAATTCACAGTGCTGCCACTAACCTTTACCTCCATCATAGAATGTTCCAGCCTGAAATGCCTGGTCTGATCCAGAGAGATCGACGCCACCGTTGGCCCCTGGGTGTCACTGCATGCTGCCGATGTGGATGCTGAGGACCCCTGCTGGTCGCTGCTGCATGCTGCCGATGTGGATGCTGAGGACCCCTGCTGGTCGCTCCTAGTCGTCGTGGACCATGATGGCCGCCCCCATGGATAGCATGTGGCCGAGGGCACCAAGCGCAGCGACTCCTGGTGGTCTTCCTGCTCCTCTGTTTGCCACGATGGCGCCGTCCTGAGATCGCACGTGGTCGGACCTCGTGGGTACTGCGGCGTCGAAAGAGACGGTCTCCGTTCTGGAGGGTTACAAGCTGCACTGCCGTTTTTAGGTTTGGACCTGCAGACTTTGCCGTAGTGGCCTTTTTTACCGCACTGGCTGCAGATTGCCGTTCTTGCCGGGCACTGTTGCCGTGGATGCTTGGCCCCACCGCAAAAATAGCATCGCTGGCCACCTGGAGCTGCCGCCGTCGTCGAATCGATCTGGGAGCGCGGGTTCGCGGGGCGAGGAGGGAGCAGAGCTTGTTCCAACCACGTTGACTGCACGTGGTCCTCGGGGTACAGCGCCAAGCTCTTCGACGCCGCCTCCAACCTCACGGCCATCCCCATTGCCTGGGTCAAATTGAGTTTCCCCTTTTCTAATAATTTTAATCTGATGTATGAGGACCCTACCCCTGCTACGAACGCGTCTCGGGCGAGGTCTTGCATGTACTGCTCGGCGGAGACATCCTTACAGTCACAACCCCTGGCAAGCTGCAGGAGTTCATTGGCGTAGTCTTCTATGGTCTCGCCCGACTGCCGACGTCGTGTAGCGAGGAGATAACGAGCGTGAATCTCGTTGGGTGGCGTAATGTACCTATTCTTTAGGAGCTCGACGGCACCCTGGTAAGTGGAAGCTGCACGAATGGCTAGGTAAATCGTGTCGCTTACCCTAGCGTGGAGGACTTGGAGTCTATCACTGTCCGTAGTGATAGCTACCGAGGCTGCCAGGTAGTCCTCGAAGCACTTCCACCAATGTTCGAACGTGTTAGCTGCACCGACCGCACGTGGGTCCAGTGTCAGACGATCCGGTTTTAGGATCTGTTCCATGTTCTAAGTTATCTGATTAAATTGATGCACCTCAATGAGCACCCGGAAACAAGGCTTTATAACTGAAGGCTTTAATCAGATAACAATGAAACTGCTAACACTAATACAACCGTTCAGACTGAAGGGGTCCTGCCGGAGCAGGGGGTCTTATACCCTGCCACCGGAGGCGGGGCCCCACTGGAGTGTGCCAAGACAGCACTTAGAACAGGTAAACACCCTAACCCAACAACATAGTACAACCCCCATAACAACAACAACACCCTAGCCCAACAGTAACATAATAACAACCCCAGTGGTGAACCAACGATGGTTCACCACATAGATACAGTTAATTGTTGCGTTGACAATAACGCCTTTTTGTTCTGAAGCCTTATCGTGTCACCCTCGATTTCTTACAGAGGAAAATATGAGGCTATTGTGAAAGTTAGATTCCTCCAGCAAAGGGCCACCATAGATAGAATGAGCCAAATAGCCTCCTCTGAGTAGTCTAAATCTTGTTAAAAATGTTTACCATTACATCAATAAAGCATGACTTAGAAATTAGCTCATTTGTGAAAGTTCAGCAATAAATCGTTCAAATTCTGTAATCTGAACTGCCCTTCATGACAACAATGGCTGCAGTGGTAACGGGTTTCACTGACTGGGTCATCACAAGGTCATTAAAAATCTTCTATGGATGAAAGGTTTGTATTTCTGTACAGTTCACTTACGGAAGAATAAAAAATGCTAAAATCCTGCATCATTGGAACTATGTTTGGACAAGATATTAAATTAAATGATGGAATAGTTCAGGAAATGGAGCAAATTTCTCTTCTGATCTTTCTTGTCTATTCGGCTACATTTCGTTCCCATCTTATTCACTGATGTAATTTCATCCTGGGTTGCTAATGTTCTATTTCCATGAGCTATTCTTCCTCAGGCACTCTGTATCCTTTCACTGCTCCATGTTACTATTGTACAACTTCGTATCAAAATGACAAAGGCCTCACAAAATCTCAATTTACTACTGTTTTTAAATGGACAGTACATTTCCACTCTAACTTAGTACAGGCTCAGAGTGATTACAGCACTCAGAATGGACCCTGACAAATAGAAATTCTTCAAGGGTGCATCTGGTTGCAAGACCAATCGGAGCTTGGTGCGTCGGGACTAAAATGGATTCATGACGAGTGTCAAATGCTTCACAATTCACCTGGCCTGTCCCGCTGCCTCCGATCAGGTTCCCAATGTCAATGGCGGGATGGAAGCCCACTTATTAGCTTCCCATGATGCACCTGCCTCCCCAGCTGTAAGTCGCATGGCCATGTTTTGATGCAGGTCTCAAAAAGTGGGAACCTGGCCTCATGGACTCTGAGGGGGAGCAAGGAGGTAAGTGCCCCCTTTAAATGTTTCCTGAGGTGTTGAGGGGAGGTTGTGCATCTCCACGGGGGTTCGTGCTGGGAAGAAGAAGAAGTGACCTTGAGGAATCCCTCCCCTCGGATGGGGTGCCTTGGCTGAATGGCTTCATGGTTTGTTTAAACAGTATCAACTCCTTCCGTGCTGTCACTTGCGGGGACCCGACTGGTAAAAGTATTCATTCCTGCGTGTGCCTGTAACAGCTGCGAGGTGTCATGTTCAATGATAACTCCATGCGCACTGGCCATATGGAAACCTGTATGGTCGTATCAACAATTCACTCACAATCTGGCCGAGCCATTGCTTTGTTTCACAACACTCAGCCCTCTCTAACGTCCTCTCGCTCACAGGAAATGTTAGACTCACTCGGGCTCTCTCCCCTTTCAAGTCTGACTGAGCCCAAGCAGTTGACAAACCTCTTGGAACTCCTTCTGTTGACAGCCCAGAGCAGAGGAGGGAGGGGCAATCACCGAGAATTGTGCCCACAAGGATCAGTTACCCCAGTAGCAGCTGAAAGCTGTGTTGCAGGCAGCCCATATCACATCAAAGACAATGAGACAATGTGAACACTCCATCACGGCTTATGCACTCTCTCATTCTGCTCTGTAGCTGGGCGCTCATCTTTATCCCACTAGATAACATTTATAATCGAAGGCCCTTCCTGGAGATCACAACTGCTTTCTGGCAAGTCTCTTATTTTAAATCGTAGAAGAATCATAGAATCCCTACTCTGTAGAAGGAGGCCATTCGGCCCATCGTGCCTGCACTGACAGCAATCCCACCCAAGCCCTATCCCCATAACACCACATATTTACCCCGAAAATCCCTCTAACATCCCGGGACACTAAGGGACAATTCAGCAATACAATCAACCTAACCTGCCCATCTTTGGAGTGTGGCAGGAAACCGGAGCACCCGGAGGAAACCCACGCAGACACGGGGAGAATGTGCAAACTCCACACAGACAGTCACCCAAGCCAGGAATTAAACCCGGGTCCCTGGCGTTGTGAGGCAGCAGTGCTAACCGCTGTGCCACCCAAACAATGGGATATCACTCATTGCTGCAAAGATTCCATCAAAGGCATCTCTCAGTAACAAAAATCTTCAGTCTGCGGCACGACTTCATCCTCCTCAGAAGGGGTGACTCGCCCGCAAAGATTGAAAGTCTTCACTATGTAAACAGCTGCCACAGATCACACAAGAGTTCCTCATTGTGGAGCCTCCATACGGCGTCCGGGGAAACCCAGGAGGAGGGCCACAGAGTCTATCCCAACCACCCAATCCTGTTGCTCTCTGGCCCCTGATGTGTGCAGGGGGATCGTGAGGACAGAAGCTTTTCATGCCAAGGGACTCACTGAAGGGGATAGGGCTGTAGTGTTAACGCAGCGTCCTGGCAGGGGCCGGGGTGTGAGGGGGACGGAGTCGTCCCATTCGATCGTTATGTGCCAGCTTGTGGTGAACCATCGTTGGTTCACCACTGGGGTTGTTATTGTGTTACTGTTGGGCTAGGGTGTTGTTGTTATGGGGGTTGTACTATGTTGTTGGGTTAGGGTGTTTACCTGTCCTAAGTGTTATCATGGCACACTCCAGTGGGGTCCCGCCTCCGGTGGCAGGGTATAAGACCCCCTGCTCCGGCAGGACCCCTTCAGTCTGAACGGGTGAATTTGTGTTAGTAGTTTCATTGTTAATGTATTAAAGCCTTCAGTTCTAAAGCCTTGTTTCCGGGTGCTCATTGAGGTGCATCAATTTAATACATTAACTGAGAATATGGAACAGATCCTAAAACCGGATCGTCTGACACTGGACCCACGTGCGGTCGGTGCAGCTAACACGTTCGAACATTGGTGGAAGTGCTTCGAGGACTACCTGGCAGCCTCGGTAGCTATCACTACAGACAGTGATAGACTCCAGGTCCTCCACGCAAGGGTAAGCGACACGATTTACCTAGCCATTCGTGCAGCTTCCACTTACCAGGGTGCCGTCGAGCTCCTAAAGAATAGGTACATTACGCCACCCAACGAGATTCACGCTCGTTATCTCCTCGCTACACGACGTCGGCAGTCGGGCGAGACCATAGAAGACTACGCCAATGAACTCCTGCAGCTTGCCAGGGGTTGTGACTGTAAGGATGTCTCCGCCGAGCAGTACATGCAAGACCTCGCCCGAGACGCGTTCGTAGCAGGGGTAGGGTCCTCGTACATCAGACTTAAATTATTAGAAAAGGGGAAACTCAACTTGACCCAGGCAATGGGGATGGCCGTGAGGTTGGAGGCGGCGTCGAAGAGCTTGGCGCTGTACCCCGAGGACCACGTGCAGTCAACGTGGTTGGAGCAAGCTCTGCTCCCTCCTCGCCCCGCGAACCCGCGCTCCCAGATCGATTCGACGACGGCGGCAGCTCCAGGTGGCCAGCGATGCTATTTTTGCGGTGGGGCCAAGCATCCACGGCAACAGTGTCCGGCAAGAATGGCAATCTGCAGCCAGTGCGGTAAAAAAGGCCACTACGGCAAAGTCTGCAGGTCCAAACCTAAAAACGGCAGTGCAGCTTGTAACCCTCCAGAACGGAGACCATCTCTTTCGGCGCTGCAGTACCCACGAGGTCCGACCACGTGCGATCTCAGGACGGCGCCATCGTGGCAGACAGAGGAGGAGGAAGACCACCAGGAG
Organism: Mustelus asterias; assembly: GCF_964213995.1. Taxonomy (NCBI): domain Eukaryota; kingdom Metazoa; phylum Chordata; class Chondrichthyes; order Carcharhiniformes; family Triakidae; genus Mustelus; species Mustelus asterias. The sequence continues at coordinate 58,868,728 of NC_135811.1, forward strand.
TCGCTGCGCTTGGAGCCCTCGGCCACATGCGATTCATGGGGGCGGCCATCATGGTCCACGACGACTAGGAGCGACCAGCAGGGGTCCTCAGCATCCACATCGGCAGCATGCAGCAGCGACCAGCAGGGGTCCTCAGCATCCACATCGGCAGCATGCAGTGACGCCCAGGGGCCAACGGTGGCGTCGATCTCTCTGGATCAGACCAGGCATTACAGACTGGAACATTCCATGATGGAGGTAAAGGTTAGTGGCAGAACTGTGAATTGTCTGTTTGACAGTGGGAGCACCGAAAGTTTCATACACCCTGAAACTGCTAAAAGGTGTGGACTCCGGGTTCTCCCTGCCAAACAGACAATTTCCATGGCATCACAGTCCCGGTCTGTACCGATCCAAGGACGATGTATGGTAACTCTTGAGGTACAGGGCACAGTTTACGAGCAATACAGGCTCCTTGTGCTACCTCACCTTTGCGCGCCAATTCTCCTCGGACTAAACTTTATGGCCCACATGAGGAGTGTGATCCTACAGTACGGTGGGCCACTCCCTTCACTGGCAGTAGGGAACCAGCCGCAGCCTCCAAATTGCCCAAAGCGCCCCGCGTGCAATCTATCCACCCTGAAGATCACGACACCATCCCTTTTTAAAAATCTGGTACCTGGCTGCAAGCCCATCGCTACTAAAAGTAGGCGTTACAGCGCTGAGGACCGGATCTTTATTAGATCTGAGGTTCAGCGGCTCCTCAAGGAAGGGATCATACAGGCCAGTGCTAGTCCGTGGAGAGCGCAGGTCGTGGTAGTCAAAAGCGGGAACAAACCTCGGATGGTCATCGACTATAGTCAGACCATTAATAGATACACGCAGCTGGATGCGTATCCTCTCCCGCGCATTTCTGATATGGTCAATCAGATTGCGCAGTACCGAGTGTTTTCTACCATAGACCTTAAGTCCGCCTACCATCAACTCCCCATCCGCCCAGAGGACCGACAATATACGGCTTTTGAGGCGGATGGTCGTCTATACCAATTCCTCAGGGTTCCATTTGGTGTCACCAATGGGGTCTCGGTCTTCCAGCGTGCTATGGACCGAATGGTGGACCAGAACGGGTTGCGGGCTACCTTCCCGTACCTGGATAACGTCACCATCTGCGGCCATGACCAGCAGGACCACGACACGAATCTCCAACACTTTCTACGCACTGCATCTCGCCTGAATCTGACCTATAACAGGGAGAAGTGCGTATTCCGTACGCGTAGGTTAGCCATCCTCGGATACGTGGTGGAAAACGGGGTCATTGGCCCTGATCCAGACCGTATGCGCCCACTCACTGAACTTCCCTTGCCCGCTAGCACGAAAGCACTGAGGAGATGCCTCGGGTTCTTTTCGTATTATGCACAGTGGGTCCCCAACTACGCGGACAAAGCTCGTCCGCTCATTAAGTCCACGACCTTCCCACTTACGCCGGAGGCCCAATTGGCCTTCAAGGTTTTGAAAAGCGACATCTCGAAAGCCACGATGCACGCGGTGGATGAATCCATCCCTTTCCAGGTGGAGAGTGATGCATCGGACTTCGCCCTAGCCGCCACACTAAACCAGGCAGGCAGGCCCGTCGCGTTTTTTTCCCGCACCCTTCAAGGCCCAGAGATTCGGCACTCAGCGGTGGAAAAGGAGGCTCAGGCCATTGTGGAGGCAGTCAGACACTGGCGCCATTATCTGGCAGGTAAGCGGTTCACCCTGATCACGGATCAACGATCCGTGGCGTTTATGTTCAGTAACACGCAGAGGGGCAAGATCAAGAACGATAAGATCTTGCGGTGGAGAATTGAGCTCTCCACCTATAATTACGATATTATGTATCGTCCAGGGAAGCTCAATGAGCCCTCGGATGCCCTCTCGCGCGGAACATGCGCCATCATGCAGGAGGACCGCTTGAAGGCTCTCCACAATGATCTGTGTCATCCTGGAGTCACCAGACTCTACCACTTCATAAAAGCCCGCAACCTACCCTACTCGGTGGAGGAGGTCAGGTCAGTTACTAGAAGTTGTCGGATTTGCGCAGAATGCAAACCACACTTTTATCGACCAGACCGGGCACATTTGGTCAAGGCCACTCGCCCTTTTGAGAGGCTGAGTGTAGATTTTAAGGGCCCCCTTCCCTCAACGGATCGGAATGTCTATTTTCTTAACATAATAGACTAATTTTCCCGGTTTCCGTTTGTTTTCCCCTGTGCGGACACGTCGACTGCCACCGTCATCAAGGCATTCAGTGAGCTTTTTACCCTGTTCGGGTACCCCTGCTATATTCATAGCGACAGGGGCTCGTCGTTCATGAGCAACGACTTGAGGCAATTCCTGCTCTCATTCGGGATTGCCTCTAGTAGAACCACGAGCTACAACCCTAGGGGTAACGGACAGGTGGAAAGGGAGAATGCTACAGTCTGGAAGGCTGTCCTACTGGCACTGAAATCCAAGGGCCTTCCAGTCTCCCGGTGGCAGGAGGTCCTTCCAACTGCGCTCCATTCTATCCGCTCCCTCCTGTGTACGGCAACCAATGCTACTCCCCACGAGAGGATGTTCTCATTCCCTCGGAAGTCGTCCTCGGGGACCTCATTGCCAGCCTGGTTGACGTACCCAGGACCCGTCCTTCTGCGGCGCCATGTGAGGGCTCGCAAGTCCGACCCCTTGGTCGAACCGGTCCAACTCCTCCACGCCAACCCTCAGTATGCCTATGTGGCATATCCTGACGGGCGAGAGGACACTGTCTCCATTAGAGACCTGGCGCCCGCAGGGGACGTAGCAACTCCTGTCGCTCCTATTCCCCCAGTCACAGATCCACTACTCCTCATTACTTCCCCAGACGTGGCACGGTCAGCACCGGGACCAGTGCATAACACTTTTACTCCCATGTACAGCTTGCCTGAGACTCGGAGATCGGCGCCACCATCATCACCACCACCACCACCACCAAACGTTCCAGGATCCCCTACACCATCGCCTCATCAGGGCCGGCCGGCCCGGGAGTCTTTGAGGGGACAGCCAGATGTTGCTTTGAGAGAGCCACCGCAAGCACCTGCTCCGGTTTCGCAACCGGTGTTGAGAAGATCGCAGCGTCGGTGTGGTCCTCCAGACCGTCTGGACTTGTGAATCCTGTTATTTTTTTTGTCATTGTCTGTTTTCATCCACCCCGCCACCTTTGGTTCCTAAAGGAGGGGTGAATGTGATGAACCATCGTTGGTTCACCACTGGGGTTGTTATTGTGTTACTGTTGGGCTAGGGTGTTGTTGTTATGGGGGTTGTACTATGTTGTTGGGTTAGGGTGTTTACCTGTCCTAAGTGTTATCATGGCACACTCCAGTGGGGTCCCGCCTCCGGTGGCAGGGTATAAGACCCCCTGCTCCGGCAGGACCCCTTCAGTCTGAACGGGTGAATTTGTGTTAGTAGTTTCATTGTTAATGTATTAAAGCCTTCAGTTCTAAAGCCTTGTTTCCGGGTGCTCATTGAGGTGCATCACAGCTCATAGCGTGGCTGCCCAGTCCATTGGAGTGCGGCTACTTGCCAGGATGAAGGTGGCACTATGTTCACTCAGGAGCCTCTGCCAGGGAGCCTTCCACACCTCTGAGGGTATCTGTGCCCTCTGACCTTCATGCTAGCCCCGATCCTCCCATCAACTGTCCATCAGCATCGATAAAACAGCTAGTCCCCCCAAGCACTGAAGCGATTTAAGACTCAGGGAAGGAGGCTGCCCAGGCAGGGCAATGTGGCTCACAGCCAAGGGGTCACAGAGGGGCATCCACTGTTATAGGACCATGACGTGCACCGTAACTGCTGAAGGCGAGAGAGGGATCATCCGGACCAGAGGTCATGGACCAAGATGAGGGTCGGTGAGTGTGCAAGCTGGCTGATGTGGGCAGCATCTGCTGATGGTTGCACTGGGCAGTGGAAATGGTGAGGCTTGGTCAGCCTTCAAACACTGGATCACAATGGGATTAGAGAGAACTTGAGGGTCAAAGGATGGAAAGCTGCTCACTATCACTCTCCTTCCCCTTTCCACATCCTCACAGATAGAAGATGAATATCGGATTGGAGCCAGGACAGCTTGTATTCATCCTGGTGACTGCCTCCAAGGCAGATGGTCAGTGATGAGAGCGCCAGGGCTTGGAGGAGGTCACTTAGCCTCTTGCTGCAATGCAGTGTGGTCCTCCTGGTGATGCAGTTGGAGCTTCCTGCCTCTGCCACCACGTCCCAAGCTTCTGGCACCACATTGACTGGCAGTCTCCTGCCAACCCTTGGAAATAGAGTAGCCTTCCTCTCCTCCATGGCGTCCAACATCTGGTCCACATCTGTAACCAGGACCTATGGAATCCCTACAGTGCAGAAAGAGGCCATTCAGTCCATCGAGCCTGCATTGACTCTCCGAAAGAACATCCCATCCAGGCCCCCTGACCCCGTGTATTTACCATGGCCAATCTATCTAACCTACACATCTTTGGACAGTAAGGGGCAATTTTAGCATGGTCAATCAACCTAACCCGCACATCTTTGGAGTGTGGGAGGAAACCGGAGCACCCGGAGGAAACCCACGCAGACACCGGGAGAACGTGCAAACTCCACACAGACAGTGACCCAAGCCGGGAATCGAACCCAGGTCCCTGGCGCTGTGAGGCAGCAATGCTGACCACTGTGCCGCCAGCTCTTCTTGCAGCCATGTTGCTGGCTGGAATGAGTGTGGGTGCTGCAGCGAGCTCTTAAGTGCTGCTCCCACTGGAAGGGCGAACAGGTGATTCCTGACTCCGGCGAATCCCTCGCTGGGGAGTTGGGAAAAATCAGCGATTCGTGTTGGGGGTGGGCTGGCCCACTTGAATCAACTGAATGGGGCCTGTTCAATGCTGCTAATGCCAGTGGGATACACTCCGGTGTCCCGCTGGCACCAACACTTAGACCCAATCTGGGTGAATTACAGCCTTTGTTTCAGGCAGTGTATTTACCATCAGTGTACGGCATTTCCCAAACAAACGCCTGGGAAATACAGATAACACATCAACATTGGCTACAAATTAGCATCATTTAAACAAAGATGCAAGTCCCAGTAATGAAGCTCATCTCATTATTTTTTTCCTCAGAAACACATGACCAGAATGATTTCTGCAGCATACTATTTTCCTGTCAATAGTTTCCTGACTTACATTCAACAACTTGTTGAAGACTCAAAACATGGTCATCCAGTATCCTTCAAATACAGGTTTTTACACGCTTGCAATGATTCCCCACTCTTTCCCCAACTGGAGGCAGCTGCTGTTAGTTACCAATTTAAAACGTGAGTCTATTGCAGCACAGTTCCGACATTAACCACCCAATGTATCATACACTTCACTGATTGTCATTCTGAAGGTCTGCTCTCAGGCAAGTCGATGCCTGGGGTAATCTGGGTGAGATACTGTCATTTACACAGGGCCCTGCAGGCTCAGTAAAATTGCCACTGAACATTTCAAACCAGTCTTTAAAGAGTGACAGAATGGGTGAATGCAGTGGACTGAGCCGGAATGTTACAGCCATGCATGCTGGCAGGATTTTCCCATCCCGCTGCAGTGGACAGAGATTTGGCTGGGTGCCAAATTCTCCACTAAGATTGCTTCCCTGGTCTTTCACCATTGGAATTCAGGCTCGATGCTATAGACATGGCTTCTTGGCAATGATTGCTCTTCAGAGTCCACCGGTTACGAGTCCAAATCCTACTCCAGAGCAGTAAATCCACCTTGGTGATTCACAGCAGTTACTGAATGAGTGGTATACTCTTGGACAGATCGTCTTTTTGATGAGATATTAAACAAGATGTTCTATCTGCCTTCACAGGTTGATGCTGACGCATGGGGCGGCACGGTAGCACAATGCACTGCTGCCTCACAGCGCCAGGGACTCAGGTTCAATTCCCAGCTTGGGTCACTGTCTGTGCAGAGTCTGTACGTTCTCCCTGTGTCTGCGTGGGTTTCCTCCAGGGCTTCAGTTTCCTCCCACAGTCCGAAAGATGTGCTGGTTAGGTGCATTGGCCATGCTACGTTCTCCCTCAGTGCACCCAAACAGGCGCCGGAGTGTGGCGATTAGGGACTTTTCACAGTAACTTCATTGCGGCGTTAATGTAAGCCTACTTGTGACTAATAAATAAACTTTAAACTTTAACTTTAAAAATCTCATGGCACTATTTCTAGAAGAGCAAGAAAGCTCTCCCTAGTAAGCTACAATCATTTATGCTTCATTGCACCCTCAGTAAAACTGATGATGCTGATCTTTCTCTACCTGGTACTGTAACACTACATTCTGCACCCTCTCCTTCCCTTCTCCACTTTGTACTCTATGAATGGTATGCTTTGTCTGTATAACGCACAAGAAACAATACTTTTCACTGTATCCCAATACATGTGACAATAATAAATCAATCAATGAATGGCTTCCTGCTGCATTACAACATTAACTGCATTTTAAAAGTATTTCATTCGCCATAGGGCACATTGGGGTATTTTGAGGTGGTGCTAGGTAAATGCAAGTCTTTTTCAAAGTTTGCCTGTCAGGGCCCTGTTCTGAAATAAGTTTGGGCAGCATCAGACAGCAGTAAACCGTGCTAACCTCATCTAAAATTCATATTCTCACTGGGCTAGCCTCAGCAATGGCAAAATATTATCACGCTGACTGTGGAAAGGCTGATCCTTTGAAGTTAAGGTTCCAGGCACAAATTCCACCCCAGATCAGAGGAAGCTTTACGCTGTGTCTAGCTGTGATGTACCTGATCTGGGAATGCCTGATACAGCCAGTGGAGGCTGAATGTGGGAAGAGCTTTATTCTCAGATGTACCATCCCTCCCGTTGATGAACAGCACACGCAAAAATAAACAAATAGAGAAAAACATCCGATCGAGATTTGGATTTGTAAAATGGACCGTTTCATGAAAGATATGGGGTGGCACGGTGGCACAGTGGTTAACACTGCTGCCTCACAGCGCCAGGGACCCGGGTTCAATTCCCGGTGGCACAGTGGTTAACACTGCTGCCTCACAGCGGCAGGGACCTGGGTTCGATTTCCAGTTTGGGTCACTGTCTGTGTGGAGTTTGTACGTTCTCCCCGTGTCTGCGTGGGTTTCCTCCGGGTGCTCCGGTTTCCTCCCACAGTCCAAAGATGTGTGGGTTAGGTTGATTGGCAAAGCTAAACTGTCCCTAGTGTCAGGGGGACGAGCAGGGTAAATATCTGGGGTTATGGGAATAGGGCCCTGGGTGGGATTGTGGTCGGTGCAGACTCGATGGGCCGAATGATCTCCTTCTACACTGTAGGATTCTATGATATATTTATGATTCAGGATCCTCCTTACAGGAATATCAGTTCACTCTCATTTTAATTTGTTTTGAGATTTTATAACTCTTGCGCCAGATGTCAGCATTAAATATTGTCGGACATGGGACAGAATTGGTTAAATTTAAGATGACAACAACAACTTGAATTTATATAGCACCATTCACAGAGTAAAAATTTTCCTCAGCTCTTCACTGCAGCGTTATCAAATAAAATGCAGCATTGAGCTGGATGGAGGAGAAACAGGAGTAGTGAAGGAAAGGGTGAGTCGATAAGGTTGGTTTTAATGTTTTGAAGGGGGAGAGAGTGCTGCGGAAGCAGGGACGTTTAGGGAGGGAATTCCAGAGCATAGGGGTTAGGCAGCCGAAGGCATGGCCAACGTTGGCGAAGTGATGGAAGTTGAATGTCCGCAAGAGACCACACTGAGTTGAAGGGCTGGAGAAGGCTACCAAGATGAGAAGGGTGAAAGGTCATGGAGTGGATTTGAACTTGAGGATGGAATTGGTTTGAAAGAAAGTGGTCTTACCAGAGTGTAAGCCGACTTATTTCAGCATGTGTAGCCTCCCATACTCCACTTGAAAAGCACGCTTTACGCCATGTTCAGTGAAGTATTTGAGTTGACATTAGTAACTTTCTTTCCCTGGTTTCAAATCCCAACCATTGGCAGAAGCCAATTCGGTGTCCATTAACACTGATATATGGGCAGTGTTGTGCTGTGCATTTAGCAATAAGCCTGAAACTGCCCAAAGGTGTTCCCTCGAAAGCTGCTTTAAATAAAAATAAGTTCAAAACCTTTCAATCCATCAGCCTAGAATTGGTTCCAAGCCTCGGGGTGAAATCATAGTCCCCTCGCTCAGTGTCCTTGGATCTGAAATATCAAATTAACCATTTAATGAGCCAATGCACTTGCTTTGACCTGCTGCACAGCGCGTACATAGTGCTCTGAAGGACATGTGAGAAATCTGCTGCCGGTGCTGTGGTGATGCACAAGAACGGCGAGTAATGCAATGTCCAGCCCTCCCTGTGGAACATGTACCCATTGAGGATTCCTCCTCCTGTCACCCTGTCCAAAACGTCAGAAAATGTCAACCTTTGGGAGCTTTCCATGCAGCTGATAGGGATGACAATTCATAGGGTGGGATTCTCTGCTCTCTTGCCCATATCCACCCCGCTGACAGCGACAGCGGCTCAGCCAAAACTCCATTCACTGCGGCGGGACGGGAGAATCCCAGTCACGGATGAGGTCAGAGATTTCCAGTGATTGTCTCTACACCTGTTGCCCCCTCATGTTTTTTTACACAATGTGGTGAACCATTGTTGGTTCCCACTAGGTAGTGCTGAGCCATGGTCTGGCCAGTACTATGAGTCTGTATATATGTTACTGTTGGGGTTAGGGTTGGGCTGTTCTACCTGTTAATATAGTTGTTATGGTACACCCCAGTCAGCTCCGCCTCCTGGGAGAGGTATAAAGGTCACTGCTCTGCCTGGTGACCCTTTAGTCTGGGATCGTGTACTGTATATAGTAGCTCTGTTATTGTTGGCAATAAAAGCCTTTATTTCCCGAGTACATCATGCCTCTCGTGTGTTATATCGCGCATCACACAGTAGCAGTAGTTAAAAATAAAAACCCTTCCCAGACTCCTTAGCAGCCCACTTCCAGTTTTCACTTTAAACTTAAAATACTACTGCAAAAGTAAAGGCCAAAAAAAAACACACACCAGCTGACTAATTAAAGAAATAAACAATTCAATTAATCTCTCACCAGCACTGCTGCCTCCAATCACTCCCTCTCAGCTTGCTCCAGTGGAACAATGAGGGGGAACCTCCCAGGTAACTGACTTTTAAAGTTAAAATAAAAACCCTTCCCAGACTCCTTAGCAGCCCACTTCCAGTTTTCACTTTAAACTTAAAATACTACTGCAAAAGTAAAGGCCAAAAAAAAACCACACACTAATTAAATAAATAAACAATTCAATTAATTTCTCACCAGCACTGCTGCCTCCAATCACTCCCTCTCAGCTTGCTCCAGTGGAACAATGAGGAAAGGTTGAGGGAGCTAGGGCTGTTCTCTCTGGAGCGGAGGAGGCTGAGGGGAGACTTAATAGAGGTTTATAAAATGATGAAGGGGATAGATAGAGTGAACGTTCAAAGACTATTTCCTCGGGTGGATGGAGCTATTACAAGGGGGCATAACTATAGAGTTCGTGGTGGGAGATACAGGAAGGATATCAGAGGTAGGTTCTTTACGCAGAGAGTGGTTGGGGTGTGGAATGGACTGCCTGCAGTGATAGTGGAGTCAGACACTTTAGGAACATTTAAGCGGTTATTGGATAGGCACATGGAGCACACCAGGATGATAGGGAGTGGGATAGCTTGATCTTGGTTACAGATAAAGCTCGGCACAACATCGTGGGCCGAAGGGCCTGTTCTGTGCTGTACTGTTCTATGTTCTATGTTCTATAAGCAGTAGAGCATTCAGAAGCCTTTCCAAAACTTCATCAGTAATCCTCCGAGAGATGGACTCAGTGGTTGACTATCTCATCTCAAAGCCAGAAGGTTCTGGATTCATTCCCACTGCAGAGATCCAGGCTGACAGTCTAGTGCGTGCTGAGGGAGTGCTGCACTATCGGAGGCGTTCGCCAGAATTTTCCAGCTGTTCACACCCTACTGCCACTGCAAGTGAGGGTGGAGAATTTGATGCTCGGAGAATCCCGCAGGCGGGAATTTTCTGGCCATAGTCTTCCATATGAGATATTAGACCAAGACCCCGCCTGCGTTCTCAGTAGCTGTAAAAGATCCTGGAACACTATTCAAAGGAGGCGGTTCTAAGGGCTTTGCAGACATACCCAACAATCTCAGCGCTTTGGTGACAAGTACGGAGAGACTCATATCCCATGTATGTGAAGTGCTGGTGCATGGGACTGAGGGAATAGAGATGTCCTTGGAGTAAGAGGTAGTTGTAGATGATATCTTCTGCAACACCCCTCTGTTGTGTACTGTCTGTCTCTGTAAGACAGTCATGATGTGGAGATGCCGGCGTTGGACTGGGGTAAACACAGTAAGAGTTTTAACAACACCAGGTTAAAGTCCAACAGGTTTATTTGGTAGCAAATGCCTTTCGCTTTTGGATCGCTGCTCCTTCGTCAGATGGAGTGGATATCTGCTCTCAAACAGGGCATACAGAGACACAAAATCAAGTTACAGAATACTGATTAGAATGCGAATCTCTACAGCCAACCAGGTCTTAAAGATACAGACAATGTGAGTGGAGGGAGCATTAAGCACAGGTTAAAGAAATGTGTATTGTCTCCAGACAGGACAGCCAGTGCTTGTGCTTGTCCAGACAGAACAGCACAGGACCTGTGTTTAATGCTCCCTCCACTCACATTGTCTGTATCTTTAAGACCTGGTTGGCTGTAGAGATTCGCATTCTAATCAGTATTCTGTAACTTGATTTTGTGTCTCTGTATGGCCTGTTTGAGAGCAGATATCCACTCCATCTGACGAAGGAGCAGCGCTCCGAAAGCTAATGGCATTTGCTACCAAATAAACCTGTTGGACTTTAACCTGGTGTTGTTAAAACTCTTACTCTGTAAGACAGTACAGCAGAAGTGAATCACCTGACTTGCAGGTCAGTGGCAAACGGGGTGAGTGATCAGACCAAAGAGAGAGAAAGAGAGTCCTCTCTCAGGCAGTTTACTTCTGGAATCAAATTGTAAGCATGTATAACTACAAAACTGAAATCTGGTCACCAGTCTTACATTTCCTTATAAATGCTCAGAGTGCTGCAACATAGGCTCTTGGTGACACTGTGGCAACCTCCATGGGCAGTGCGGCAGCAGAGGTAGTGTGATAACTCCCAGGACTTGCATTGGGAATCACTGATTGACCTCCCTGCAGAACCCGTTGAGTACGAGCTCCCAGGGGATTGGTAATTAACTCACTCGGTGGAGCTTGTATACCTAGCCCTGTATAAAGCAGGCCCCTGAGCGAGTCCAGTGTTGTATTGTCCCAGTTGGGACCTGTTTGTGGTTTTGCTTTACTTTACTTTATTTTGTTCAATAAAGCACCTTTCCTTTACAGCCGACTCCTGGAGTTATCATGGGTAACATGCCGACCTCTCCTACCTAGGACAACAACAGCAGACACAGGAGAACACCACCATCTGGAAGTTCCTCTCCAAGTTGCACACCATCCTGACTTGGAAATACATCGCCGTTTCCTCACTGTTGCCGGAAAAAAATCTTGGAATGCCCTCCCTAACAGCACTGTGGGTGTACCTACACCACACGGATTGCAGCAGTTCAAGAAGGCAGCTCACCACCATCTTCTCAAGGGCAATTAGGGATGGGCAATAAATGCTGGCCCAGCCAACGATGCCCACAACCCAGGAACAAATTTTTTAAAATTGAAAATGCTTCAGCATTGTTCAGTCAACAGTCCTGCAGCAACGTTCCATCTTCCGTTTCTTTCATTTTCTGCTGAATCACATTTCTACAGATTTTGTCAAAATCAAATTGACAAAATTCAAAAGCTTAAAGAGGTATAATTTATATTGGGTGTTTTTGAAGGGTATGTTTCAAGTTGTATCCGCGTTGGGTGGCTCAGTGGCACAGTGGTTAGCACTGCTGCTTCACAGTGCCAGGGACCTGGGTTCGATTCCTGGCCTCGGGTCACTGTCTGTGTGGAGTTTGCATGTTCTCCCCGTGTCTGCGTGGGTTTCCTCCGGGTGCTCTGGTTTCCTCCCACACTCCAAAGATGTGCAGGTTAGGTTGATTGGCCATGCTAAATTTCCTCTTAGTGTCAGGGGGACTAGCATGGTAAATGCATGGGGTTATGGGAAGTGGGCCTGGGTGGGATTGTGGTTGGTGCAGACTCGATGAGCCGAATGGCCTCCTTCTGCACTGTAGGATTCTATGATTCTACGATTCAACAACATACTGACAGTGTAGCAACAGTACACACTGCTGTAGTTTTCATTGGTGCTCTGTATAACCCTCAGAAAGCACATTAAACTGACCCAGAGGAAAGACAGTTGGAGTGAGAGAGGCGGAATAGTTTTGTTTATGGTCATGCTCAAGGGAAAAAAAGAATTTTAAAGTCAGCTAATGATCTTTGCCTGCTTCTATTATGAGAAAGGTCAATGCTAATTGGTTAAAATGTGAAATGGAGATTATGGGGTGGAATTAGGGGAATTTCTCCTGATATTTCTCCGGGCTTTACACAGATCTTCTGCTGCACTGACAGTAAGTCATCAGGAAAAGAGATTGTGGTGTAGTGTTAATGTCTTTGGATGAATGATCTAGAAGTTGAGGCTATTGCTTGGGGAGGGGGCATGGGTTCAAAGCCCACCAGGGCAGCTGGTGGAATTTAAATTATATAAATTTGGAATTAAAAACCAGTCTAATGTTGATGATCATTGTAAGACCATCTGGTCTAGTGGTACAGTCACTGGACATGTAATCTAGAGACTCAAGGTAAAGTTCTGGGGACCCAGGTTCGAATCCCACCACGGCAGATGGTGAAATTTGAATTCAATAAAAATCTGTAATGATGACCATTGTTGATTGTCGGAAAAACCCATCTGGTTCGCTAATGTTGTTTAGGGAAGGAAATCTGTCGTTCTTACCCAGTCCGGCTTACCTGTGACTCCAGAGCCACAGCAATGTGGTTGACTCTCATTTGCCATCTGAAATGGCTGGGCAAGCCATTGGATTCAGGGGCAATTGCTGGCCTCAAATTTCAAAACTATCCTGCTATTATTTCTTATATGTATCTGCTTATATTTATTATTCCAATTTTACTCCAGCCACAAAATCTCTTTGAAACATACTGAGGAGGCAGAAAAAAGAATTGTAATGAAATAGAGAGGGGACTTAAAGACAGGACTCTGAAAGCCAGGGTCGAGTGGAGATAACCAGCATTATGGGGGTTAAGAGAGAATTACTGAGGTTTAGTGAGATGAAGTTGCGTGGCGGGCCAGAGACACAGAGGGACTGAGAGAGAGAGGGGTCAATAGAGAAGGGGGATCTAAAAAGAGAGAAAAGGGGATTAGCTCGAAAGAAAAGCTGATAGCGCAATAAGAGTTAAGGAATGAAAGAGGTGTCATAGAATGGCTGTCAGCAAAAAAATGGATTCTGAACTGGGTGGCAGTTTAGAATTATCCACATTGCTGCGGCTCTGGAGTCACATGTAGGCCAGACCACGTAAGGACGGCAGATTTCCTTCCCTAAAGGACATTAGTGAACCAGATGGGTTTTTACAACAATCGACAATGGTTTCATGGCCATCAGTAGATTCTTAATTCCAGATTTTTTTATTGAATTCAAATTTCTCCATCTGCCGTGGTGGGTTTCGAACCCAGGCCTCCAGAGCATTACCCTAGGTCTCTAGATTACGAGTCCAGTGACAATACCACTGCGCCACTGCCTCCCCTATAAGTGCGGACAGTGAGAGGTCAGAGTGAAAGGCAATGTTATGTTCTTACAGTAAAGGTTGGAAATATCTATAGACCCTGGTCAGGTTATTGGGGGATGTGAGCTGACACCAGCCACGTATCTCATTGTAACTCTTTGTTTCTGGTTTCATCGCGAGCAGCTTTCAATTCTTCCAAACAGGATTGGTCAGTGACGCTGGTCTCAGGTAAGATTGAGCAACTAAAGAAAATTAGAAGGTCACAGTCACGTGTTAAGGGTCTGGGGCATTTTTGTTTGGTCACAGGTTATAGTAATAAAGTGATTGAAGAGTTTAAGTGGGCCATATAACCATGGTAACTGAATCACTGGGAGAGATAGAGGTGGACATGACTTTGTCTTCTTGGCTCTATCTAATGGCTGATTGTGTGTCTTTTCATGTGTTGTAGTTTGGTGTTAGAGAGCATGGAATGCAGCGATCAAAATGTAGAATTGTTGTAAGTGTTTTGAGGAAACCACTGTTTGCTGTAGCAATGCTCAAATTGTGAAGCATTGTACCTGGATTCTTACAGTGAATCATATCGAACTGTACTGTTTGATTTGCCTGAGCACCTATGTTAGATTATGTAGCCAGAGCTCATTGAAGACAAAGACCTGATTCTGCAGTTGTTAAAACCGATCTCAATGTTTAGAATAAAGAAAGGGAGTAGATTGAGAAAGCAGTCCAGAATAGTTCCTGATGTGATTTTTCCTTTGGAAATCATTACGTCAGATGTGATGTGATATTTTCAGATATTTCCAGAGTTTGTTATGGGGCAGTTGATTCGAGGAACCATTGTCCAACAGTTGGCAGATCCCATGTTGGATATTTTTAGAATCATAGAATCCTACAGTGCGGAAGGAGGCCATTTGGCCCATCAAGTCTGCACCGACCACAATCCCACCCAGGCCCTATCCCCATAACCACATGCATTTACCCCAGCTAGTTCCCCTGACACTGAAGGGCAATTTACCATGGCCAATCCATCTAACCTGCCCATCTTTGGAGTGTGGAAGGAAACCGGAGCACCTGGAGGAAACCCACGCAGACATGGGGAGAATGTGCAGACTCCACACAGACAGTGACCCAAGGCTGGAATGAACCCGGGTCCCTGGCGCTGTGAGCCAGCAGTGCTAACTACTGTGCTGCTGTGTCGCCCCATTTTTGAATTTCATCAAGTCAGTGTTGGTTTGAGCGAGTGTTTCCCTAGCATCAGATCGAGGGGTCAACAACCTCTTAGGCCATAACATTTAGTGGGTAGCAACCCAAGGAGGATCTGCAGTTCACGGGGAGGTGGTGGTGTAGTGTTATTGTCACTGGATTAGTAATCCAGAGACCCAGGACAATGCTTTCAGGACCCGGGTTTAAATCCCACCACGGCAGATGATAAAATATAAATTCAAATTCAATGAAAATCTGGAATTAAAAGTCTAATGATGTCCATGAAACCATTGTCGATTGTCGTAAAGACCCATCTTGGTTCGCTTATGTCATTTAGGGAAGGAAATCTGCCATCCTTACCTGGTCTGGCCTACATGTGGTTCCAGATTCATAGCAATTGGTTAACTCTTAAATGCCCTCAGGGGATGGACAATAAATAAGGGACCAGCCAGCGATACCCACATCTCATGAATGAATAGAAAAAAAAACAATGGGAGGAGCTGGGAATATTCTAGATTAAATACTGTCAATTCCTAATGCATGGATTAGAAAGTTGATGAGATAGGCAGGAAGTAATGAGAAGAGGATGAGGAGAGACAGAAAGTTTTCAGTGGAAGTTGTGTGGTTAAGAGTTCAAAAGTGCAAAGAAGAAAAAGGCATAAAACCAGGCAGTGGGCAGAGGTTTGTGCCAGTGGGATTTCTACTGTCCCACCAAAGTCAATGGACATTTGAACAGCTCACTGCATTTCACAATTCCACCGGGACGGTGTCATAAGGTTTCACCCAGCATCTGCCACTGGGAATTCAGAAGTCAGGAGAAGAGGTTAAAGCCAGAGATAAAGAAGTTGTAGAAGTTTCAATGTTTGGTTTCAATATTTCAATCAACAACAGTCCCCGGGTCCGAATGGAATGCATCCCAGGGTATTGAAAGAAATGTCAGAGGTAATAGTGGATGCGTTAGTGATTATTTATCAAAACTCGTTGCATTCTGGGGTAGTGCCGGTTGATTGGAAAACGGCTAATGTTACGCCACTGTTTAAAAAAGGAAGGAGACAAAAGGCGGGTAACTATAGGCCGGTCAGCTTAACGTCTGTAGTAGGGAAAATGCTGGAATCCATTATTAAAGAGGAGATAGCAGGGCATCTGGATAGAAATGGTTCGATCAATCAGACGCAGCATGGATTCATGAGGGGAAAGTCGTGCTTGACGAACATGTTGGATTTTTATGAAGATGTGACTAGGGCGGTTGATGGAGGAGAACCGGTGGATGCGATGTTTTTGGATTTCCAAAAGGCGTTTGATAAGGTGCCCCATAAAAGGCTGCTGAAGAAGATTAGGGCACACGGAGTTGGGGGTAGTGTGTTAAAGTGGATTGGGGACTGGCTATCCGACAGGAAGCAAAGAGTCGGAATAAATGGGTGTTTTTCCGGTTGGAGGAAGGTAACTAGTGGCGTGCCGCAGGGATCGGTACTCGGGCCTCAACTATTTACCATTTATATAGATGATCTGGAGGAGGGGACGGAGTGTAGGGTAACGAAGTTTGCAGACGACACAAAGATAAGTGGAAAAGTGAATCGTGTGGAGGACGGAGAAGATCTGCAGAGAGATTTGGACAGGCTGAGTGAGTGGGCGAGGATCTGGCAGATGGAGTATAACGTTGAGAAATGCGAGGTTATACACTTTGGAGGAAATAATAACAAATGGGATTACTATCTCAATGGAAACAAATTAAAACATGCTACCGTGCAAAGGGACCTGGGGGTCCTTGTGCATGAGACGCAAAAGCCCAGTCTGCAGGTACAACAGGTGATCAAGAAGGCAAATGGGATGTTGGCCTATATTGCGAGGGGGATAGAATATAAAAGCAGGGATGTCTTGATGCACCTGTACAGGGCATTGGTGAGGCCGCAGCTGGAATACTGTGTGCAGTATTGGTCCCCTTATATGAGGAAGGATATATTGGCATTGGAGGGAGTGCAGAGAAGGTTCACCAGGTTGATACCAGAGATGAGGGGTTTGGATTATGAGGAGAGGCTGAGGAGATTGGGTTTGTACTCGTTGGAGTTTAGAAGGATGAGGGGGGATCTTATGGAGACTTATAAGATAATGCGGGGGCTGGATAGGGTGGAGGCGGAGAGATTCTTTCCACTTAGTAAGGAAGTTAAAACTAGAGGACACAGCCTCAAAATAAAGGGGGGTCGGTTTAAGACAGAGTTGAGGAGGAACTTCTTCTCCCAGAGGGTGGTGAATCTCTGGAATTCTCTGCCCACTGAGGTGGTGGAGGCTACCTCGCTGAATATGTTTAAAGCGCGGATGGATGGATTCCTGATCGGTAAGGGAATTAAGGGTTATGGGGATCAGGCGGGTAAGTGGTACTGATCCACGTCAGATCAGCCATGATCTTATTGAATGGCGGGGCAGGCTCGAGGGGCTAGATGGCCTACTCCTGCTCCTATTTCTTATATTCTTATGTTCTTATTTGCCTTTATAAATCGGGGTATCGAGTATAAAAGTTGGAGTGTTATGGTAAGGTTATATAAGGCATTGGTGAGGCCGAATTTGGAGTATTGGTCACCTATTTACAGGAAGGATGTAAATAAGGTTGAAAGAGTGCAGAGAAGGTTCACAAGGATGTTGCCGGGACTTGAGAAGCTGAGTTACAGAGAGAGATTAAATAGGTTGGGACTTTATTCCCTGGAGCGTAGAAGATTGAGGGGAGATTTGATAGAGGTGTATAAGATTTTGATGGGTATAGATAGAGTGAATGCAAGCAGGCTTTTTCCACTGAGGCTAGGGGAGAAAAAAACCAGAGGGCATGGGTTAAGGGTGAAAGGAGAAAAGTTTAAAGGGAATATTAGGGGGGGCTTCTTCACGCAGAGAGTGGTGGGAGTGTGGAATGCGCTGCTGGATAAAGTGGGAAATGCGGGGTCACTTTTAACATTTAAGAAAAACTTGGACGGGTTCATGGATGAGAGGGGTGTGGAGGGATATGGTCCAAGTGCAGGTCAGTGGGACTAGGCAAAAAATGGTTCGGCACAGACAAGAAGGGCCAAAAGGCCTGTTTCTGAGCTGTAATTTTCTATGGTTCTGTGGTTCAGAGTGGCTAGGGAGGACGTAGTAAACTGGAGGTTTCGGGCAAGTTCAGGCCAGAATTGTTCGGACACTGGATCAGCAGCTTGGAGATGAACAGAACGGGAATTACAGTTTCGAGGGAGAAATATCAAAATTGCAGCATGTGAAACTGGTGGAGGCCTGGGCAGCCAATATACCTGGAGTGGCCCCGTGCCACCCAATGCCCTGTGAAGGGTGTGGAAGGGAGGAAACTGGTGGCATTAGCTTTCAAAGCAGAGAGAGAAATTGATGAAATCAGGTTGTGTTTGGAGGACACCAGCATCTCCAACTCCCCTCAACCCTTTCCATAGCTCCAAAAGATGAAAAGGAGACTTTGGGACAGGTCGTGAGGCCACACTTTCCCTCTGCACCCCCTTTACCTTCTCTGATTTCATAGTCCCAAACCTGCATGGTTAAGTGGCAACATGCCCTATACCTGTAATCCCACATGTTGACCATGGCTAATCTCATCTCATCTACACATCTTTGGACACTAAGGAGCAATTTATCATGGCCAATCCACCTAACCTGTTAGCGACCTCTTCAACCTCTCAGATACTTGTTACTCCACAACAGTATGCTCAACCCTCCAGAAGTGAAGGGGGTGGGGGTGGGGGGGTGTAAATTGGAAGTCTGACCATGAATCTTTCATTCAGTACGGAGGATGTGAAGGGAGCACCTTGGCGTTTTGGCGATTGTTGGTATGAGCAAGGAAGTCTAAAGTCACAGACAGGAAAGGAATAAAAGAGATTATGCAGCATGATGTGGAGTTGCAGCAAAGGTTAAGGAATTGTAGAAAAGAAACCCTGGGTGAGGTAAAGTAGTTATGAAGTAAAGAAAAATGTTAAAGAAAAGGCCCACAGCAAAATATCACACTGCTGTAAGAAAGCAATGGTTGGCATGTTCTGTTTTTAAGGGAAGGATTGCAGGATTTGTTTTGTCTGTACATGTGTCAGGAGTTTTTTTGATGTATAGATGAAAGACTGCTTCAACTGAGTCTGTATTATGTTTGTTTTCAATGTGGACATCACTCACTTTGCTGTTTTAGACATTTTACTTGCAGGCGTATGCTGTTCCAGATTTGTGAATGGTTTTATACTTATGTATCATTTTCAGGAAACTTGATCATGGTTCGGTTTTGAACTTATTGAAAGTGTGTTCCTTTGCTTGAGATCTAGGAATGTAGCACAAGGTTTGGCAATTTGAGTTTGTAACCCATTACAGGGATAGATATTTCTAATAACAGCTCTGATAAAGAGTCATACCGACTTGAAACATAGGCCCTATTCTCTCTCCACAGATGCTGTCAGACCTGTTGAGATTTTCCAGCATTTTCTATTTTTGGATCAATATTCCTGAGTTGCGTGGAAGTGTGAAGATTGGGAAACAGATTGTTAATTGTGTTCATTTCAATTGAAGACGGTTCACCCAGAGCTTGGGGTAAAATTGGATCACATTACAAATTGAAGAAATTGTGGATGTTTCAGAGCTCACAATTGTAAGGAGCTTCAGAGTACTCAACTCTTTGTGTTGGATTGTTGAAGCTTTTGTGCCACTGTGAAAGGTAATCCTTTATTCAACTTTTCTATGACAGTAATTTGGAAAGGATTGAAGAAAAGGATGAACTAATTTACATTTTTTGAAAAGCATATGTAAACGTTTCTGTGGTTTCACTGCCTTATTTTGTCATAAATATTGTTATTTATTTATTAGTCAGAGGTAGGCTTATATTAACACTGCAATGAAGTTACTGTGAAAATCCCCTAGTCGCCACACTCTGGCGCCTGTTCAGGTACACTGAGGGAGAATTTAGCATGGCCGATCCATCTAACCAGCACGTCTTTCAGACTGTGGGAGGAAACCAGAGGAAACCCACACAGACATGGGAAGAATGTGCAGACTCCGCACAGACAGTGACCTAAATCAGGAATCGAACCCAGGTTCCTGGCACTGAGAGGCAGCAGTGCTAACCACTGTGCCACCGTGCCGCCCACGGTGGCATATTGTCATATGTAGTGAACAATTCTGGTCATGGTAGGAGGTGTTGTCCATGGTGGGGGGTGCTGGTCATGGTTGAAAGGGTTGTCCATAGTCAAGAGTGCTGTCCATGGTCCGAGTCAATGTCCAGGGTGACGATGATAGAGGTGTTTCCCATGATTCAGAGCTCCTTCTTTCCACGGATCAGATGTCAAGCAGGAAACACACCTGCCCATTCAGGGGGAAGGATATCACTCAACTACCGGGTGATGGTCAGAAAATTCTCCTTGTATCCTGGACAGCGGTCCTCACTCAATATCATCAGCCAGACAGCAATTGGCTATTTATGGGATCATATTGTTTTTACATAACTGCATTTCAAAACCAGCTAATTGATGATGTGGTGCATCAGGATGTCCTTAGGGTTTGCTCCAGCGCTCGATAAACACAAGGACTTTGTTGTGATTGTGTGTTTGGCTGTTTTTGCAAAGTGCCTGGGTGAACCCAGACCAGGTAGAACGTGATTAATGCTCAAGAATAACTTTGAAAAATGGAGCAGAGCATCGTGCACAGTGAGTAAATAAATCTGAAACTGCCTGTAATGTATTCATTGGTACAAGCCTCACCAGGAGGGGATTTATTACAGCAGCGAGCGCTGAAACAGGTTAGACTGCATGATACCAAATGAAACTCAGCATTAGCACCATTTGGAGTGCCAGTGTGATGCCAGTTACGTCAGCAATTGGCTGGTTGAATCGAGCAGCATGTTCCTAATGTGCAGATTACAGATCGTATCCAACTAGCTCGCATTTTCAAAACCTAAAACATTTACCTAATATCAGATGTGATTCCGGGATTCGGCAGCACTTGCTGAACAATCCTGAGTGTGTTAATTACTAAAGTAACAACCAATTTGGGTAATCAGTCGAGCCGGTAACATTGACGGAAAATGCTGGAAAATCTCAACGGGTCTGGCAGCATCTGTGGAGAGAGAATAGAGTCAACGTTTCGAGTCTGGATGACCCTTTATCAGAGCCCATAACATTGCTCATTTACACTTCCTAGAAGTGACATTCATTCATACAGAGGACCCATCATCTGCAAACAAAAGGAATACGTTCCAGCCTTGTCCCTTTTACTGAATTAACCAGGAGTTTTGGGAGCTAATGATTACCTGCTGTTTTTTCCCATGGCAATGCCTCAACCAGAGTCAACTTACCAACCAATCAGCACCCTTTTCTCCAATGGTAAAAATTGGACTTTTACAGATGCACCATAGAAAGCATTCTTTCTGGTTGTATCACAGCTTGGTATGGCTCCTGCTCTGTCCAAGACCGCAAGAAACTACGAAAGGTCGTGAATGAAGCCCAGTTCATCACTCAAACCAGCCTCCCATCCATTGACTCTGTCTACACTTCCCGCTGCCTCGGCAAAGCAGCCAGCATAATCAAAGACCCCACGCACACCGGACATTCTCTCTTCCACCTTCTTCATCGGGAAAAAGATACAAAAGTCTGAGGTCACGCACCAACTGACTCAAGAACAGCTTCTTCCCTGCTGCCATCAGACTTTTGTATGGACTTACCTTGCATTAAGTTGATCTTTCTCTACACCCTAGCTATGACTGTAACATTACATTCTGCACTCTCTCCTTTCCTTCTCTATGAACAGTATGCTTTGTTTGTATAGCGTGCAAGAAACAATACTTTTCACCGTATGTTAATACATGTGACAATAAATCAAATCAAATCAAAAATTGATAATTTGAGATTTGGTAGTCTTGCATTTGTCCTGATGAGTGCAAGATGAGACCTTTGGCAACATGTTTCTCTTTTAGGTGATATTCAAGATATATTGGGCAGAATCTCTGGCCTCCCAGCCGCATGTTTCCCGCCAGCCGGAGGTGGCACGTTGTTTGATAGCAGCAGGATTTTTGGTCAATGGGAATTTCATCGATGTCACCCCACGCTGGCGGGAAACACGTGGCATGGTTGTGCTGCCAGTGTGACCGGAGATTCCCGCTGGCGTGAATGGCTAGAGAATTCTGACCAGTGTGTTTAAAACATTGGTTTGAATTAAATTGGAATTATTGAGGTTGATTAACTTATAAAGCTAACCCATATTGTGGTTGTGTTGAAATTCTAGTTATTGGAAATCATGTGAAAATCTCTACTTCCTGATATAAGAATAGTCACATTTGCAGTAAACTGTTGCTTGCTGTAGTCAACACGAACTCAATGAGAAAGAATCATATGGATTGTTTTGTATGATTCGACTAAACATTCCTGTCAGATTGCGTAACCCGAACTCGTTAAAAACAAAGATCTGATTTTGTGGCTGTTATAACTGATGTCTGTGTTTTAACATCGCAAAAGAAATGAAAAGGAAAAGCAGCTCATTCATCCCAGGGCCTCTAACCATGTTTCTTTGTGAGATCGTGCTACACAGGGGTTAGGCATTCCACTGTCTGTGATCCAACTCTGCCAAACTCCAAGAAATAAAAATCAATGATCTCCGCCTCAGAAGGCTCTGGAAGCAGGGTCACTGAATATTTTTAAGGCAGAGTCATAGAGTTCTACAGCACAGAGCGAGGCCCTTTGGCCCATCATATCCACGCTGGCCATCAATCCCATTTTCCAATGCTTGGTCCATAGCCTTGTGTGCTATGGCATTTCAAGTGCTTATCTAAATGCTTGTTACATATTGTGAGGGTTCCCACCTCTATCGCCCTTTCAGGCAGTGAGTTTCAGATCCCCATCACCCTCTGGGTGAAAGAGTTTGTTCCTGAAATGCACCCTAAATCTCCTGCCCCTTACCTTAATTCCAAGCCCCTTGATTATTGACCCCTCTCCTCAGGGGAAAGTTTCTTCCTATCTATGTCCCCTCATAATTTTGTACACCTCGATCAGGACCCCCCTCAGTCTTTCTGTTCTAAGGAAAACAACCCCAGCTTCTCTTCATAGCTGAAACAGTCCTGTCCAGGCAGCACCCTGGTGAATCTCCTCTGCACCTTTCCCGTGCAATCACATCCTCCTCATAGTGTGGTGACCAGGACTGCACACAGTACTCCAGCTGTGACCTAACCAGTGTTTTATACAGCTCCAGCATAACCTCCCTGCCCTTATATTCTATGCCTCGGCTAATAAATCTCATTTGCCGCCTTAACCACCTTGTTTACCTGTTTGGGTGCCTTCAGGGATCTATGGACATGCACCCCAAGGTCCCTCTGGTCTTCTGTACTTGAGGTAGATAGGTTCTTGTTGGGGAAGAGAATCAAAGCTCATCCAGAGTAGATGGGAATGTGGAACACAAACAGATCAGCCATAATCTTACTGGATGGTGAAGCAGACTCAAGGTGCCGAGTGGCCTACTTCTGCTCTTATATTTCATGCATGTATAGAATAATAGAATCATCGAATCCCTACAGTGGTGAAAGAGACCATTCAGCCCATCGAGTCTTCATTGACCACAATCCCACCCTATAAATCCATATAGTCACCCTGCTAATCCCCCTGACACTAAGGGGCAATTGAGCATGGCCAATCAATCTAACCCGCACATCTTTGGATATCTATGTTTGTACAATTTGAGAATCTTCATTACTCTGAGAGTGGTTCATTTATGGAACTTGTTACCATGTGGAGTTGTTGAAGCAATTACAACTGATTTATTGAAGTAGAAGCTTACAGCAGCAAGGGAGGAAAGTATATATCAATGAGGTGAAGTGAAGAGGGCTGGGAGGACGATCGCATGTTGCAGAAACACCCTCATGGATCAGTTAGGCCGAACGGGGTGGCATGGTGGCACAGTGGTTAGCACTGCTGCCTCACAGTGCCAGGGACCCGGGTTCAATTCCAGCCGTGGGTCACTGTCTGTGTGGAGTTTGCACATTCTCCCCGTGTCTACGTGGGTTTCCTCCAGGTGCTCCGGTTTCCTCCCACAGTCCAAAGATGTGCGGGTTAGGTGGATTGGTCGTGCTAAATTGCCCTTTAGTGTCAGGGGGATTAGAAGGGTAAATGCACGGGGCCTGGGTGTGACTGTTGTCGGTGCAGGCTCGATGGGCCGAATGGCGGCCTGCTGCACCGTAGGGATTCTATGATTGGTCTGTTGCTGTGCCAAAATTCACCTGCAATTCTATCGCCCAAAGTCAAAATGAATCCCTCCTGTGCAACGCCACAGAAATGGAGGAGTCACAAAGGGAGGTGTAGCTCACATTGCTGTACAGCACAACCCAGGGGGAAAAGCTGACATGCGCACTCACTGAATAAGACACGGACAAGAGAAATACCCACTTTGGGAAATGAAAATAACCAATGTGAGAGTGAGAATATCAAATAACAATTCATTTGATCAAATTGTGAGCCAGCTGGCAAACAGTTGGGTCAATGGATGGCACTGTCGATACACAGCCAGCACTCACTCTGCCTTTCTTCTGAAACTGAGACAAATTGGGACAAGTGAATGGCCCTTGGGAAGGAGAAAATTGGCAGGGATTACAAGCATGGCAAGTGCTAAACAGACTGTCAGTCACCTAAAGATTTTATTTCTGTGGATTTACTTTGATCATAAAAATGAAAGGTTTTTTTTTATTGTGTTTTCTGCAAAGAAAATAAAATTGCTGAAAAGGGACAAATCCCTCCATGCCTGGAGATAAGAAATTTCGCTTTGTTGCTTGTTAATGCCATTGATCATTCAGCTAGCCAAGCTGAACCAGCCAACACAGAAAAATAAATCCCAGAGAAAAGGCTTCATATAAAGGCAGAATTTCTGAAAATGTCCCTCGTGTTGGAACTGAACTAGACCATTTCCACAATTTTAAAGTGTTAGCTATAAACAGGATGCTGAAGACAAAAGAGAATTGGGAGATAACATTGAAGACGGGTATTTGCAATTATAAACTGCATTTCCCGTCACTTGTCCGAATGGATTACTTTTCAGGGCGGGTTTCTCTGATCAACCGCATTTTTGCCCACAATTGGTTATTGGTGGCACAGTGGTTAGCACTGCTGCCTCACAGCAACAGAGACCCGGATTCGATTCCCGGCTTGTCTGTGTGGAGTCTGCACATTCTCTCCGTGTCTGCGTGGGTTTCCTCCGGGTGCTCCGGTTTCCTCCCACAGTCCGAAAGACGTGCTGGCTAGGTGCATCGGCCATGCTAAATTCTCCCTCAGTGTAACCCGAACAGGCGCTGGAGTGTGGCGACTGGGAGATTTTCACAGTAACTTCATTGCAGTGTTAATGTAAGCCTATTTGTGACACTAATAAATAAACTTTAAAACTTTGCCTGGTGGGATGAGCACTCGTAATGATACTCGTCACATTTTTAACCAGCTGGTATTTAGTGAAATGTAAGATCTGATCAGAGATGTGATGAATGGGAATTAAAGTTGAAAAAAGTATTTTGGGAGATCAGGTGGCCCCATGGCTCGGCTCGCATTAGCCACTAAAATGGCATGACAACATAGAAAGGAAGAGGTCCTAAAGTGTTCCTATATGCATCTAATCAGAATATAAGGATAAGGTTAGCATAGATGCTTATTTCAGCTGCCTGCAGTTAATGGGGAAGTATGTAGGTGAATATTGCTGGAAAAGACATGTTGTTGAAACCTTTTATCTTGCACTCAACAGGAAAAATTGCAAGATTACCAAATTGTAAAGGGGATAACAATTTTTCCATTAGGAATTAAAAATGAATTAAACTATTATGAATTTATTGAATACATTTATTAAAGGGACTAATGAAACCAAGATGAATTTATGAGAAGGGTTTATAATCAATATTCATGCACTTGGAGTGAAAGACACTACTTGCTGCATGTTTACATCGGCAGTCAACTTTACAGCATTGAACCTTCACTACATAGCAAGCTTACATCAGTACAAAGAACAAAGAACAATACAGCACAGGAACAGGCCCTTCGGCCCTCCAAGCCCGCGCCGCTCCCCGGTCCAGGATTGAATCCTGAATCCAGGATCCCCGCCCAATTTTCCAGCCTATCCACATCCTAATATCCTATCCACCGAGCTGTCCCTCACAGCTACGATGCTTTGTTCATCACAACCTATTAACTCACCCCCACCCCCCCATTCCAGACCATGTGATCTCCAGGGAGAGGCGAAAACCCAGAGTGAAAACCCCAGGGCCAATATGGGGAAAAAAAAAATCTGGGAAATTCCTCTCCGACCCCCTGTGGCGATCGAAACGAGTCCAGGAGATCACACTGGCCCTGATCAGAAAATGCTTCCCAACCCTATTCATTTCCACTTCTGCTTTACGAACACCATCTGAATTCCCTGCCCCCGAGACAGGTTCCCAACTATCCGCAGTCTCGCTCTGTACTGGCACCAGCAAGATGATCATAGAATGAAGCCTTGAAACGAGAAACAAAGAACAATTAGTAGGATGAGTATTATGTATCGTAAACCAATGAGTCACGTCAGAGACATTTGCAGGTTTGTCTCTCTCTCTCTCTTCCGACCTGGACTGTCTGCCTATGAACCATGTACCACCTGGACCCCGAGGTTTCTGTTGAACACAAACCTATACACAGTCAGCTTTGGAATCTAAACAATGCTCTGTGTATGTGCCTGTCAGTGTATAAAGATACTGCAACTCTGTAGACTGGCAGAGTTCTGCTTTGGTGATCCCTCTGATGTGGATCTGTCCCAGCATTTGTTGGAACAGTAAATGAACATACTGTACTTGAGTCTCCTGAGATCATTTTATGCAAACATCACCACGTCATCAGTACTCAAACTCTGTACTTCCAAACGATGATTTGTATGGTTAATACATAATTGTTCAGCAGTTCACTTTCCCTTCCTTTACTAGTGTTGCTAATAGCTTATTATTCCCTGGACATTCCTCATGAGTGACCTTGCCTTCATATTCTTATCTTCTCTACATCATAGAACATCGGACCCAGGGTAGGCCATTCAGCCTATCAAGTCTGCTTTACCATGCAATATAATCATGGCCATTACTCTACTTTCCCCCATAACCATTGGCTCTCTTGTAGATCAAAAATCTGTCTAACTTGGCCGCCACTGGTCTCTGTGGGACAGAACTTTAAAGATGAACAACCCCCTGAGAGAAGAAATTCCTCTTCATCTCCTCCACTGCCAAAGAATCTTCTAGGAATGTGTTGTCATCATTTGTTCATCTATAGATACTTCTGGGTGTCTCTCAGCTATTCAAAATCCCCAGAAGCGTTTGTGAATAAACACTGAGTGACCAGGGATCTGCACCAAAAACATGGCTGCCTCCACCTGTACAGAAGCCCAATAGGGGGCCAGAGAGAAACTTCACTGCAAAGACTGACATTCCAATGGCAATAGGCCTTCTAAAATGAGGTTCTGATCCCTGGATAAATCTGGGAGAGTCACGGTAAACTCCTACATTCTCAGAGAATCTCTACAGAGCAGAATCGAGCCTGCTAACCCCCTGATACTAAGCATGGCCAATCAACCTAATCCGCACATCTTTGGATTGTGGGAGAAAACTGGAGCATCCGGAGGAAACTCCACCCAGGCAGTCACCCAAGACCAGAATTGAACCCGGGTCGCTGGCGCCGTTCTGCAGAACTTGGCACTCCAGAAGGGAGTAGCATTGGAGAATGAAGACCACATTGAACCACCACATCTTCTGAGGGGGAAGATGAGTAAGAGTTTTAACAACACCAGGTTAAAGTCCAACAGGTTTATTTTGTAGCAAATGCCATTAGCTTTCGGAGCGCTGCTCCTTCGTCAGATGGAGTGGATATCTGCTCTCAAACAGGGCACAGAGACACAAAATTAAGTTACAGAATACTGATTAGAATGCGAATCTTTACAGCTGATCAGGTCTTAAAGATACAGACAATGTGAGTGGAGGGAGCATTAGGCACAGGTTAAAGAAATGTGTATTGTCTCCAGACAGGACAGCCACTGAGATTCTGCAAGTCCTGAGGCATGGTACATTGGGGAAACCATGCAGACGCTACAACAACGGATGAATGAACACTGCTTGACAATCACCAGACAAGACTGTTCTTTTCCTGTTGGGGAACACTTCAGCGGTCACGGGCATTCAGCCTCTGATCTTCGGGTAAGTGTTCTCCAAGGCGGCCTTCACGACACATGACAGCGCAGATTCGCTTAGAAGAAACTGATAGCCAAGTCCCGCACACATGAGGACGGCCTCAACCGGGATATTGGGTTCATGTCACACTATTTGTAATCCCCACAGCCTGCCTGGACCTGCAGAGTTTCACTGGCTGTCTTGTCTGGAGACAATATACATCTTTTTAGCCTGTCTTGATGCTCTCTCCACTCACGTTGTCTGTATCTTAAAGACTTGGTTAGCTGTAAGTATTCGCATTCCAACCATTATTCATGTAAATTGAGTTTGTGTCTTTATATGCCCTGTTTGTGAACAGAATTCCCACTCACCTGAAGAAGGGGCTTGGAGCTCCGAAAGCTTGTGTGGCTTTTGCTACCAAATAAACCTGTTGGACTTTAACCTGGTGTTGTTAAACTTCTTATTGATGTACATGCCAGGGAGAAATGTGACTCCCTGGGAGGTGGGTAAGCAACTCTCGGGAGGATTCAGTCTCCTCCCTGAGACAGACTTGGAGACATTTCGCTCAACACCCTTTCTATCTCACTGGCTCCATCACTCAAAGGGCTGCATTTACTCCTCATTGTCGGCACCATCTTTTCATGTCCTTCATTGCAAGTACTCACCATCCAGTAATAACTCACTGGTGCAGAAATGAACAATCCATTAAACAATACATAAGACAATTAAATCTTCACAAACGTTTAACATTTTGACATTCAGCAAAAAGCGAATGTGACCACAGGCATTAGGCAGTGGATTTATACAAATATTTCTGGCTGCGACTCGATTCTGCTCTCTGAGGAGGTGGTTCTCCCAAAAAAGTACAAAGTGTTGAATTCACAGGAAAACTGCAGTAATTCACACATGGTTTTTTTCAGTGGGAATTCACACGAGAATCTCCCACACTCTGTGCAATGCAGAAGCCACCAGCATGAATATCATTTGATTTTAGTTGGGGGGAGGGGGGGAGGTGGCTATTCCCACCTGGGAGGCTGAAACCAGCGGGATTCTGCGCATGCACAGTTGCCCCAAACTGAAAGGCCTCCCGTTTGCTGGCTAGCTCGATCGCTGGCCAGCCCGGGACCCCGGCAGCGCTGCCTCCCCCCCTCCCCACCCCTCCACAGCCCAATCGTGGCCCCCGACCATTTCCAGCACTCCCATGATTCTGGAGCATCCCGATCTACAGCTCCCCCCACCCCTCCTCTTGCAGGCAGACCCCCCCTAGGCTGACCCCCTACCCAACCCCCAACGATCGCCGGACTCTCTCCTTCCCCCATCGATCCCCATGCAGAGTGGTCACGGGAGCCCC
Organism: Mustelus asterias; assembly: GCF_964213995.1. Taxonomy (NCBI): domain Eukaryota; kingdom Metazoa; phylum Chordata; class Chondrichthyes; order Carcharhiniformes; family Triakidae; genus Mustelus; species Mustelus asterias. The sequence continues at coordinate 58,898,172 of NC_135811.1, forward strand.
CCAACCCAATGATCATTCCCTAGGCCCTGCCCCGTCAGACCCCGCCCTCCCATAGGGCCCACTCCCTTGACACTGCCCCATGCCCGATGGGCAGTGCGAGGGTGTCCCCTGGACATTGGCACTTTGCCCCTTGCTCAGTGCCAGCAGGCACTGGCTGGCACTGCCAGGGTGCCAATGCCCAGGGGGCACCATTCCCCCTGATCCTCTGGGGGGCCCCATTTGCCTCCCCTTCACTCCAGTGGTGTCACCCTGATAGTTCCCCGAAAGTGGGGAGCTAGTGTAAACCCCGCTGGGGTGAAATACTCTGGCAGGGTGGGAGAGGCTCGCGGGCCTGGAGAATTCAGTCCCAGACCGTTAATCACATGGAAATGACATTAAAAATAGATGAAAATCACTTACTTGTCTTCCCGCTGGTTTCCAGTACGGATCTAACAGCACCGGAAATCCGGCACTGGATGACGCATGCACGGCGGGAATGCATGAGCGAATCCCGTGCATGCCTGGACACAAGATTCTTCCACCACGCTGCGCTAGAGAAGTGGGGTGGGAGAATCGCCCCCTTCGTGTCTGCAGTTAATGAGGAGACAGCCAGCTGCCTTTTCTGTTTTTGTGCATAAGATAGCACTGGTGGATGGCCTCTGAGTGCCTGAACCAAACAGAGGCCCATCACAGTAAGGATCAATGTTTCTGTGCATCAGTCATTGGAGCTGCTCGTAATTTAAGGGATCGAGGATTCGACATCAATACGACCACCTTGAGGCTTCTGACAGTGTCTCACCCACCCTTTCCAGGCCCACCCATCCTCTCCTGATCACCATCTGGCAATGGGTCCAGACATCTCAGTTCCATCCTGCCTAGCCATCGCTCATGATGTGGAGATGCCGGCGTTGGCCATCGCTCAACAGAGATATGGATGAGGCCATGGAACCACAGAACAGAACCATAGAATCCCTACAGTGCAGAAGGGGAGTCATTTGGCCCTTTGGGTCTGCACCAACTCTCCGAAAGAGCAGCTTACCAAGCAATGCCCTCCATCCCTGTAACCCCATGCGTTACCAGGGCTAATCCACCTAACCAGCACATCGTTGAACTGCAGGGGGAAACCGGAGTACTGGGAGAAAACCCACACAGACACGGGGTGAATGTGCAAACTCCACACAGACAGTGACCCGAGGCCAGAATTGAACCTGGGTCATTGGCGCTGTGGGGCAGCAGTGCTAACCACTGTGCCACCATTCTGTGAAGGTTGCTTCTCATTTCCTGCATCCACTGGGTGGTCTGTCAAATGTGTCTCTCTAAGAGGGCCATCAGTCTCTCAGTGGAGGAGGCCATGCACTTGCCATTCATGGCCTGGACAAATTCCTCTACCCTCCACGCATATGTAAGAACAGCCCATGAAAAGCCTGACTGATGCCCACACATTTCACATTACTTCTCCAGGATCTCCTTGGGTCATGGTCTGTGTGGAGTTTGCACGTTCTCCCCGTGTCTGCGTGGGTTTACTCCGGGTGCTCCGGTTTCCTCCCACAGTCCAAAGATGTGCGGGTTAGGTGGATTGGCTGTGCTAAATTGCCCATTAGTGTCAGGGGGACTAACTCGGGTAAATGCATGGGGTTACAGGGATAGGGCCTGAGTGGGGTTGTAGTCAGTGCAGACTTGATGGGCCGAATGGCCTCCTTCTGCACTGTAGGGTTCTGGATAAGCTGTTGTGTGTTGCCTGTGTTTAGTACAGTCAGAGGCGACATTGATTGAAACCTTTGAGACCCTGAGCAGCATTGGCAGGTGGGTGTGGGGAGCATGTTTCCTCTTGTCGGAGGGTCACTGTTTAAAAATAAAAGGTTGTTCAATTAAGACTGAGATGAGGAGAAGCTCTCTCTCGGAGGCTGGTGAATCTTTGGAACTGCCTTCAGCTCAACACCACGCTCACAAAGAGCTGACACCAATAAAATTGCACATGGACATTTACAGCTTTCTAAAACACTTGGAACAATGTTCAACACACAGCTGGTCCTTTTCTATATTGGCTGCTTTAGATCTCCTGTGGTATAACTGTCAGAAACAACAGAAATGTTTGCTCCTCTCTTCAGGAAGGAGAAAGTTCAATGGTGACTTAATTAAGGTATTTAAAATTACGAGAGGGTTTGGTAGGGTTGGTAAGATGTTTCCACTTGTGAGGACCTCAGAACAAAGGGTCATTAATAAATTGGTGACATGTTAGAGTTCACTCAGGAAGTCTGAGTTGCCATGGCAACATGCACTAGCATGAGGTCGTCTGTAGCTCTGGATGGTAATGGCAGAGATTCTCATTTCTTTCCTTCCCATGGCTGATCAGGAATCTTTCCTGCTGTCCTGGAACTGGTATGTGTTGGAAGGATTTGTAGGTTGACATTCAACCTGTTTGACTGCATTGTGAACGCACCTTCCTTGGCCGCCAGCTCTTGGGGTGGGACTCAAACTCAGAGCTTCTGGCTCAGAGGGAGGGATACTACTGATTGCGCCACAAGATCTCCAATCTGAAGGCACTCAGTAATAAACCCAAGCAGGAATTCAGGAGAATCTTCCTTACCCAGAGTGTGGTTAGAGTAAGGAACGCACGGCCACATGGAGTATTGCTGTGAAAAGCAGAGATGTATTTAATGGGAGGTTGGGTAGGTACATGAGGGAGAAAGGAACAGAGGAGATGGGCTGATAGGGACTAATGAGGTGTGACGATTGGAGTGTAGACACCAGAATAGAAACGTAGAAACATGGAAACATAGAAGATAGGAGCAGGAGGAGGCCATTCGGCCTTCGAGCCTGCTCCATCATTCATCACGATCATGGCTGATCGTCCAACTCAATAGCCTAATCCTGCTTTATCCCCATAACCTTTGATCCCATTCACCCCAGCCGCTCCTTGAATATATTCAATGTTTTGGCATCAACTACTTCCTGTGGTAATGAATTCCATAGGCTCACCACTCTTTGGGTGAAGAAATGTCTCCTCATCTCCATCCTAAATGGTCTACCCTGAATCCTCAGACTGTGACCGCTGTTTCTGGATTCCCCCCGCCATCGGGAATATCCTCCCTGCATCTACCCTGTCTAGTTCTGTTAGAATTTTATAAGTCTCTATGAGATCCCCCCTCATTTGTCTGAACTCCAGCGAAAACAATCCTAACCTAGTCAATCTCTCCTCATACATCAGTCCCACCATCCCTGGAATCAGCCTGGTAAACCTTCGCTGCACTCCCTCGAGAGCAAGAACATCCTTCCTCAGAAAAGGAGACCAAAACTGCACACAATATTCCAGGTGTGGCCTCACCAAGGCCCTGTATAGTTGCAACAACACATCCCTGCTCCTGTACTCAAAACCTCTCACAATGAAGGCTAACATGCCATTTGCCTTCTTTACCGCCTGCTGCGCCGACCTTCAGTGACTGGTGCACAAGGACACCCAGGTCCCACTCTCCCAATTTACAGCCGTTCAGGTAGTAATTGGTCTGTTGGATTGAATCGTCTATCTATCTGCTGCAAATCCGATGTAAAAAGCAAAGGCAGGGTGGAAGAGTGCTGAGGAAAGATATTAAAATTCATGTTTGCCCACACGTTTCAATGGGATTCCAATTTCAGCTGCCACTGCTTATTAATTAACATTGTAACATTTAGCAGGGTCGAACATTCACAAACCACTTCAGAGATGAAGATGATGCCAGAACGTGACGATGAGAAACCCTTTGGAACTGTCTCACAGTGACACAATTGTGGGCATTAAGTCTGAAGTCTTGCGTTCACTGCAACCTTGAGCCCAAGAATACATTCAGATGGAGAGATAGAACATGCCGACGTTCCTGGGAATAATGACAGTCATAGCAGCTGTGAGTGAACGAAACACAACTCATAAAGCAGCAAGTGTGCCAAGATCTCTGGCTGTATAAATCACACCCAACAACTCCTCCACTGTCTGCAACTTATATCTCGCTCCCTTTATTATCGGCATGACTCCTTTGTTTTAGAAAATGTGTCACGTGCTGGTTAATTAAATATCAGAATTGCCTCCTTGTGCCTCGAGAAGGAGAAAGTGGCTTCATTCCAGAGAGGAAGCAAAGTGATTCTATAAATATCCCCAGGAAGGAGGATTTTGGTGTCACATTTTTTGTGTTCTTCACCAAGGCCTGACAGGATTGCAGAAGAGCTTATCAACTTGAATATCATCACTTAGTTTTGGTTTCACTTAACCGCACAAAGTCCTGCCGTCAGAATGCTCCACCACACTTTGTTTTGTGATTAAAAAGGAATTTGAAAATCTTTCAGAATAATTTTCAGACTGAATTACAAAATGTTCCCTCCTGTCAGAGTTGTCCAATATGAGGTAAGTGATCCTTGTTTTAAATTACATTTACTGAGCCATCTGCTCATCTCAAAAGGTGCTTGCAACAATGTTTTAACTTTATGATCCATTTTTATTTATTAGTTCCTTTATTTATTCATGCTTCTGAGGATTTTATTTGAAAGGTTTGTTTTTTTCTCCCCCACGTAGAATTGAAAAGGGAAAGTGCCGCGTTTGAATTTGGGAAAGTATTTGGTGTCTGCAGTCTTGTAATATTTTACCTTATAGCTGAACCTTGCCTGAAAGACAGAACAGCAGCAGAGTGTATGTAGGTGGTGGGAGGCTGATTAACTGAGAGGACTGTTGAAGGTGCTTTTGAAGGGTTAGCAGTGAGTCTGGGCTTGGCAGAGAGTCATGGTGACGTGAAGGAGGTTTGTAGTGATTTCTGCGGTTGTGCTGCAAATTATCCATGAACAGAATGACAGAACATATCTGAGGGGCTGAATGGCCTACCCCTATTCCTACAGTTTCTATTCTGGTCGAGACAAATACTGGCTATTCAAGTGAATGGCATCTATGCTGCCACTGCATATTAATTAACATTGTAACCAGGTTGATACCAGAGATGAGGGGTGTTGATTATGAGGAGAGACTGAGCAGATTGGGTTTGTACTCGTTGGAATTTAGAAGGCTGATGGGGGATCTTATAGAGACCTATAAGATAATGAAGGGGCTGGATAGGGTAGAGGTGGAGAGATTCTTTCCACTTAGAAAGGAAACTAGAACTAGAGGGCACAGCCTCAAAATAAAGAGGGGTCAGTTTAGGACAGAGTTGAGGAGGAACTTCTTCTCTCAGAGGGTGGTGAATCTCTGGAATTCTCTGCCCACTGAAGTGGTGGAGGCTACCTCGTTGAATATGTTTAAATCACGGATAGATGGATTCCTGATCGGTAAGGGAATTAGGGGTTATAGGGATCAGGCGGGTAAGTGGAACTGATCCACTTCAGATCAGCCATGATCTTATTGAATGGCGGGGCAGGCTCGAGGGGCTAGATGGCCTATTCCTGCTCCTATTTCTTATGTTCTTATGTAACATTTAGCAGGGTCGAACATTCACAAACCACTCCAGAGATGAAGACGATGCCAAAACGTGACAATCAGAAACCCTTTGGAACTGTCTCACAGTGACACAATTGTGGGCATTAAGTCTGAAGTCTTGCGTTCACTGCAGGGGTGGCACGGTAGCACAGTGGTTAGCACAGTTGCCTCACACTGCCAGGGACCCAGGTTCGATTCCCGACTTGGGTCACTGTCTGTGTGGAGTTTGCACGTTCTCCCCGGGTCTGCGTGGGTTTCCTCTGGGTGCACCGGTTTCCTCTCACAGTCCAAAGATGTGCAGGTTAGGTTGATTAGCCATGCTAAATTGCCCCTTAGTGTCAGGGTAAATTAGCAGGGTAAATACGTGAGGTTACGGGGATAGGGCCCAAGTGGGATTGTTGTTGGTACAGGCTTGATGGGCTGAACGGTCTCCATCTGCACTGTAGGGATTGTGTGTGGAGAATTTTGTGGGGTGAATTGTTGTGAGATGGAATGCATTGCCAATGGTGGAAGCACATTCAATAATAACTTTCATCAGGGAATTGGATTAGGGGAGAGGTCTTCATTATCCATCTTCACAATTCTCTACCCCAGAGGATGGCGAATGCTTCATTATTGAGTACATTCAAGAGTCGGTTGAGACTTGATGGGCCGAATTCTTATTCACTGTAGGGAGTCTATGGTTCAAGACTGAGGTTGATGGATATTTGGACACAAAGAGAATTGAGGGATTCTGGGACAGGGTGTGGGGTGCAGTTGAGGTTGAGTCAGTTGTGATCGTATTGAATGGTGGAGCAGGCTCGAGGGCTGAATGGTCTATTCCTGCTCCTATTTCATATGTTTTTCTGCACAAGAGAAGAGAATAAAATGCAAGTCTGTTGGGTAAAGGCAGAGGGTGGAATTTTATTGGATAGCTCTTTACAGAGCTATCCAATAAAATTCCACCCTCTGCCTCTTTACAGAGCTATCACAGATATGGTGGGTTGTTGCACTCTGATTCACAACCCAATGAAATGGGAGGCCACTTGGCAAAATATCTAGATTAAAGATTTGCAACTGGCTTTGTGGCTGCCTTGTTCGTCAGGTCTTTAAGAATTGAGGGCCTGCATGGGGCTGTCTCAAACCAGTAGCACACCAAATCTTCCAGCCCCAACCTCATTCGTTTGCATCTGGGTGTATTGTGCCTTACTCCGTGGTGAGGTAGATCTGATGGTGCGGAGTGCGCTATTGTATCCAGGCGCCATATTGAAAAGGCGCCCAACATCACTGACCCAGTATTGAAGAAAGAAGATGGACCTCCTGAAAATGAAGATCGATCTCTGGGAACATTCTGAGGCTGGATGATTGGATCCCCTCCAGGGCAATGGACCTGGAAGGTCCACCTGTAGAATCCCACCCCACACCCTCCCCCAACCCAGAGCTGTGATGTTCCAGTGTCCAGTCTTGTGTGCAGCTCCCATCCTGAACTCCAGAGGCAGCCCCGGGCATTGTTCAAGTGAATCCTGGCTTCTGCATGCCACAGACATGTTTTCCCACTGGCGCCACAGAGAATCTGGCACAGGCAGGTCAGGCCTTTGCCTGCAGCCCATGAGGAGGGTGTAAATGAGGTTCACACCATCCTCTGGTAGGTTTTCTGACCCACCGTGGCAGGCACCAGTGTAAATCCCGCTGTAAATTCGCGCCAGTGTGAAATCCATTTCCTGCTATATTCTCCCCAACACCCACCATGAAATACACTGGGAGAATTCTGCCCAGAACATTTAGTTTTGTCCTTTCATTATTTTTGTAACATTTAGCCTTATCTGCTGATTTGTCCTGTCTGCTCCTTCCTGTTGCAATCTCCCATATCCCACTCGCCTTTCTCTCTTGCCTTGTCTCCACTCTTTGGTTTATCACATCTTCCCAAATTTGACCTCTTGCCCCCCAATATTTAGTCTACCTCCCTCTCCACTACTCTTATGCGACACGCTAGAAACACCAGTCTCAGTGTCTTTCAGTTGTAGACCATCGCAATGTTACAGCACCCACTTTCCCCAGTACTGGTGCCAGTGCTCCATGAACTGGAACCACTTTGCCCACACCAGTCTTTGAGCCACATATTAATTTCTCTGATCCTATTTGCCCTATGCTAATTTGCATGTCGCTCAGGTAATAAGCCAAAGATAATTACCTTTAAAGATTCTGCTCCTCATAATGATGATGCAGCATCTCCTTCCTTATTGGCTTGCACATCTTTTGGACTATAGAAGAATAAGCAAGGGGTGAATTTTTTGAAACCATTAAGATCCTGAGGGGAACTGACATGGTGGATGTGGAGAGGATGTTTCCTCTTGTGGAAGAATCTAGAACTAGGGGATCACTGTGTAAAAATAAAGGGTGACGCATTTAAGACAGAGATGATTAGATTTTTTTTTTCTCTTTGAGGGCCGTGTCTTTGGAACTCTCTTCCTCAGAAGGCAGTGGAAGCAGTCTTTGAATATTTCTAAGGCAGCAATGGATTGTTTCTTGATTAATAAGGGGGTGAAAGGTTATTGGGGGTAGGCAGGAGATCAGATCAGCCATCAGCAGCCCAGAAACCTACACCTGCTCCTAATTCATAGATTGATATGTAATGCAGACTCAGTTGTAATATGTCTTTAAGGCATAGCAGCATGACATCACTTGAAGGAAGTGTGTCATGTGATGCAGCCTCAATTTCACTTTGGACTATAGGAGGGACAGCGCACACAGTTCTGGCATCTTCACACTTTCTATCCATGTGTACATGGTTACATCTCTGGCTCAATTTTTATGACTTTGGTTGTTCGTTTGACTCTTCCTTGCTTGTTATCGATCCAGCCCATGCCCTGGTTAATCGCCTTTGCCGACTGATCAAACCCGGCACTGGTCCTCGCAACTGTATGGACAGACCGTGCGCTGCAATCTCACTCCCTCTGTTTACCAGCTCTTTGTGAGCACTGTACTGGTACTGTTTCTTCAAAGCTTTTGGGTGCAGTTGCCGCGCTACATCTTCAACACCTGCCGATGCTGCAATCTGACCGGAATATCGAAGGTTGTCTCAAACCAATACTTATTACTTGTTGTCCATCCCTAATTGTCCTTGAGAGCAGTTTAGAATCAACCTGTGGATCAGGAGTCATATGTAGGCCAAATTTCCTTCCCTAAAAGATTTAGTGAACCAGGTGGGTTTTTACAACAATCAATCAATGATAGTTTCATAACTATCATTACTGAGATTAGCTTTCAATACCAGATTTTTAAAAATTAATTGAATTTATTAATTAATTCAATATAAATTCCACCAGTTGCCGTGGATTTCCTCCAGGTGCTCCGGTTTCCTCCCACAGTCTGAAAGACGTGCTGGTTAGGTGCCATGCTAAATTCTCCCTCAGTGTACCAGAACAGGTGCCGGAGTGTGGCGACAAGGAGATTTTCACAGTAACTTCATTGCAGCGTTAATGTAAGCCTAATTAAATAAACTTTAAACCTTTAAGATATGGAGCACCCACAGGCCTCTGGGATAGAGAATTCCAAAGACTGTTATCCCAATGCCATCATACCTCCACGAAGCACTTTGGGTAGTTTTCTTCCTATGTGAAAGGTGTTATGTAAAAGGAGGTTGTTGTATTCTCTGATCTTTGATGAAGAAAAATAATTCAAGGTGACAGGTACCCAGTGACAAGGTGCTCCATTAACTATAAATGATAAAGGGCCAACCTGAAAGCACACATCCTAATTTAATGTATCTACTGGACAGCGAGAGGTACAAATATATAATTTACATTACCAACAGAACAAAGCAGTATAAAAATAGGTCACTTACTATTCTGTACTTACTATCAGGTAAAAGCATTGACTGATTTGTACCCATGCCCTCAGAACATTAGCCTCCAGTAACATTGCCACTACATCACCATCTCTCTCTATTGAAAGGCTAAGCAGGCTTGATGGGCCGAATGGTCCTTTCTTGCTCCAATGTTTAGGTCTGATGTAGACACCTTTCTCAAAAAACCGCAATGAATAATAATAGCTTTGACGAGGCAAGTGAGACCCAGAAGAAAGGACTGAGGAACCCGCTAAGGTCAAGGACACCCTCAAAGCCTCCTTGAAAAGTGCAACATCCTCACTGATATCTGAGAATCCCTGGCACAAGACAGCTCGAAGTGGAGGTAAAGCATTCGGGAAGGAACACCTCGGCTTCTGTTGCCCTGAGCAAGCTGAAGTCAAGCATCAACAGCACAAGGAGCACATGGCAACCCGGGTACTCCACCCACCCACTCATCCAGCAGCCATCTGCCCCACCTGTGACGCAGACAGTGGGTCACACATTGCACTCCTCAATCACCTGAGAACTCATTGTTAGTCATTCTCGACTCCGAGGGACCACCTATGAAGAAAAACATTACTCAAATACTGCTGTTATTCTGCTTTCACATCACTGCCGTGTCTGAGAGATTTACCACATTGAATCCCGTCTTCTGAATTCGCAGATTAAGATTGGTGGAATCTCAGTGACGAAGCGAGTTGACTTCTTCAAGGAGAACATCTTTAAAAACTTCCTTTTCATTTTAATTCAAGTGCAAAGTCCTTCAAACATCTTATCTTATGCCGGATAAATATTTCTGCAAAGTCAAGAGAAACATTGGAAGTGGGCCATTTCGAGAGAGGTTTAGCACAGGTCAGATAGTCAATGGTTATGGATTACTGAATTTCTGCAATAATGGGAAAACTGTGCTTCAGTGACTTCATCGAAAAATCAAACATAAGAAGAATAACTGAAAGAACATCCCAGATGAAAACCTCAGAGTAGAGTGGAATGATGTTGATGTTTTATTGTTCTCTTCCAGGCACCAAGAGTCAATTCAACCCATTGACCATTGCTGTCAATCATGGCAGTGCTTGTGCTATAAGCTGGTAACATCACTACCAGTGCTTGCTGCATTCTCTGTCATGTCCGGCTGCATTACCGGGAAATTGAGAAGTTGCTCTTGTCCCTGTGATATATGTTGTGAGGTGACTGATTTTTGGTAGATCTCACGAAAAGGTTCGGAGTCTTGCATAGTTTAACCGGAAGTGATTATTAATATTAATAACTACATTCATAGATGTGGAGATGTCCTAGCTTGAGCCAACTGTCCCGGCTTGAGTCCAAAGATGTGTGGGTTAGGTGGATTGGCCATGCTAAATTGTCTATTAGTGTCAGGGAGACTAGCTAGGGTAAATGCATGGGGTTATGGGGCTAGGACCTGGTCAGTGCAGACTTGATGGGCTGAATGGTCACCTTCTGCACTGTATGACTCTATGATTTATGAGACAATTCATACCTCTTTAATCTATGATTATCCCTCTCTCCACTTGCACTGTCTACCTCGAAAGACTTGATTACCTGTAAAGACTCGCATTCCAACCATTCTCCACATTCAATCTATAATTATCTTGCAATTGTGTCTTTGTCTATATATACTGTGTTTGTGAACCTACCTCTTCACTCACCTAAAGAAGGAGCAGTACTCTGAAAGCTCATGATTCCAGACAAACCTGTTGGACTTTAACCTGGTGTTGTTAGACTTCTTACTGTACATGCATATATACAATATAAGATCTAAGCTAGGAAGCTGTATCCATGCTTGCCTCTATACACATCTCTGTCCAGAACAAGATTTCCCTCTGGACTTAGGTCATGTTCATAATGTGGGAGGTATTGTATCCAGTCCCATGTGAAGCCTTTCTAAACAGACTCTTATCCTACACCTGTCCTCAAGCCTTTACCCAATATATCTATATTTCCTCAAATACCCCTTCTCCCCGCAATGCCCCACCTCACCTTCAAGTCCCTGTGTTTACAGATTCAGGAGGTCTGGTGGCTTTATATTTTTTCCAGATATTGTCTCTGATGCGCGATTGATTCACACGGGAGGCTAGGACATACCCGGGAATAAAGGCTTTTATTCACAACAAGATTGGAGCACACTACTTAACAATATTGTGATCTCCTGGACTCGTTTCGATCGCCTCAGGGGGTCGGAGAGGAATTTCCCAGATTTTTTTTTCCCCATATTGGCCCTGGGGTTTTTCACTCTGGGTTTTCGCCTCTCCCTGGGGATCACATGGTCTGGAATGGGGGGGTGGGGGTGAGTTAATAGGTTGTAATGAACAAAGCATCGTAGCTGTGAGGGACAGCTCGGTGGATAGGATATTGGTATGTAGATAGGCTGGAAAATTGGGCGGGGATCCTGGATTCAGGATTCAATCCTGGACCGGGGAGCGGCGCGGGCTTGGAGGGCCGAAGGGCCTGTTCCTGTGCTGTATTGTTCTTTGTTCTTTGTTCTTTAATACTATCCCAGACTAAGGGCTACTAGGAAGTAGCAGTGACCTTTATACTCCAGTAAGAAGGCGGAGCCGAACGGAGTGTACCACATAAACAATGATAACAGGTGGAACACCCAAACCCTAACCCCAACAGTAACAAGAGTAACATGTGTACAAGTACCCATAGTGATAACCATCTATGGTTCACCACATTCACCCCTCCTTTAAAAAACAAAGGCCGGTGGGGTAAGGAGACAATACGAACTGTCCATATGTTCACAAGTTCCGCCGTATCGGAGGTCCGCACCGTCTCTGCGACCTCCGCAGCACTGGCTCCAGCGCCGGTTCTGGTGACCGCGGTGACGACCCTCTCTCCGAGGTGGTGTCCAGTGACTCCTCCAGTTCCTCACATGCCTGTGGACCTCGAGGTGGCGACAATCTCCTGGACTCAGGCAAGCTGTACACAGGAGTAAGAGGATTAAGTTGAGGTCCCGATGCTGCCCGCGCCGTGTCAGGAGGGGAGAGAATGGGCAAAGGAATCCTAACCAGGGGTGCGGGAGTGACGGGGTTTTCCAGGTCCCCTGCAGGCGCCAGATCTCAGATAGAGACCATGTCCTCTCGCCCGTCAGGATATGCCACATAGGCATATTGAGGGTTGGCGTGGAGGAGGTGGACCTGTTCAACCAAAGGGTCGGACTTGTGGGCCCTAACAGGCCGCCGCAGGAGGACAGGTCCTGAGTACGTCAACCAAGACGGCAGTGAGGTCCCAGAGGAAGACTTCCTAGGGAAGGTAAACATCCACTCATGTGAGGTAGCGTTGGTTGCTGTACACAGGAGGGACCGGATTGAATGGAGCGCATCAGAAAGTACCTCTTGCCAACGGGAGACTGAAAGACCCCTAGACCTTCGCGCCAGTAAAACAGCCTTCCAGACTAGCGTTTTCTCTCTCGACCTGTCCGTTACCCCTGGGGTTATAACTCATAGTCCTACTTGAGGCAATTCCTTTAGAGAGCAGGTATTGCCTCAAGTCGTCGCTCATAAACGACAAACCCCTATCACTGTGGATATAACTGGGGTAGCCGAACAAGGTAAAAAGACTCCGCAGGGCTTTGATGACCGTGGCAGAGGACATGTCAGAACAGGGGATGGCAAAGGGGAATCAGGAGTATTCGTCAACCACTTTGAGGAAATACACATTCCGATCTGTTGAAGGAAGGGGGCCCTTGAAGTCGACACTCAGTCGTTCAAAAGGGCGAGTGGCCTTAATGAGGTGTGCCCTGTCAGGCCGGTAGAAGTGCGGCTTGCACTCTGCACATACCTGGCAGCTTCGAGTTATCGACCTGACATCCTCTATGGAGTAGGGCAGATTCCAAGCCTTTCCAAAATGGAAAAACCGAGTGATCCCCGGATGGCAGAGATCATTGTGGAGGGCCTGTAGCCGGTCCTCCTGCACACTGGCACATGTTCCACGCGACAGGGCATCTGAGGGCTCATTGAGCTTCCCCGGACGGTACATGATATCATAGTTGTAGGTGGAGAGTTCGATTCTCCACCTCAAGATTTTATCATTCTTAATTTTTCCCTTTAACGTGTTGTTGAACATGAAGGCCACGGACCGCTGGTGCGTGAGCAGGGTAAACCGCTTGCCAGCCAAATAATGGCACCAATGCCGTACGGCCTCCACAATGGCCTGAGCCTCTTTCTCCACAGAGGAGTGCCGAATTTCAGGGCCTTGGAGGGTGCGAGAGAAAAAGGCGACGGGCCTGCCCGCCTGGTTAAGTGTGGCGGCCAGGGCGAATCTCCACCTGAAAGGGGATGGAATCATCGACAGCGTGCATCGTGGCTTTTGCGATGTCGGCTTTTATCCCTTCAAAGGCTAGGCGAGCCTCTGCTGTCAGGGGAAAAGAGGTAGATTTTATGAGCGGACGGGCTTGGTCCACGTAATTGGGGACCCACTGTGCATAGTACGAGAAGAAGCCTAAGCATCTTCTCAGTGCTTTGATGCTAGTGGGTCGGGGAAGTTCAAGGAGGGGACGCATACGGTCTGGATCGGGGCTGATGACCCCATTTTCCACCACGTATCCGAGGATTGCTAGGCAGTGCTTGCTGAATACGCACTTCTCCTTGTTATAGGTCAGGTTCAGGAGAGTCGCAGTGCGTAAAAACTTCTGGAGGTTGGCGTCGTGGTCCTGCTGGTCATGGCCGCAGATAGTGACGTTGTCCAGGTACGGGAAGGTAGCCCGTAGCCCGTTTTGGTCCACCATTCGGTCCATCTCACGCTGGAAGACCGAGGCCCCATTAGTGACGCCGAAAGGGACTCTTAAAAAGTGGTAGAGACGGCCATCCGCCTCAAAGGCCATGTATTTTAGGTCCTCTGGGCGAATGGGGAGCTGGTGGTTGGCTGACTTCAAGTCGATGGTGGAGAACACCCGGTACTGCGCAATCTGGTTGACCATGTCAGATATGCGCAGGAGAGGGTACGCGTCCAGCTGTGTGTACCTATTAATGGTCTGACTATAGTCTATGACCATCCGGGGCTTGTCTCCAGTCTTAACCACCACGACTTGTGCTCTCCATGGGCTAGTGCTAGGTTGAATGACCCCTTCCCTGAGGAGCCGCTGAACCTCAGATCTAATAAAGATCCAATCCTCAGCGCTGTAACGCCTGCTCTTAGTCGCGATGGGCTTGCAGCCTGGCATGAGATTTTCGAATAGGGAAGGCGGGGTAATTTTGAGTGTTGAGAGGCCGCATGTGGAGCGCGCTGGACAATTTGGAGGCTGCTGTTCTCCCACCGAAAGTGGAGGGAGTGGCCCATCGTACTGCAGGGTCACACTCTTCAGGTGGACCATAAAGTCTAGCCCCAGGAGTACCGGAGCGCAAAGGTGCGGTAACACGAGGAGCCTGAAGTTCTCGTAGACTGTGCCCCGCACCGTTAAGGTTACCACACAGCTCCCAAGAACGAGGACAGATCGGGACTGGGACGCCATGGAAATTGTCTGCCTGACAGTTTGCACACGGAGAGCGCACCGTTTCACTGTATCCGGATGGATGAAGCTCTCCGTGCTCCCGCTGTCAAACAGGCAATGCGCCAGGCGCCCGTTTACTTCTATGTCCATCATGGACTTGTCGAGTCTGTGAGGCTTGGCCTGGTCCAGGATGATTGACGCCACTGTTGGATCCTGAGTGTAACTGCAGGCAGCTGAGATAGCCGACGACGAGGACCCCTGCTGGTCTTCTGCGGCCGGTGTCGACCAAATTGGCTGTGCCCACGAATCGCACGTGGTCGATGATGTTGAAAACGGCGGCACCCGCAGGTCGCACGTGGCTTGCGTCGTCGTCGTAGGAAATGGCGGCGCCCGTGGATCGCACGTGGCTGAAGACATCGACGAGGCCGGAGACGAGGAGATGGATCCTGGGGAGTCACACGCAGCACTGCTGGGCTTGGAAGGGGTCTTTGCTCGGCACACTTTTGCATAGTGCCCTTTCTTCCCACAAGTGGAGCAAAACACCGTCCTGGCCGGACATCTCTGGCGAGGATGCTTCGCCAGTCTGCAGAAATAGCTCCATGGGCCTCTAGGAGCTGCTGCAGCCATCTCTGAAGTTGAGAGCATTATCGCGCAGTTCCGAGGAGCCGCCGAGTACATTTGAGGCCCTGGCTGTGCTTGCCATGCTGTTCCCACGTGGTCGGTAGGGTAGGTTTCGAGACTTCTGGAGGCCGTTTCCATTGCATCGGCCAATTCTACCATCTTAGCCAGGTCCAAGTTACCCTGCTCTAGCAGCCGCAGGCAAATATAGGATGAGCCGATTCCCGCCACGAACGCGTCCCGAATAAGATCGTTGGTGTATTGAGTAGCCGACACCTCTTTGCAGTTGCAGGCTCTGGCTAGCTGTTGAAGTTCGCGCAGGTACTGTCCCGTAGTTTTGCCGGGCTGTACAAGTACCCATCGTGGTAACCATCTATGGTTCACCACAGTCTCTACAAGAGTTGGAGGAGTGGTAGACTCTGTTCTACTGGATAAATCTTGATGAATAGGAGGTTGTTTTGGATATGGTTGTTCTGGTGTTTAGTCAGTTAATGTTAATTCTCTTTTTTGATTCTCCTTCTTAACTTCCCCATTTGGTGTTATCAATGGTCATTGGTTTATCCCATTCCTTACAGTGAATGAACTCACAGCGTGTCTATAGAGCTCATTCTGTTTCTCGTCCTTTGTGTGGATTGCCATGATGCATGTTGGGATGGCAGATGTCACTTCCTATTGTGTGGGTGTGACTTATCAATGGGCTCATCTTACAGTTTAGCTTTCTGTGCAATGATGTTCTCATTGAATCATAGAGTCCCTACAGTTCAGAAAGAGGCCATTTGGACCATTGAACCTGCATCGACAACAATCCCACCCAGGCCCTATCCCCATAGCTCCATGTATTTACCCTGTTAATCTCCCTGACACAGGGGCAATTCAGCATGGCCAATCAACCTAATTCGCACATCTTTGGAGTGTGGGAGGAAACCAGAGCACCTGAGGAAACCCATGCTGACACGGGAAGATCATGCAAACTTCACACAGACAGTCAGCTAAGGCTGGAATTAAACCCAGGTCCCTGGTGCTGTGAGACAGCAGTGCTCACCACTTCCTTGCCTCACTGAGGTGCGCTGCGCTCACTTTATGCCTGCCTCTCTGTTTCAACATCGTCTGGCTAATGATTGTACTGGCCAGAGGTTGAGGCATGTTGTCGTGGTCTGAGGTACCTTGCCAGCGCATGTTGGAACAGGAAGTTGAGGCTTTTCTTGCTGCTGGTTCACTTCTCGGCTGTCTTCCACCCAAGGCATTACGGTAACTATCTGAGTGGTTGGCTAGTCTGACCAACAAGAGCTTTTGGCACCTGCAAAGAAAATGGACAAGCTGGGTCTGCAAAGAATGAAGACAATGCAGAGCTGAAGTCCCAGTTGACATGATTTTTTCTGTTGGGGCTCTCAAGAACTTGTAATTCTGTATAATTGGTGACCGAGATTGGTTTGACAGCTGCTGCCATTTTAAGAAGGTTTAGGGCAACACAGATATCTCAGCTCAGAAGAGAGAGAGACTGATTAGAGATGACATACATGATTTCAGTGATTTGTTTGTTGCCGTGCGTTAATGGTTCCAGAATCATGCCTATAGCCATAAGTCAGGTTCCTCCAAGCCATAGAGTGGTGCATTTATCATTTGTAGCCAGCGGTGTCTCGGCCATGGATTCTTGTCTAAGAGGAGGGGAACACATCTCCCCTCCGTCCTATCCCTGTCATTGTGCACCTTTACCATGGCTAATCTACATACCTTTGGACAACAAGGGGCAATTTACCATGGCCAATCCACCTAATCTACACACACAATCATAGAATAGAAATTTTGCAGTGCAGAAGGAGGCCATTTGGCCCATCGAGTCTGCATTGACAACAATCTTACCTAGGCCCTATCCCCATAACCCCACATATTTACCCTGCTAATCCCTCTGACCTATGCATCCATGGACACTAAGGGGCAATTTAGCATGACCAATGCACCTAGCCCGCACATCTTTGGACTGTGGGTGGAAACCGGAGCACCCGGAGGAAACCCACGCAGACATGGGGAGAATGTGCAAACTCCACACAGAGGGTGACCCAAGCTGGGAATCGAACCCGGGTCCTTGGAGCGTGTGAGGCAGCAGTGCTAACCACTGTGCTACCCCACCTTATGGGGCAATTTAGCATGGCCAATCCACCTAAGACTGGAGATGAATACAGGCGCTAGTGATGGTGGGGTTAATGGATAAGTGGTATTAAATAAACAGATAGTGCAGGAAATTGATAGTTGAGTTTGGAGTATGTTGGAGTTTATGGTAGTTGGGTGAAGGAGGACATTAGAGTAACAGAATCCTGAGGTAAGTAAAGCAGGGATGGAGATTTTCAGCGGTGGGAGGGCCATGGTGGACAATATTGCAAAGCCAGAAATCTGTAGTCTCTGTGATGGATAGGGTGGAACAAACCATATCAGTCCACTGAATCTCAACTAAGCAATCTTTTTGACCAACATTATTCCTCATGTTGACCTTCACAACCCTTTAAATATACTCAGCAAGATACAACATTCTTGTACTTTGTTTCTTAGCAACAGTCCTGATGGAGAGAGCACACTTTGGAAAACTGCCAGGAAAACAGAAATGCTTCCTTGTAGCTGATCACATCCCTCATCAATCTGAATGGAGGGATCTGTCACTCCATTTAAAAAAAACCATGATTCGTGATAAGCCAACAGGCGCAGATTGCATCTTTGATTACTGATAGGTTAGGTCTAGATTAGGAATAGTTAACTACAATGGAATTGTGCCCATGATTAATTGGAGTGAGTGTGCATGTGCTCACTGACCAACATTGACAATGCCTCCGTTTTAAATATTCATCCTTACAATAATCTCACCGAGGCCAGTCTTCCGTCACCAACAGCTGTTATTTACAACGCGCTCAAAGTACTGTTTCTGCGGCTATAGTGTACAGGTCAACCCCGAGTCCTTCAACTGCCAGCCTGAGTGGAGTCAGCGCGTTTTAAACCTCCCCCAACCTCTCCGCTGCTCCTTCCTTATTGGGCAAGCCTCCACTCGCTTAACAGGGGAGGCATCACAGTTTAGGGTGAGAACCTTTTTGGGGTCAAAATGGGCCAATAAATGAGAGGACAAAAGTTACTGTTTAACACTGTTGAAAGCCTCTAGCTGTGTCACCCCTCAAGACCACCTCTGCTGTTTCCATAGTGGGGTATGCAAGCGGGCCACTAAAGAAGGCAAATTCGGAATAAATTTACCATAATAACGCAATAACCCCAGGAAGGATATCAATTCCGTGAGGTTCCTTGGAGTTAGCGCCTCCTTTATGGTGCTCACCTTATCTTTCACCAGATGAAGGCCCTTGCCTTCCACCCAATAGCCCAAATAGGTCAGGGCACTTGCCTGGAAGACACATTTTTCCCTTTTCAGGTGTACCCCAAACTCCAAGAATCACTGTGAGATCTCTGCTAGGTTTGCTAGGTGTTTGCATTCCAAAGTTCCTATGACCAAGACATTGTCCAGGTACACTGAGGTAACCCTTGGTGTATATTCTCCATGATCTGTTGAAAAATGGCGCAGGCAGACGAGACCCCGAGGGGCAGGTGAGTATACTCGTATAGGCTTTTGTGCGGATTAATTGTCACATACTTTCAGAAAGGCTCATTCAAGCCGGATATAGTTTATGTCCAATTTAAAAAATATTTGGCCTCCAGTTAACCTGGCGTACAGGTCTTCAATTTGGGGCCTGGGGTATCGGTCAAGTTTGGAAACCCTATTGACAGAAAGCTTGTAGTCTTCACAAAGTCAGACCAACTTATCCGGCTTAAGGACAGGAACAACAGGTGCGACCCACTCTGCGAATTATACGGGTCTTATTATGCCCAGCTTTTCCAGGCGTTCCAATTCCGACTCTACTTTTTCCAATGGAGAATATGGAACTGCTTTAGCTCTAATGTACTTTGGTGTAGCATTGGGGTTGGCTCCTTTCATTTTCTCAAATCCTTTTTGGAAGACTTCAGGGTACTTATTGACTTTGTACAGTCCCCCTGTGCCCAGCCTGAGGATCTCCAGCCAGTTCAGTCTGATGTGTTGGAGTCAATCTCTCTCCATGAAGCTAGGTCTTTGTCCCCTTACAACGATGAGTGGAAATTGAGTCGACTGCTACCTGTAAGTCACTAGGGTTGCCATGGTGCACTTTATCTGTAACGATTCCTCTGTGTAGGTGGCCAGCCTGGCCTTTGTACTTCCCATGTCCAGGAACTGAATACCAGCCCTGGGGTGATTATAAGTCTGTTCCCCAATAAACGAGAGCACAGCCCCTGTATCCACTTCCGTTTTTAATGGATGGCCATTTACTAACAACTCCACCATTATGGGGACAACCTTTGTCATGGAGATGCGGTTTAATTGCATTGTCTCTGTACCTGGTAATGTGCCGACCAGCAAGGTACGGTCTGGCACTGGCCTTGGTCTCTTTTCGAAACAGCACACATTTTGACTGTCCCTGTGGGTGGTATTTTCCGGTCATGCTCGCCCCAAGACCAGAAAATCCCGCCTGAGGTCAATGGTCCACCCCCTTCCCATGGGGGGCGGGAGGGGAAAATTCCACCCTGTATCTTTGCCTCGATTATGGAATTCTGCAGCATTTGCAGTAGCCCACTGTCTGCATCTACAACCTTCTGGAATGTGCTCTCAAAGTCTGAGGCTTCCCCTACTCTTCTTTGACTGCCTGGTGAGGCGACCCAGGCTCCACTGTTTTCAGGGATTCTGAGATATTTTGCCGATCACATTGCTCTCAGTTGAGGGATGGATGTTGCATGAGGCCCTCCCTCCAATCGGAGAACCCTACGGTCTGACATCCGCTGTAGTTCCTGAGCTCCTTTCTCTGCAGTCTTCAATGATAGAGCTAGCTCAATGGCCTTCTTTACATGCAAACCGGGTTCAGCAAGTAATTTGTTTCGGACTGTCACATTGTTAATTCCATAGACTGGCAATTAGGAAAGCAAATGGTACGATGACCTTCATCACAAGGGAATTTGAGGATGCCTCTCTGCAGTGGTATCGATTCTTGGTGAGACTACATCTGCACTGGAATTCTACCGCCTTGCCTGCCACAGAATCGGAGCGGGTGAGGGGCAGACAATGGAAATGTCCGTTCTCCCTGGAAAGACGGAGAATGAGGGGAGATCTAATAGAGGTGCACAATATTATGAAGGGTATAGATAGGGTGAACAGTGGGAAGCTTTTTCCCAGGTCGGAGGTGACGATCACGAGGGGTCACGGGCTCAAGGTGAGAGGGGCGAAGTATAACTCAGATATCAGAGGGACGTTTTTTACACAGAGGGTGGTGGGGGCCTGGAATGCGCTGCCAAGTAGGGTGGTGGAGGCAGGCACGCTGACATCGTTTAAGACTTACCTGGATAGTCACATGAGCAGCCTGGGAATGGAGGGATACAAACGATTGGTCTAGTTGGACCAAGGAGCAGCACAGGCTTGGAGGGCCGAAGGGCCTGTTTCCTGTGCTGTACTGTTCTTTGTTCTTTGTTCTTTGTGCCTCAGGCGGGAATTTCTGGTCCCGCTTGAACAAGGCCATAAAATATCACTCAAGGATTTCTGTGCACAGTTTTGGTCCCTTATCCAAGGCAGGGTATACTTGCTATAGGAGGGAATACAACGGATGTTCACCAGATTAATTCCTGGAATAGTGGGATTGTCTTACGAGGAGAGATTGGCAAGACTGGATCTGTTTTCAATAGAGTTTGAAGAATGATGATCTCACTGAAACTTACAAAATTCATACAGGTTACAGCTAGAGAACATAATCTCAGGATAAAGGGTAGACCATTTAAGACTGAGATGAGGAATTTCTTCACTCAGAGGTTGGTGAATCTTTGGAGTTCTCTACCCTAGAGGAAGCTCGATCACTGAGCATGATCAAGACAGAAATCGGTAAATTTCTGGAGATGAATAATGAATGACATGGAGATAGGAAATTGCCATTGAGGTAGATGATCAGCCATGATCTCACTGAATGGTAGAGTAGGCTCGATGGGCTGAATGGTCTACTCCTGTTCCTATGTCAGAGAAATGGGAGCCCTGACGGTCAAGATTCTTCTCAAAAATATTTAAAAGTCTCCCACAACTAGTACTGAGAAAGGCACCTCCTCTTGAAAAGGTGTTTTGAGTCTGTATCAGACCTACCTGATACTCAGCCCTCTCAATCACTGGCTACTCTTCAGTGGCAGTTGGTCCATGAAGTGTAAACCTATCAGAACTTGTTGGATTTTTATGAAGATGTGACTAGTGCAGTTGACGGAGGGGAACCAGTAGATGCGGTGTTTTTGGATTTCCAAAAGGCATTTGATAAGGTGCCTAACAAAAGGTTGCTGAAGAAGATTGGGTCACACGGAGTTGGGGGTAGGGTGTTAGCGTGGATTGGGGATTGGCTATCCGACAGGAAGCAGAGAGTCGGAATAAATGGGTGCTTTTCTGGTTGGCAGATGGTAACTAGTGGCGTGCCGCAGGGATCGGTACTGGGGCCTCAACTATTTACCATTTATATAGACAATCTGGAGGAGGGGACTGAGTGTAGGGTAACAAAGTTTGCAGACGACACAAAGATAAGTGGAAAAGTGAATCGTGTGGAGGGCGTAGAAGGTCTGCAGAGAGATTTGGACAGGCTGAGTGAGTGGGCGAGGATCTGGCAGATGGAGGATAACGTTAACAAATGCGAGGTTATTCACTTTGGAAGAAATAATGGCAAACTGGATTATTATCTAAATGGAAAGAAATTACAACATGCTGCTGTGCAGAGGGACCTGGGGGTCCTTGTGCATGAGACGCAAAAACCCAGTCTGCAGGTGCAACAGGTGATCAAGAAGGCAAATGGGATGTTGGCCTATATCGCAAGGGGGATAGAATATAGAACATAGAACAGTACAGCACAGAACAGGCCCTTCGGCCCACGATGTTGTGCCGAGCTTTGTCTGCACCCCAGATCAAGCTATTTCCTCCCTATCATCCCGAAGTACTCCATGTGCCTATCCAATAGCTTCTTAAATGTTCCTAAAGTTTCTGACTCCACTATCCCTGCAGACAGTCCATTCCACATCCCAACCACTCTCTGAGTAAAAAACCTACCTCGGACATCCTTCCTATATCTCCCACCATGAACCCTATAGTTATGCCCCCTAGTTACCGCTCCATTCACCCGAGGAAATAGTCTTTGAACGTTCACTCTATCTATCCCCCTCATCATCTTATAAACCTCTATCAAGTCTCCACTCAACCTCCTCCGCTCCAAAGAGAAAAGCCCAAGTTCCCTCAACCTTTCCTCATAAGACCTACCCTCCAAACCAGGCAGCATCCTGGTAAATCCCCTTTGCACTCTTTCCAGTGTCCTCCACATCCTTCTTGTAGTGAGGTGACCAGAACTGCACACAATATTCCAAATGTGGTCTCACCAACGTCCTGTACAGTTGCAGCATAACCCCACGGCTCTTAAACTCAAACCCCCTGTTAATGAACGCCAACACACTATAGGCCTTCTTCACGGCTCTATCCACATGAGTGGCAACCTTCAGAGATCTATGGATATGAACCCCAAGAACTCTCTGTTCCTCCACATTCTTCAGAACCCTACCTTTGACCCTGTAATCCACATTTAAATTTGTCCTACCAAAATGAATCACCTCGCATTTGTCAGGGTTAAACTCCATTTGCCATTTTTCAGCCCAGCTTTGCATCCTATCTATGTCTCTTTGCAGCCTACAACAGCCCTCCACCTCATCCACTACTCCACCAATCTTGGTGTCATCAGCAAATTTACTGATCCACCCTTCAGCCCCCTCCTCCAAGTCATTTATAAAAATTACAAATAGCAGAGGACCAAGCACTGATCCCTGTGGCACTCCGCTGGTAACCGGTTTCCAGTCCGAAAATTTTCCATCCACCACCACCCTCTGTCTTCTGTTAGATAGCCAGTTACCTATCCAATCGGCCAAACTTCCCTCTATCCCACACATCCCTACTTTCTTCATAAGCCGACCGTGGAGGACTTTATCAAACGCCTTACTAAAATCCATGTATATGACATCAACTGCCCTACCTTCATCTACATACTTAGTTACCTCCTCAAAAAATTCTATCAAATTTGTGAGGCAAGACTTGCCCTTCACAAATCCGTGCTGACTATCCCGGATTAAGCTGCATCTTTCTAAATGGTCGTAAATCCTATCCCTAAGGACCTTTTCCATCAACTTACCGACCACCGAAGTAAGACTAACCGGCCTATAATTACCAGGGTCATTTCTATTCCCTTTCTTAAACAGAGGAACCACATTCGCCACTCTCCAGTCCTCTGGCACCACCCCCGTGGACAGTGAGGACGCAAAGATCAATGCCAAAGGCTCTACAATCTCATCCCTTGCCTCCCAAAGACTCCTAGGATATATTTCATCAGGCCCAGGGGACTTATCAACTTTCAGTTTATTCAAAATTGCTAGTACATCTTCCCTCCGAACATCTACCTCCTCCAGCCTATCAGTCTGTGACACCCTCTGTTCCTCAAAAACATGGCCCCTCTCCTTGGTGAACACCGAAGAAAAGTATTCATTCATCACCTCTCCTATCTCTTCTGACTCCATGCACAAATTCCCACTGCCGTCCTTGACCGGCCCCAGCCTCACCCTGGTCATTCTTTTATTCCTCACATAAGAGTAAAAAGCCTTGGGGTTTTCCTTGATCCGACCCGCCAAGGACTTCTCATGCCTCCTCCTATCTCTCCTAAGCCCCTTTTTCAGCTCATTTCTTGCTAACTTGTAACCCTCCATCGAGCCAACTGAACCTTGTTTTCTCAACCTAACATACGCTTCCTTCTTCCTCTTGACAAGACATTCCACCTCTTTCGTGAACCATGGTTCCCTCATTCGGCCATTTTCTCTCTGCCTGGCAGGGACATACCTATCAAGGACACGCAGTATTTGTTCCTTGAAAAGGTTCCACTTATCATTAGTGCCTTTGCCTGACAATTTTTGTTTCCATCCTATGCTTCCTAATTCCCACCTGATTGCATCATAATTACCTCTTCCCCAATGTAAACTATGCCCTGCCGTATGGCCCTCTCTCTCTCCATTGCAATAACAAAAGACACCGAATTGTGGTCACTATCTCCAAAGTGCTCTCCCACAACCAAATCCAACACTTGGCCCGGTTCATTTCCCATTACTAAATCCAATGTGGCTCCACCACTTGACGGCTTATCCACATATTGTGTCAGGAACCCCTCCTGCACACACTGCACAAAAACTGCAGAGATGTCTTGCTGCATCTGTACAGGGCATTGGTGAGGCCGCAGCTGGAATACTGTGTACAGTATTGGTCCCCTTATTTGCGGAAGGATATATTGGCCTTGGAGGGAGTGCAGAGAAGGTTCACCAGGTTGATACCAGAGGTGAGGGGTGTTGATTATGAGGAGAGACTGAGCAGATTGGGTTTGTATTCGTTAGAATTTAGAAGGCTGAGGGGGGATCTTATAGAGACCTATAAGATAATGAAGGGGCTGGATAGGGTAGAGATGGAGAGATTCTTTCCACTTAGAAAGGAAACTAGAACTAGAGGGCACAGCCTCAAAATAAAGGGGGGTCAGTTTAGGACAGAGTTGAGGAGGAACTTCTTCTCTCAGAGGGTGGTGAATCTCTGGAATTCTCTGCCCACTGAAGTGGTGGAGGCTACCTTGTTGAATATATTTAAATCATGGATAGATGGATTTCTGATCGGTAAGGGAATTAGGGGTTATGGGGATCAGGCGGGTACGTGGAACTGATCCACTTCAGATCAGCCATGATCTTATTGAATGGCGGGGCAGGCTCGAGGGGCTAGATGGCCTACTCCTGCTCCTATTTCTTATGTTCTTATGTTCTAGAATGCTTCATTCCCTTACCAAGGACATCTGATATATTTCAAATCGCATCATTCAAAGCCCACCCGAGATCATCCCCAACGCTCTTGGAAAGATTCCAGAACACCATTTAATGGCAATAGATTTCAACCAATGCCATCCCAGCAAATCAGTTGCCCTGATACATGGTATAAACCACCCCCCCTCACTGGCATACAGTGTGTCCAGTGTTGGGCACCTCACTTCGCGAGGGACGTGAGGATTTTGAAGAGTGAAGAGCATGGCTGTGACCCAATTCTAGGCATAGATCGGAGGAGCTGAGGCTATTCTCTTTGGAGAAGAGGAGGTTGGGGGATGGTTGGGGGCGGCACGATGGCACAGTGGTTAGCACTGTTGCCTCACAGCACTAGGGACCCAGGTTCGATTCCCAGCTTGGGTCACTGTCTATGTGGAGTTTGCACATTCTCCCCGTGTCTGCGTGGGTTTCCTCTGGGTGCTCCAGTTTCCTCCCACTGTCCAAAGATGTGTGGGTTAGGTGGATTGACCATGCTAAATTGCCCCTTACTGGCAGGGGGACTAGCTACGGTAAATGCATGAGGTTATGGGGATAGGCCCTGGGTGGGATTGTGCTCGATGGGCCATATGGCCTCCTTCTGCACAGTCGGGATTCTATGATTAAATTCTATGATCTGATGTGGGGGTTTGAAATTGTGAGGGGTCTGTACAGATTGGAAGAACCAGTTCCCATTGGCAGAGCGGTGGAGAATCAGGGTGCTATCTGGTTTCTTGTTGTCTTTTGGTTCCGAGATGTTGTTAATAATCACACTCTAATCTTGGAAAGGTGAGGAAGGTTTAATTGTTGACATGCTGCTTGGTGCAATTACAGGACTGGGTTAAACTGGTTCTATCTATATCACATCAGTTTCCAATGCAGCTTTGAAATGTGGCCCCCTGGAACACTTACATCTAACATATCAGTTCCCATCTGAGCAGTTCTGCACTATTTACAGATAATACAACAGTACATAACACAGTGGACACCAATTTAAAATGATGGGTAAAGAACCAATGGCAACATCAGGAAAAATATTGTGATGCAGCAAGCAGTCAGGATCAGGAACACACTGTCTAAGGGTGTGGTGGAGACAGGGTCAATCATGGCTTTAAAGAGGAAATTGGATAAGTACCTGAAATATCTCACTCTCTTCTCTTACACCTAAAA
Source organism: Mustelus asterias (assembly GCF_964213995.1). Classification (NCBI taxonomy): domain Eukaryota; kingdom Metazoa; phylum Chordata; class Chondrichthyes; order Carcharhiniformes; family Triakidae; genus Mustelus; species Mustelus asterias. The sequence continues at coordinate 58,924,566 of NC_135811.1, forward strand.
ATTGGATAAGTACCTGAAGGGAAAAAGATCGCAGTGCTAAAAGGAAAGGGTGGAGCAATGAGGTTAGCTGAGTTGGCCTTGCAGAGAGTCCACATAAACACGACAGACCAAATAGACTCCTGTGTTGTAACCATTCTATGATATTATGATTCTATTGTTGTAAAACAGGGAATGCACTAACCAGCACAAGCATTGCTACAGGAGCTCAGCCAGTCCACACAATCTGTACAATATCGAGAGAGAGAGATCTGTATAATCAGACATCGATCAAATCTTGTTCCATCTCACCGCACAGCAACTCCAGTAACTCAATCTGCCTGACTAGCACACACAGAATGAAATATCTCGCTCTCTTCTCTTACACCTAAAGCATTGCTGCATAGGCTGTTGCCACAACATAACATGCCATAATAATGCAGCGAAACATTCAGTCCATCAGCCTCCTGACTGTTTCCTTCACATTACCCACCCACCCTTCCAGATTGTGGTGAAGCCTGGCTCGGAAAGTGTATCTAAATATGGGCTGACTACAAAATGAGTGTAACTATTTCATTTCTTGAGTCAAAGCTGATATGAAATCTCAATTTCCATGCTGGAAATTCATTTATCTGCTTCACATGCATTGTCACAAACGCATAGAAACATACAGCACAGAAGGAGGCCATTTAGCCCCATTGTGCCTGTGCCAGCTCCTTGAATTGATTTATGAATGAATCCTACTCCCTCTTACTTCAAGGCCCCTGCATTTTTTTCTTATTCATTTATCTCAGTTATTGGGGTGGTACGGTGGTACAGTGGTCAGCACTGTTGCCTCACAGTGCCAGGGATCCCAGATTCGATTCCCGCTTGGGTCACTGTCTGTGCGGAGTTTGTATGTTCTCCCCGTGTCTGCGTGGGTTTCCTCCAGGTTCTCCAGTTTCCTCCCACAGTCCAAAGATGTGCGGGTTAGGTTGATTGGCCATGCTAAATTGCTTCTTAATGTCAGGGGGATTAGTGGGGTAAATATGTGGGTTTACAGAGATAGGGTCTGGGTGGGATTGCTGTTGGTGCAGGCTCGATGGGCCAAATGGCCTCCTTCTGCACTGCAGGGATTCTATGATTCTATTCTACGATTCTTCTACCATTTAAAAGTTGTTACTGTTCCGCCATCCTTTCAGGCAGTGTATTCCAGAACTAGCTGTTTAAGAAACACAATTCTCCTCATCTCCCCATTGATTGCTTTGCCAAGTACTTCAAACCTGTGCCATCTGGTTACCAAGCTTTCTGCCACGAAAGTAAGGGTGCCTCCTTACTATCTCTATCAACCACCAGCACTCCCTCCCACAATAATTTTAAACACCTCTACTGCAATGACTTCAGTCAGGCCATTGAGGTTAGCCTATTGGAATATGAACTCCCTGACCAAGGAGTTAATTGATGGGCCAATCAGGGAGTCTTTTCCTTGTATTTAACTGGGAGTGTCAGTTCCTCTGGCACTCCTGAAGGTAGACCGCAGGCTGACGGCACTCTGTGTACTGCTGTCAGAGTTGTAAATAAAGGGATTTTGGTGAAGGGACTTCTGCCCTCCAAAGACTTATTACATCTACTAAATCTCCTCCTAACCTTCTGTCCTTTGAGGAGAATAGCCTCATTCCTTCACTCCCTCCACTTAACTGAATTCCTTTATCCCCGGTACCATCGAAGTGAAACTCTATCTTATTCAAAAGCTTCCCCATTACAGGGATGAATGTGGAACATTTAATTCAGCTTTTTCAGGTAAGAGCTGTGGGTGCTGATCAACACCAGACCCCATCCGGCCTCATCCCATCACCCTGGGGAATGATGCTGCAACCCCTCAGTGCATAGAAAGGCAAACTTTGGAATTGTATTCCGATGGACAATTAAAGACACGGAAATTAGGTTTTTAGGGTGGGAATTCATCTGCACTTTTCCAGGGTTCCAAGTTGTACCTCTTTTCCTTTTCAACAACCAACCACAAGCATTCTTTATTCATTCGCTGAACAACTCTTAGATGAATGAGGGAACTAGCCAGAGAAGTCAGTCCGGCCTTTGCTCAGTGCCGAGGAAGCAGAATTCTGGAAACGGACCATCACATTCCCAGTAACACATAGACTCTAATGAGTGTTGATTCAACCAATCACTGAGACGGCTGGAAAACTCTCCTAAGTCCAGGGCTAGGCCTATTTTATGACGCAAATTGAGATCCAATGATGTGCATCACAACCTGTCATTTTAGGCCATAATTGGATGGAGAGCCTAATGGTTTTTTAAATATTCGTTCATGGGATGCGGATGTTGCTGGCTGGGCCAATATTTGTTGTCCATCCTTAATTGCCCTTGAGAAGGAGGTGATGAGCCACCTCTTGAACCACTGTAGACCGTGTGGTTTAGGTACGTGCACAGTGCTGTTAGGGAGGGACTTCCAGGAGTTTGACCCAGCGACAGTGAAGGAACGGTGATATATTTCCAGATGACTTGGAGGGGAATCTGCAACTGGTAGTGTTCCTATTTTTTTCTGCTGCTTTTGTCCTCCCAGGTGGTAGAGGTCATGAGATATAAGGTGCTGTCTGAGGAACCTTGTTGAGTTGCTTCAGTGCATCTTGTAGGTTGTGTCATTATGCGTCGATGGTAGAGGGACTAAATGTTGAAGGTGGTGGATAGATGACAATCAAGCGGGTTGCTTTGTTCTGCAGGGTGTCAAACCTCTTGAGAATTGTTGGAGCTGTACTCACCGAGCAAGTGGAGAGTATTCCATCACACTCCTGATGTGTGCCTTGGAGATGGTGGACAGGCTTTGAGGAGCCAGGAGGTGAGTTACTCACTGCATAATTCCCAGCTTCTGATCTGCTCTGGTTGCCACAGTATTTATATGGCTAGCCCAGTTCAGTTTTTGGTCAATAGTAACGCCCAGGATGTTGATAATGGAGGATGCAGAGATGGTAATGTCATTGAATGTCAAAGGGAGATGGTTAGATTCTCTCTTGTTGGAGATGGTCATTGCCTGGTGGTGTGGTGTGAATGTTACTGCCACTTGTCAACACAAGACTGAATGTTATTCAGATCATGAGAACACGGACTGCTTCAGAATCTGAGGCATCATAGAATCCCTACAGTGCAGAGACGCCATTTGGCCCATCGAGCCTGCACCGACAACAATCCCCACTCACGCCCTATCCCCACGACCCCACATATTTATCCTGCTAATCTCCTGACATTAAGGGACAATTTAGCATGGCCAATCAACATCTTTGGACTGTGGGAGGAATGATGTGGAGATGCCGGTGTTGGACTGGGGTAAGCACAGTAAGAAGTCTCACAACACCAGGTTAAAGTCCAACAGGTTTATTTGGCAGCACAAGCTTTCGGAACACTGCCCCTTCATCAGGTGAGTGAGGACTTGTGTTCACAAACGGGGCATATAAAGACACAAACTCAGTTTACAAGATAATGGTTGGAATGCGAGTCTTTACAGGTAATCAAGTCTTCAAGATACAGACAACGTGAGTGGAGAGAGGGTTAAGCACAGGTTAAAGAGAAGTGTATCGTCTCCAGACAGGACAGTTAGTGAGATTTTGCAAGCCCAGGCAAGTCGTGGGGATTACAGATAGTGTGACATGAACCCGAGATCCCGGTTGAGGCCGTCCTCATGTGTGCGGAACTTGGCTATCAGTTTCTGCTCAGCGAATCTGCGTTGTCATGTGTCGTGAAGGCCGCCTTGGAGAACGCTTACCTGAAGATCAGAGGCTGAATGCTCATGACTGCTGAAGTGTTCCCCAACAGGAAGTGTTCCCCATCAGGAAGTGTTCCCCAACAGGAAGGGAATACTCCTGCCTGGTGATTGTCGAGCGTGTTCATTCATCCATTGTCATAACATTTGCATGGTCTCCCCAATGTACCATGCCTTGGGACATCCTTTCCTGCAGCATATCAGGTAGACAATGTTGGCCGAGTTGCAAGAGTATGTACCATGTACCTGGTGGATGGTGTTCTCATGTGAGATGATGGCATCCATGTCGATGACCCGGCACATCTTGCAGAGGTTGCTGTGGCAGGGTTGTGTGGTGTCGTGGTCACTGTTCTCCTGAAGGCTGGATAGTTTGTTGCGGACAATGGTCTGTTTGAGGTTGTGCGGTTGTTTGAAGGCAAGAAGTGGGGGTGTGGGTTTGCCTTGGTGAGATGTTCGTCTTCATTGCTGATGTGTTGAAGGCTCCGGAGAAGATGTCGTAGCTTCTCTGTTCCGGGAAGTACTGGATGACGAAGGGTACTCTGTCCGCTGTGTCCCGTGTTTGTCTTCTGAGGAGGTCGGGTGCAGTTTTTCGCTGAGGCATGTCAGAACTGTCGATCGATGAGTCGAGCGCCATATCCTGTTCTTATGAGGGCGAATTTCAGCATCTGAACAGATCCTGTGTATACGGAGAGCTTGTCCATAGGGGATGGCTTTTTTAACATGTTTAGGGTGGAAGCTGGAGAAGTGGAGCATCGTGAGGTTATCCGTGGGCTTGTGGTAAAGTGAAGTGCTGAGGTGACCGTCCTTAATGGAGATGCGTGTGTCCAAGAATGCAACCGATTCAAGAGAGTCGTCCATGGTGAGTCTGATGGTGGGATAGAACTTGTTAATGTCATCATATAGTTGTTTCAGTGATTGTTCACCATGAGTCCAAAGGAAGAAAATGTCATCAATGTATCTAGAGTATAGCATCGGTTGAAGGTCCTGTGCGGTGAAGAGGTCTTGTTTGAACCTGTGCATAAAGATGTTGGCATATTGAGGTGCGAATTTGGTCCCCATGGCTGTTCCGTGTGTTTGGATGAAGAACTGGTTGTTGAAGGTGAAGACATTGTGGTCCAGGATGAAGTGGATGAGTTGCAGAATTGCATCTGGAGATTGGCAGTTGTCGGTGTTGAGTACTGAGGTAGTTGCAGCAATGCCGTCGTCGTGGGGGATGCTGGTGTAGAGTGCCGAGACATCCATTGTGACGAGGAGTGCTCCTGGTTCAACTGCTCCATGTCTGCTGAGTTTCTGTAGGAAGTCCGTAGTGTCGCGACAAAAGCTGGGGGTTCTTTGTACAATGGGTTTCAGGATGCCCTCGACGTAGTCAGAGAGGTTCTCACACAAGGTCCCATTGCCCGATATAATAGGACGGCCGGGTACGTTTGCCCTTGTGTATCTTCGGGAGGCAGTAGAGATCTCCAATGCGGGGAGTACGTGGGATGAGAGCACGGGAGGTGCTCTGAAGGTCCGGATCAAAGGTCTTGATCAGTCTTTAGTTGACGGGTGTGTTCTTTGGTCGGATCTGCGGGTAACTGTCTGTAGTGTTCCTCATTGTTCAGTTGTTGGTACACTTCTTTGCAGTAATCCATTCTGTTCAGTATGATGGTGGCCCCTCCTTTGTCTGCTGGTTTGATGACAATGTTGCGGTTGGTCTTGAGAGCACGGATGGCGTTGCGTTGTGCTTGGGTGACATTCGGGGCTGTCTTGTGAGTGCGGCTGATGAATCTGGCATTGACGACCTCCTGATGGCTTGGGCATACATGTCGAGTTTAGGGCAGCGGCCTTCCAAAGGAGTCCAATTCGACTCTTTCCTCGTCGGTCGCTGCACCGTGAATCTCTCTGTCGGCTGTTCTGGTTCATTGGCTGTCTCATCGGATTCGCTGTTGGCCTCTTGGCGTTTGTGGAAACACTCCTGGAGCCTCATTCGCCTGATGAATTGCTCTGTGTCTGCTGAGAGACTGATGGGGTCCATTTTGGTGATGGGGCAGAAATTGAGCCCTCGGCTGAGAACTTCGATTTCATCTGGTTGAAGTGTATAGTCCGACAAGTTGGCAATGGACCTCCCTGCTGTGGTACCGGGGGAGGCTTGGTTGCTGCTGGTGATGATGCCGAGTTTCTCAAGTTTCCTGTTCTTGGTTTGCATGTAGATGGCATAGTTCCATTGTTTCGTCTGCTTGGCAGTGTTTCGCAGCTGGTCTGAGTGCAAGTTGAGAATATGGACTCTATCTTGGTTTCCAGGTTGTGGCGTTTGCTGTAGAGCTGGTGTATGAGGTGGTTGAGAAGTGTGAGAGAGGTGCAACGGCGAAGTCTCTCAGCGTAGTCTGTGTTGTAGGTTGACCTGAGTGGGATCTTGGATTCATGTCACACTATCTGTAACCCCCACAACTTGCCTGGGCTTGCAAAATCTCACTAACTGTCCTGGCTGGAGACAATACACATCTCTTTAACCTGTGCTTAACCCTCTCTCCACTCACATTGTCTGTATCTTGAAGACTTGATTACCTGTAAAGATTCGCATTCCAACCATTATCTTGTAAATTGAGTTTGTGTCTTTATATGCCCTGTTTGTGAACACAACTCCCGCTCACCTGATGAAGGGGCAGTGCTCCGAAACCTTGTACTGTCAAATAAACCTGTTGGACTTTAACCTGGTGTTGTGAAACTTCTTACTGTGGGAGGAAACCGGAGCACCCGGAGGAAATCCATGCAGACACAGGGAGAACGTGCAAACTCCACACAGACATTCATCTGAGACCAGAATTGAACCTGGGTCCCTGGCGCTGTGAGGCAGCAGTGCTAACCACTGTGCCACCATGTGAATGATGCTGAACACTGTGCAACCATCCACAACTAATCACACTTCTGACCTTATTTGAAAGGAAGGTCATTGATGAAGCAGTTGAAGATGGTTGGGCCGAGGACACTAACCCTGAGGGACTCCTGCAGAGATGTCCTGAGCTGAGATGATTGACCTCCAACCACCAGAACCATCTTCCTATGGACCAGGTATGACTCCAGCTAGTGAAGAGTTTTCCCCCCGATAGCCACTGATTCCAGTTTTGCTTGGACTCCTTGAAGCCACACTGGGTCAAATGCTGCCTTGATGTCAAAGGCAGTCACTCTCACCTCACCTCCGGAGTTCAGTTCTTTTGTCCATTTTTTGGACCAAGGCTGCAGTGAGGTCAGGAGTTGAGTGATCCATGCAAACTCCAGGTAGTTCCATAATTATTTGTGTAAGAATTGTTCAGCCTTACTCTGTATAACATTAGCAGATGGTCCAGTCGAACAGTGGTTGGAGATTAAATTTTGATTAATTTTTATCAGGCCAGGAAGAATATCATAGTACGGGATTCCAAAATATCCAAACTGGGCCTTTGATGCACTGGATCCCCCACTCCCCAGATTGGTCCTCCCACACCGATGATTTTCTCGGTCTGCGTTACTCTTCATTTTTGGGGAGAAGTGAAGAAGCTTCAGATGGATTCACAGACTGATTCTCAACCTGTTTGGCTGTGTCCCTTCTTATGTCCATCCCATCCTGGAGTGGGACTGGAACCTGGAGTGTTGTGGCTCAGCGGACACTGTGCTACCTGACAGAGCCACAGCTCCTCCATATCAATCACTAATTGTAATCAAATGGCCATTATTCATGTAAGGGTAGGAGGGCCTGCGGCACACAGATGCCTACAGAACGCCTCCTGGGTTCAATTCTAATGCCACGACTTGCTGACCATGTCCATTACATGGTTCAACTGGCTGAAAATCAGCTCGGGAATCCACAAAGTTTAATAAGACTCACCTGATGAAGGAGCAGCGCTCTGAAAGCTTGTGATTCCAAATAAACCTGTTGGACTTTAACCTGGTGTTGAGAGATTTTTTGCTGTGCCCACCCCAATCCAACGCCGGCATCTCCACATCACGAAGTTTAAATTTTAGTTTATTTATTAGTGTCACAAGTCAGCTTACATTAACATTACAATGAAGTTACTGTGAAAATCCCCCAGTTGCCACACTCCAGCGCCTGTTCGGGTCACTGCACCTAACCAGCACATCTTTTGGACTGTGGGAGAAAACCGGAGCATCCTGAGGAAATCCACGCAGACACGGGGAGAATGTGTAGACTCCGCACAGACACTGACCCAAGGCCGGGAATTGAACCTGGTTCCCTGGCATTGTGAGGCAGCAGTGCTAATCCACTGTGCACTATTTCCCAAAGGAAAAAAAGTGTGGGTGTGAAGATACATTAAAAAGAAATTTGAAAGGATTGAGAGCTCCTATATTCTACTGGAAGGAGCATGAATCAAACAGAATCCCAGAATCTCCTCCTGTTTGGTAGATGATCAGCAAAAGCCGCAGTTGCCAGCGTTTCTGCAGCCGATTGAGAGAATTCCCAGTGAATCTCTCTCTCGTTAAAAATGCTATCAATAAATGATTTTAATGGTTAGTTCGTCCTGGGAGCTGTTGCCATCCTCTCATTACTGTTAATGTGACATTCATTTACTTGCTGCAGCCTCTCGGAGTGAGTACCTTATCCTCATTCATACCCAGTAAATGACCTGTCGCACAGCCAGAGCTGGGACCACGTTACCTTCCCACGGGCCAGCAGCACGGTGGCCCCAATCTGTAACTCAGCGCAGGATACAAGCTGATAGGGAGAAAAGAAAAAATACTGGAGATGTTTATGGATGCAGATTATCGGTATGATGGGGTTGCCGAAATGGACTACTTGCAGAGGGTAAATCACTCAATGACTGGGTCCACTTTAATCAGCACCATCTCACTTTACAATAATTAGTCCCAGTCATATACTCCCAGACGCCTGCTCAAATCTATCACAATTCAAATGACCACCATGATGGCAGCTTACAACCTTCCTTCATTAGTGTCAGAATTGATATAATGGAGCAATGACACTTACTCAATATTCATTTCTCTCAATCCGATCTCGGAGTAAAATACAGAGGCCAATTCATAACCATTACTTTAGTCATGTTATTTACGTGATACTATTGGTGTTGCGTTTGCCACTGTATCATTCGTGTTTATTGGTGGCAATAAGGACAAAAATTAATTTTCAGTTCCTCAATTTTCCCCGGTTACAATAGCAAACTAAAAGATGTTGTTCACCCAGTTTGATTTCACTGTGTCATCACGGTCAAACAGATTTGATTTGGTTTTCAGAGGCTCCATTAGAAAGAACTTGCATTTATATTGTACATTATCAACATGTACACTAACAACCAGTTTATAATAGTCAATTCAGCTCGTTACCATTTACACTGATTTACACCGGTTTGAAGTGATATACATTCACACACTTGGACCCATTCTCTGTAAACTAAAGGAATATGTTCAAGCCTTGCGCCTTTTTTGAATTACCTGAAAATTTGGGCAGCCTATTGTTCCCCATTGCTTTCTCCATGGAAATGCCTCAACCAATCAGAGGTGACTTTCTACCCTGCCTTCAATATTCTTGTGTTCTTCCTGTAAGTGCAAGACAAAAAACTTCAGCAACAAGTCTCTTTTCAACATCGTAAAACCTACCTCTTTGACCAAGCACGACCTACTATTTCCTGATGTAGCTCAGTGTCAAACGCTCCAGTGAATGCACTGGGGTGATTTATTGCACTAAAGATACTTTATATAAAAGAACTTTTTGTAGTTGTGAGCACGGTAGCCAACTTGCACACAGCTAGGTTCCCCAAACAGTAACTATCTGAATGATCAATTCCACTGTTTGTCGTGGTGTAATTAACACAGGAATATTGGCCAGGAGACCACAAAGCCACTGTTCCTCTTTGAACTGATGGGATAAGATGGGCAGGACACATCACCAGAATATCTGATGTGTGCTTGCCAAAAAAAGCTAATTGAAGGGAAATGTTCATGTGGAGGCCGGAAACAGTACTCTAAGGACACTCTGAATCATAGGATCATACAGTGCAGAAGGAGGCTATTTGGCCCATCGAGTTTGCACCGACCACAATCCTACCTGGGCCTGATCCCCGTAACACCACGTATTTACCCTGCTAATCCCACTGACAGTAATGGGTAATTTTGCATGACTAATCAACGTCTTTAGAGTGTGGGAGGAAACCCATGCAGACACGGGGAGAACGTGCAATCTCCACACAGACAGTAACCCAAGCCGGGAATTGAACCCGGGTCCCTGGCGCTGTGAGGCAGCAGTGCTAACCACTGTGCCACCGTGTCGCCCAAGGTCTGACTGAAGGGTTTCAAGGTAGACCCTGAGGCATGGGAGAACCATGCACAGGATCGCTCCACATGGCACTTTCTCATTAGGAAGGTTTCCATCGCCTGTGAACAGAAGATTCACGCTGGCCAAGGGAAAACACAACATTTGAGAGTCCCAAGCCTTAATCATCTTTATGACACCTACAACACGCGGGTGTCCAACATGCCCTTTTCACGCTTAAATTGGACTGACTAGTCACCTTCAAACACATTGCACCTGAGATTAAATCAATTAATTCTGGTTAATGTTATGGTGGTCTTCCACTATGAAGGACAAACACACATTTTATTTTTGTCAGATTCTGTTTTGTAACATCCCCTTTAAAGAACAAAGTAGTTCTGCAGTGATGTGTCAATCCAGATTGTACACAAAAATCCTGGAGTGGGACTTGAAGAGAATGAACTTGAGGGTTAAGAGATGGTGCAGATACTGAACCTATAAATAGCCATGGTAAAGGGTGTGGTAGTGGGAGGAAGGGCATGAAGGGGTGTTGGAGCAACTTAAAGGGGCAACCATAGATAAGCAAATGGTACTGAAAGACCCTCAGCAATCAGTTTTGACACACTCTGTTTTTTTACATATACTCTTGGATATATGGGACATTCCTATCTGTCCAACCCACTATAGAATCATAGAATCCCTACAGTGCAGAAGGAGGCCATTCGGCCCATCGCGTATCCACCGACAATCCCACCCAGGCCCTATCCCCATTACCCCACGCATTTAGCCTAGCTAGTCCCCCTGACACTAAGGGGCAATTTAGCATAGCCAATGCACCTAACCTGCACATCTTTGGAATGCGGGAGGGAACTGGAGCACCCGGGGGAAACCACGCAGACACTGGGAGAACAGACAGTGACCCAAGCGGTAATCGAACCCGGGTCCCTGGTGCTGTGAGGCAGCAGTGCTAACCACTGTGCCACCCTGTGCTGCCCAACTAAATTGCCCATGTCTTCCTTACATTGCCCTTTATCGTCCCTATTTGGTGTCATCTGAAAATATTGATATTCTGGTCAAAAATCTCCTGGCTCCTCAGGGTCTGATTTGTGGGGTGGGGGGGATACCCCAGTTGCGCTGGGGAATTTCTCCTGGAAGTTCCCAGATAAGGGTTTACCCAGCACTTGTCCAGAGGGCTAATTTGCTCTGGACAATTGCACTGGGCTAGGAACCATCCGACAAAGTGACTTAACGCACCAATTTTGGATTGTTCTCGCTGTTTTACACTGATAGTTACTCTGAAAGAGTTAGAATATAACCACTTCTCACTCCAGAGTAACTATTTTAAATACTAGACTAAGCCTTGCACGGTGCATTCCCAATCATCAAAGTGACCCCAATACTACCCCCACCGGTCAAACCTCCAGGAAACCCCCAGATCTCCCACTCCCGATGGCCCAGTTCCGGAAGGAGCAGGGTATTTACTGTGGTGCAGCACTCTCTGACAAGCTGAGAAAGATCCAGGCTTGTTCCATATCGAGCCCGCGGGCCCCAAGGCTGCCGAGAAATTCCAGTTGTTTGTTTTCTAGACCACAGGAGGAAAAAGACCCTGAGATAATCTTGACATAGTTCAAGAACATCTGTCTCCCAGTAAAAAATATAGTCCTTGTGAACTAATACAATCTCACATGGCCACCCTAAAAATATTGGCAAAGACATGTGCATTTAGAACTCTCACTGAAGATCTAATCAGGGATCGAGTAGTTTGTGGAATCTATAGTGATCGAGTCTGGAAGCAGTTGCTGCTGTGAGAAAAGGGGTTTACAGGCAGCCATCGATATCCGTAAACTAAGCAAACAATTTGAGAAATGAAACATAGATTTCAGGTGGGAAACTGAGGTATTTGCAGTACACGGGGCACCCTGCTCCAACTGCCCGACCAGTACCCACCCCAATGAACTGAAAAGCTTGTTTTGCGTATGGTAAAAGATGCAACAAGTGCGGGAAATGGAACGACTTTACTAAACGCTGCAGGTCCAAAGCACAGCAGCCCTCCATTGCCATTAGCAACACGGCAGTTGTTCGATCCTCCAGGTATAGGAGAATCAGGAAGGGCAATGAATTGAAGTTCAACCAAAGCAGACAGTGTTGACACCATGACAGGAAAGGGTGAGATCTTCACCACTCTCAACATAAGTAGCAGTAATGCTAGACTTACAGTGAAGATTGACACTGGAGCAAAGGATAATGTACTATCCAGCCAAGGTTTACAGGAAATAGACCCACGTGCTGCATCAGAGTCTAGCACCCAGATGCACCTTGTGGCTTCTGATGGACAGACAGTCCACACCGAACGTGTAGCAACCCTCCACTGCACACAGGGAAATTTCAGGTTCCATATAGTTGGCCAAACATAAAACCTTTACTCGGGCTTTGGGGCAGCACTGCTCATTCACTCCTGCAAGCACTGCAACCCCAAGCCCCAGAGATACAGAGACCATCTCAACTGTGACATCATTGGTAAGCTATATACCACGAGACTCAATGATTCGCTACCTCCAGCAGTCTGTGCTCTGACCGTACCAATGGTCATGGAGCAGAAAGTAGCCAGTCAGCTGCATTGCAATGACTACATTGGGTGTCAGAACTCCTATGGTTGAGGCTACAGAATGGGTTTCAGCAATGATGGCCACAGTGACGAAAGATGGCACGGTCAGGATCTGCAGTGACCTAGCGCACTTGAACAAGGTGCTGCTCAGACCTCATCACCCTGTGGAGACAGTGGATCAGGTGATAGCAGACAACTGACAGTGTTTTCATGTCATCAGTAGATTCTTAGTTCCGGATACTTTTTATTGAATTCAAATGTTTTCATCTGCCATGGCGAGTTTCAAACACGGGTCCCCAGAACATTAGCTGAGACTTGAACCTGGAGCTTCTGGCACAGAGGTAGGCAGGCGGTGAAGAGGGAACACCAGCCCAAACAAATCATTCTTTAGGCTGAAGTCAAATGTCCTGTTTTGGGGAACCATTTAGTACCAAATTCTTTGATTGGAAACTTTTTCATTTACTATCATAGTCACAGCAGTTAATTTCAATATTATTCATTCCTTATAATTCATATTGAAGAAAATGCAAAAGATCAATAGTGTGTTTGAATATTTAACATAATACCGAACTGAATACATAATCTTCAGAAGGCAAAGCAAAGGTTGATTAGGACATGTATAATTCATTATATTGTCCTTGTCTTTTTGAACCTTTGTTTTTCCTGCTGAGTTGAAGGGGCAAAGTACAATGGAAGGAGAGAGGCTGGAATCCAGCTGGTGTACTGTTTCAGAGCACTGTGCTGTGTGTTCATTTGCAGAAACCTTAATGAATTGGGTGAATGGGTCCTTGACCTGTCAAACAAGATGTTCGAACCTTTCCAGGAGACAGTCATGTATTTATAGCCACCAGATAATTTGACAGCAGTGCGCTAAAAATCCATAAAGACTTTTACCATTTACCCTTCTGTTAAAGTTCAGTATCGCATTGTACTGAAGCAATTTCAAACAGATTAGCTCAACTTCGAAAGCCATATTCTTCTCAGAAAATAGAGTGAGGTTGATTTTAACCCTGCCCATCTCGCAGGAGCCGGATAGCTGAAGCGGCAGTACAAGTTTTCCTGTCAGGTGAAGTTCAGTCAGAAGCAGATGTGAATGTCATTTAGCCTGTTTCTTTCATTTACCTGGGTTGTCCTGAGGTCACAAAAGGTGCTACATAAATGCAAGATTTTCTTCCTTTATAAAGATCACACTCCCAGAATATCTATGGCCTATTCAGTGATAGCTATCATATCTCAATGGGGTTGATGGTCTCTGTGGTGGGGTTTATATTTAGATACCATACTCCAATGGTACCTATTGCCTATGGAGGTTGACACAATAGTTATCCTGTTCAATGAAGTCATAGAATCATAGAATCCCTACAGTGCAGAAGTAGACCATTTGGCCCATCGAGTCTGCACCAACTCACTTTAACTAGAGCATATCTCCATAACCTCATGTATTTACCCCGCTAATCTCCCTAACCTACACATCATGGGAAACTAAGGGGCAATTTAGCAGGGTCAATTAATCTAACCCGCACATCTTTGGACTGTGGGAGGAAACTTGAGCACAGACACGGGGAGAACGTGCAGACTCCACACAGACAGCCACTCAAGGTCGGAATTGAACCCAGGTCCCTGGTGCTGTGAGGCAGCAGTGCTGCCCCAATGCTGACTGCAGTGTAAACAAGCATTGATCCAACCAAAAGAAAACTTCCGATGACATGCAATGGAGGAAAAAGATGACTCCAAATTCAACTCATGTCCAAACACCCTTGGCCATAATGTCAGCCCATTATTTCAGTGAAGCTAGGATAGATGAACTAGGAGGTTATCGGCGCACCAGCTTAAAATCAATTGTGGGGATATTATTAGGGAGAAAATGACTGAGCTTTTGGGTGTGAACTAATCAGCAACACCCAGTGTGGATTTGCAAAGTGTCTGACAAAACCTCGGGGAATTTGTGAGGAGGTAGCTAATACGGTATTTCAGGGAACATCCAACTCTGACGAATGGTCACACACATGAAATAGTAACTCTATTTCTCCTCACAGATGCTGCCCAGTCTGCTGAGTATTTCCAGGATTTTTGTTTTTTTTTAATTACCCGACCTTAGAGTAACAAGCTGTTTGACTTTTATAATCAATCGAGAAGCTTCAACAGAGTGGGTGAAATTTTAATGGGCCTTGCTCGGGCGAGACCAAAAATTCCTGCCCAAAGTCAATGGAGATTTCCATTGTGGGACCCTGGCCTGCTCCGATTCTGGGCAGGCGAGGTGATAGAGCACCGGCCAGAAGCACTAAAGGATCATTATTGAAGATGTGTCCTAATTGGCTGAGAGTTTATATTACCCCCTAACTAAACTGCACTGTGTCATTACTAAGTCATATCTTACAAAGACTAATGGGACTCTGAATTGTTTGGATTTTTCATTCGTCCTGTTCCCTCGATACAGCGCCCCATTGCTGTCCATCAGCTTACACAAGTGTGCTGGGCTTGGCTCTTCATTAATGACAAAACTCGTGCGTTGGAAATACACGGTAGCTGCCAATGTTGCCAGCGTACCCCTCCAGCCTTCCTTGTCAAACCTATTAACCTTTTAAAAACACATTGGCTTTCACCAATTTACAGACATAACCAGGCGTAAAGGAGCACAGCGGTAACATTTCTGTAAAGGGCAAATCAAACTATCTTCAATGAATTATAAGAAGGCACATTAATCAGATCAGCCCGCACCACACAGTGAAATATTTATAGAGTATTTCAATATCTCGCCACAGGAAATTAGATCCGATCTATTTACCCTATCAGTTATTGAATGTGATGTCAGCCATGACTCAGTGGGCAGTATTTTTGCTCGATTCTGAAGGCCGCTAGCTCTGGTCTCACTCGCTGCACTAATCCCGGACGACACTCCAGTCTACTGTTAGAAGTGCTGCCAGATCTCTAGGGTGGATGTAAAAGATCCCATGGCACTAATTCTATAATTCAGAGAGCAGGGGAGTTATTGCCGGTGTCATGCTCAATAATTACTCCTCAAGCATCAGCAGAAAAACAGAAGATCTGCTCACTTTCACATTGCTCTTTGCGGGAGCTTGCTTTGTACATAATTGACTGCCCCATTTCAACAGACATGAGGCTGGTATTTTACCGGCATGCCCGCCCGAGGCTTGTAAGATCTTGCCCCGAGGCCAACAGGTAAGTGAATGGGCAAAAATTTGGCCAATGGAGTATTAATGTGAGAAGATGTGAACTTGTCCAATTGGGCAGTAAGAATACAATAGCAGTACACTATTTAAGTAGAGAGAGATTGCAGAACTCTGAGATACAGAGGGATCTGGGTGTCCTTGTACATGAATCAGGAAAAGTTGATATGCTGGTACAGCAAGTGATTAGGAAGGCAAATAGAATGTTGGTGTTTATTGCAAGGGGAATGGAATATAAAAGACACTTTACTACAGCTGTACAGTGCAGTGGTGAGACCACTTCTGGATGACATGTCTAGTTTTGATCTAATTGAAAAAAGGATATAATTGCCATTAGAAGCAGTGCAGGGAAGATTCACTCCACTCATTCCTGAGAAGAAGGGGTTGTCTTCTGAAGGATGGGCTGGATAAATTGTGTTTGTATCCACTTGGGTTCTGTAGAATGTGAGCTGATCTTATTGAAACATGAGATGCTGAGTGGACTTGGCAGGGTGGACAGGGGCTACACTCATTGGAATTCAGAAGAATGAGGGGAGATCTTATGGAAACATATAAGATTATGAAGGGAATAGATCAGATAGGAGCAGGGCAGTTGTTTCCACGGGTGGGCGAAACTAGAACTTGGGGGCATAGCCTCAAAATAAGGGGGAGCAGATTTAGGACTGAGTTGAGGAGGAACTTCTTCACACCAAGGGTTGTGAATCTGTGGAATTCCCTGCCCAGTGAAGCAGTTGAGGCTACCTCATTGAATGTTTTTAAGGCAAAGATAGATAGGTTTTTGAACAGGAAAGGAATTAAGGGTTATGGTGAGCGGGCGGGTAAGCGGAGCTGAGCCCACAAAATGATCAGCCATGATCTTATTGAATGGCGGAGCAGGCTCGAGGGGCCAGATGGCCTACTCTTGCTCCTAGTTCTTATGTTCTTATGAATGCTGAGAGGTTGTTTTCCATTGTGTGGGAGAGACTGGGGGCTAGGTGGGGGGGGTGGGAGGATTTTTTACTCCTATATTCGTTGGTTGGAATAATCGAGGTCAGGAGCAGAAAATGCTGTGAGAGGCCAAAATCGTGTTTCACACCGATGTAAATGTGTGACGCGATTGTAGCCACTCCTGCCAGTGATGCAACAGGAATCCTGACATTCAATCCACATTAGGAAAAATTACTATCTGAATTTCAGGCCTCTGTGCCTGATAATTCCCCTCTGTTACATTTGGGATATTGTGCCTTTAAGTAATATATTTATAACATTTTCTTGTAAGGGGTATATTTAAATTCAGATCTGTTTTCCAGGGTGCTGATTTGGCTCGGGCAACTATTAGTAGCTGGGAACATATTATAAGTACTCATTTTAGACCAGGAGTATTTGTTTAATCAGAGCTAATGCAATTGTGTTCACTTAGGTTGCCCAGGGTTTCAGAATGGAATTTTGATTAGGTTGATTGGCAGGGAGAGAGTCATGTGCTTAATGGGAGAGCCAAGTCTGCAGGAAATAGTTTCATTTCAGTTTCATTTTAAAATACAAGCAGTTGCTGCCTGAAGAAAGCAACATCTGTCTCTCTCTCTGTAGCCTTTCTGAAAGCTCCAAGTCTGGTGACCTAAGTCACAGCAAGTATGCCTGTATTTTGCTAACTAATTTTAAAGAGGGGGTTTAGGCCTATATGATGAATACTGCTTTAATTGGATCTCATAGTGATTGCTTAGCAGTTAAGAATTGTATCTTGTCATGTTTAAGTATTGTTTAATTGTCAACAGTTAAGCTAATACATTTGTTATAGTTAAACTGTGTTGTTAAATACAGTTTGTTCTGATAAAAGCTCCCTGATTTGTCAGTAGAATCGCATTGTCTGAGCAGTCTGGATTGAAATATCTTATCCTCACACTAATGCCAAAATACAAAATAGTTGGGGTCTAGCCTGGCTTCATAATATACCTTGAGAGTTTCTGATTGGGTCCCTAACATATTATCTATTCACGTGGGCGTACCCTCACAATAGTTCTTCCAGGGTGTGCACCTGGCGAGCAGAACCCACCAGAGGAGCTCAGGTCACTGCATCACTCAGGGGATGAGGGTTATGCCTGGGCATTGCCCCCTGGTACTGGCCAGAGAGTGCCGGTGGTGGGGGGTAAGGGGGTGATCTATTTTTAATTTTTTTGTATCAGGCGGCCTTTAAAATTGGTGTCCTTGATCTCTGAAAACTAAATTGCTGCTGGGGGTGGGCCGTGGGGGGAGTCCATTCAGAGCCAGCCCCGGCAGCGTCACGTTGTGGGACCCACCTCTTGCAGTTTTTATTTTCCATCGGCTGGATGAAGTTCTGGAGGATTGGCAACCCTAGACCCGAAGACTGATCTCGACAGCTGTAGGGGACTTTCCGACATATTTTATGACGTACCCCTCCAGAGTTAGAATAGAACAGAAAAAGCTTAGAATCAAAAAGTATAATATGGGAGGCTGTGGACGAATCATCCAGAGACTCAGGGTAAAGCGCTGGGGATTTGGGTTCGAATCCCACCACAGCAGATGGTAAAGTTAGAATTCAACAAAAAATAATCTGGAATTAAAATTTCTAATAATAACCATGAAACCATTATCGATTGTTGTAAAAACCCATTTGGTTCACTAATGCCCTTTAGGGAAGGAAATCTGCCGTCTTTACCTGGTCTGATCTCCATGTGACTCCAGACCCACAGCAATGTGGTTGACTCTTAAATGTCCTTAGAGATGGGCAATAAATGCTGGCCCAACCAGCAATGCTCACACCACATGAAAAAAGGAGGCCATTTGGCCCATTGTGCCTGTCTTTTGAAAGAACTATCCAAATGATCTCACTCCTGTGCTCTTTCTAAGCCTTGGGATTTCCTCCCCCTCTGAGTATTTAACCAATCCCTTTTGAATGTTATGATCAAATCTGTCTTCACCATTTTTCAGGTGGAGCTTTTCAGATTGAACAATTCTCCTTCTCTCCCCTCATTTGGAATAGTACAGCAGGGACAGAGCATTACTGATGACCAGGAGGAAGTACACAGTACGGCACGGTAGCACAGTGGTTAGCACTGCTACTTCACAGCTCCAGGGACCTGGGTTCAATTCCCGGCTTGGGTCACTGTCTGTGTGGAGTTTGCACATTCTCCTCGTGTCTGCGTGGGTTTCCTCCGGGTGCTCCGGTTTCCTCCCACAGTCCAAAGATGTGCGGGTTAGGTTGATTGGCCATGCTGAAAATTGCCCTTAGTGTCCTGGGATGCGTAGGTTAGAGGGATTAGCGGGGGGATATGGGGGTGGGGCCTGGGTGGGATTGTGGTCGGTGCAGACTCGATGGGCCGAATGGCCTCTTTCTGTACTGCAGGGTTTCTATGATCAGCGTCTCAGCGCTTTGTGAAAGATAAATAAAGTTTATTTATTAGTGTCACCAATAGGTTTACATTAACACTGCAATGAAGTTACTGTGAAAATCCCCTGGTTGCCACACTCCGGTGCCTGTTCGGGTACAGTGAGAGAATTTAGCACGGCCAATGCATCTAACCAGCACATCTTTCAGACTGTGGGAGGAAACCGGAACACCCGGAGGAAACCCACGCAGACACGGGGAGAGCGTGCAGACTCTTCACAGACAGTGACCCAAGCTGGGAATTGAACCCAGGTCCCTGGCGCTGTGAGACAGCAGTGCTAACCACTGTGCCACCCTTGCCTATCTTTCTGAGCAGTTTGCAGTGAGAAACTGATTGGGTGGAGTCACCAAGATGCACAGGCTTTAAGTTTCAATTCTACATGTCAATTCCACCACCTCATGCTGTTCAGTCCCATTATTCCTTCAAACTTTGTGGTGTCAGTGGCTCTACCACAGTTTAGACATAATAGGACAGACATCCAGTGATGTACCGAGGGTTCCCACCATGCACCATGCACTGCCCATTATCATACATTAAAACATCATTAGTGGGTCTTCCCATTGTAACATCCCCAAGTAATAAAGCTCCCCTCCCTTACCCCCTGACAGCGTGACATCACATTGGCATCCTTCATGACAGATATTGAAATACGGGGAACAGGCAAACGGTTCCTACTGTGGGTGCAAAGCTAAGTACAGCCCCCAGGGGAAAGAGGGTCATGCCTGGGCAGTACCGAGGGGGTGGGCTTCCATTGCGAAGGTTGGAGGGGGTTTCCATGTCCATGGTGGGGGGGGGGCGGAAGTGGGGGGGGGGGGGGGGTGAGTTCACTGCAGGTGGGGATGGGGGGATTCCATGTCTGTGGGGAGAGTTAAAAGCCATGGGTGGATGGGTCCATGTGGGGAAGGTGGTGTCTTTGTCTGTGGGGAGGGATACATGCATATGGGGGTGGGGAGGTCCATGTGCGTGGGGAGGGAGGGGTGTCATTAGGGGTGTGGGGGGGATGGGATTGGGGTTGAGTCCATGAGGCAATTCACTTTTGCTTTTTTTGCATCGGTGTGCCCATTAAAAATGGTGCCCTGATCTCTCAGGAGCCGCAGTTGCTGGCAGGGCGGGCACACTCAGAGCCCACCCCACCAGCCTGACACTGTGGAACCTGCCTCCTGGTTTTCTTTTTAAAGTGTTTAAAAATTGAGTGGGGAAAAATCGGCAGCATAGCGGGAGTGGTGGGCACTATAGTTAGGAAAGCCCACAGGTGCCTCTACTTTCTCAGAAGGAAATTTGGCATGTCAGCTACAACTCAGTAATCAGTCAGTAATCCAGAGATTATTACCTTTTAAATAGAACATAGAACATAGAACATAGAAAGCCACAGCACAAACAGGCCCTTCGGCCCACAAGTTGCGCCGATCACATCCCCACCTCTAGGCCTATCTATAGCCCTCAATCCCATTAAATCCCATGTACTCATCCAGAAGTCTCTTAAAAGACCATAAGACCATAAGACCATAAGACCATAAGACATAGGAGCGGAAGTAAGGCCATTCGGCCCATCGAGTCCACTCCACCATTCAATCATGGTTGATTTCAACTCCATTTACCCGCTCTCTCCCCATAGCCCTTAATTCCTCGAGAAATCAAGAATTTATCAATTTCTGTCTTGAAGACGCTCAACGTCTCGGCCTCCACAGCCCTCTGTGGCAATGAATTCCACAGACCCACCACTCTCTGGCTGAAGAAATTTCTCCTCATCTCTGTTCTAAAGTGACTCCCTTTTATTCTAAGGCTGTGCCCCCGCGTCCTAGTCTCCCCTGTTAATGGAAACAACTTCCCTACGTCCATCCTATCTAAGCCGTTCATTATCTTGTAAGTTTCTATCAGATCTCCCCTCAACCTCCTAAACTCCAATGAATATAATCCCACGATCCTCAGACGTTCATCGTATGTCAGGCCTACCATTCCTGGGATCATCCGTGTGAATCTCCGCTGGACCCGCTCCAGTGCCAGTATGTCCTTCCTGAGGTGTGGGGCCCAAAATTGCTCACAGTACTCCAAATGGGGCCTAACCAGTGCTTTATAAACGAGTTTGCCTCCACCACCACCGACGTCAGCCGATTCCACTCACCCACCACCCTCTGAGTGAAAAACTTACCCCTGACATCTCCTCTGTACCTACCCCCCAGCACCTTAAACCTGTGTCCTCTCGTAGCAACCATTTCAGCCCTTGGAAATAGCCTCTGAGAGTCTACCCTATCCAGACCTCTCAACATCTTGTAAACCTCTATCAGGTCACCTCTCATCCTTCGTCTCTCCAGGGAGAAGAGACCAAGCTCCCTCAACCTATCCTCATAAGGCATGCCCCCCAATCCAGGCAACATCCTTGTAAATCTCCTCTGCACCCTTTCAATGGCTTCAACATCTTTCCTGTAATGAGGTGACCAGAACTGCGCGCAGTACTCCAAGTGGGGTCTAACCAGGGTCCTATAAAGCTGCAGCATTATCTCCCGACTCCTAAACTCAATCCCTCGATTAATGAAGGCCAGTACGCCGTACGCCTTCTTGACCGCATCCTCCACCTGCGAGGCCGATTTAAGAGTCCTATGGACCCGGACCCCAAGGTCCTTCTGATCCTCTACACTGCTAAGAATGGTACCCTTCATATTATACTGCTGCTTCATCCCATTGGATCTGCCAAAATGGATCACCACACACTTATCCGGGTTGAAGTCCATCTGCCACTTCTCCGCCCAGTCTTGCATTCTATCTATGTCTCGCTGCAACTTCTGACATCCCTCCAAACTATCCACAACACCACCTACCTTGGTGTCGTCAGCAAACTTACCAACCCATCCCTCCACTTCCTCATCCAGGTCATTTATGAAAATGACAAACAGCAAGGGTCCCAGAACAGATCCCTGGGGCACTCCACTGGTCACTGACCTCCATGCAGAGAAAGACCCCTCCACAGCCACTCTCTGCCTTCTGCAGGCAAGCCAGTTCTGGATCCACAAGGCAACAGCCCCTTGGATCCCATGCCCTCTCACTTTCTCAAGAAGTCTTGCATGGGGGACCTTATCGAACGCCTTGCTGAAGTCCATATAGACCACATCCACCGCTCTTCCTTCGTCAATGTGTTTGGTCACATTTTCAAAGAACTCAACCAGGCTCGTAAGGCACGACCTGCCCTTGACAAAGCCGTGCTGACTACTTTTGATCATACTAAACTTCTCTAGATGATCATAAATCCTGTCTCTCAGGATCCTCTCCATCAACTTACCAACCACTGAGGTTAGACTCACCGGTTGGTAATTTCCCGGGCTGTCCCTGTTCCCTTTCTTGAATATAGGGACCACATCTGCAATCCTCCAATCCTCCGGAACCTCTCCCGTCTCCATCGACGATGCAAAGATCATCGCCAAAGGCTCCGCAATCTCCTCCCTCGCCTCCCACAGTAACCTGGGGTACATCCCATCCGGTCCCGGCGACTTACCAACCTTGATGCCATTCAATAGTTCCAACACATCCTCTTTCTTTATGTCCACATGCTCGATCCTTTCTGTCCACCGCAAACCAGCAGTACAACCACCCAGATCCCTTTCCACCGTGAATACCGAGGTAAAGTATTCATTAAGCAGCTCCGCCATTTCTAACGGTTCCGCACAAACTTTTCCCCCTTCACCTTTTAAGGGTCCTATGCCTTCACATCTCATCCTTTTACTCTTGACATATTTGTAGAAAGCCTTGGGATTCTCCTTAATCTTACCCACCAAGGCCTTCTCATGACCCCTTCTCGCTCTCCTAATTTCCTTCTTAAGCTCCTTCCTACATCCCGTATACTCCTCTAAATCCTTAACACCTCCTAGCTCTCTGAACCTTCTGTACGCCTCTCTTTTCTTATTCACCAGGTTCATCACAACCTTTGTGCACCACGGTTCCCGTACCCTACCAACACCCCCCTGTCTCATCGGAACGTTGTCATGCAGAGCTCCAGACAAACATTCCTTGAAAATCCTCCACTTTCCTTCGGTACTTTTCCCCAAGAATGCCTCCTTCCAATTTACCCGTCTAATTTCCTCCCTGATGACACTGTATTTCCCTTTACTCCAGAGAAACACTTTCCTAGCCTGCCTGATCCTATCTCTTTCCAATGCTATCGTGAAGGAGATAGAATTATGATCGCTATCCCCAAGATGCTCACCCACCGAGAGATCCTCCACCTGTCCAGGTTCATTAGCCAGCACCAGATCAAGTACAGCCTCTCCTCTAGTAGGCTTATCCACATACTGTGTCAGGAAACTCTGCTGGACACACCTAACAAACTCCTCTCCATCCAAACCCCTAGCCCTAGGGATATTCCAATTTATGTTTGGGAAATTAAAATCTCCCATCACGACAACTCTGTTATTCCTACATCTCTCCAGGATCTGTTTCCCCATCTGCTCCTCAACATCTCTGTTACTATTGGGCGGCCTATAGAAAACACCCAGCAACGTTACCGACCCCTTCCTGTTCCTAACCTCCACCCACAGAGACTCCGTAGTCAATCCCTCCACGGCGTCCACCTTCTCTACAGCCGTGACACTATCCCTGATCAACAGTGCCACTCCCCCCCCTCTCTTGCCTCCCTCCCTGTCCTTCCTGAAACATCTAAAACCCGGCACCTGAAGCACCCAGTCCTGTCCCTGAGACATCCAAGTCTCCGTAATGCCCACCACATCACAATTCGAAGCAGGTTCTGCTTTTTAATTTCGCTCCGAGCTGTTCATACTCCCTTAGCAGAAACTTTGTTCCTGTTCTACCTATGCCATTGGTACCTACGTGGACCACGACAACTGGATCTTTACCCTCCTGCTCCATGTTCCTCTGCAGCTGAGATGAGATATCCCGAACCCGAGCACCAGGCAGGCAACACAACCTTTGGGATTCTCGATCCTGGTCACAGGGAACAGTGTCAATGCCCCGAACTATACTATCGCCAATTACAACTACATTTCTTTTTTCTCCCCCCACTTGAACGGCTCTCTGTACCACAGTGCCGAGGTCACTTTGCTCATCCTCCCTGCAGTACCAGTTCCCATCCACACAGGGAGCAAGAATCTCGAATCTGTTGGACAAGTTCAGGGACTGAGGCTCCTGCAACCGTACCTCCTGGATCCCTCTACCTGCCTCACTCGTAGCCACACCCTCCTGTCCCTGTCCACTGCCCGAATTCAAGGTATTTAATCTAAGGGGTGTGACTGCCTCCTGGAACACAGTGTCCAGGTCACTCTCCCCCTCCCTAATGTGTCGCAGTGTCCGAAGCTCAGAATCCAGCTCATCCACTCTGAGCCGGAGTTCCTCAAGTAACCAACACTTACTACGGACATGCTCACTGGGAACCACAATGGGGCCCACCAGCTCCCACATCCTGCAGGAACAACACATCACCTGACCCTCCATCTCTATTTTATTTAATTAGTTTTTAATTTGGGTTTTAAATTTGATTTAATTGTTTACATTATATATCTCCTCATTACCTCAGTCTCGACGCAATGTCTAACCAGTAATTTAAATGGGTTGTCAAATTTAGCATAGCTCCCTGTTAGCCAATCAAATCATAGCCCTCCTGTGATGTCACTTTGAAGTTTTCTTTACTCCGAACTCACTGTCAGTTTCAGAGAATCAAGAGTAATCCTTACTGACCAATCAACACTCTCCCTTACTGACCAATCAGCACCCTCCCTTACTGACCAATCAGCACTCTCCCTTACTGACCAATCAGCACTCTCCCTTACTGACCAATCAGCACTCTCCCTTACTGACCAATCAGCACTCTCCCTCACTGACCAATCAGCACTCTCCCTTACTGACCAATCAGCACTCTCCCTTACTGACCAATCAGCACTCTCCCTCACTGACCAATCAGCACTCTCCCTTACTGACCAATCAGCACTCTCCCTTACTGACCAATCAGCACCCTCCCTTACTGACCAATCAACACTCTCCCTTACTGACCAATCAGCACTCTCCCTCACTGACCAATCAGCACTCTCCCTTACTGATCAATCAGCACCCTCCCTTACTGACCAATCTGCACTCTCTCTTACTGACCAATCAGCACCCTCCCTCACTGACCAATCAGCACCCTCCCTTACTGACCAATCAGCACCCTCCCTTACTGACCAATCAGCACTCTCTCTTACTGACCAATCAGCACCCTCCCTTACTGACCAATCAGCACTCTCCCTTACTGACCAATCAGCACTCTCCCTTACTGACCAATCAGCACTCTCCCTTACTGACCAATCAGCACTCTCCCTCACTGACCAATCAGCACTCTCCCTTACTGACCAATCAGCACCCTCCCTTACTGACCAATCAGCACCCTCCCTTACTGACCAATCAGCATCCTCCCTCACTGACCAATCAGCACTCTCTCTTACTGACCAATCAGCACTCTCCCTTACTGACCAATCAGCAGTCTCCCTTACTGACCAATCAGCACTCTCCCTCACTGACCAATCAGCACTCTCTCTTACTGACCAATCAGCACCCTCCCTCACTGACCAATCAGCACTCTCCCTTACTGACCAATCAGCACCCTCCCTTACTGACCAATCAGCACCCGCCCTTACTGACCAATCAGCACTCTCCCTTACTGACCAATCAGCAGTCTCCCTTACTGACCAATCAGCACTCTCCCTCACTGACCAATCAGCACTCTCTCTTACTGACCAATCAGCACCCTCCCTCACTGACCAATCAGCACTCTCCCTTACTGACCAATCAGCACTCTCCCTTACTGACCAATCAGCACCCTCTCTTCGTGACCAATCAGCACTCTCCCTCACTGACCAATCAGCACTCTCCCTTACTGACCAATCAGCACCCTCCCTTACTGACCAATCTGCACTCTCTCTTACTGACCAATCAGCACCCTCCCTCACTGACCAATCAGCACCCTCCCTTACTGACCAATCAGCACCCTCCCTTACTGACCAATCAGCACTCTCTCTTACTGACCAATCAGCACCCTCCCTTACTGACCAATCAGCAGTCTCCCTTACTGACCAATCAGCACTCTCCCTTACTGACCAATCAGCACCCTCCCTTACTGACCAATCAGCACCCTCCCTTACTGACCAATCAGCATCCTCCCTCACTGACCAATCAGCACTCTCTCTTACTGACCAATCAGCACTCTCCCTTACTGACCAATCAGCAGTCTCCCTTACTGACCAATCAGCACTCTCCCTCACTGACCAATCAGCACTCTCTCTTACTGACCAATCAGCACCCTCCCTCACTGACCAATCAGCACCCTCCTTTACTGACCAATCAGCACTCTCCCTTACTGACCAATCAGCACTCTCTCTTACTGACCAATCAGCACCCTCCCTTACTGACCAATCATCACTCTCCCTTATTGACCAATCAGCACTCTCTCTTACTGACCAATCAGCACTCTCCCTTACTGACCAATCAGCACCCTCCCTTACTGACCAATCAGCATTCTCCCTTACTGACCAATCAGCACCCTCCCTTACTGACCCATCTGCACGCTCTCTTACTGACCATTCAGCACTCGACCTTACTGACCAATCAGCACTCTCCCTTACTGACCAATTAGCACTCTCCCTTACTGATAAATCAGCACTCTCCCTTGTAGCCTCTGCTGCCCGTTTCACCCAATTCCAAAAGCACTCCCTACAGTCAGGCAGCACTCACGGTGCAGTCAGAGCAGCACTGTGATGCCTCTGTTTTTATAAGCGCAACTTACAAAGCCCTGGAACTGATTTTAATTTGTTGTACAAACAACCAGCCAAGTTCAGTTGAGAGCTGACTCAGCTGATTCCTGTGCATAGAAACATAGAAACCCTACAGTGCAGAAGGAGGCCATTCGGCCCATCGAGTCTGCACCGACCACAATCCCATCCAGGCCCTACCTTTTCTTTATTGAAAAAAACTCTTCCTACCTTCTTTTATATTACTAGCTAGCTTACACTCTTACTTCTCCCCCCTTCTTACTCTTTACTTGTCCTCTGCTCACTTTTAAAGTCTTCCCAATCCTCTGGCTTCCCACTAATCCTTGCCACTTTGTATGCTTTTTCTTTGGCTGAATCCCACCCAGGCCTAGTGCAGGAATGCACTAAAGTGCAGCTTTTAACTTCCCAAATAAGAACTAATTTAGTTCACCTGAAAGCAAGTTTAATGACTACTTGCCTCCTTATAACTTACCTCCTTATAACTTACCACTTGAACTCCCTGTTTTCACCCAACTCCAAAAGCACGCCTCACAGTCAGGCAGCACTCACTGTGTAGTCAGAACCAAAAAGATAATCATCTCTGGATTACTACCTGAGCCACGAGCGAATTGGCACAGGGTCAATAAGATTAAGGAGGTAAATGTGTGGCTCAGATTGGTGTGGGAGGAATGGGTTTGAATTCATGGGATATTGGCACCAGTATTGGGGAAGAGGGGACCTGTTCCGATGGGACGGTCTTCATCTGAATCATGCTGGGACCAGAGTCCTGGCGAATCGTATAACTAGGGCTGAAGATAGGGCTTTAAACTAAATAGTGGGGGCGGGAGCAAGAAGTGATATAGGATTAGAAGGCATAGAATCTCTGTGGGTAGAGTTGAGGAATCATAAGGGTAAAAAGACCCTGATGGGAGTTGTGTACTGGCCCCCCGAGCAGTAGTCAGGATGTGGGGCAGAAAATAAATCAGGAGATAGAATAGGCATCTAAAAAAGGCAATATTACAATAATCATGGGGGATTTCAATATGCAGGTGGACTGGGAAAATCAGGTAGGTAGTGGATCCCAAGAAAAGGAATTTGTGGAATGTTTAAGAGATGTTTTTTTGGAGCAGCTTGTGACAGAGCCTACGAGGGAACAGGCAATTCTGGATTTGGTGATGTGTAATGAGACAGACTTGATTAGGGAACTTAAGGTAAAGGAACCCTTAGGGAGCAGTGACCACAATATGATAGAATTTGCCCTGCAGCTTGAGAGGGAGAAGATGGAATCAGATGTAACGGATCAAAAGAAGCTGGAATCAAATGTAACAATTAAATAAAGGTAACTACAAAGACATGAGGGAGGAGCTGGCCAAAGTTGATTGGAAAGGGAGCCTAGCAGGGAAGACAGTGGAACAGCATCGGCAGGAGTTTTTGAGACTTGTTCAGGAGGCACAACAGAAATTCATCCCAAGGAGGAGGAAACATGCTAAGGGGAGGACGAGGCATCCATGGCTGACGAGGTAAGTCATGGACAGCATAAAAGCCAAAGAAAAAGCATACAAAGTGGCAAGGATTAGTGGGAAGCCAGAGGATTGGGAAGACTTTAAAAGTGAGCAGAGGACAAGTAAAGAGTAATAAGGGGGGAGAAGTAAGAGTGTAAGCTAGCAAGTAATATAAAAGAAGGTAGGAAGAGTTTTTTTCAATAAAGAAAAGGTATGAGAGAGACAAAAATAGCCATTGGACCACTGGAAAATGAGGCTGGAGAAGTAATAATAGGAAACAAAGCAATGGCAGAGGAACTGAATAGTTACTTTGCAGCAGTCTTCATGGTGGAAGACACCAGTGGGATGCCAGAGCTCCAGGAGAGTCAGGGAGCACAGGTGAGTGCAGTGGCCATCACTGAGGAGAAGGTTCTGGGGAAACTGAAAGATCTGAAGGTGGATAAATCACCTGGACCGGATGGACTACACCCCAGAGTTCTAAAAGAGACCACTGAGGAAATTGAGGAGGCATTGGTGGTGATCTTTCAGGATTCACTGGAGGCAGGGGGGGTCCCAGAGGACTGGAAAGTAGCTAATGTAACACCGCTGTTTAAGAAGGGAGGGAGGCAGCGGGTGGGAAATTATAGGCCGGTTAGCCTGACTTCGGTCATTGGCAAGATTTTAGAGTCCATTATTAAAGATGAGATCGCAGAGTACTTGGAAGTGCATGATAAAACAGGACTGAGTCAGCACGGCTTCGTCAAGGGGAGGTCATGTCTGACAAATCTGTTAGAGTTCTTTGAGGAGGTAACAAGGAAGTTAGATAAAGGAGAACCAGTGGATGTGATTTATTTAGATGTCCAGAAGGCCCTTGACACGGTGCCACATAGGAGACTGTTAAATAAGTTAAGAGCCCATGGTGTTAAGGATAAGATCATGGCATGGATAGAGGATTGGCTGACTGGCAGAAGGCAGAGAGTGGGACTAAAGGGGTCTTTTTCAGGATATGAGAATATAAGAGCAGGGATGTACTTCTGAGGCTGTATAAGGCTCTGGTCAGACCCCATTTGGAGTTTGTGAGCAGCTTTGGGCTCTGTATCTAAGGAAGGATGTGCTGGCCTTGGAAAAGATCCAGAGGAGGTTCACAAGAATGATCCCTGGAATGAAGAGCTTGTCGTATGAGGAACAGTTGAGGACTCTGGGTCTGTACTCGTTGGAGTTAGAAGGATGAGGGGGGATCTTATTGCAACTTACAGGATACTGCAAGGCCTGGATAGAGGGGATGTGGAGAGGATGTTTCCACGAGTAGGAAAAACGAGAACCAAAGGGCACAGCCTCAGACTAAAGGGATGATCCTTTAAAATAAAGATGAAGAGGAATTTCTTCAACCAGAGAGTGGTGAATCTGTGGAACTCTTTGCCGCAGAAGGTTGTGGAGGCCAGGTCATTGAGTGTCTTTAAGACAGAGATAGAAAGGTTCTTGATTAATAAGGGGATCAGGGGTTATGGGGAAAAGGCAGAAGAATGGGGATGAGAAAATTATCAGCCATGATTGAATGATGGAGCAGACTCGATGGGCCAAATGGCCTAATTCTGCTCCTAGGTCTTATGGTCTAACTCTCACCAACTTTTACAGATGCACCATAGAAAGCATTCTTACTGGTTGTATCACAGCTCGGTATGGCTCCTGCTCTGCCCAAGACCACAAGGAACTACAAAGGGTTGTGAACGAAGCCCAGTCCATCACTCAAAGCAACCTCCCACCCATTGACTCTGTCTACACTTCCCGCTGCCTCGGAAAAGTAGCCAGCATAATCTAGGACCCCACACACCCCGGACATTCTCTCTTCCACCTTCTTCGTCGGGAAAAAGATACAAAAGTCTGAGGTCACGTGCCAACCGACTCAAGAACAGCTTCTTCCCTGCTGCTGCCAGACTTCTGAATGGACCTACCTCGCATTAAGATGATCTTTCTCTACAACCTAGTTTTGACTGTAACACTACATTCTGCACTCTCACGTTTCCTTCTCTATGAACAGTATGCTTTGTCTGTATAGCGCACAAGAAACAATACTTTTCACTGTATACTAATACATGTGACAATAATAAATCAAATCAAATCACACACCACCCGGAAAGAAAATGGGAAAGGTTCCGCCTTTGGTTTTTGTTACGGGGTCCCTTCAAGGAACTGTGAAAGTTTATCAATTACTTTGTTTTTTTGTTCAGAAGAGTATTAGAGAGACCCTTTCCCTGTAAGGAGTTAATCATGTGACTGTCTACTCATTCACTGTTTCAACTGTTCGAAGAGAGTGCAAAGGAGGAGAGCTTTCTGGGACACTGGGTGTTAGTAGGTGGGAGGGAGACATGTGTAATGCTGCGTTCTGTAAATACACCGAATATCAAGGAGAGGATTACTGTCGAGTTTCAAACTTCACCACCTGGCTTCAGATCCAATTAACAAAGGACTCTGAAAATCCACTCTTGCCGTGCGCTCCCTTGATAAACAACTGAGGAGTATGGTGTAAACAAATCTTGGCGATTTAATGAGGGCAATCCAACATAAGCTTTTTTGTTAAATGCTTAAAGCCCAAGATTGAGTCACTTTTCATTTCTATCCACGGCAATACTTTGCCAAATTATAAATCTTTTAAGTGCCAAGGAGAAGGAACTGACACCAAAAAATGCCGTAAGTTATTGCAACTGTGAATTTTAAAATCATATTGATTGTCCTCAGCTCCGTGAGCACATTACAATAAAACAGCTTTGACAGCAGCACCCCGGGCAGTGGAATGAGTGCAATTGGAGCCTCACGCTGAATTTAATGTAATAAAGCCACAAAATGAGATGTCTTCAGGTTTATGTACCTCTGCATTCCGTGATGGTGTGACAGCAGATTGTTCATTAGACCACAGCAGACAGAAAATTTAAAAATAATCATAAAGGCCCCATTTGCTCCGAGCACTTCAATTCTGATTCCCCCCTGCTTCTGTCCCCCTGCCCCGTCACAGTAATTCCCCCACTCACTGGCAAAGTGCCGTGTTCTATTGTCCAAATCCCTCTGGAGATTACATTTGTCTGGGCAGCTTTCTCCACATCACCAGTTGAAGAGTTTCAGTTCCAGCCAGAGACTGCTCCCTGGCACTGCAGTCACTCTCTGACATCCCTCATTCTTAGTTACTTCCTCATTATCTATCGTTCATCATGGATATTTAGAATGCAGGATATTTCACCTCCTAAACTGTCCTGTGATAGATAACACAATGTATGCTTGTAAGGGGTATGTATACCCGTGCGCATGTGTGTGCAGTCTGTCTATGGTGTGTGGCGTGTGTGTATGTGCTTGTGTGGTGTGTCTATGTGCATGTGTGCACGCATGTGGTATGTATGTGTTAACATGCCAAGTTTCAAAATGTGTGGCCATGGCGTGGTGCCTCATGCTTCCGGGATGTGTCGAGCTCAATGTTGTGATGTACATTCTCAGCAGACAGGATTCCACACTCAATTTATCAAGTTGGCTTTGTAAGGCATCAGAGGTGTCACATTTTGAATGAGATGTTAAATCGAGGCTTTGTCTGCCTTTCCAGTCCAATGGTGTAGCTAATGATAATTGTTGATAGCAATGATAAAATAAGGCACTTATCCAACTGATGGTGAGGTCACAATGTCTTCAGTAAAACAGCCTTTCCGTCCATCTAAAGATTGTTTTTTTTTTCCACCAAGCTGGGATGACCCAGGAGCCCTTTAAGAATGGTGGGTAGGTCCCAATTCTGGGATTGCCAACCCTGTTCCGGGGCTGTATGACTTTCGGGGTGGGGATCAAAAGCTCACATCTGGCACTACCAATATGGTAAGAAGTCTAACAACACCAGGTTAAAGTCCAACAGGTTTATTTGGTAGTAAAAGCCACTAGCTTTCGGAACAGGCTGTTCCTTCGTTAGGTGGGTGGGAGTTCTGATGGTGGGAGTTGTGATCAGAACTCCCACCCATCTGACGAAGGAACAGCCTGTTCTGAAAGCTAGTGGCTTTTGCTACCAAATAAACCTGTTGGACTTTAACCTGGTGTTGTGAGACTTCTTACTGTGTTTACCCCAATCCAACGCCAGCATCTCCACATCATGACTACCAAGATGGCCAGCTCCT
Organism: Mustelus asterias; assembly: GCF_964213995.1. Classification (NCBI taxonomy): domain Eukaryota; kingdom Metazoa; phylum Chordata; class Chondrichthyes; order Carcharhiniformes; family Triakidae; genus Mustelus; species Mustelus asterias. The sequence continues at coordinate 58,957,051 of NC_135811.1, forward strand.
CCATCGCAGAGACAGAAAACTCCCACTCCTCTGCAATTTCCGTGGAGTCGGGCTAGGGTCGTGGACCCAGGATTGCACGAGGAGATCTTTTAAAAGATGAATTCAAAAAGTCTCCCTCATGTCTCCAAAATATGGCCCCGCATCCCCCATCATCTCATGATCCCCCATGAACCTTTGCCAGGCTATGCCCTTCCACTACTCCCTATGGCTCCTCATGCTAAGATATAGCAGACATGTTCATGCCCATACACAGTATAGAACTAACAAACACTTTCATGACAGTATGATGTGTTTGAAAATGAACTGTACAAAAGGTCATCCATTCAATTTTTTCCACAATGATAAAGAAACTCACCTCACTACGTGGCAATAAAAGTATTGATCATCCAGATCCTTTAACGTATTAATACTAGAAATGGCAAGCCCTTGAAATCATTTAACATTATGTTAATAAACGTTGTGAAATTGACAGCATAGATCAGCGAGCCAGAACTGTCAATTAAGCCATGTTTTCTCTGGGACTCAGGTGTTTCAACAAGAGAAGCATTTCTCAAACTGGGTTCTGCAGAAACCCAGAGTTCCATACGGGGCATCCAGTGATTCCTGTCTGGCCATTGTTAATTTACAAAAAGCTGCCCTTCCAGCTTGTCCAATTTCCACACTGCATTGGCTGCTGATAGACGCACTTGTCAACCTACCAGCATCCAAAGCACTAAGAAACTGGCCTCTGATTTGATGAGTTAGAAATAGCAGCTAAGTGAGTATTCAAATCCTAAACGAGGGCGAGAGTGAAGACAAGCAGCAGCGGAGTGAGGGAGGAAGTGCCATGGGCCAGGAGGTATCGAGTAGCCGAGGAACAAGGGAAAGAAAGATGAGTGTGCGTGGAAGAGAGAGAGGTGAGTGTGTGTGAAAGAGAGGGAGGTGAGTGTGTGTGTGATGGAGAGGGATATGTGTCTGCGTGTAAGAAAGAGAGTCATGATGTGGAGATGCCGGCGTTGGACTGGGGTGGGCACAGTAAGAAGTTTAACAACACCAGGTTAAAGTCCAACAGGTTTATTTGGTAGCAAAAGCCACAAGCTTTCGGAGCCTTAAGCTCCTTCTTCAGGTGAGTGGGAATTCTGTTCACAAACAGGGCATATGAAGACACAAACTCAATTTACAGAATAATGGTTGGAATGCGAATACTTACAGCTAATCAAGTCTTAAAGGTACAAACAATGTGAGTGGAGAGAGCACCAAGACAGGTCAAAGAGATGTGTATTGTCTCCAGACAGGACAGCCAGTGAGACTCTGCAAGTCCAGGCAAGCTGTGGGGATTACTGATAGTGTGACATGAACCCAATATCCCGGTTGAGGCCGTCCTCATGTGTGCGGAACTTTGCTATCAGTTTCTGCTCAGCGACTCTGCGCCATCGTGTGTCCTGAAGGCCGCCTTGGAGAACGCTTACCCGAATATCAGAGGCCGAATGCCCGTGACCGCTTTTGCTACCAAATAAACCTGTTGGACTTTAACCTGGTGTTGTCAAACTTCTTACTGTGAGAAAGAGAGACAGAGACAGAGCGAGAGCGAGAGTGCTTGTGTGTGAGGGTGTGTGTGTCGAATATTAAATCCGTCAGTACTCTTGGGAGGTCAAAAGAGTTCTGTGGTTTGAAAAATTTGGAAAACACTGAACAAGAGCAACATATTTCTGGGCTCCCAGCCAAGCCTCATTATGAATGCTTGTTTGATCTGATTCTAGCCCGTACCCGCTGCCCAGCAGCGAGTAGCCCACTTTTCTGAGAGATTTCACCCGAGGTGGGTGGGAATTTTCCAGATTCCGGTTAGCCCCCTCAGTGGTGTAAATTGAGCCCAGACCATTACCCTGAATAATCACTCTGGAAGCTGAATAAAGATTTAGGGCGGGCTTCTCCCCCAAAAATTCCAAGTGTCGTATTTGCATAATAACTGGAGTAAATCCCGCTGCTTTTTTCAAAATCAATCTCCCACACTCTGTGCATCACCAAGAGCCCTACCGGGAATCATGCTAAAAATCAATGAGTGGGGTCTATTCCCGCTGGAGAGGCCGGCAGCATAGCGCTGAGTGCGCCACTGCACATGCGCCAACTTGTCAGCGCTGAGATCGGCACATACGCAGTAACCCTGCACTGCCGGCCTCCCGATCCCGATCGCGCGGCCAGTCCCGCGACTCCGCATCACTGCCCCTCCAACGCCCCTCCCGCCCACCCCTAGATCACTGGCCAGCCCGACACCCCCCCCCCTAACCCGCCCACCTCGATCTCCGCCCAGGCAGTCCTAATCTCTCGATCACCCCACCGCCCCCCCCTAACCCCAATCCCGACCACCTCCCTCACCCTGATGGCCAGCCCCAAGCGCTGGCCTCTTTCCCTCTGTCACCAATCCTGATTGCAGAGTGGTAGCGGAAGCCCCCACCCTCACCCCACCGATCTCCCCCCAGAGGCCCCGCCCCCCAGAGCCCTCCCCCTGAGGCCCCGCCCCATTAGGCCCTGCCCCCTTGGCACTGCCTGATGTCCAGTGGGCTGTGCCAGGGTGCCCCTTATCCCAGGCCTCTGAGAGGCCGCCATGCCCCCCCCCCCTTTACTCCAATGGGGTTGGGCCGCCAGCTAGAGGGGAGCTGTTGCAAACCCCACTGGAGTAAAACCGGTGGGAGTGGGGGGGAGAGAGATGTCCCAGGCCAGCTAATGAAATGCAAATTGTGAGGCTGTTACACACCCTCCAGTCTAGCAGCACAATGGGCTGGGAGAATCACCCCTTAGATTGAAGAAGTAGGTCAGAACTCCCAGAGCATAACAGTATCACTCTGTGCCTGTAATCTATACAACTCCTAAATGCATATAAAATCTGTTTACCACTGGAGCCTACTGGAGAGGAAACAATGTAAGTCTAAGGGGCAGCTCTATGACATACAAGGATGGCATGGTGGCACAGTGGTTAGCACGGCTACCTCATAGCACCAGGGACCCGGGTTCAATTCTGGCATCGGGTGACTATCTGTGTGGAGTTTGCATGTTCTCTCCGTGTCTGTGTGGGTTTCCTCCGGGTGCTCCGGTTTCCTCCCATAGTCCAAAGACGTGTAGGCTAGGTGGATTGGCCATGCTAAACTGCTCCTTCGTTTCAGGTGGTCCTCGCAGGGTATATACGTGGGGTTATGGGGATAGAGCCTGGAAGTAATTGATGTAATTGGGCTGAATGGCCTCCTTCTGTACTGTAGGGATTCTATGATTCCATACCAAGATTTATTTTTAGATTAGCGACAACCAGATTGGCTGTTTGCAGAGCAGCTGTCCAGCTGACTCAGTATAAATAGAACATAGAACATAGAAAGCCACAGCACAAACAGGTCCTTCGGCCCACAAGTTGCGCTGATCATATCCCTACCTCTAGGCCTATCTATAGCCCTCAATCCCATTAAATCCCATGTACTCATCCAGAAGTCTCTTAAAAGACCCCAACGAGTTTGCCTCCACCACCACCGACGTCAGCCGATTCCACTCACCCACCACCCTCTGAGTGAAAAACTTACCCCTGACATCTCCTCTGTACCTACCCCCCAGCACCTTAAACCTGTGTCCTCTCGTAGCAACCATTTCAGCCCTTGGAAATAGCCTCTGAGAGTCTACCCTATCCAGACCTCTCAACATCTTGTAAACCTCTATCAGGTCACCTCTCATCCTTCGTCTCTCCAGGGAGAAGAGACCAAGCTCCCTCAACCTATCCTCATAAGGCATGCCCCCCAATCCAGGCAACATCCTTGTAAATCTCCTCTGCACCCTTTCAATGGCTTCAACATCTTTCCTGTAATGAGGTGACCAGAACTGCGCGCAGTACTCCAAGTGGGGTCTAACCAGGGTCCTATAAAGCTGCAGCATTATCTCCCGACTCCTAAACTCAATCCCTCGATTAATGAAGGCTAGTACGCCGTACGCCTTCTTGACCGCATCCTCCACCTGCGAGGCCGATTTAAGAGTCCTATGGACCCGGACCCCAAGGTCCTTCTGATCCTCTACACTGCTAAGAATGGTGCCCTTCATATTATACTGCTGCTTCATCCCATTGGATCTGCCAAAATGGATCACTACACACTTATCCGGGTTGCATTCTATCTATGTCTCGCTGCAACTTCTGACATCCCTCCAAACTATCCACAACACCACCTACCTTGGTGTCGTCAGCAAACTTACCAACCCATCCCTCCACTTCCTCATCCAGGTCATTTATGAAAATGACAAACAGCAAGGGTCCCAGAACAGATCCCTGGGGCACTCCACTGGTCACTGACCTCCATGCAGAGAAAGACCCCTCCACAGCCACTCTCTGCCTTCTGCAGGCAAGCCAGTTCTGGATCCACAAGGCAACAGCCCCTTGGATCCCATGCCCTCTCACTTTCTCAAGAAGTCTTGCATGGGGGACCTTATCGAACGCCTTGCTGAAGTCCATATAGACCACATCCACCGCTCTTCCTTCGTCAATGTGTTTGGTCACATTTTCAAAGAACTCAACCAGGCTCGTAAGGCACGACCTGCCCTTGACAAAGCCGTGCTGACTACTTTTGATCATACTAAACTTCTCTAGATGATCATAAATCCTGTCTCTCAGGGTCCTCTCCATCAACTTACCAAACTGAGGTTAGACTCACCGGTCGGTAATTTCCCGGGCTGTCCCTGTTCCCTTTCTTGAATATAGGGACCACATCTGCAATCCTCCAATCCTCCGGAACCTCTCCCGTCTCCATCGACGATGCAAAGATCATCGCCAAAGGCTCCGCAATCTCCTCCCTCGCCTCCCACAGTAACCTGGGGTACATCCCATCCGGTCCCGGCGACTTACCAACCTTGATGCCATTCAATAGTTCCAACACATCCTCTTTCTTTATGTCCACATGCTCGATCCTTTCTGTCCACCGCAAACCAGCAGTACAACCACCCAGATCCCTTTCCACCGTGAATACCGAGGTAAAGTATTCATTAAGCACCTCCGCCATTTCTAACGGTTCCGCACAAACTTTTCCCCCTTCACCTTTTAAGGGTCCTATGCCTTCACATCTCATCCTTTTACTCTTGACATATTTGTAGAAAGCCTTGGGATTCTCCTTAATCTTACCCGCCAAGGTCTTCTCATGACCCCTCCTCGCTCTCCTAATTTCCTTCTTAAGCTCCTTCCTACATCCCGTATACTCCTCTAAATCCTTAACACCTCCTAGCTCTCTGAACCTTCTGTACGCCTCTCTTTTCTTATTCACCAGGTTCATCACAACCTTCGTGCACCACGGTTCCCGTACCCTACCAACACCCCCCTGTCTCATCGGAACGTTGTCATGCAGAGCATAAATAAGAAGGTGTTGGGAATTGTGGGAGCTTGGAATGGCCCAGGGTGAGGCCTCAAGTGTTGGAGTAATGAAATTTCTTTATTAAACCTTTTTCTTCGATTTATCTGTTGGAATAAATTTTGTTTTATTGCCTATAACGGAAGAATACCTTCTGCTGGGTGAACAACCCTCACCCTTGTTTCAGATCTTTGCTTCCCTTGTGTTTGAAACTGCCTCTAATACCAAACCCTCGGGACCAGCTACCTGCACCTCTCTAATTCTGATTTCTTGTATGCCCCCAGTTTTAATCCCTCCACCACTAATGGCTGTGCCTTCAGCTGCCAAGGCTCCAACCTCTGGAATTCCCTCCCTTGGCTGCTCTGCCTCCCTTTGCTTCTTTTAAAAAAAACTTTTACTCCATTTTTAGCGTTACAAAGCCAACGCTCAGAGTGGACCGGGTTCCTTACTTGCTCCAAAAACCAAATTCAATCCAGTTGAATCCAATTCATGGTCCCCACAAGAGAGACAAACAAGATCCAAGCTGACAAGATAAAGGGGCCGATTTTACCAAATCAGCTCTAAGTGCCGGGTCCAGTCGTAAATCAGACCAGCGCCCGGCAACCACGCTCCAGCGCCCCCATACGCCATTTTTTCGGCGCGGGTCCAGTGGGCGGGGCCTAGCACATTTGCATCTGTCGGAGCGCCGAACAGCGCATGCGCAGTACGGGGCCAACTGCACTCAGCGCGCCCGAGCGCGAATGTCAAAGGCAGCGCTGACAGCACTGCTGTCTTTCCCTGGTGGGGGGGAGGGGTGGGGGGGGTGGGATGTGATGTCTCTTCCCTGGGGGGGGTGGGATGGGATCTTACGTCTGTTCCCTGAGGGGAGGGGGGTGGGGGGGGATGTGACGTCTCTTCCCTGAGGGGGGGGGGGGGATGTGACGTCTCCGCCCCCTTCAGGGGCAGAGACGCCACATCCCCCCCCCCCCCCCACCCACCCCCCTTCAGGGAAGAGATGTCACATACCCCCCCTACCCCCCCTCCCCCGCCTCAGGGAAGAGATGTCACATCCCCCCACTACCCCCCCCCCCCCGCCCCCCCCCCCCCCCAGTGAAGAGACATCATCCTACCCATCAGGACCCCCGGAGCAAGGCCAGGATCCAGGATCGCAAGATGCTTTCGATGGACACCAGCGATCAAGATAGGTCGGGGGCCCGGGGGGTCCGATCCCGGGGGGGGGCTGCTGGCGGGGCCTGCGTCCCAGGGTGGTCCGATCGAGGGGGGTGGGGGGGCGGTGGGCTGCCGGGGGGGTTCACGGGGTCAGTCTGAGAAGGGAGGTCGGGGGCGATTCGGCGGTTCAGTTGCTGAGTTGAAGCCCTATCGGACTTGAATTCAGCAACACGGTAAATGCGCGGGCCCCGATCGGATCGGAGCCTCGTAAAGTGGGAATCCTTGAGTAAGTTGGGCGCGGGCTTCATTATGCCGATTTAAATGCATGCAAATGCATTTAAATCGGCCCGCTGGCCGATTCAGGCACACGCCGGATCGGCACCCGGATCGGCCATTGGCGCGATTGGCCTTGGGTCAGGTCTGGACCGCGTTTTAGGCCCGACGTCCAACTTTACCATGATTTCGAGCCCGCTTTTTGGTAAAATCGGGCCCAAAGTATTGCACTGCATCTTGGGCTGAAGGTGATGCTCTAATCTCTTTGACCAAACCATTGCTCACTTTCCCTGATAACTCCTTTTGTGGCTGTGACAATGTTTTGGATAACACTCCTTGTGAAACATTGACCTGTTTTACTGTACTCAAGACCCAATATAAATGTACGTAATGGGAGCATCGGAAAAAGTAGCTGAGGAGTTGCAAAGACAGAGAGGAAATGTGGTGAGGTGAGTGATGGAGGTGGGACTGCCTGGGTGGAGACCCAAGACCAGATAGAAAGAATCTTTGGCAAGGGGTTTAGACACAGTGGGCTTGGAAAGAGGAATGGGTGACTGACAGGAGGCGAGGGACAAGGCTGATCCACCAACATTGTGACGACCTCAAGTAAAATGGAAGAAGCTGAAAGAAGGAGAAGATAAAATGTAAGTTGTTTTTGTTGTTGTTGCCATTGAGATTTAGGCACACTGCCTAATCCTACCAAACAACAGCAGAACCTTTAACTCAGCACGTACGACTCCACGGCAGCTGGCAAGCTTTTAGGAATTTGATTGTGCCAAATCAAATTGGAGTGGTTGGATAAAGGCCAGCATCAGGCAGTCACATCATTAATCCCAACACAACCAACTGGAGAAGCACCTTTCTTACCCGAGATGATGAGGAAGTCATCAGTGCTGGTGATGTTGCCAGTGAGGAGGTGTATGTGGCTCTCCCAGGCCTTCTTGTACATCTCCATGTCGCTTCTGATACTTTGATCTTTTGGGATGAAGCTAAAGCTAGTGCAGCATTGATGACCTATGGCGATCAGAGAGAACCCATCTTCGTGAGTTACACTTCATACCAGCAGGGTGATAGGCAAGTCCTATCCTAATGTAGAAAAGGATGAAACTGCAAGTCTAATGCAGTATTTACATCTATATTTTCATATCCATCTGAGCAAATCTCCTGGACTGAGTTTATTGAGAGGTGAGTTTATTCAATGGCTAAAAGCAAAATACTGCGGATGCTGGAACCTGAAACAAAAACACAAAATGCTGGAAAATCTAAGTAGGTCTGGCAGCATCTGTGGGGAGAGAATAGATGTGGAGATGCCGGCTTTGGACTGGGGTAAACACAATAAGAAGTCTCACAACACCAGGTTAAAGTCCAACAGGTTTATTTGGTAGCACAAGCCATGAGCTTTCGGAGCGCTGCTCCTTCATCAGGTGAGTGGGATTTCAGTTCACAAACAGGGCACAAAGACACAAACTCAATTTACAAGATAATGGTTGGAATGCGAGTCTTTACAGGTAATCAAGTCTTAAAGGTGCAGACAATGTGAGTGGAGAGAGGGTTAAGCACAGGTTAAAGAGATGTGTATTGTCTCCAGCCAGGATAATTAGTGAGATTTTGCAAGCCCAGGCAAGTCATGGGGGTTACAGATAGTGTGACATGAACTCAAGATCCCAGTTGAGGCCGTCCTCATGTGTGCGGAACTTGGCTGTCAGTCTCTGCTCAGCGACTCTGCAGGAAAGGATGTCCCGAGGCATGGTACATTGGGGAGACCATGCAGACGCTACAACAACAGATGAATGAACACCGCTCGACAATCACCAGGCAGGAGTGTTCTCTTCCTGTTGGGGAACACTTCAGCGGTCACGGGCATTCAGCCTCTGATCTTTGGGTAAGCATTCTCCCAAGCGGCCTTCATGACACACGACAGCACAGAGTCGCTGAGCAGAGACTGATAGCCAGGTTCCACACACATGAGGATGGCCTCAACCGGGATCTTGTGTTCATGTCACATTATCTGTAACCTCCACGACTTGCCTGGGCTTGCAAAATCTCACTAACTGTCCTGGTTGGAGACAATACACATCTCTTTAACCTGTGCTTAACTCTCTCTCCACTCACATTGTCTGTACCTTTAAGACTTGATTACCTGTAAAGACTCGCATTCCAACCATTATCTTGTAAATTGAGTTTGTGTTTTTATATGCCCTGTTTGTGAACAGAACTCCCACTTACCTGACGAAGGAGCAGCGCTCCGAAAGCTAGTGGATTTTGCTACCAAATAAACCTGTTGGACTTTAACCTGGGGTTGTGAGACTTCTTACTGTGTTTAACCCATACACCCCAGACATACTGTCTTCCACCTTCTTCCATCGGGAAAAAGTCTGAGGTCATGTACCAAACAACTCAAGAACGGCTTCTTCCCTGCTGCTGTCGGACTTTTGAATGGACCTACCTTATATTAAGTTGATCTTTCTCTACACCCTAGCTGTTACTGTAACACTACGTTCTGCACTCTCTCCTTTCCTTCTATCTATGTACTCAATGAACGGAATGCTTTGTCAGTATAGTATGCAACAAACAATACTTCTCACTTTATCCCAATACACATGACAATAATAAATCAAATCCAAATCTAACATACATATGTTGGGACACGAAGGGGCAATTTGGCATGGCTAATCTACCTAACCTGCACATGTTTGGACAGTGGGAGGAAATCGGAGCACGCGGAGGAAATCCACGCAGACAAAAGGGAGAACGTGCAAACTCCACACAGACAGTGACCCGAGGTCAGAATTGAACCCGGGTCCATGGTGTTGTGAGGCAGCAGTGCTAATAACGCTGCTGCCTCTGAATTCAGTCCTCAGAACGGAAGAGATTACGCTCAGCAATCTCTTCATTTTGCGGTCTTTCAATTTTGATTCCTCAGCTGCCGAAGACCTTTAGGCAGAGACACTGACTGTGCACACGACACTGCAAGGTATCACCCTAATGGTTACACAGACCAATTACCAGGTAATTACTACCAGAAATAGCTCTAACAGCTGCAGATTTAACAACTTTCCTCAGGCATTCATCTCTTGCAAGTAATTGGGCTACATTTTTGCAAAGTTCACCCACGATCTCTCGCTGCCAGATTTTAGAAAGCTTCTCTGTCTGGGTGTGCAGGCATTTCAGAACATTTTTGTTTAAAAAAAAGCCACGCATGACTGAAAATTAAGAGAATGTAACAAAAGGGCCTGATGTACCATCAGAGTAGAGTAAGGCTCAGTAAATAATGAGTATTAACAAACATCACAATAAATCATTGCACATGATCCCCTGTTCTATCCATTTGCTGGATGAATTAAGAAGCAGAGACCTGGTCAACAAAGAGAGGTTGTAATTAACGAGAAGGTGCAAATTCATCACATGTTTCTGAGAAATGTCATCAAATTAATATATGTAACATTTATTACATTAAATTGAAAAGCCATTTGAGAACAGCCATCTCAATGATTCTTGTTTTTATAAAGCAGTTTTCAATACGCACAGTTTTACTCTGGTGCCAAGTGTAATTATTTTAACAGCTAATGTAACGCAAGAAGCTATTAATAATATTAGGGCCCGTGTTTAAAGAGATGCCCTGTGTGTGATAGAGAGGTCGATAGCTCTTTTACAGCAATAGTCCCAGTCCTACCTCAACATCACCTTCCAAAACCAAACGTGTCCCTTCCCCCCCTCCTCCCCCGCCGCCTCACCAGCTTTTATTTGGAGTCTGTTTGGAAACCAGAAGACCACTGATTGGACCACGCATTTATTTTTGCAACTTGGTAAATTCACCTTTGACGCTGAGTAGCAGAATGCAGTGAATGATGAGCCATCCCAGGCCTGAAGCTGGGAGCGGGAGAGGGAGAAATCCACTTGGCTGTGCAGAGAGGCCAAAGTGAGTGTGTTTTCCTTCTGTTTAACTCCATGTTTGAGAAGCATCAACGCTGGACTTCAATCTGAACATGGGTGCAATTCTCCAAAAAAAATGACTAAGTATCATCCCCAACGGGAAAGCCAGTGCGATTCCCTCCAGGTCAGTTGGGATAATCTTGATTACAATCCTTCCTCATTTAGTCATTTCTTTGGGGAGGGGCGGGCTGATCTGTGCCGTGAATGAGGGAGTTGGGGCCCAAAGATGCCGGCAAGCCCAGCTCCTTAGTGATTGGGGCGTTGATTTTAAAGGGCGCCCCGATCTCAGATGAACTTTTAAGGCCCCCCACACCTGCCATTGCCGTCATCAGATTCCCCCCTCCCCACATGTGCGAATCTCCACTATGAGCATGCCTGTAGCCCCCACCCTCTTCATTCAGGCCCCGCCCCATGGCAGCGCCAGCCTCTCGAGATCCTCCAGCCATTTGTGACTGGGTGTGCAGGATTGGCCCCGATATCCAGCAACTTTTCTTCAACTTTCCATTGTGCAGGCATGCTACATGTCTTAAGGCACTGCATTGTTGCCATGACAATGCATTGGCCCTGTTGTCCATGAACAGTAAACCCCGAGCATGTTGCCCACACAAAATACCAGCTGAATGAATATAGACTCACATCTGTGGCTGCTGCTTTGGGGACTTGGGTAATGTCAGCATCTTCTCTCGTGTTCCTTTTTCTGATAAAGAATGATACAGCCCAGTTGTTGGCACAAGGAGGTACTGGGCCACATCCATCCTTAGACATTGACAGCAGGTAGCCATTTTGTCTTTGAAGAATCTCAGGGTTGGTTAGTAGTCACATGCAATACACTGTCAACAAGGGCAGGCATTGGCCTTGTGGTATTATCGCTAGACTATTAATCCAGAAACTCAGCTCATGTTCTAGGGACCCGGGTTCGAATCCCCAGTGTTCAGAAGAGGGTTGTGCAGGTTCAGAGCAAGTGGGGATACCCTAAGGTTTCATCAATACTGATGTTGGGAATCAGCACTCAATTCATAGCATTATGAGGGAAACAAGAGATCCTAGCTTATGGAACAGTGGCACAGGGTTAGCACTGCTGCCTCACAGCGCCAGGTGCCCGGGTTCAATTCCAGCCTTGGGTGATTGCCTGTGCAGAGTTTGCACATTCTTCCTGTTTGCATGGGTTTCCTCCAGGTGCTCCAGTTTCCACCCACACTCCAAAGATGTGTAGGTTATGTGGATTGGCCATGCTAAATTGCCTCTTTGTGTCCAAAAATGCACAGGTCATTCTGAAAGATGTGTTGGTTAGGTGCATTGACCCGAACAGGCGCCAGAGTGTGGTGACTAGGGGAATTTCACAGTAACTTCATTGCAGTGTTAATGTAAGCCTTACTTGTGACTAATAAATAAACTTTACTTTACCCTAGTTTAGGGGTATTAGCAGGGTAAATGTGTGAGGTTAAGGGGATAGTGTGGGGGAGTGGAGCTGGGCAAGATGCTCTTTCGGAGAGTTGGTGCAGACTTGATGGGTCAAATGGCCTCTTTCTGCGCTGTAGGGATTCTATGTATCTATATACGTATTGCTGGCTGCACGGAATTTACAGAAACATTTGGCACATTGATCAATTCCTGATCCAGTTGGACAATGTCATTAACATTTAGCCAGTAACACAGCTATCCAGTAGGTATATTTTACTTTGTGCATTAGGATAATTCACCAACCCATCCTTATAAAGGAGATGCTTTAGTTCAACAATATCTTTCCATGGGTGACTGTTATGAGGATGTCCTTTTTGGTCTAAAGGTACAATTTCTAAGTTTTCTTTTTTTGGTTGGATTTGAAAAAATAAACTAAAATCCTCTTCAGACAATGGAGACGGTATTACCATGCAAAGGTAGATCTGAGATTAAAATGCTGCTCTGAAACTAACTGCAAAAAATCAATTTGCTCTGTCTCTCTCTTTCTCTAAAGAGTATTGTGCTCAGATTTACAAAGTAACCATCCTGAGGAAAGAAATCGACTGAAAACCAGGATCTTTTGGGATAAAAACATGGAAATCTACTCCATACAATGATACCCAGGAGGGCAACTCAATAAGACAGCTTCAATGCCGAATCATCGCATCAAGATCAGCTAAACATTTACTCCTTTCTTTCATCTTCTTCACAAACTGTAAAAACAATCCGTAAGTCTATCCTCTCATCCTACCATCCGTACGAGTGGGTGTGCGGGCCCAAGCAAATATGTTTGACTCACGAATGGTGGTTGTGACTTACCAAGGGTGGAATTTTCCGGCTGTTCACGTCGGCAGGATTCTCTGGTCCCGCTGCAGCGAGCGCCAAATTCCCCGTCCTCACTCGCAGCGGCGGCGGCAGGACGTGAAGGGGCAGAAAAAAATCCAGCCCGTGTCCTTTTGTTAAGTTTGGTAAATAATTTAAATAAACCTATCTTGCTCCTTGTTTTACCAAAGAAAACGTGTCTGACTAATTCTTTACAATCTGAAAGTGTTAATCATGGGACTCCCGCTGTATTGACAAATAGAAGAATGAGGGGAGATCAAATTGAGGTATACAAGATGATAAAAGGTGTGGATAAAGTAGACGTGGAGTGGATGCTTCCTCTTGTGGGGCATTCTAGGACAAGAGGCCATCAGTCTCAGGATAAGAAGTAGCAAATTTAAAACAGAGTTGAGGAGAAACTACTTCTCCCAAGGGGTTGTGAATCTGTGGAAGTCGCTACCCCAAAGTGCGGTGCATGTTGGGACAGTGAGTAAATTTAAGGAGGCTTTAGACAGATTTTTAATTGGTAATGGGTTGAAGGGTTATGGGGAGAAGGCAGGAAAATGGGGATGAGGAGCATATCAGCCATGATTGAATGGCAGAGCAGACTTGATGGGCCAAATGGCCTAATTCTGCTCCTATACCTTATGAAGGTATGACAATGCACATCCTCCTTAATTCACAAAATAATCCGTTACGGTGATAGCGGGAGTGGGAGAGCCGTGGAGTAATTTTATCCCAGCACGTGACGGTGATGTGATGATGTAGGGTGGCTGGTTTCTGAGGGATGTTGGTGATGTTCTTGTTAAATTCTCCCATTCCCTCAAATACAAATCCCATAATCAGCCCCTACTGTGCTCAAATCCAAGCTAGTTCTACTGAGTAGCAGCGTACCGTGAACAACATGTGATTCTTTCATTGTGCACAACATAACATTCTCAGTTCGGTTAGGTACATGTGCGCCAAGAACAAGAACCCAACCGAAAGCGGGGACCTCTTTTCATCTCAAGACAGAACCAAAGAATCCAGCTGGATTCTTGAACCAGACTCCGCAAGCCAATTCTATTCATCAGCCATTGAGGGGGTCTGACCCTCAGGCAGCCAGAGCCCACATACTGTAAATCACCTTGTTGGCTACATAAACCAACATTACCTTTTCCTGGTTTGTATATAAGCACAAGCTTCACTATCTTGCTCATCTCGAAAGCAACATAATACATAGAAACATACAAAGAAAATAGAAGCAGGCCCTTCCAGCTTGCTCCGCCATCCATTATGATCAAAGCTGATCATGGAATTCAATTCCCTGATCTAACCTTCTCCCCAATATCCCATTAGCCCCGAGAGCTATATCTAATTTCCACTTGAAATCACACATTTTGGCCTCAACTACATTCTGTTTTAGTGAATTTCTACACATTCACCACACTCTGGGCGAAGAAATTTCTCCTCACCTCAGTCCTAAAGGGTTTACCCCTTATCCCCAAACTATGACCCCTAGTTCTGGATTCCCCCACCATTGGGAACATTCTTTCTGAATCTACCCTGTCGAACCCTGTTAGAATTTGATCTGTTCCTATGAGATTCCCTCTCACTCTTCATGTTTATCTACATTATACTGCATCTGCCATGCATTTGCCCACACACTCAGCCTGTCCAAATCACGCTGAAGCACCTCTGCATCCTCCTCACAGCTCACCCGCCCACCTAGCTTTGTATCATCCGCAAATTTGGAGATAATACATTGAGTTCCCTCTTCCAAATCATCAATATATAATGTGATCAGTTGGGGTCCTGGCACAGATCCCTGCGGAACCCCACTAGTCACTGACTGCCCATCAGAAAAAGACCCATTTATGACAATTCTTTGCTTCCTATGTGCTAACCAGCTCTCTACCATCTCAAGACACAACCTACAATCGCATGTGCTTTAACTTTAGATAGCGTACTGCTATATGAGACATTGTCAGAAACCTTCTGAAAGTCTAAATAAACGACATCCACAGGTTCTCCCTGGTCAACTCTACTAGTTATATCTTCAAAGAATTCCAGTAGATTTGTCAAACATGATTTCCCTTTTGTAAATCCATGCTGACTTTGTGTCACAGGTAATGTAACACAATCAATCTCTGATCTTGTTCATTCCAGTCCCACTGCCAGTGAGAATGGAGAATCTGGTGCTCAGCCAAAACTCCATTCACTGCAGTGGGACTGGAGAATTCCAGCCGCAGGCGAGGTTGGAGGTTTCCAGTACATAACTCCACTGTGTAAGAAAGAAACACTGTGGCACCTTTAACAAAGTCAGGCTGTCCCAGAGCGCTCTGCAGCCAGTGAAAAACTATTTGAAGTGGGATCACTGTTGTAATATAGGAAATACTTCAACAACTTTCATGTTAAGTTTATCAGGATCTCCACTCAACATGAACCCTGCTGTTATTCCACATGATCTTGCTTCAGCGCAATTTCTGTGTAAGTACGCAAAGGAGATATTGGAGAGGTTGATAGTGTGTGGGTCCAATCCTCTTTGTTTTACACACGGTCCAAGATAAATATAGAAACTATTATAGAAAACAATCGTACAATCACTTGGGAAGTCGTGATGTACCAACAGTGATTTAAACTCAGAAACAATTAATTGGGTGTAAAACACATTGGAACAAGCTGAAAACAGAAAATATTCAATAAAAGACAAGTTATTTTTGTTTCTTAATCTCGAATGATTAATTCTGGAAAGTAAAACTGGTAAGTTCTCCCTGTTTTTGGTGAAAGTTATTGAGAAGCAAGTACAATGTTGAATTATCCTTCCTGCTCTGTGATGGCACTCACTCAGCAACATTTCTGATAGAAACTTTGGAGAACCAACACATTTATTGCCAGAACAAAAAAATCAGCATCCAGTCAGTAATATCAGCGTCAGGTCAACAGTATCAGCATTCATAAGAACATAAGGATTTAAGAACTAAAAGCAGGAGGAGGCCATCTGGCCCCTCGAGCCTGCTCCGCCATTCAATAAGATCATGGCTGATCTTTTCATGGACTGAGCTCCACTTACCCACCCGCTCACCATAACCCTTAATTCCTTTACTGTTCAAAAATGTATCTACCTTTGCTTTAAAAACATTCAATGAGGTAGCCTCAACTGCTTCACTGGGCAGGGAATTCCATGAATTCATAACCCTTCGGGTGAAGAAGTTCCTCCTCAACTCAGTCCTAAATCTGCTCCTCCTTATTTTGAGGCCATGCCCCCTAGTTCTAGTTTCACCCGCCAGTGGAAACAATCTCTCTGCTTCTATCTTAGCTATTCCCTTCATAATCTTATACGTTTCTATAAGATCCCCCCCTCATTCTTCTAAATTCGAATGGGCGTCGCATCAACAGCATCAGCATTGCATCAATTCTCTGATCAATAGTATCGGAGTCTGGTCAGCGCAAAGCATCATTTCCAAATATAAATCATTTGAGATTCCTGTTGGAGATTTTCCTTCAATCCTGTAAATTCACTGGAAATTCAGGAACTTGATGAATCTGTATAATCAATAGATCAGGAGAATCCCTGCAAATATTCTACAACAAAATATTCTACAAGGAGAGGCTGGATAGACTGGGACTTTTTTCTCTGAAGCGTAGGAGGCTGAGGGGTGATCTTATAGAGGTCTATAAAATAATGAGGGGCATGTTTAGCTAGATAATCAATATTTTTCCCAAAGGTAGGGGAGTCTAAAACTAGAGGGCATAGGTTTAAGGTGAGAGGGGAGAGATACAAAAGGGTCCAGAGGGGCAATTTTTTCACACAGAGGGTGGTGAGTGTCTGGAACAAGCTGCCAGAGGTAGTAGTAGAGGTGGGTACAATTTTGTCTTTTAAAAAGCATTTGGACAGTTGCATGGGTAAGATGAGTATAGAGGGATATGGGCCAAACGCAGGCAATTGGGACTAGCTTTGTGGTTTAAAAAAAAGGGCGGCATGGACCAGTTGGGCTAAAGGGCCTGCTTCCATGCTGTAAGCCTCTGTGACTCTATGGGTTGTCCTTGTGAAACCTGAACCTTCCTGCGATGGCTAATGTTTTTGGTGAATAGTTGCCCTGCAATATTTTCACAATTTCATCATAGGTTTTTGTGCCTATTCTGGCTGTTCAGACTCCTAAAGAGGTCACGTGTTTTAACCCCATTACGCTCAGGAAAGTTGGAACTACCCGCTACTATCTTGTTCACTTAGATAAAATAGTCAAATCTCCCTGTATTTGAGCTCCATCACTTTGTATTCTCATCAAACAGTCCAAAAACTCTGCCATTTTTCCCAATGGGCGGACCTGCACATGCACAATGTGCCACTAATTTTCACCCTATTAAAGAAAGGATATTATTAAACTAGAAAGAGTGCAGAAACGATTTACTAGGATGCTAACGGGGCATGATGGTTTGAGTTATAAGGAGAGGCTGGATAGACTGGGATTTTTTTCTCTGGAGCATAGTAGGCTAAGGGGGGATCTTATAGAGGTCTATAAAATAATGAAGGGCATTGATAAGGTAGATAGTCAACAACTTTTCCCAAAGGTAGGGGAGACTAAAACTAGAGGGCATAGGTTTAAGATGAGAGGGGAGAGATACAAAAGGGTCCAGAGGGGCAATTTTTTCAGACAGAGGGTGATGAGTGTCTGGAATGAGCTGCCAGAGGTAGTAGTAGAGGCGGGTACAATTTTGTCTTTTAAAAAGCATTCAGATAGTTACATGGGTAAGATGGGTATAGAGGGATATGTGCCAAATGCGCGCAATTGGTACTAGCTTAATGGTAAAAACCGGGCAGCATGGACAAGTTGGGCCGAAGGGCCTGTTTCCATGCTGCAAATCTCTGTGACTCTATAACAATATCACAGTTCTGAGGAACATAGGAACATCCAATGCGTAGGCCATTCATTGCATTTTTATGAAGTAGAATGACCAACACCGCTGTTGTAAATTAACTCTATTACATATTTTCACAACTTGATCATTCAACTGCAAGGCAGCCTTTTTACAACCTTCTTTAACATGTGTTCTCCAACCTTTGACCCCTAGGTCAGGCGACCCCATGTAGTACAGGGTGTACTGTATTGTAGTTAATACTGGAGTCAACCACCAAATCACCCTATTATCATGACATTTCCTGTTTTGAAACAAAAACACTTCAGATTAGTTTATGTCGGAACAAAATACTGTTGGCTGTGTGTAAGGCTCACTTAGATGGGGGTGGCAGTGGTGCAGTGGTATTGTCGCTGGACTAGTAATCCAGAGACTCAGGATAATGTTCTGGGACCCGGATTAAAAATCTCATCACTGCAGAGGTGAAATTTAAATTCAATAAAAATCTGGAATTAAAAGTCTAATGAAGATCATGAAACTATTGTTGATTGTTGTAAAAACCCATCTGGTTCACTAATGTCCTTTAGGGAAGGAAATTTGCTAACCTTACCTGGTGTGGCCTACATGTGACTCCAAATCCACGGCAATGTGGTTGACTCTTAACTGCCCCTTCAAGGGCAATTAGCGATGGGCAATAAATGCTGGCTGGTCTAGCCAGTGATGTCAATGTCCCATGAATGAATTTTTAAAAAGTGTACAAAGTCTCTAATCTATTCTTTTACACTCTGTGGGCCCGATTTTACCATTCGGAGTCTAAGGGCCGGATCCAGGCGTAATGCAGATCTGAGCCTGGAATCCTCTTTCCAGCGCGCCCATATGCTTTTTGCCGGCTCCAGTCCGATCCGCGCAGTGGGTGGGACTTAGCGCTGCCGGAACGATCGGAGATCTGAACTGTGCATGCGCAGTTCGACAAAAGATCTGAAGCAGCGCGCCCTGGCGCGAAAGAAAAAACAGCAGAGAGAGCAGAGGGGGGGGGGGGGCAAGGATGGGGGGTTGGGAGAATCTTGCAAACTGAAAATAATGTAGCATCTTCTTTGTGCTGCCTAATTATCAATGGGAAAGGTAATTAAACTACAGTGTCCTAGTGAGCAATTAGTGACCTGTATAATACATTTGTGATCTGTAACTGGATTGTTGATGTCCCTGTAGCCATGAGCCAGGTGCTCAAATGTTCAGAGTCATGTGGTGAACTTGGAAGAATCGTCCCCATGGTGGAACTTGGTTGGAAATAAGATTCAAGGAGATTACTAAATCTGGGAAATCAACCATAGTGAAAAGAAGTTTGTATTGGCAACTCTTCTCGCACATTCCATGGCAGATGTGCCCCTACTTATGAATGTGATTTGCATGGGCAACGTTGGGTGCAGCTAATCTGCCCCTGGAGCAGCCTTGGATCCTTTCTTTCATCTTGTTTTCATCTGAACATTGCACAGAATTAGAGGAATTCCCTTAGGAAGATAATGTCAAAATTATAATCGCAGGAACTAAAAACCTGACAGTCAAATATTTGGGAAATATTTCAAAAAAAAATGTCCCCCATCCATATTTTGAAATATTTTCCCAAATTTTTGGGAACATCAACAATCCAGTTACAGATCACAAATGTATTATACAGGTCACTAATTGCTCACTAGGACACTGTAGTTTAATTACCTTTCCCATAGATAATTAGGCAGCACAAAGAGGATGCGACATTATTTTCAGTTTGCAAGATTCTCCCAAGTCCATCCTCCCCCCATCCTCCCCCCACCCAACCAGAGATCCATCTGAGCCCGCCCCCTCCTCCGGCAGATGCCAGCGGAAGGCCAGGAAGATGCTGCAGGCTCTTGAAGGATTGCTGGCCGGAAGGATGGTGGAGGGAGATCAGCGATCGAGGTAGGTTGGGGTGTGCTCTGCTGAGGGGGGCCTGCCTCCCAGGGGGGTCTGATCCCGGGGGAGGGGTGTCTGCCGGAGGGGGGGGCCTGCCTCCCAGGGGGGTCTGATCCGGGGGGGGGGTCTGCCAGGGTGGTTAGCGGGGGGGTCTGCGAAGGATGGTTGAGGAGGATGGGCTTTGGAGGTTCCCCTGCAGAATAGAAATCCTGCAGGTCGCTTACAGCGTGGATCCAGAACGGACCAGAAGACGGTAGAGTGGGATTTGGCGGTAGAGTTGGGCGTGCGGTTCATTAAGTCGATTTAAATGCATGCAAATACATTTAAATCATCGGGCCGCCCGATTCGGGCGCAGACCGGACCCGCGCCCGAATCGGGTGTCGGTAAAACGGGCGCGAATATTTGGTAAAATCGGGCCCTGTATCTCTGTGATTCTTTCACAACTCTTCCACCGAATGTTCTGAAGGGTGACAGAGATGATTGCGGAGGAAAGAGGCCTTCTCCAGCTGTGTGTCACTTCCACTCCAGGCTTTGTCTGGTTAACTATGGCTTCACTGGTGGATTCTGGTTTTTGATCTTTAGCAGGGCTGCTCTAAGAACTCCGTAGAAATTTCTGGTTTCTCCTGTGTTGTTGTCCATTTAGATTCTGCACAATGTGAAACCTTGATTCTCCTGAGATCCCTGTGACAACAGCAGGTTTCCAGTGTTCATCCGGCAGTAAATATACTCCTGTAGCAAGCAATAAAAGAACTAACTTCACAAAGTAAATCAAAGAAAAGGCTTAACTAGGGATGGATAATAAATGCTGGCCAGCCCAGCGACACTCCATGTCTCACGAATGAATAAAGAAGAGTGGAATAAAGAAACTGCATTACACTAACACTTGGGACACGCCCTGGGCCACAACTGCTCCCCACAATCCCCGTCTGCTTTCTATTTATACAGGGTCAGCTGACCACCACACCACTTTGCCATTGGTTATATTGTCTACCAGGTCAGCTGACCCTCACAGCATATTACCATTGGTTATACTGTAACATCCAGTTCCCTTCCGACTGAATCCTCACTGTCTCTCCCATGTTCAGTTCAGAGCAAGCTCAGGCTCCTCGATCACAGTACAGTTTCTGCTTCTGCCGCCTCAGTTTGAACAGGTCCTGCAGGTCCTGACTTTGGGGCGAAGTTGGAAGTTGAGAGAAACTTAGAAGATAGGAGCGGGAGAAGGCCATTCGGCCCTTCGAGCCTGCTCCGCCATTCATCATGATCATGGCTGGTCGTCCAACTCAATAGCCTAATCCTGCTTACTCTCCATAACCTTTGATCCCATTCGCCCCAAGTGCTATATCCAGCTACCTCTTCAATACATTCAATGTTTTGTCATCAACTACTTCCTGTGGTAATGAATTCCACAGGCTCACCACTCTTTGGGTGAAGAAATGTCTCCTCATCTCCGTCCTAAGTGGTCTACCCCGAATCCTCAGACTGTGACCCCCACCGTCGGGAATATCCTCCCTGCATCTACCCTGTCTAGTCCTGTTAGAAGTTTATAAGTCTCTATGAGATTCCCCCCTCATTCATCTAAACTCCAGCAGAAACAATCCTAACCTAGTCAATCTCTCCTCATACATCAGTCCTGCCATCCCCGGAATCAGCCTGGTAAACCTTAGTTCTTGGCCTACTTCCCATCAGGAGCTGTGCTGGAGATAGAACATAGAACAGTACAGCACAGAACAGGCCCTTCGGCCCACGATGTTGTGCCGAGCTTTATCTGAAACCAAGATCAAGCTATCCCACTCCCTATCATGCTGGTGTGCTCCATGTGCCTATCCAATAACCGCTTAAATGTTCCTAAAGTGTCTGACTCCACTATCACTGCAGGCAGTCCATTCCACACCCCAACCACTCTCTGCGTAAAGAACCTACCTCTGATATCCTTCCTATATCTCCCACCACGAACCCTATAGTTATGCCCCCTTGTAATAGCTCCATCCACCCGAGGAAATAGTCTTTGAACGTTCACTCTATCTATCCCCTTCATCATTTTATAAACCTCTATTAAGTCTCCCCTCAGCCTCCTCCACTCCAGAGAGAACAGCCCTAGCTCCCTCAACCTTTCCTCATAAGACCTACCCTCCAAACCAGGCAGCATCCTGGTAAATCTCCTCTGCACTCTTTCCAGCACTTCCACATCCTTTTTATAGTGAGGTGACCAGAACTGCACACAATATTCCAAATGTGGTCTCACCAAGGTCCTGTACAGTTGCAGCATAACCCCACGGCTCTTAAACTCCAACCCCCTGTTAATAAAAGCTAACACACTATAGGCCTTCTTCACAGCTCTATTCACTTGAGTGGCAACCTTTAGAGATCTGGGGATATGAACCCCAAGATCTCTCTGTTCCTCCACAGTCTTCAGAACCCTACCTTTGACCCTGTAATCCACATTTAAATTAGTCCTACCAAAATGAATCACCTCACATTTATCAGGGTTAAACTCCATTTGCCATTTTTCAGCCCAGCTTTGCATCCTATCTATGTCTCTTTGCAGCCTACAACAGCCCTCCACCTCATCCACTACTCCACCAATCTTGGTGTCATCAGCAAATTTACTGATCCACCCTTCAGCCCCCTCCTCTAAGTCATTAATAAAAATCACAAAGAGCAGAGGACCAAGCACTGATCCCTGCAGCACTCCGCTAGCAACCTGCCTCCAATCCGAAAATTTTCCATCGACCACCACCCTCTGTCTTCGATCAGACAGCCAGTTACCTATCCAATCGGCCAACTTTCCCTCTTTCCCACACCTCCTCACTTTCATCATAAGCCGACCATGGGGGACCTTATCAAACGCCTTACTAAAATCCATGTATATGACATCAACTGCTCTACCTTCATCAACACACCTAGTTACCTCCTCAAAAAATTCTATCAAATTTGTGAGGCACAACTTGCCCTTCACAAATCCATGCTGACTATCCCGGATTAATCCGCATCTTTCTAAATGGTCGTAAATCCCATCTCTAAGGACCTTTTCCATCGATTTACCAACCACCGAAGTAAGACTAACCGGTCTATAATTACCAGGGTCATTTCTATTCCCTTTCTTAAACAGAGGAACAACATTCGCCATTCTCCAGTCCTCTGGCACCCTCCCCGTGGACAGCGAGGACCCAAAGATCAAAGCCAAAGGCTCTGCAATCTCATCCCTTGCCTCCCAAAGAATCCTAGGATACATTTCATCAGGCCCAGGGGACTTATCGACCTTCAGTTTATTCAAAACTGCCAGGACATCCTCCCTCCGAACATCTATTTCCTCCAGCCTATTAGCCTGTAACACCTTCTCTTCCTCAAAAACATGGCCCCTCTCCTTGGTGAACACTGAAGAAAAGTATTCATTCATCACCTCGCCTATCTCTACACAAGTTCCCACTACTGTCCTTGACCGGCCCTAACCTCACCCTGGTCATTCTTTTATTCCTCACATAAGAGTAAAAAGCCTTGGGGTTTTCCTTGATCCGACCCGCCAAGGACTTCTCGTGTCCCCTCCAAGCTCTCCTAAGCCCCTTTTTCAGCTCATTCCTTGCTAACTAGTAACCCTCAATCGAGCCATCTGAACCTTGTTTCCTCATCCCTACATAAGCTTCCCTCTTCCTTTTCACAAGACATTCCACCTCTTTCATGAACCATGGTTCTCTCACTCGGCCATTTCCTCCCTGCCTGACAGGGACATACCTATCAAGGACACCCAGTATTTGTTCCTTGAAAAAGTTCCACTTTTCATTAGTTCCTTTCTCTGACAGTTTCTGTTCCCAACTTGTGCCCCCTAATTCTTGCCTAATCG
Organism: Mustelus asterias; assembly: GCF_964213995.1. NCBI lineage: Eukaryota > Metazoa > Chordata > Chondrichthyes > Carcharhiniformes > Triakidae > Mustelus > Mustelus asterias. The sequence goes on from NC_135811.1 coordinate 58,980,613, forward strand.
CATCATAATTACCTCTCCCCCAATTGTAAACCTTGCCCTGCCGTACGGCCCGATCCCTCTCCATTGCAATAACAAAAGACACCGAATTGTGGTCACTATCTCCAAAGTGCTCTCCCACAACCAAATCTAACACTTGGCCCGGATGATTTCCCAGTACCAAATCCAATGTGGCCTCACCTCTTGTCGGCCTATCCACATATTGTGTCAGGAAACCCTCCTGCACACACTGCACAAAAACTGCCCCATCCGAACTATTTGACCTACAAAGGTTCCAATCAATATTTGGAAAGTTAAAGTCCCCCATGACAACTACCCTGTGACCCCCACACATATCCATAATCTGCTAAGCAATTTCTTCCTCCACATCTCTATGACCATTTGGGGGCCTATAGTAAACTCCTAACAACGTGACCGCTCCTTTCCTATTTCTAACCTCAGCCCATATTACCTCAGTGTGCAGATCCCCCTCAAAGTGCCTTTCCGCAGCCGTTAAACTATCCTTGATTAACAATGTCACTCCTCCACCTCTTTTACCAGCTTCCCTACACTTACTGAAACATCTATACCCCGGAACGTCCAACAACCATTCCTGTCCTTGTTCTACCCACGTCTCCGTAATGGCCACAACATCGTAGTCCCAAGTACCAATCCACGCCCCAAGTTCATCTACCTTGTTCCGGATGCTCCTTGCATTGAAGTAGACACACTTCAACCCACCTTCCTGTCTACCGGTACCCACCCTTGACCCTGATACCTTCCCCAATACCTCACCACCCTCACTGACTTCTGGACTACAACTCCTTTTCCCACTCCCTGACAAATTAGTTTAAACCCCCCTGAAGAGCCGTAACAAATTTCCCTCCTAGGTTATTGGTGCCCCTCTGGTTCAGGTGCACCCCGTCCTGTTTGTACAGGTCCCACCTTCCCCAGAATGTGTTCCAATTATCCACGTATCTGAAACCCTCCCTCCTACACCATCCCTGCAACCACATGTTTAACTGCACTCTCTCCCTGTTCCTCAACTCGCTATCACGTGGCACCGGCAATGTACCAGAGATGACCACATGTTTTGTCTTGGCTCTCAGCTTCCAGCCCAGCTCCAGAAATTCCTGCTTTAAATCCCCGTCCCTTCTCTTACCTATGTCATTGGTACCAATGTGTACCACGACTTGTGACTGTTTCCCCTCCCCCTTCAGAATCCGGAAAACACGGTCTGAGACGTCACGGACCTTGGCATCCGGAAGGCAACATACCATCCGTGAGTCTCTTTTGCTGCCACAGAACCTCCTATCTATCCCTCTAACCAACGAGTCCCCAATAACTATTGCCCTCCCGCTCTGCCCCTTACCCTCCCGAGCCACAGAGACGGACACAGTGCTGGAGATCCTCTCACTGCGGCTCACCACTGGTATGTCATCCCCCTCAACCGTATCCAAAGCAGAATACTTGTTGCTAAGGGGAACGACCACCGGGGATCCCTGCACGGACTGCTTCCTCCCAGCCCCTCTCACCATCACCCATCTGTTTTCATTCCTCGGAGTAACTGTATTCCTAAAGCTTCTGTCTATGGCCACCTCTGCGTGATGTCCCCTAATGGAGTTTCCTAAAATCCAGCAGGGTCACTGTTTGCCTTTGCCTCCCTCAACAGCCGCTTTAAGGTCTGCATGGTGTGTTCCACCATCTCATTGGGTTGTGGATATCTGGGACTTGATGTAATGTGGCAAAACTCCCAGTCCTGCGCAAATTTGTGAAACTCTGTGCCTGAGAATTATGGGCTGTGGTCGGAGATGAGCAGTTCAGGTATACCGTGGTGAACAAACTTTGGTTTCCACTGATTGTTTACAGTGATGTTTTTACTATTCTTTCTCAGCAGCACACTCAATACACTTTGAGTAATAATCTCCCACTAGTAGGTTCTCACTGTAGTCAGATGTGAACAAGCCCACGCCAATTTTCTGCCAAGGCCTCTCTCGAACACTGTGTGGTTGAAGTGGTTCTCTATTGCTGGGACTTCCTGTACTTTTGGCACATTGCACACACATTCACCATCACCCCGATTTGTGCTCCCATTCCAGACCTGCTCATTACATCTCCAGCTCTTCTCCTGCACGTTTATACACCGAGGTGACTTTCCCATGTGAGCTACAGCATTTCTTTCCTCAGGGTTGCAGGACTTATTATCGTTTCTCCCTTGAAAAGTATCCCCTCTGCTACATGAAGTTCCTCAGGAGAGGTCCAGTCCTCTTGTACAGCAGAAGGATCTCCACTTTGACCTGTGAGTCAGCCAGTTTCCACTCTTTGCTGCAGCTTCCTCAGGGTGGTGTGGTCCTTGCTTGCTTCCCTGATTTCACCCAGTTTGGTAATAGTCGTAGGTAAGTTCTTTTGTCAGCAAGTGAACCAACACTTCCACTTATTTGTCCCCTTCTTCCGTGATGGGTGGGGATGCACGTGACAGAGTGTCTGCGATGTCCATGTCTTTGTCTGGTTTGTATTTAACTCTGACCTGGTGCTTCTGCAGATGCAGTAGTAATCTTTGGATCCTTGATGGTGCACAGTTTAGGGGCTATTTAAGTACAGATTCCAAAGGCTTCTGACCAGACTGCCCCCACGTCTTTAACATATACAAAATGGTGGAAGCATTCTTGTCCAAGCACAATTGCTAGCATTTCTTTATTTGGGCATAACGCTACTGCTTTTCCAGTCTTTGCCTCTGGAGTGCCTCTGTTGCAAGAAAATTGCTCGCAGGGTGGTTTTTGAAGCTTCCACAGACATCTTGACCAGCTGACTGATATCGTAATACTTTAACACTGGTGTCTGGGTCACTGTTCTCTTTAGACTGCTCAAAGCTTTCTGGTGGCTTTGTTCCCAGTGCCACTCCATGTCATTCTGTAGAAGTTGTCTGAGAGGTGCCATCAGGTCTGACATGTTTGGAAAGAATTTCCCCAAGATTGGTCCCTGTGGCGTGATGATACTGTGCCTTAAAGAAATTTATTTAAATCATGTTTTTTCTAAGGGTATGTTTAAAAGTCAGCTTTGTTTATATGGTTCTGATTTGTCTGCAAACCAGGCAGCACACATGCTGAGAATGCAGATTAATAATTGATCTTAGCTAATGAGATTTTTTTTAAATCTGGGTTAATGCATTTTTGTTTATTTTGGTTTTTCTCCCTGGCGTTTCAGAGTTGGGTTTTGATTAAGAGGCAGTTGTGTGTTAATGGGTGGAGCTAAACTTAGAAGGAAAAGCAGGCAGTTTCTGCCTGGTCTTGATAGAAGCAAGAAGTGTCTCTGTCTCTCCCTCTGGAGGCTGCTATTTGAGTATCAGAAGTCAGGTATCTCTCTCTCTCTCCCCAGAGGTGTTCAAAGACTCAAGAAATGCAGTGAGCTTTGAAACTTTTCATTATTTCTTTCAAGCCATTTTGTTTTTCATCACTTTCAAACATAAATGTTGTTATAAACTTCTGGGGCTTCTTCCATTGTGATGTAAAGATGGAAGACTGTACCTGCAGGTCTTTCTTATCACTGCCCATTGCTATGAGGTACTTAAATCAATCACCACCTCAAGGGAAAAGATACTGAGAAAACTATTGAGATTGACAAGACCTGATGGCCTACATACTAGAATCTTAAAGGAAGTGGCAACAGAGTCAGTGGATGCATTGGTTATAATATTCTAAAATTCCTGGATTCTGGAATGGTTCCAGTAGATTGGAAAAAGGCCAATGTAATGCCCCTGTTCAAAAAGGGAGAAAGGCAGAAAGTAGTGAAACTGTAGACCTGTTAGTTAAACAGCTGTGGAATTGTAGACCTGTTAGTTAAACAGCTGTGGAACTGTAGACCTGTTAGTTAAACAGCTGTGGAACTGTAGACCTGTTAGTTAAACAGCTGTGGAACTGTAGACCAGTTAGTTAAACAGCTGTGGAACTGTAGACCTGTTAGTTAAACAGCTGTGGAACTGTAGACCAGTTAGTTAAACAGCTGTGGAACTGTAGACCAGTTAGTTAAACAGCTGTGGAACTGTAGACCAGTTAGTTAAACAGCTGTGGAACTGTAGACCAGTTAGTTAAACAGCTGTGGAACTGTAGACCTGTTAGTTAAACAGCTGTGGAACTGTAGACCAGTTAGTTAAACAGCTGTGGAACTGTAGACCTGTTAGTTAAACAGCTGTGGAACTGTAGACCAGTTAGTTAAACAGCTGTGGAACTGTAGACCAGTTAGTTAAACAGCTGTGGAACTGTAGACCAGTTAGTTAAACAGCTGTGGAACTGTAGACCAGTTAGTTAAACAGCTGTGGAACTGTAGACCTGTTAGTTAAACAGCTGTGGAACTGTAGACCTGTTAGTTAAACAGCTGTGGAACTGTAGACCAGTTAGTTAAACAGCTGTGGAACTGTCGACCAGTGAGTTAAACAGCTGTGGAACTGTAGACCTGTTAGTTAAACAGCTGTGGAACTGTAGACCTGTTAGTTAAACAGCTGTGGAACTGTAGACCAGTTAGTTAAACAGCTGTGGAACTGTAGACCTGTTAGTTAAACAGCTGTGAAACTGTAGACCTGTTAGTTAAACAGCTGTGAAACTGTAGACCTGTTAGTTAAACAGCTGTGAAACTGTAGACCTGTTAGTTAAACAGCTGTGGAACTGTAGACCTGTTAGTTAAACAGCTGTGGAACTGTAGACCAGTTAGTTAAACAGCTGTGGAACTGTAGACCTGTTAGTTAAACAGCTGTGGAACTGTAGACCAGTTAGTTAAACAGCTGTGGAACTGTAGACCAGTTAGTTAAACAGCTGTGGAACTGTAGACCAGTTAGTTAAACAGCTGTGGAACTGTAGACCAGTTAGTTAAACAGCTGTGGAACTGTAGACCTGTTAGTTAAACAGCTGTGGAACTGTAGACCTGTTAGTTAAACAGCTGTGGAACTGTAGACCAGTTAGTTAAACAGCTGTGGAACTGTCGACCAGTGAGTTAAACAGCTGTGGAACTGTAGACCTGTTAGTTAAACAGCTGTGGAACTGTAGACCTGTTAGTTAAACAGCTGTGGAACTGTAGACCAGTTAGTTAAACAGCTGTGGAATTGTAGACCTGTTAGTTAAACAGCTGTGAAACTGTAGACCTGTTAGTTAAACAGCTGTGAAACTGTAGACCTGTTAGTTAAACAGCTGTGAAACTGTAGACCTGTTAGTTAAACAGCTGTGAAACTGTAGACCTGTTAGTTAAACAGCTGTGAAACTGTAGACCTGTTAGTTAAACAGCTGTGAAACTGTCGACCAGTTAGTTAAACAGCTGTGAAACTGTAGACCTGTTAGTTAAACAGCTGTGAAACTGTAGACCTGTTAGTTAAACAGCTGTGAAACTGTAGACCTGTTAGTTAAACAGCTGTGAAACTGTCGACCAGTTAGTTAAACAGCTGTGGAACTGTAGACCAGTTAGTTAAACAGCTGTGGAATTGTAGACCTGTTAGTTAAACAGCTGTGAAACTGTCGACCAGTTAGTTAAACAGCTGTGAAACTGTCGACCAGTTAGTTAAACAGCTGTGGAACTGTAGACCAGTTAGTTAAACAGCTGTGAAACTGTAGACCTGTTAGTTAAACAGCTGTGGAACTGTAGACCTGTTAGTTAAACAGCTGTGAAACTGTCGACCAGTTAGTTAAACAGCTGTGGAACTGTAGACCTGTTAGTTAAACAGCTGTGGAACTGTAGACCTGTTAGTTAAACAGCTGTGGAACTGTAGACCAGTGAGTTAAACAGCTGTGGAACTGTAGACCAGTTAGTTAAACAGCTGTGGAACTGTAGACCTGTTAGTTAAACAGCTGTGGAACTGGAGACCTGTTAGTTAAACAGCTGTGGAACTGTAGACCAGTTAGTTAAACAGCTGTGGAATTGTAGACCTGTTAGTTAAACAGCTGTGAAACTGTAGACCTGTTAGTTAAACAGCTGTGAAACTGTAGACCTGTTAGTTAAACAGCTGTGAAACTGTAGACCTGTTAGTTAAACAGCTGTGAAACTGTCGACCAGTTAGTTAAACAGCTGTGAAACTGTAGACCTGTTAGTTAAACAGCTGTGAAACTGTAGACCTGTTAGTTAAACAGCTGTGAAACTGTAGACCTGTTAGTTAAACAGCTGTGAAACTGTCGACCAGTTAGTTAAACAGCTGTGGAACTGTAGACCAGTTAGTTAAACAGCTGTGGAATTGTAGACCTGTTAGTTAAACAGCTGTGAAACTGTCGACCAGTTAGTTAAACAGCTGTGAAACTGTCGACCAGTTAGTTAAACAGCTGTGGAACTGTAGACCAGTTAGTTAAACAGCTGTGGAACTGTAGACCAGTTAGTTAAACAGCTGTGAAACTGTAGACCTGTTAGTTAAACAGCTGTGGAACTGTAGACCTGTTAGTTAAACAGCTGTGAAACTGTCGACCAGTTAGTTAAACAGCTGTGGAACTGTAGACCTGTTAGTTAAACAGCTGTGGAACTGTAGACCTGTTAGTTAAACAGCTGTGGAACTGTAGACCAGTGAGTTAAACAGCTGTGGAACTGTAGACCAGTTAGTTAAACAGCTGTGGAACTGTAGACCTGTTAGTTAAACAGCTGTGGAACTGTAGACCTGTTAGTTAAACAGCTGTGGAACTGTAGACCTGTTAGTTAAACAGCTGTGGAACTGTAGACCAGTTAGTTAAACAGCTGTGGAACTGTAGACCTGTTAGTTAAACAGCTGTGGAACTGTAGACCTGTTAGTTAAACAGCTGTGGAACTGTAGACCAGTTAGTTAAACAGCTGTGGAACTGTAGACCTGTTAGTTAAACAGCTGTGGAACTGTAGACCTGTTAGTTAAACAGCTGTGGAACTGTAGACCTGTTAGTTAAACAGCTGTGGAACTGTAGACCAGTTAGTTAAACAGCTGTGGAACTGTAGACCTGTTAGTTAAACAGCTGTGAAACTGTAGACCTGTTAGTTAAACAGCTGTGGAACTGTAGACCAGTTAGTTAAACAGCTGTGGAACTGTAGACCTGTTAGTTAAACAGCTGTGAAACTGTAGACCTGTTAGTTAAACAGCTGTGGAACTGTAGACCAGTTAGTTAAACAGCTGTGAAACTGTAGACCTGTTAGTTAAACAGCTGTGGAACTGTAGACCTGTTAGTTAAACAGCTGTGGAACTGTAGACCAGTTAGTTAAACAGCTGTGAAACTGTAGACCAGTGAGTTAAACAGCTGTGGAACTGTAGACCTGTTAGTTAAACAGCTGTGGAACTGTAGACCTGTTAGTTAAACAGCTGTGGAACTGTAGACCTGTTAGTTAAACAGCTGTGGAATTGTAGACCAGTTAGTTAAACAGCTGTGGAACTGTAGACCTGTTAGTTAAACAGCTGTGGAACTGTAGACCAGTTAGTTAAACAGCTGTGAAACTGTAGACCAGTTAGTTAAACAGCTGTGGAACTGTAGACCTGTTAGTTAAACAGCTGTGGAACTGTAGACCTGTTAGTTAAACAGCTGTGGAACTGTAGACCTGTTAGTTAAACAGCTGTGGAATTGTAGACCAGTTAGTTAAACAGCTGTGGAATTGTAGACCAGTGAGTTAAACAGCTGTGGAACTGTAGACCAGTTAGTTAAACAGCTGTGGAACTGTAGACCAGTTAGTTAAACAGCTGTGGAATTGTAGACCAGTTAGTTAAACAGCTGTGGAACTGTAGACCTGTTAGTTAAACAGCTGTGGAATTGTAGACCAGTTAGTTAAACAGCTGTGGAACTGTAGACCAGTTAGTTAAACAGCTGTGAAACTGTAGACCTGTTAGTTAAACAGCTGTGGAACTGTAGACCAGTTAGTTAAACAGCTGTGAAACTGTAGACCTGTTAGTTAAACAGCTGTGAAACTGTAGACCAGTTAGTTAAACAGCTGTGAAACTGTAGACCTGTTAGTTAAACAGCTGTGGAACTGTAGACCAGTTAGTTAAACAGCTGTGAAACTGTAGACCTGTTAGTTAAACAGCTGTGGAACTGTAGACCTGTTAGTTAAACAGCTGTGGAACTGTAGACCAGTTAGTTAAACAGCTGTGGAACTGTAGACCAGTTAGTTAAACAGCTGTGGAACTGTAGACCTGTTAGTTAAACAGCTGTGGAACTGTAGACCAGTTAGTTAAACAGCTGTGAAACTGTAGACCTGTTAGTTAAACAGCTGTGAAACTGTAGACCTGTTAGTTAAACAGCTGTGAAACTGTAGACCAGTTAGTTAAACAGCTGTGAAACTGTAGACCAGTTAGTTAAACAGCTGTGAAACTGTAGACCTGTTAGTTAAACAGCTGTGGAACTGTAAACCAGTTAGTTAAACAGCTGTGAAACTGTAGACCAGTTAGTTAAACAGCTGTGGAACTGTAGACCAGTTAGTTAAACAGCTGTGAAACTGCAGACCTGTTAGTTAAACAGCTGTGGAACTGTAGACCTGTTAGTTAAACAGCTGTGGAACTGTAGACCTGTTAGTTAAACAGCTGTGGAACTGTAGACCAGTTAGTTAAACAGCTGTGGAACTGTAGACCAGTTAGTTAAACAGCTGTGAAACTGTAGACCTGTTAGTTAAACAGCTGTGAAACTGTAGACCAGTTAGTTAAACAGCTGTGAAACTGTAGACCTGTTAGTTAAACAGCTGTGGAACTGTAGACCAGTTAGTTAAACAGCTGTGAAACTGTAGACCAGTTAGTTAAACAGCTGTGGAACTGTAGACCAGTTAGTTAAACAGCTGTGAAACTGCAGACCTGTTAGTTAAACAGCTGTGAAACTGTAGACCAGTTAGTTAAACAGCTGTGAAACTGTAGACCTGTTAGTTAAACAGCTGTGGAACTGTAGACCAGTTAGTTAAACAGCTGTGAAACTGTAGACCTGTTAGTTAAACAGCTGTGGAACTGTAGACCAGTTAGTTAAACAGCTGTGTTTAGAAATTTGTTTAAATCCATTATTAAGAAACCAGTAACAGGACATTTGGAAAGTCAAAACTCAATCTATCCGAGTCAGCATGGTTTTATGAAGGGTAAATTGCGTTTGTCTAATTTGCTCGAGTTCTTTGAAGATGTAACAAAGTGGATAATGGGGATCCTGTAGATGTAGTATATCAGGAATTCCAGAAGGTATTTCATAAGGTGCTGCACCAAAGGTAAGACATCTAGATAACAAAGGCACCTATGTCAGAATCCTATTTATTCACTGCAGCTCAGCCTTCAACACCGTTATTCCTACAAAACTCATCTCCAAACTCCATGGCCTGGGGCTCGACTCCTCCCTCTGCAACTGGATTCTGAACTCCCTAACTCACAGACCACAATCAGTAAGGATAGGCAACAACACCTCCTCCACGATCATCCTCAACACTGGTGCCCCACAAGGCTGTGTCCTCAGCCCCCTGCTATACTCCTTATGACTATGTGGCCAAATTCCCCTCCAATTCGATTTTCAAGTTTGTTGATGACCACCATAGTGGGTCGGATCTCAAACAATGACGAGGCAGAGCAAAGGAATGAGATAGAGAATCTGGTGAACTGGTGCGGCAACAATAATCTCTCCCTCAATGTCAACAAAATGAAAGAGATAGTCATCGACTTCAGGAAGCCTAGTGGAGAACATGCCCGTCTACACCAATGGGGATGAAGTAGAAATGGTCGAGAGCCTCATGTTTTTAGGTGTGCAGATCACCAACAACCTGTCCTGGTCCCCCCATGTGGACACTATAGTTAAGAAAGTCCACCAATGTCTCTACTTCTTCAGAAGACTAAGGAAATTTGGCATGTCAGCTATGACTCTCATGAACTTTTACAGATGCACCATAGAAAGCATTCTTTCTGGTTGTATCACAGCTTGGTATGGCTCCTGCTCTGCCCAAGATCACAAGAAACTACAAAGGGTGAATGAAGTCCAGTCCATCACGCAAACCAGCCTCCCATCCATTGGCTCTGTCTACACTTCCCACTGCCTCTGAAAAGCAGCCAGCATAATCAAGGACCCCACGCACCCTGGACATACTCTCTTCCACCTTCTTCCATCAGGAAAAAGATACAAAAGTCTGAGGTCACGTACCAACCGACTCAAAAACAGCTCCTTCCCTGCTGCCATCAGACTTTTGAATGGGCCTACCTTGCATTAAGTTCATCTTTCTCTTAACCCTGGCTATGACTGTAACACTACTTTCTGCACTCTCTCCTTTCCTTCTCTATGAATGTAATGCTTTGTCTGTAAAGTGCACAAGAAACAATACTTTTTACTCTATACTAATATATGTGACAATAATAAATCAAATCAAATCAAATCCCACAGAGTTGGGGTAAATGGATTGGATAGAGGATTGGCTAACAAATAGGAAGTGGAGAGTTGGGATAAATGGGTCTTTTTCTGGTTGACAACATGTAATTAGTGGCATGCCACAGGGTTCAGCCCTCGTGCCCCAACTATTTACAATCTATATGAATGACTTGGATGCAGGGATAGAATGCGCTGTAGCCAAATTTGAAGATGACACTAAAATAGGTGGGAAAGCAAGTTTCAGTGAGGTAATAAGAAAGTTACAAATGGATATAGATCGGTTCGGTGAGTGGGCCAAAATTTGGCAGATGGAGCATTTAAAGTGGCTTTTGACTCTGTAAGAGGAATGTTGCTTATTTGGAACTGAATCAGACATCAGAAATTAAAAGTTGTTTCCTTTCATTTTTAAATATTGCTCAGTGGGTAATAGTTACGCTGCTTCATTTGTTAGAGTTATATTTAAACTGTTTTATTAAAGTAAACTTTGTTTTACTATAAAAGGTTCCTAAATTGTCAGTGGAATTACTCCTGGAGTGAAGATTATGCCAAAATAGAAAATTGTTGGGGGTCTAGTCTGGCTTCATTATATACCTTGGGATTTGGGTCTGGAACCCTAACAATATCCTTGTGCATGAATTGCAGGAAGTTAGTATGCAGGTACAGCAGGTAATAAGGAAGGCAAGTGGAATTTTGGCATTCATTGCTAATGGAATACAGTACTAAAGTCGGGAAATGCTGTTGCAACTGTATAGGGCATTGGTGAGCCGCAGCTGGAGTACTGAGTACAGTTTTGGTTCCCTTACTTGAGGAAGGACGTAAATGCATTAGAGGCAGTTCAGAGAATCATAGAATCCCTACAGTGCAGAAGGACGCCATTTGGCCCATCAAGTCTGCACCAACTCTCCAACAGAGCATCTTACTCAGACCCTATCCCCGTAACTTCATGTATTTACCCACTAATCCCCCGAACCTACACATCTCGGGACACTAAGGGGTTACTTATTATGGCCAATCCACCTAACCTGCACATTTTGGACTGTGGGAGGAAACCGGAGCCCCCGGAGGAAACCCACGCAGACACGGGGAGAACATGCAAACTCCACACAGACAGTGACCCAAGGCCGAGAATCGAACTCAGGTCCCTGGAGTTGTGAGGCAGCAGTGCTAACCACGGCACCACTGTGCCATCCCAAGAAGGTTCACTCGATTGATTCCAGGGATGAAGGACTTTTCTTATGAGGAGAGATTGAGAAGTTTAGGCCTATACTCACTGGAGTTTAGAAGAATGAGAAGAGATCTAATCAAGGTGTCCAAGATGCTAAAGGTGATTGACAGGGTAGATGTAGAGTGGATGTTTCCCCTTGTTGACAATCTAGAATGAGAGGCCATAATTTTTGGCTAAAGGGTGACAGATTTAAAAGGAGGAATTACTTCACTCAAAGAATTTGTAGAATTCTCTACCCCAGAGTGCAGTGGATGCTGGAACACTAAATAAATTGAATGAGGAGGTAGGTTTTTAATGAGTAGCGGGATGAAGGGTTATGGGGAGTGGGCTGGAAGGTGGAGATGAGATCAGCCATGATCAAACTGACTGGTGGAGCAGGCACGAGGGGCTGAATGGCCTCCTCCTACTCCTAGCTCTTATGTTCTTTTGTACAGCTCAAAGCACTGCTGGAATGTGCTCCAGTGTTCTGCAAGATTGATGTCCAAGCTGAGCTCTGCCAGTGGTTACAGAACCTCCATCGTTACAGTTAGTTCAGTTCCGACACCATGGCTGGGATTTTCCAGCCACACTCGCCCCAAGACCAGAAATTCCTGCCCCAGATCAATGGACCTTTTCATGCTCTGCTGTATTTTCTGTCCAGCCCACTATGATTCCCGTGACAGGTGGGCGGGATGGGAAAATTCCACCCATGTCTTGCTTTTATGTTACAGGAAGTCCAACACCATTGCTGTAAACTAACTTTATTACTAATACATTTTCAGACATGATCACACAACTGCAAGGCATCTGCAGCCTTGTTGCAATCTAAACTTATGTCGGCTATGCAACCTCTGACCCCCAGGTCAGATGACCCCATCGAGTACAAACTGTACTGTACGGTATCAAATACTGGAATCCATGAGTACAATCATCCTATTATCATGGCAATTCAGCCCTCGGAGCCTACTCCACCATTCAATAAGATCATGGCTGAACCGGTCACATCTCAACTCTGCTTTGCTATCTGTCCTCCATAACCCTTGATGCCCTTGTTCATCAAAGACTTGCCTTGATTAATTTCAATGACCCATCCTTCACTGCTTTCTGGAGAAGACAATTCCACATACTAATGTCCCTTTGAGAAAAGAAAATTCTTATCTCCGTCTTAAACAGTCTTTAAATTCCTTATGACAGGCATTAGGTTAACGGGCCAGTAGTTTCCTGCTTTTCTGTCTCCTTCCTTTCCTGAATAAAGATGTTACCTTAGCTATTTTCCAATTCACTGGGACACTTCCTGAAGTGCTTCTCCATTTCTGGGCAGGTTCATAAGCACTGACCTCTCCTTTTGGACTGCCGATGGCTACTTGTCCATACACCTGTCCTGTTCCATGGCTCTGTATGACTTGCTTTCTGGATTTCATAGGCTATTACCCCACACACTTCTTGATGCAGTTTAGGGTTTCACCCCCTTCCTCTCGGACACCAGAAGCCTTTGGGCTTTCTGGAGGTAGAACATAGAACATAGAACAGTACAGCACAGAACAGGCCCTTCGGCCCATGATGTTGTGCCGAGCTTTATCTGAAACCAAGATCAAGCTATCCCACTCCCTATCATCCTGGTGTGCTCCATGTGCCTATCCAATAACCGCTTAAATGTTCCCAAAGTGTCTGACTCCACTATCACTGCAGGCAGTCCATTCCACACCCCTACCACTCTCTGAGTAAAGAACCTACCTCGGACATCCTTCCTATATCTCCCATCATGAACCCTATAGTTATGCCCCCTTGTAATAGCTCCATCCACCCGAGGAAATAGTCTTTGAACGTTCACTCTATCTATCCCCTTCATCATTTTATAAACCTCTATTAAGTTTCCCCTCAACCTCCTCCGCTCCAGAGAGAACAGCCCTCGCTCCCTCAACCTTTCCTCATAAGGCCTACCCTCCAAACCAGGCAGCATCCTGGTAAATCTCCTTTGCACTCTTTCCAGCGCTTCCACATCTGTCCTCCCATAACCCTTGATGCCAAGTTACTTAAGCATTCAGAGTTGACCAATCTCAGGAGAATACCTTCCCCTGTAACAATGGCAACAAGTTTTAACCCCTGACCTGACATATATCTGCAAGTCCCTGAGTAGATTGGAAATGTGCCAATGAGAATTCTCATTGAAGCCACCCTCACGCCGCTGGGAAACCCACGGAAAGGGGAGTGTCGCCACCGATGGGAGCAGAGAATTCCGCCAGCGTGAACGGCCGGAGAATTCCAGCCATTAATTCATGGGAAGTATGAAAGGGAACATCAGTAGAGGGGCCATGACTGTTTCTACTGGGCGATATTGCTGAAATGAACATGAGAAAACTCAAAGATAGCACAGTATCAATTCCACTGACAGATGGAAACACAACTGGAAATGAGAAAACTTGAACAAGTGGGTTTTTTAAAATGCAATCTTTATTTTTTTCTGATTAGATCCCCAAACAAATGATTTCATTCAACAGTGAAGTTTGAATGGAATCTCCTCTTGAAACAGATGCAATTACTGCAATACTGTAAATAATTAGGCTGAAAATGTGAAGGCTGTGAATAATGTTTTCAGGCACATTGTATGAAAGCTAAAATGAACCCAGAACTGACAGGGAAATGATTGGATAATTACTGCACTACTAGTGTAAAAACAGTGACATTTTCTTCCAAAACTGCATCCTTTATTTGCTGTTATTATTTTGGCAAATTAAAGTTTTTTTTTCCTCTCAGCAAATGTTACACATTCGTAAGGGAAAAGGTCAGGCATATTATTCAGCTGCCCCTCAAAATACATGGCACATACAATTAATGAACTGCCCCAGAGTTAATCTCAAAATCTTTAGCTTCATGTTTTATAATCTTCCATGCCTGACCCTCTCCCGCTCCAATCTTCAGTTGCGAGGACTCGTGTGCAGCCTTCGGCTGGCTTCCGGCTCACTTCTCATGCCCATCTTACCCATCATTTACCATTTCCACAGCCATCGTGGCTGTTCCCTTGGGATGTGCGGGTTAGGGTTGATTGGCCATGCAGAATTGAACGCAGTGTAGTGGGATTAGCAGGGTAAATATGTGGGGTTACGGGGATAGGGCCTGGGTGGGATTGTGGTCGGTACAGACTCGATGGGCTGAATGGCCTCCTTCTGTACTATAGGGATTCTCACTGCCCCCCTCAGTAACATTGCCTCGCTACCTTCCCCTTCCTGCCATCGAGACCCTATTCTTTGCCTGTCCTCTACCAATTCTCCTCCTTGATATTCATTAGACAACTATTTGGCAGCGACATGGTGGCACAGTGGTTAGCACTGCTGCCTCACAGCGCCAGGTTCAATTCCGGCCTTGGGTGACTATGCAGGGTTTGCACGTTCTCCCCATGTCTGCGTGGGTTTCCTCCGACCAAGATGTGCAGGTTGGGTGAATTGGCCATGCTAAATTGACCCATAGTGTCCCAAGATGTGTAGGTTAGGGAGATTATCAGGATAAATACATGGGGTTATGGACATAGGGCCGAGGTGGGATTGTTTTTGGTGCAGGCTCATTGGGTTGACTGGCCTCTTTCTGCACTATAGGGATTCTATGATTCCCCCGCTCTCTTGCTCCAACCCAGACCGAGGTGTATTGGCCAGAAGCATTAGTTCCTAATCCAGAGCAAACATTCTCAGAAGCTGCAAGACCTGCAGAGCGTTTTCAGCATTTTCTGATTTTTCTTTAATTACAAGCATTTTTTACATTAACTTCAGGAAGTAAACTTGACCTGTTGTGAGCAGAAAGGGGGAATGGAACCCTGACATCAACTTTTATGTTTGTTTTCAAATTGTCAGCTGAGCAGCCAGACACACGGAATCTTAACTGCCGGCCCGACAGTCAGAATCTTAAATTTCAATCAGGTAACCACAAATCTGAAGTCATGGATTGATAATATTAATGTGTGTCAGAATTGGATGAGAGATTAGGCATTAGTGTGCAGTGGCATCCCACATTCCTCACAACCGCCCCAATTGCCACAGCTCATTAGCTGGATTACAATTTAATCTCACCTATTTACTAATCAGCATAATGAACATTATTCTAGGGTTTTGCACGGAACCAAGGGACCTGGAACCAATTAGAGCATTTGGATCATCATTATACACTGCACAAAACTCAGCATCAATCGCAAGAAACGTTGCAGTGTTCAGAGAAAAAAAACAAGCACACAAATCATTTCCAGGAACTTCTCCTAACTAAACAACACAGACATTTTATTTATCAGTGTCATAAGTAGGCTTACATGAACACTGCAATGAAGTTACTGTGAAAATCCCCTCGTCGCCACACTCCAGCACCTGTTCGGGTACACTGAGGGAGAATTTAGCATGGCCAATGCACCCACACCCACTCCACCCTGACACGGGACCCCCCACCCCATCCATCCGACACGGTACCCCCTCCCCCCTCCCCCCCCCCCCCCCCCGGCCCAACGGCACCCAACACAGAGCCTCGGACGGATACAGAGACAGAACCCCACACGGACACAGAGGCGGAACCCAGCACAGACACAGAGACGGAACCCCGCACAGACACAGAGACGGAATCCCACACAGACACGGAACCCCACACAGACACGGAGACGGAACCCCACACAGACACGGTGACGGAACCCCACACAGACACGGAGACGGAACCCCACACAGACACGGAACCCCACATAGACACGGAGACGGAACCCCACACAGACACGGCGACAGAACCCCACACAGACACGGAGACGGAACCCCACACAGACACGGAGACGGAACCCCACACAGACATTGAACCCCTCCCTTCCCCTCACAGAGGAGGAAATCCCTCCCGAAACCCTCCCACGGGGCAATGCCAGGGTACTGCCCTGACATGACTCTCTTCCCCTGGGGCTACACACAGCTGTGTGACTCTGGTCAGTTGTGTGTGCCAGGTGCATGTTATGGGGTCCCTGCTGTGATTCACATCAGCGTGCCCTCACAGCGACATGAGTGGGTAGTGGGGGAGAATCAGACATAAATGGTAAGGATCGTCTCCCGGCAGAGACAGGGATGGTTTCCGTGCATGGATTAAATGACATTCATTGAAAAGTTAGCTCTTCCCTGAAGCCAGCAGAAATCTTTCATGATGAATGAACCACAGGATCCTGCTATTCGTCCTGTAACCTTGCAGTGACAGTTCCGTTTGATCACTGCGATCTGTAGCAGCATCGGATATTGCATCCTTCTTTCCCTGTCCCTCAAGGGGATTCTGCCTCCTGAAAAGGAAAGGGTCAGAGCTGGGCTCAAACTTCAGATATAATCTGCAGCACGAAGGGCTGAAGGAGGAGGCATCTCGGATGTGTCCTTGCTTCCGGGCAGCCTCTGCATCGCTGCACACATGGTCTGCCCTCTGCCCTTGAAAGCTCATGGTCTCCTTTGGTTCTTCAAACAAAGAACAAGAACAGTACAGCACAGGAACTGGCCCTTTGGCTCTCCAAGCCTGCACCGATCATGATGCCTGCTTAACCTAAAACCGTGTGCACTTGTGGAGTTTATCTTTCCGTTCCCATCCTATTCATGTATTCGTCTAGTTGCCCCTTAAATGCCGCTATCGTACCTGCTCCCACCACCTCCCCAGGCAGCGCGTTCCAGACATTCACCACCCTCTGTGTAAAAAAACTTGCCTCGCACATCTCCTCTAAACATTTCCCCATGCACCTTAAACCTACAAACCTTTTACAATAAATATCAGTTGCGAGCTTCGGGGCATTTTGCCCACCCATCCTGCCAGTGGGAGGGTCAGGTCCTGTTACTGTAGTGTTCGCTAGCTTTGGACACCGGATACACAAGAAAGGGAGAGTGATTGGGCTGGGGGTGAGATACAGATGGCTGGGCATGGAGACCATGCCACCACTGTGGCGTATTATTCTTAGAAAACTCCCCTGGTGCCACAGAATTAATTTTGGAACTGGCCCTTTTGGCACTCTCCCACGGTGCCACCATGTTGTCATGCCAATGAGAGATACCAGAATAAAATATGGAGAAATGGAAACAAGATGGTAAGTTGCCCGTCCATCTCCACTACTACCCAGCAGTGAGGGGGCTTTTAAATTCTTCCCAGGCATGGTACATTCCCCTCTCAGAACAGCAGTGGATGTTCAAACTCATTATGAAGAATTGGATGCCTTCAATCTCAGTGTGTACAATACCGTAAGTGTGATTTTATGAAGCATACTATTTAATTCTAACCTCCGATATTATTTTTGAACTGGAATTGTGATGAGTTAATCCAAAATTACATTGCATTGAATGTGACAGAGCTGACACTGATTATTACTGGGTGCTCATTCCAGAAGGCAAAAATAAACAAAATGCTACCTGTTCAGAGAGAAAATATCACAATATCTCTTCTACATAGTGGGTGATTGGCAGGATAGGAACTGATGTGGGCCAATGAACACACATGGGTGATGGGTGAATAGGTCGAGGTGAGATTTAGGATTTGGGCAGCAGAGTTTTGGATGGGCTCAATTTTTGTGGGGATTGAAGATGGGAAGCAGTCAGCAGAGGACTGGAATAACCATAGAATCCTTACAGTGCAGAAGGAGGCCATTCGGCCCATCGAGTCTGCAGTGATTCTCCAAAAGAGCATTTTATAGGCCCACCTCCTGCCGTCTAATCCCCATAACCCGATGCGTTTACCATGGCTAATACACATCCGGACACTAAGGGGCACTTTAGCATGGCCAATCCACCTAACCTGCACATCTTTGGACTGTGGGAGGAAACCCACACAGACACGGGGAGAACGTGCAGACTCCACACAGACAGTGACCCGAGGCCGGAATCGAACCCGGGTCCCCGGTGCTGTGAGGCAGCAGTGCTAACCACTGTGCCACCATGCCACCCATGTATGATGCAAGATGTGCATTGGGGCCCAGCAGAAGTCCCGACACACTAGCACTGTCAGAGTTTGAACTTCTCATGGGCAATTCCTTTGTCCCTACAATCTTCTGAAAAACTCTCTGAGTTGCAGTTGGAGATTTCAGCCAGTTTCTGCTTACCTACCAGTGAGTTATCCAGGAACTCTTAGACAGAACAATCCTAGTCTAATTCCTGGGTAATTTGTATAAGTTCACCACACAATCACCCCACCCCCCAACATCTTCCTCAATCCTCCCCCCCAAAACACCCAACTTCCCCCCTGCTGCTGACTCCCTCTGACTCGACCTGACTAGCCCCCAAGAATGGCTGCCCACCTGACCCCCTGAACACTCCCTTACCACTCCTCCCCCGAACCCTTACTTCCTCTCAATTCCATTGATTATCCTCCACCACCTGACACCTCCCCCCGACTCTTGGCATCCCCCCCCATACCAACCTGATTAGCATCTCCACTGCCCCCTGCGCCCCCCCAACTTCCCCTAGCCCCCACTACCATACACTTCCCTGACTCCCTGGACACTTTGACTTTCTCCCAACCCTACCGCTTAGTCCCCACCACCCAGCCACACTTCTGAAACCCCCTCCTCACACAACGCCCCCCATCCCTCCCCCAGATCACTCTTGACCTGAAAACCCAGCCCAACTGCACCCTGACTCATCTATCCATTCACCCATCTCAACCCCTGTCACTCACACCTGCCACCCTACTCACATGTCACTGTATCACTCTGCCCACTTACCTCATCCATCTATTCACCCTATTCATTCACACATTCACTAACATTCACACTGGAGATTTAAAGATACCTTCCAGCAACTAGTGCTGTAACGAGAGGACGTGGTGTCTGCCCTGATTCTCCTTGCTGCTCTCTGTGCAGATTCCTGCACTGAGGGAGTTCTGCATTGTGGATTGGACAACAGGACTTTTCAATGTCTCCAGGGAAGTGCCCAGTAAGTAGTCTCACAGCACCAGGTTAAAATACAACAAGTTTATTTGGTAGCACGAGATTTTGGAGTGCTGTCCCTTCATCAGGTGAGAGGGGCAGTGCTCCAAAAGCTTGTGGGCTTGTGCTACCAAATAAACCTGTTGGACTTTAACCTGGTACCCCAGTCCAACACCAGCATCTCCATTCCAGGGAAGTGAGTAGTTTTCTGCTTGATCACTGTCTCACACAGGGTTCTGGCTCTGATTGGAAGATTTCTGTCAGTGTTCTTTTGTTTTGCTGTGATGTAAACAGTTTGATTTGTTTTGGGGGTAATTCTAGCTTAGAAAACAGGGAGATCATAGAATCCTACAGTGCAGAAGGAGGCCATTTGGCCCATCGAGTCTGCACTGACCACAATCCCACCCAGGCTCTATCTCCATAACCCAATACATTTCCCCTAGCTAGTCCCCCTGACACTAAGGGGTAATTTAGCACGGCCAATCAACCTAACCCGCACATCTTTGGAGTGTGGGAGGAAACCGGAGCACCTGGGAGGAAACCCACGCAGACACGGGGAGAACGTGCAAACTCCACACAGACAGTCACCCAAGCCAGGAATCGAACCCAGGTCCGTATCATGGTAAGGCAGCCGTGTTAACCACTGTGCCAATCTGCCACCCTTTTGTGATATAATGCACAGGTTCCTTTAAGGGAAGGTGTGTCTTAAACTGAACAGAGTTGGAATTAGTGGTAAGTGTAAGTAAATCCTGTCTCAGAAAGCACATCGCCCTGGATATGATACGGCAAGAAAATTATTCCCCCAAGCTTATAATAATTCCTTTACTGATTTATTTCAACTTCTCTTGCCTGCCAGAGATCAAGGATGGAGGAGAGATAATTAGTTAAAATGGGGGGGGGGGGGGGGGGGGGGGGGGGTGCGGGGTAGGATTTACCCATTCCTGTCACTCGCTGATTAAACTCAGGGAACAAGGGGGCTTACCCCAAACCAACAGTGTCCTCTTGAAATGGTAAGTCAAGCTTGGATGATTTCATTGGAGACTAATCTGCTATCCACCTCATTAGGACACACCTTCAAGGAGCTGCTTTGTGTGTCAGAAGAGATCCAGTGAAGTACATTTTAATAAAAATTAAATTGTGTTTTGGCCAGGAGGGGCTGGAGGACACCTTGAGGCCCAACAAGCAAATCATTACCAGGGGATGCCTGTAACCAACCCTCCAAAACCTAGCCATGCCTTTTTGCTGCTGTAGTCTGTTCCCCGTCTGTTCCTCCACTCAGCAAGGGTTATATAGTTGAGCAATGGCTTCCTGCTAACATCCTGGACCTCTTGGGTCAGCAGGTTTCTTGATTTCCATCTTGTTTCCCGTTTTGAGGCCTATGCACACATTTTTATACCACTTTATACCTGCTTTATACCACAGACCGGAATCTCAAAGGAACCATTAAAGTGAAGTGCTTCAGTTGGCTGAGTGAGTTTATAAAGTCCACGCTCCCACAGAACAGGAAGGACTTTGTTGAGATTGCAATCTGTACACCGCTGCCCGGTGATGAACAAACAGTTGCCAACTGGGGTTGGATTCATTCCTGGAGGGTTCGTCACCAGTAACAAGTGGGGTTTCACAGGGATCAGTTTACAAAGAGATATTGACAGGTTAAGGAAGTGGGCAAAAAGATGGCAAATGGAGTATAATGTGGGAAAATGTGGAGTTGTTCATTTTGGAAGAGAGAACAAAAGAACAGTATTATTTAAATGGAGAAATGATGCAAGAGAAAGGGACTGGGGGGAACTTGTGCATGGAACACACAAAAGTAGCACATTGGTGCAGCAGATAATCAGAAAGGCTAATGGAATGTTGGCCCTTATTTCAAGGGGGTTGGAGTATAAGAGTCGGGAAGTCTTGCTGCAACTGTACAAAGTACAGATGAAACCACACCTGGAGAACTGTGAGCAGGTTTGATCCCCTTATTTAATGAAATATATTATTTCATTGGAGCAGTTCAGAGAAGGTTCACTAGGCTGACCCCGGTGTGGAGGGATTGTTTTATGAGGAAAGGTTAAACAGGTTGGGACTCTACTCATTGGAATTTAGAAGAATGAGGGGAGATCTCATTGAAACATACAGGATTCTTAAGGGGCTGGAATGGGTAAATGCTGAGAGGATGTTTCCTCTCATGGGAGAGTCTAGGACCAGAGGGCATAGTCTCAGAATAAAGAGGCACCAATTTAAGGCTGAGATGAAGAGGAATTTCTTCTCTGAGGGTTGTGAGTCTTTGGAACTCCTTGCCCAGCGAGAGCTGTGGGAACAGAGTCCTTGTGTACATTTAAGGCTGAGAGAGATAGATTTTTGATCAGTAAGGGAATCAAGGGTTACGGAAAAAGAGCAGGAAAGTGGACGTGAGGAATGTTGGATCATAAAAACATAAGAACAATAGATCTAGGAGCAGGAGTAGGCCACCTGGCCCCTCGTGCCTGCTCCACCATTCAATAAGATCATGGCTGAGCTTTTTGTGGACTCAGCTTCACTTACCCGCCCGCTCACCATAACCCTTGCTTCCTTCACTGTTCAAAAATTTATCTATCCTTGCCTTAAAAACATTCAATGAGGTAGCCTCAACTGCTTCACTGGGCAGGGAATTCCACAGATTCACAACCCTTTGTGTGAAGAAGTTCCTCCTCAACTCAGTCCTAAGTCTGCTTCCCCTTATTTTGAGGCTATGCCCCCTAGTTCTAGTTTCACTCGTCAGTGGAAACAACTTCCCTGCTTCTATCTTATCTATTCCCTTCATAATCTTATATGTTTCTATAAGATCTCCCCTCATTCTTCTGAATTCCAATGAGTATAGCCCCAGTCTACTCAGTCTCTCCTCATAAGCCAACCTTCTCAACTCCGGAATCAACCTCGTGAATCTCCTCTGCACCCCCTCCAGTGCCAGTATATCCTTTCTCAAGTAAGGAGACCAAAACTGTACACAGTACTCCAGGTGTGGCCTCACCAGCATCTTATACAGCTGCAACATAACCTTGCTGTTTTTAAACTCTATCCCTCTAGCAATGAAGGAGCAAAATTCCATTTGCCTTCTTAATTACCTGCTGCACCTGCAAACCAACTCCTTTCGATTCTTGCACAAGGACACCCAGGTCCCTCTGCACAGCAGCATACTGCAATTTTTTACCATTTAAATAATAGTCAATTTTGCTGTTATTCCTAACAAAATGGATGATCCACCATGATCCTATTGAATGGCGGAGCAGACTCAAGGGGCTGGCTCCTGTCCCTACTTCTTATGACCTTCTGTCTCCAACTGTCCTGCCCAGTGAATTTGTTGCCCATTTTCATCATGTATAGAATGAAAGGATTCAAATAAAAAAACCCATACAGATTTGTTTTCTTTTCAGGGCTCCTGATGTTTGTTATTCTACCACATTTGCCTTGAGTAGGACCCCAGCTTCTTGAGACTCCAGGGCAAACCTGGAACATTGGCAACCCTGGTCAGCCAGGGCAGGGCTCAGTAGAGCGACCTGACTTCAGCGACCTTTGTCAGGCACAGGAATGCTTCCAGCTTCCCCACCATAGACTGCAGTCACCCCTGCTGCAAATCCACCCATAGATGTAGGCCAAGAGTTAGCTCAGTCCTGCCTGGGATTATTCCCACTCCCTAGCCCACGGGGTCAAGCACCTTCTGAGACTCGCCCTCAAGCCCTGACCATAAAGTAATTGTGATGTGGAGATGCCAGTGTTAGAAGTCTCACAACACCAGATTAAAATCCAACAGGTTTATTTGGCAGCACTAGCTTTCGGAGCCTCAAGCTGCTTCTTCAGGTGAGTGAGGAGTTGTGTTCACAAACAGGGCATATAAAGACACAAACTCAATTTACAAGATAATGGTTGGAATGCGAGTCTTTACAGGTAATCAAGTCTTAAAGGCACAGACAATATGAGTGGCGAGAGGACCAAGCACAGGTTAAAGAGATGTGTATTGTCTCCAGACAGGACAGTTAGTGAGATTTTGCAAGCCCAGACAAGTCGTGGGGGTTACAGATAGTCTGACATGAACCCAAGATCCCGGTTGAGGCCGTCCTCATGTGTGCGGAACTTGGCTATCAGTTTCTGCTCAGCGCTTCTGCGTTGTCGTGTGTCGTGAAGGCCGCCTTGGAGAACGCTTGCATTCAGCCTCTGATCTTCGGGTAAGCATTCTCCAAGGTGGCCTTCACGACACATGACAACGCAGAGTCGCTGAGCAGAAACTGCGAGCCAAGTTCCGCACACATGAGGACGGCCTCAACCGGGATCTTGGGTTCATGTCACACTGTCTGTAACCTCCACGACTTGCCTGGGCTTGCAAAATCTCACTAACTGTCCTGGCTGAAGACAATACACATCTCTTTAACCTGTGCTTGGCCCTCTCTCCACTCACATTGTCTGTGCCTTTAAGACTTGATTACCTGTAAAGACTCGCATTCCAAACATTATCTTGTAAATTGAGTTGGTGTCTTTATATGCCCTGTTTGTGAACACAACTCCCACTCACCTGATGAAGGAGCTTGAGGCTCCGAAAGCTAGTGCTGCCAAATAAACCTGTTGGACTTGAACCTGGTGTTGTGAGACTTCTTACCGTAAAGTAATTGTCAGTGGTTAAGAGCACAGATTTCGTGAGCAGGCAAGTGTGGTCAAAAGAGGGCCAGTGAATCACAGGTTAACTCTGGCTGCACACTAAGAGGGAATCTGACAAACAAGAATTGATCTTTGCAAGACTTCACTACAACACGGCATTGAACAGAGAGGAGAATTAGGAGTTTATGCTGTATGTATCTCTCTTTAACAAGTAGCCTTGAAATTCTCTACATCAGCAAAGCTCGGACTTGAGAAATGGCTGTTACTTTGTGTACAGATAGGCATTTAGGCATTTATATATCAGATCAATATCTGTGCATTGGCTGTAAATCTGCCTGAACAGCACATTATCTTCAAACAGTCTCGCCTCAACTCCAGAGTTCCTTCCAATCCATTTGTTACAAAGGCCTGTGTAATCTGTTCCATTGATCACACATGCCACCTGACTGCTATTTGTACCTGCAACCCTGGCATTGTACATGGAGGGCTGGAGATTGAATGCAGAGAGCTCTGTATTGTACATGCAGGACTGTGTGTTTTACATGTAGCACTGGGTATGATACGGTGGCACAGTGGTTAACACTGCTGCCTCACAGCACCAGGGATCCAGGTTCAATTCCGGCCTCAGGTCACTGTCTGCGTGGAGTTTGGACATCTTCCCTGTGTCGGCATGAATTTCCTCCGGGTGCTCTGGTTTTCTCCCACACTCCAAAGATGTGCAGGTTAGGCGATTGGTCATGGTAAACTGTTCCCTCGTGTCTCAAGATGTGTCGGTTAGGGGGATTAGCGGGGTAAATGCGTCGGGATAGGGCCTGGGTAAGATGCTCTGTCAGAGGGTTGGTGCAGACGCGATGGGCCAAATATTCTCCTTCTGCATTGTAGAGATTCTATGATTCTAAGGTAAGACTGGGTGCTGTAAGTGTAGGGTTGGGTTTAGAGTCATAGGGCGGGATTTTATGGCCTTGCTTGTTCCGAAACTGTAAAATCCTGCCCGAGATCAACAGACCTTTCCATGGTCCATCCCTCGCCCGCTCTGATTCCTGTGGTGAGTGGGGCGGTAGAATTCCGGCAATAGAGTTTTACAGCACAAAATGAGGCCCTTCAGCCCATTGTGTCAATACTGGCTGTCAAGCACCTATCTATTCTAATCCGCCTTAATCTGTAGCCTTTTATGCTGCGGTGTTTCAACTGCTCATCTAAATGCTTCTCAAATGTTGTGAGGGTTCCTGTCTCTACCACCCTTTCAGGCAGTGAGTTCCAGATTTCCACCCTCCTCTGGATGAAAAAGCTTTCCCTCAAATCCCCGCTAGGTATCCTGCCCCTTACCTTAAATCTATGCCCCCTGATTATTGACCCCTCTACTAAGGGGAAAGTTTATTTTTATCTACCTTATCTCTGTCCTTCATAATTTTGTACACCTCGATCAGGTCCCCACCTCAGCCTCCTCTGCTCTGAGGAAAACAACCCCAGCCGAACCAGCCTCTCTCATCATAGCTGAAACAGTCCAGCCCAGGCAGCATCCTGGTGAATCTCCTCTGCACCCTCTTTAGTGCAATCACATCCTTCTGATAGTGTGGCAACCAGAACTGTACACGCTAGCTGTGGTCTAACGAGCATTTCATACAACTCCATCATAACCTCCCTGCCTCGACTAATAAAGGCAAGCATCCCTTATGCCTTCTTAAGCACCTTATCTACCTGTCCTGCTGCCTTCAGGGATCTATGGATATGCACCCCAAGGTCCCTCTGGTCCTCTGTAATTCTTTATTGTGTATTCCCTTGTCTTCTTCATCTTCCCAAAAATGCACCATCTCACACTTTCCAGGGTTAAATGCCATTTGTCACTGGTGTGCCTATCTGACCAGTCTATCTATATCTTCCATGTATGAATTGTGCATGTATGATTGGATATTATACATGTTAGACAGGTGATTGTATATGTAAGGCATACTCAGTACATGTAGGATTGTTACTTTATGTCTGAAGTTCCATATTGTACATGTAACACTGGTTATTGCATCTTCTAACACATTGCCAAACACCTATCCACCCACTTGTTCATCTTGACTCGGTTGCTAGCAGTTCCGCAATTAATGTTTAATTGCACTTATCATCTCTAATGTCTAATTCAGAATGTACCTGCTGTTTCCCATCCTGAGTTTACATCCACATTTCCAAATGTTGCTATGTTATCCCCCGGTAATAATACCTCTCCTCCTCCAACTTCACAAGGCTAACTTTACAAATTCTATAAATATCCACCTCTACCCCACCTCCTGCTCATCATTTCTCAAACACACTAATGTCAATATTCCTACCAGCTGTGTGTTTATTCCAAAAAAATTCTGCACGAGTTCCAACCACATTTAGACCTCTCTTTTAACATCTTTGAGTTCTATTCGATTCTTGTTGCATTTGTGTTTCTTTTATTCTTTGTCCTGTATGACATGATCTCATTACATCTCATGGTCACCCTCAAGCATTTGTGCCCCCATCTTAAAGAGTGCAGGGAATGGGTATGATGCACGCAAGGTCAAAGGCAAACTGTATTCCCCAAGAGTCCGAGTACAGTCACACTTAGAATCTTAGAAACCCTACAGCACAGAAAGAGGCCATTCGGCCCATCGAGTCTGCACCGACCACAATCCCACCCAGGCCCTATCCCCATACCCCTACATATTTACCCACTAATCCCTCTAACCTACGCATCCCAGGACACTAAAGGCAATTTTAGCATGGCCAATCAACCTAACCCGCACATCTTTGGACTGTGGACTTTCATTAGCATCCTGGCTTCATGAACCCATGAACGCACGGCATGCTTAGTGTATGTGAAAATGATCATAGGCTGGAGGCCACAGCCAGGAAGCCACATGGTTGGTCTCTAGCAGACAGGTGGGTGGTAAAGTGCTTGGGATTGGGGCAGGGGAGGTGGGGGTGGGGGGGGTGGTGGTGGGGCGGAGGGGTCTGCCAAGGGGATAAAGGCAATCAGGGGAGCAGTGGGGAACATGGAATAAGGGAGGGTGCCCAAGATGACTGTAGTGTTCAATTGGGGAGGTGATGGCCTAGTGGTATTATTGCTAGACTATTAATCCAGAAACTCAGTAAGGTTCTGGGGACCTGGGTTCAAATCCCACCATGGCAGATGGTGGAATTTGAATTCAATAAAAAACATCTGGAATTAGGAATCTACTGATGACAATGAAAGCATTGTCGATTGTCAAAAAAACCCATCTGGTTCACTAATGTCCCCATTTAGGGAAGGAAACCTGCCGTCCTTATCTGGTCTGCACCTACACGTGACTCCAGAGCCACAGCAATGTGGTTGACTCTCCACTACCCTTCGAAATGGCCTAGCGTGAGTTTCTCTGCAGGGCGTTGCTAGCAAGCCCTGGAATATGTCGGTACCATGTTGTCTGTAGCTGGTGTCCTTTATTGCTGCTGAGGCAGTATAATTGACATCGTGTTTATTTTTAATCTGGACTAATGCTGTGTTCTGTGGTTTTTAATGGATTACTGAGTGGAGCCTGATTGAGGTTAATTGACAGTTCAGGTGACATGCCTGGGGACAGTTTTTTCCACAGAGCATTACAGTTTTTAGTTTCGCTTTTCAGTAGTAACTTCATGTGGAGAGAAGCAACAATGTTTCCCCCTCTCTCTGGAGTTGGAGTTTCTGTTCTCTGTATGGCTGTTTTTGGAAGCCGCCTGAAGTTTGGCTGTTTTGAGGAAATATCCTTCTCTGCAAACAGCTGGCCTGGATTTCTGTCCATAGGTGTTACAGAGCTGAGGATCCAGCATCATGTGAACATACTTGCTTTCTGTGCTTAGTCTGGAGAAAGATGTATGTCTGTGGGATGGTGTTTGACTTGCGACAACATAGATAGCTAGCTGTTAAGGATTATACAGTGTCATGTTTAAATCAAGTAATTGTTAAAAGTTATGCAAATTATTTTTGTTATAGAACAAAGAACAAAGAACAATACAGCACAGGAACAGGCCCTTCGGCCCTCCAAGCCCGCGCCGCTCCCCGGTCCAGGATTGAATCCTGAATCCAGGATCCCCGCCCATCCCTATATTCTAACTGTAGAACATAGAACATAGAAAATTACAGCGCAGTACAGGCCCTTCGGCCCTCGATGTTGCGCCAACCTGTGAAACCAATCTAAAGCCCATCTAACCTACACTATTCCAATATCATCCATATGTTTATCCAATGACCATTTAAATGCCCTTAATGTTGGCGAGTCCACTACTGTTGCAGGCAGGGCATTCCATGCCCTTACTACTCTCTGAGTAAAGAACTTACTTCTGACATCTGTCCTATATCTATCACCCCTCAATTTAAAGCTACGTCCCCTCATGCTAGCCATCACCATCCGAGGAAAAAGGCTCTCACTATCCACCCTATCTAATCCTCTGATCATCTTGTATGCCTCTATTAAGTCACCTCTTAACCTTCTTCCCTCAGCCTTTCCTCATAAGACCTTCCCACCATACCAGGCAACATCCTGGTAAATCTCCTCTGCATCCTTTCCAATGCTTCCACACACTTCCTATAATGCGGCGACCAGAACTGTACGCAATACTCCAAGTGCGGCTGCACCAGAGTTTTGTACAGCTGCAACATGACCTCATGGCTCCGAAACTCAATCCCTCTACCAATAAAAGCTAAGACACCGTACGCCTTCTTAACAACTCTATCAACGTCGGTGCCAACTTTCAGGGATCTATGCACATGGACACCGAGATCTCTCTGCTCATCCACACTACCAAGTATCTTACCATTAGCCCAGTACTCTGTATTCCTGTTACTCCTTCCAAAGTGAATCACCTCACACTTTTCCGCATTAAACTCCATTTGCCACCTCTCAGCCCAGCTCTGCAGCTTATCTATGTCCCTCTGTAACCTGCAACAAATAAATAAATAAATCAATCAGCACATGGAGTACTTGGGGATGATAGGGAGGAAATAGCTTGATCTGGGTTTCAGACAAAGCTCGGCACAACATCGTGGGCCGAAGGGCCTGTTCTGTGCTGTACTGTTCTGTGTCCTGTGTTTAACATCCTTCCGCACTGTCCACAACTCCACCGACTTTAGTGTCATCCGCAAATTTACTAACCCATCCTTCTGCGCACTCATCCAGGTCATTTATAAAAATGACAAACAGCAGTGGCCCCAAAACAGATCCTTGCGGTACACCACGAGTAACTGAAGTCCAGGATGAACATTTCCCATCAACCACCACCCTCTGTCTTCTTACAGCTAGCCAATTTCTGATCCAAACCGCTAAATCACCCTCAATCCCATGTGTCCGTATTTTCTGCAATAGCTTACCATGGGGAAACCTTATCAAACGCTTTACTGAAATCCATATACACCACATCAACTGCTTTACCCTCATCCCCCTCTTGGTCACCTTCTCAAAGAACTCAATAAGGTTTGTGAGGCACGACCTACCCTTCACAAAACCGTGCTGACTATCCCTAATCAAATTATTCCTTTCTAGATGATTATAAATCCTATCTCTTATAATCCTTTTCAAAACTTTGCCCACAACAGAAGTAAGACTCACTGGCCTATAATTACCAGGGTTGTCCCTACTCCCCTTCCTGAACAAGGGGACTGTGTTCTTAAATAAACTTTGTTTGATAGAAACTTCCCAATGGGTCACTTGAATCATACCTGGAGCAAAACATCTTGGTCGGAATTCTACCATCCCACCCACCCACCACTGGGATTTTAACAGGCGGGTTCCATCAATGTGAAACCCCATTGACAGTCAGGCGGGAATTTCCAGCTTTTAGACCAGCGCGGCTGGAGAATTCCACCCTTTATGCTCACAAATCCAAAATCAAATGTAGAACGTCGGGTCTGGGCTAACTTCATAAAGCACCTTGGAGTTTCTGGCCCAGGTCTTAATACTGGCAAGTATTATCAGTTATATCAGCGGTTCAAGAAGGCAGCTCACCACCACCTTGTCGAGAGCAACTAGGGATGCGCAATAAATGCTGGTCAGCCATCGACACCCATGTCCCATGAATGAATGAAAAAATAGTTCTGTGTTTGATTATGTCAGTCTGTTTACTATTGATGCTCACTCTGCTTGATTAGATAGGTCTAGGTGTGGACTCAGAGAAAAGAAAAGGAAGCTGGAAGTGAAGCATGGAGTAGATATTTTAAATCACCATGATTAAACCTATTACACATCCAGGAACTGGTGTCATCTCAGCATTGATCCAAGATATAAACAACACAATACTTATCTTGTGAGGTCTGGAAGAGCAGAAATGCTTCATCTGGCCCACAAGGAAGCAAGGGGTAATATTAAAAAGTGAATCTCTGGGCTTCTAATGGCCCAAGGTCCAACTCATAGAATCCTACAGTGCAGAAGGAGGCCACTCGACCCATCGAGTCAGTACCAACCACAATCCCACCCAAGATCTATCCCCATAACCCTATGCATTTACCCTAGCTAGTCCCCCTGACACTAAATGGCAATTTAGCATGGCCAATCCACCTAACCCGCATATCTTTGGACTGTGGGAGGAAACCAGAGCGCCCAAAGGAAGCCCACGCAGACAGGGTGAGAACGTGCAGACTCCGCGCAGACAGTGACTCAAGCCAGGAAACAAACCTGGGTCCCTGGTGCTGTGAGGCAGCAGTGCTAACCACTGTGCTATTGTGCCATCCAAGCTTCTAGCCAGTCTAACCTGACGGGAACGCCATCAATGTTTCTCGACTCAGCTATAAATTCCAGTTGTGACATGTTGACTTTGGCCTTGAACTGTATATTTACAAAGAACCCTGCTTCCGGGCGACACGGTGGCACAGTGGTTAGCACCGCTGCCTCACAGTGCCAGGGACCGGGGTTCGATTCCCGGCTTGGGTCACTGTCTGTGCGGAGTCTGCACGTTCTCCCCATGTCTGTGTGGGTTTCCTCCGGGTGCTCTGGTTTCCTCCTACAGTCCAAAAGACGTGCTGGTTAGGCGCATTGGCCTTGCTAAATTCTCCCTGTGTACCCAAACAGGCGCCGGAGTGTGACTACTGGGGGATTTTCACAGTAACTTCATTGCAGTGTTAATGTAAGCCTACTTGTGACACTAATAAACTTTCTTCCTTTAAAAAAAACTTTCCTTCCTGTGGCTGTCTCACTCGCCTGTCCTGTTAACATCAAGACTGTGCAGACAGAAATGAGGGCTTGGCGGGCTGTGGGGGAAGGGGGAGGGGGATGGGGTTGTGGCAGAGGGGTTGCCACTCCCCTTATTACAACCTCTCCTCCATTTGGTGCCTGTTAGATGGGAAGAGATGCAGGGGAGCAATGGGAATCAGTTTTCTCAGCTCTACGACGCAAGTGACCAAGCTCATCAATATTAGGAAAGAAAAGACTTAAACATGCTCCTGGACAATAATTAAACACATGGATTTAATGATACAGAGTCCCTCACAATTCCCTCTCTTATGTGATGAGCTTTTTCTGCTTCTATTCACGCTTGGTCATAAATTATGACAAAGTGAGACAATGCACAATAGGAAACATTCAGACTGGACACAATTAAATTAAAATTATAAAGCTTAAAAGAGATCAGCACCATTGGGTTTCTAACCTAAAGCAAAGTGTCAAATATAAAAGCAAATTACTGCGGATGCTAGAATCTGAAACAAAAACAGAAAATGCTGGACAATTCCAGCAGGTCTGACAGAATCTGTGGAGAGAGAATAGAGCCAACGTTTCGGGTCTGGATGCCCCTTCATCAGAGCTCTGCACAATCCATAGAACTCTGACAAAGAGTCATCCTGACTCAAAATGTTGGCTCTATTCTCTCCTTCCACAGATTCTGTCAGACCTGCTGAGATTTTCCAGCATTTTCTGTTTGGGTGTCAAATGGAATGTGTTGGAAAGTAAACTAACGGAAGATAAATGGCCACTTGGGAGGAGTGGGGGAGGTATATAGGGGGAGGCGATGGCCCAGTGGCATTATCACTAGACTATTAATCCATAAACTCAGCTAATGTTCTGGGGACCTGGGTTCGAATCCCACCACAGCAGATGGTGGAATTTGAATTAAATAAAAAATATCTGAAATTAAGAATCTACCAATGATCATGAAACCATTGTCAATTATCATAAAAACCCATCTGGTTGACGAATGTCCTTTAGGGAAGGAAATCTGCTGTCCTTACCTGGTCTGGCCTACATGTGACTCCAAGGACAGAGCAATGTGGTTGACTCTCTACTGCCCCTTCAAGGGCAACTAGGGATGGGCAATAAATGCTGCCCAGCCAGTGATGCCCATGTCCCATGAGTGAATTAAAAAAAATGGAGACAGCAGCGAATCAGAACATTCAGCTCGCCATGACGATGAGAGAGGTATCCAAATGATCCCGCTCTCCTGAACTTTTCCCATATCACCCATCATATGCTTTTGTTTTACCCCCTTTTCAAGCACATCTCCAATCCCCTTTTGAAAATTAATATTGAATCAGGGTCCAGCAGCCTGGCAGGTAGTGAATTTGAGAATTGCTATCATGCCAGACAGTCAGGTAGCACAATACTGGCTGTTCTAAAACTGTTGTTGTCACGGTGCTGTGTCTGGTTTTAGATAAGGCAGGAAGATACATTCTTCTAATAACTGACTGATCCAATCCCTGTATCTTGGTCAGATCCACTCAGACACATCACCCGGTTACAAATCTACTCACATCCTCTACTCTGTCTGTCTTACCCCTTACTCCTCTTGCTGGTGTCAGAAGTAGGAACATATCTAACACGAAAATGATCATTTGTTGTTATTTTTCCACAGAGTAACGAATGAATGTATCTGATGCAACATGAAGAGGCAAGTGACCTGAGTGTGACTTGCAGTGTTGTGGAGATGTCGGCATTGGACTGGGGTAAACACAGTAAGAAGTCTGACAACA
Source organism: Mustelus asterias (assembly GCF_964213995.1). Classification (NCBI taxonomy): domain Eukaryota; kingdom Metazoa; phylum Chordata; class Chondrichthyes; order Carcharhiniformes; family Triakidae; genus Mustelus; species Mustelus asterias. Next base: position 59,013,510 of record NC_135811.1, read on the forward strand.
CCAGGTTAAAAAGTGCCAGAGCTAAAAGTCTTTTCCCATTTGTCTTTATGACTTGTTGTATTTAATTATTTTACGCCAATCTCCATGCTTCTCATCGACTGAGAAGACTGGTTCTTATGATATGCTAAGCCCTCCTGCACCTCAGTTAAGTGTCCACCCTTTGTGAAAAGGTTTTCAGTCTTCTCCCAGTTAGGAAGCTGACTGCCAATATAAACTGACTTCAATTCAGATTTGGCACTTCATTGCAAATTGGGCTTAACTGGGTCTATCTTTCAAATACACAGAAGATTTATTTGTACAGAGCCCATATCATAGTAACATCGTTTGCACATTCTCCTTGTGTCTGCGTGGGTTTCCTCCGGGTGCTCCGGTTTCCTCCCACAGTCCAAAGATGTGCGGGGTAGGTTGATTGGCCATGTTAAAATTGCTCCTTAATGTCCTGAGATGCGTAGGTTAGAGGGATTAGTGGGCAAAATATGTAGGGATATGGGAGTAGGGTCTGGGTGGGATTGTGGTCGGTGCAGACTCGATGGGCCGAATGGCCTCTTTCTGTACTGTCGGGTTTCTATGATTTCTATGATTTCTATAGAAACTAGAAGCAGGAGTAGGCTATTCGGCCCTCCGAGCCTGCTCCGCCATTCATTATCATCATGGCTGATCATCGAATTCAATATCCTGATTCCCTCTTCCCCCGCATATCCCTTGATCCCTTTAGCCCCAAGGGCTATGTCTAATTTCTTCTTGAAATCACACAACGTTTTGGCCTCAATTATTTTGTGGTAATGAATTCCACACATTCACCACACCCTGGGTGAAGACATTTTTCTTCACCTCAGTTGTAAAAGGTTTACTCCTTAGTGTCAAACTATGACTCCTAGTTCTGGACTCCCCCCCCACCATCGGGAACTTTCTTTCTGAATCTACCCTGTCTAATCCTTTTAGAATTTTATCAGTTTCTATGAGATCCCCTCTCACTCTTCTAAACTCCAGTGAATATAATCCTAACCGGCTTAGTCTCTCCTCATGTGACAGACCTGCCATCCCAGGAATCAGCCTGGTAAACCTTCGCTGTACTGCTTCTATAGCAAAGACATCCTTCCTCAGATAAGGACACCAAAATTGCACACAATACTCCAGATGTGGCCTCACCAACGCTCTATACAATTGCAGCAAAACATCCCTATTCCTATACTCAAATCCTCTCGCTATGAAGGCCAACATACGATTTGCCTTCTTTACTGCCTGCTGTACCTGCACGCCGACTTTCAGTACATCGGGAAATGAGGATAATGCTCCTCAAACGTAAGGCTTTGTGTATAAAACATACACGGGTCATCAATGGTAAGACTTAGCTTGAAATATATTACTGGACTGGAAGAACCTCAGGTCAGTTCTGGCTTTTGTTTTCAGCCATATATTGAGGTGAAGGACAAAAAGGTTGTCCAAAGATGTGTGGGTTAGGCGGATTGGTTATGTTAAATTACCCCTTAGCGTCAGGGGGATTTGCAGGGTAAATACTTGGGGTTACGGGGATGGGGCCTGGGTGGGATTGTCATTGATGCAGGCTTGATGGGCCAAAAGGCCTCCTTCTGGACTGTAGGGTTTCTATGATTCTATGGTTGTCCATAGTCAAGAGTGCTGTCCATGGTCCGAGTCAATGTCCAGGGTGACGATGATAGAGGTGTTTCCCATGATTCAGAGCTCCTTCTTTTCACGGATCAGATGTTAAGCAGGAAACACACCTGCCCATTCAGGGGGAAGGATATCACTCAACCACCGGATGATGGTCAGAAAATTCTCCTTGTATCCTGGACAGCGGTCCTCACTCAATATCATCAGTCAGACAGCAATTGGCTATTTATGGGATCATATTGTGTTTACATAACTGCATTTCAAAACCAGCTAATTGATGATGTGGTGCATCAGGATGTCCTTAGGGTTCGCTCCAGCGCTCGATAAACACAAGGACTTTGTTGTGATTGTGTGTTTGGCTGTTTTTGCAAAGTGCCTGGGTGAACCCAGACCAGGTAGAACGTGATTAATGCTCAAGAATAACTTTGAAAAATGGAGCAGAGCATCGCGCACAGTGAGTAAATAAATCTGAAACTGCCTGTAATGTATTCATTGGTACAAGCCTCACCAGGAGGGGATTTATTACAGCAGCGAGCACTGAAACAGGTTAGACTGCATGATACCAAATGAAACTCAGCATTATCGCAGTTTAGCGTGTATATGAAGAGAGTGACATTATACTGCCGCAATCAGCACCAACGCCTTTGCAGTCAGAGAACACACTGTGCTTTTAATTTCTTTTTGACTCCAGTGGGAATGTCCAGGCCCTCTGCAGATTAAGGGGGCAGCTCTGACACGTTTTTTTGCTGATTTCACTGTCCTTGGCTTGGGCAGAGAACCCCAGCTTGAAAAGGTGTCTTCAGAATTCAGCAGAATTGTGAAGGTGACAGGGAAAAGAGATTGAAATGCTTTTCACAGCTTTGCGTCCAATGTTGGGGGCTGTGGAGTGGGGGGGGGGGGGGGGGGGGGGGGGCGGTGCAGAGCAAATTAAAACAACACCCACCTAAAAGAGGGCACGGGGTGAGAGGGGTGGGGGGGGGGGGGGGGGGGTTAACCAGTGACATGAAGAAATGGAAGAAGTTTCAAGGAGCAACCATCACTAGTTTTGTTACAATTAAGGGAAGGGGTCATTTTCCATGTTGGAATCAGCCCAGTGATCTGGAAAAGTACATCACCCACTCACTGTGTTTCCCACCTTATGAGTGACCCGCCCACCGTGCGTCCCCTCATTTTGCTTCCCACCATGTGACTCCCCCCCCCGCCCCCAATGCAATCTGCACCTGTAGCTCCCCAATTTTATTTGCTCTACTCTGTGCCAATTTATAAAATTCTAACAGGGTTAGACAGGATACTTTCAGAAAGAATGTTCCCATTCTTTTGAACTAACTTGGCAGGGGTGTGGGAATCAGGGGGAAATGTTAGAGAAGTGCACAAAATACTGGAGAGTGCATAGAAAGCACTGGTATAGAGAATAGTAGGTTAATAGGTGAAGTTGGAGTAAGGGAGAAGTAAACAGGATTATTGTGCATGTATGTGACATAAGTTTCAAAGCCTGCCCAGCAGCACTAACCACGCACCCCATAAGGAACTCAGCACATGAAGAACTAGAGGGCACAGATTCAGTATAACAGGGCAAAAGGAGTAGAAGTGACGTGAGGAAAAGGTTTTTTCCACTCAGAGGATGGTTAGCATCTGGAATGAATTTTCTGAGAGGGTGGTGGAAGCAGATTCAATCAAGGTATTCAAAATGGAACTGGGGGGTAGAATGCTCTTTCAGAGAGCCAGTAGAACCTTGATGAGCCAAATGGCCTCCTTCTGCACTGTGCAGATTCTGTGATCTCTAGACTGTTTTTTGCTGACTGCCAGTAAGTCATACCATTACTACATCATCACATCCTGTTGAAGTAATGATTGACAGCAGGTTAAGCTATGCTCCCTCAACAGTCATTCGGCCTTCGAGCCTGCTCCGCCATTCATTTTCATCATGACTGATCATCAAATTCAATATCCTGTTCCCCTCTTCCTCCCATATCCCTTTAGCCCCAAGAGCTATATCTAATTTCTTCTTGAAATCATACATTTTGGCCTTGATTACATTCTGTGGTCATGAGTTCCACACATTCACCACCCTCTGGGTGAAGAAATTTCTCCTCACCTCAGTTCTAAAAGGTTTACCCCTTATCCTCAAACTATGACCCCTAGTTCTGGATACCCCCACCGTTGGGAACATCCTTTCTGAAAGTATCCTGTCTAACCCTGTTAGAATTTTATAAGTTTCTATGAGATCCTCTCTCTCTTCTAAACTCCAGCGAATATAATCCTAACTGACTTAGTCTCTCCTCAGATGACAGACCTGACATCCCATGAATCAGCCTGGTAAACTTTCGCTGTACTGCCTCTATAGCAAAAACATCCTTCCTCAGATAATGACACCAAAATGGCACACAATACTCCAGATGTAGCCTCATCAACACTCTAAATAATTGCAGCAAAACATCCCTATCCGTACACTCAAATCCTCTCGCTATGAAGGCCAACATACCATTTGCCTTCTTTACTGCCTGCTGTACCTGTGCGCTTACTTTCATATCACAATACTTCTGACCGTATAATCAAGAGGAGGTCGTTGATGAAGCCAAAATGGCTGGATGCGGACACTACCCTGAAGAACTCCAGCAGTGATGTTCTCACAGATGAGTGACTTTCAATAACTGCAACCATCTTCCTTTGTGCTGGGTACGACTCCAACTAGCGGAAAGCTTTTCCCTTGATTTCCTTTGGGATCTGTGCTAGAGACTCAACATAAATCTCCTGCTCATCACGTCCAACAATGTACAATTCCAGTCAGCTCTGGAATATACGGGTTCCACCCACTGGAAAGACAGAAAATCCAACTCTTGTCTTACCTAATCCAAACCCACCTTGCTGCACGACCTCCAATGAACAAGAACTGACCAAGAACTCTGAACAGACGTATCTCACTGGCTGAAGATAAGATTGAAGTGCAATAAAGTGCATTATTTGGGTCCTCTTTGCAAGTCAGTCATCTTTCAAAGCAGTTTGGATTTTCTATCAGTTTACTGGAGCCCGGTTTGGGAGCTTTCACTGGCTAAGAAAGGAAATCTCAAGACATCATGACAGTTTTGAATGGAATCTTTTGTATTTCGGGACCTCATTATTTTAATGAGAATTCCTGAAATAAATCACAAGGCAGACAAGGAGTTGAAATTGATATTATTAGATAATTAACGTGACGGCTTCTAGCACTGGGCGATTGCTGCAGATTTTAAACTTAGTTTTAATATCTTACCCTTAAAGAATCAAGCATAAATGTATCTTGTTGGATCTTGGAGCCATTTAGCTTGTTCAATTTAACATTCTAGTCTATCTTATTTTACAACTCTTCCATGTACAAAAATGGGTTTCTGCTTGCCTCACAATTCAGAACGTTTAACCTTTATCTCTTCATATCTGAACCCTTTATTGTAGTTAAACAAATGGACTGGACTTGTCAATTCTCTTCATAACCTTAAACAAACAAATTTGGTGGCTCAGAAGTTTGCCACTTCTCTGGTTGCTGAATGTTTTCTCAGAGGTTCAGTTTGCTCATGCTCAGAATCCGTGTTGTTCGAGGTACAATGTCTTTGAACCAGACATTGCACGGGGACCTTACGCACTGAACGTTAAAGGTGCTACCGTATTTTGGATTGACCAAGTCATTCGCCGAGTTCTCGCCAATATTCATACCTCAAGCAATCTCAAAGCAAATCATTCAGGTGTTCACTCCATTGCAGTCTGAGAGAGCTTGCTGTGCACAAAAAGGCCACTAAATTTGCCTGTGGGTAAACAGTGACGACACTTCAAAGCAATTCATTGGCTGTCAAAAGAATTGGGAACATCCTGAGGTTGTGAAAGGTGCTATAGAAATGCAAGCCTGTCTTTTTCCTTTTGTGGGCAGTGTAGCAATTCAGCCAAAAACCAGTTTCCCGTCACCAAACTCCCTTTAGGTGGCACGGTGGTATAATGGGCAACATGATGGCACAGTGGTTAGCACTGTTGGCTCACAGTGCCAGGGACCCAGGTTTGATTCCTGGCTTGGATCACTGTCTGTGTGGAGTCTGCACGTTCTCCCCGTGGCTGCGTGTTTTTCCTCCGGGTGCTCCGGTTTCCTCTCACAGTCCAAAGGCGCGCTGGTTCGGTACATTGGCTGTGCTAAATTCTCCCTCAGTGTACCCGAACAGGTACCGGAGTGTGGTGACTAGGGGATTTTCACAGTAACTTCATTGCAGTGTTAATGTAAGCCTATTTATGATACTAATCAATAGTAAAAATAAACTTCATTATGTACCAAATAGGTGGGCTGCAGCCGCGGCTTACAGTGAGACACAATAAGAAGTCTCACAACACTAGGTTAAAGTCCAACAGGTTTATTTGGAATCACGAATTTTTGGAGCACTGCTCCTTCCTCAAGTGAGTCCAACGCCGGCATCTCCACGCTATAGTGAGACAGTCTACACCTCGGTACCTACAACCCCGATCCAGATTCAGCCACAGGTTTATAAACCATCCCCCCACCCCCACTGCCCGCTTCTCACTGGGCAAGCTTCCTCGCGATCAGTAAGGAAGCTCATACTCCTCAAAGCCACAGGGAGATCTATTGATGATCCCCCTGCCCCTCGGGGCCTATAATAGGCAGCCATTCACGTGAAGGCCTTTAGGATGTTTCTAAGCAATGTACGAACCTATGACATAAATGTAAGTATCGATCTCAGATTTCAGCCGTTTCCATGATTAACCTTTCCATAAACCTGCCCCAAATAAGGTGTAATCATTACCCTTTGAGAAGCTTTGTACACTGATGTTTATTCTGTGTTACTGTTTATGGAATATGGCAGATTTTCCCATTCTTGTGATGGTCTCATGTATCTAAGTGCATAATAAAATCAAACATGATTGAAGATGGGAGAGCTGAGATGCTTGTTTTTCAGGAAGATGTGAGGGCAGGAGAGGAACTTCCATCGCTCTGAGTCTGTCCTGCTTTTGTACTTCATGGTGAAATTGCCACGTAGTGGAAGGCTGCTACAGGATGGTGCAACTATTAGTTTCATTCAGAAACTGCTGTTAATTATTCTCTAAACAACACAGCAACGGATAGAATGTCCTTTGTTTTTCCACATCACTTGGGGTGGCACGGTTGGCACAGTGGTTAGCACCGCTGCCTCACAGCGCCAGGGACCCGGGTTCAATTCCTGGTTTGGGTCACTGTCTGTGTGGAGTTTGCACATTCTCCCTGTGTCTGCATGGGTTTCCTCCGGGTGTTCCAGTTTCTTCCCACAGTCCAAAGATGAGCTGGTTAGGTGCATTGGCCATGCTAAATTGTCCCTCGGTGTACCCGAACAGGCACCAGAGTGTGGCGACTAGGGGATTTTCACAGTAACTTCATTGCAGTGTTAATGAAGCCTACTTGTGACACTAATAAATAAACTTTAAACTTACCTTTCACTCACTCCCTCTCCCCCCGCGTCCCTCATTCCCTTCCCCTCCCTCATTCCCTCCCCCCCATACCCCTCCAGTTTGAGGAGCAGGAAGTTGTGAGTGACTGTGTTGCTTTGTGGAGATCGGTGGATGGTTGGGATGGTATTTGGCACTGATGCATAGAATACTGACTCCAAGCTGGTCCTCATGTCTTCACTGCTCCCCTGATGGCTCTTTTGGGACAGATTGGAGACATTTATTTAATGCTAAGAAAATTTCAATTGCTTCACCACAGTCACTTTTAATCACACAATTCCACACAGCTACTTTCACAGTTAGATGCTTTCATTTACTTTCCCGGCCTGGTCCCCACGAAGCTGAAGACAGTGCTCATTTATTTTTAAACACATCAAATATTGCTGCAAATCATTCTATGGGATTCGAAGCACCTCACTTTGGCCTGTAGTTTTACACTCATCCCAATGCTGCTGCCCATTTCTGATCTGATTAAAACCAGCCCCATGGTGTCTCCTGTGTAGTGAGTAAATGGTGTCAGCCAGGACATTTGACCTAACAACTTAACAGGAAATGCTCAGGAATTGGATCCATTATAACACTGAGGGAACATTTTCATCCTCTCTTCCCAGGTTGTTCTATTTTATGCTTTTGATCATTTTCCCTGGAAACCACTTTTTTGTTCATTGAATTTGAATTCCAGCAGAACTGGTGGGATTTGAACCCATGCCCCCAGAGAGGCTTGAGCCTGTAAGTTATTAGCTCAATGGCGTTACAATTCTGCCACCATCTTTGCTTACCATGGCCAATCCACCCAACCAGCACATCTTTGGACTGTGGGAGGAAACCGGAGCACCCGGAGGAAACCCACGCAGACACGGGGAGAACGTGCAGACTCAACACAGACAGTGACCCGAGCCGGGAATCGAACCTGGGTCCCTGGTGCTGTGAGTTACCACTCTCCACTGTGCTACCATGACAGTGATGATTGTGGTGATTGGCCCTTTGAGGGCAACACAGCAGACTAAGGGTCACCTGGATGAGGGTGGCCAATCAGGGCTCAAAGTGGGAAATTACCCCGGGAGAGGAGTTCTCCCGGTGCGGAGGGATTTTGCAATTAGCTGAAAACATGCAGCTCCTGAAAATCACCTGGAAATAAATCCCTACTATTGAAGTCTCTGAAAGTGCATCATTACAATGACACAGCCCGGTAGTGTTGCCATTATCTTTTAGGAAGGCGTCCCTGAAGCTTAGTGAATCCGAATTAAACACGATCAGACAGCCTGTACAAAAATAAATATTGTAAGCTGGAGAAGAAAGAAGCTTCTTTTTAAAAAAAACCTCTTCCTCCATCAAAAATTTCAAATCATTGGATGAAAATATAGAAGAAATCAGGAAGGGTTTTAAACTTATTCTGAACTCACACCGACCAGCTATCAACTCACAGTGTAGATGAACATCTTTAACAATCAAATGATGTGTATTCTAGGGACTAATCAAAAGGAAGGACCTTAATCAAGGATGCAGCAGCCAGGGTTGCTAATGATGATTTAATCTGGTTCAGAAGGATATAAACGGATTGGCTTCTCGCTCAGAAATTGAGGTATTAAAGAAGGGCTCAGGTAGATTTTGAATCTTCTGATACTTCTCTAGTTGTCAAGCGGCTGGATATCTTAAATTGGACAGCTTTTTGTCTCCAGCTGAAACACTCAGGGATTTAGGTAAAGCGTTACTTGGAATATTTGGTGGATGCCCATAATTAATGTTAGTTATATCATTGTGTTTTAAAATCTTTTTCACTGGATTTTCTCTTTATCACAGAATCGTTATTTGCAAAAAGAGGCCATTTGGCCCAGTGCGTCTACACCGGTTCTCCAAATGAATATTGTGACTTAGTGTCATTCCCCTGCCTTTTTCCCCATACCCTGCACCTAGTTTCTGTTCGAATAATCATCTAAAGCCCTCTTGAATGTCTCGATTGAATCTGCCTCCATCACACTTCCAGGCAGTGCAATTCCAGGCCCAAACCACTTGCTGTGTGAAAACAAATTCTCACATCATATTTTCTTCCTTTGAAAATCACTTTGAATCGGTGCCTTCTATTTCTTGAACCTTTTATGAGCAGGAACTGTTTCTCCCTATTTACTCTGTCCAGCCCCCTCATGACTTTGAGCATCTCTGTCAAATCTCCTCTTAGCCCTCTCCTCTCCAAAGAAGCAAGTCCCAACCTCTCCAATCTACCCTCATCACTGAAGTCTCTCATCCCTGGAACCATTCTTATAAACCCCTTCTGCATTCTCTCCAATGTGTTCATATCCTTCCTACAGTGTGGCGCTCAGAACTGTACACAATACTCCAGCTGAGGTCTAACTAGTGTTTTTGTAATTACTAATATTGCGGTGTACGTATCCATTTTAAATTGTATTTCCGGTTACAAAGTTCTTTCATAAATTTGTAAATAAGTTAGCAAAGTATAACATCTCTAATCCAAACTACACACTCCCCTGATTAATTGGAACTGCATTGCCATCCCTCATGGAACTCCCTCTCCATAACAGCACTATGGGTGTACTTACATGACATGGAATGCAGCAGTTCAAAAAGGCAACTCACCATTATCTTATCAGGGTCGTATCCTCAGCCCAACTATCTTCAGCTGCTTCATCAATGACCTTTCCTCCATCATAAGGTCTGAAGTGGGGATGTTTGCTGATGATTGCACAATGTTCAGAGCTATTCTCAACTACTCAGATACTGGAGCAGTTCATGTCCAAATGTAACAAAACCTGGACAATTTCCAGGCTTGAGCTGACAAGTGGCAAGTAACACGTGCACCACACAAATGACCGTCTCCAACAAGAGAGAATCTAACCATCATCCCTGGACATTCAATGACACTGCCATCACTGAATTCCCCACTATCAACATCCTGGGGGTTACCAGGATTGACCAGAAACCCTACTGGACCAGCCAAATAAATACTGTGGCTTGGTCAGAGGCTAGGAACACTGCAGCGGGTAACTCACTTCCTGACTTCCCAAAACCTGTCCACCATCTACATGGCGCAAGTCAGGAGGGTGATAGAATACGCTCCCCTTGCCTGGATCAGTGCAGCTCCCACAACACTCAAGAAATTCGACACCATCCAGGCCAATCCACATTCACTCCCTCCACCAATGCACAATGGCAGCAGTGTGCATCATCTAAAAGATGTACTGTAGGGACTTACCAAGGTTCCTTAGATAGCACCTTCCAAGTCCATGACCATCATCTTCTAGAAGGACAAGAGCAGAAGATACATGGGATCACCAAAGCCTAGACGTTCCCCTCCAAGTCACTCATCATTCTGATATGGAAACATATCGCCATTCCTTCACTGTCACTGGATCAAAATTCTGGAATTCCCTTCCTAACAGCGCTGTGGGTGTACCCACACCTCAGGGACAGCAGCGATTCAAGAAGGCAGCTCGCCACCATCTTCTCAAGGAGCAATTAGGGATGGGCAATAAATGCTGGCCCAGCCAGCAACACCCACATCCTGTGAATGAATGAATAATCAAAAAATCCAGAGCTGAGAGGTAATAATAGGCACCTTCGTCCAAGAGATAGGAAGATTGCTCTGCAATGCCTTCTGTTGTGTAGGTGAGATCTGGAATGGGCTTACCTGTAATCTTCTTGATGCTTCAATAAGTTGTCAGCACTTATTGCCTAATTGTCCATTTGGTTCAGACACTCATCTCTGCGTTCATAGGTCACAGGTTCAAAGCCTGCTGCAGTATTCAAGTGTGAAATTGAAGCTGATGCTTCAATGTAGTGCTGAGGCAGTGCCGTTGGAAGTATTGTCCGTCTGTCTCCTTGTTGTTGGGGGGGGGGGGGGGGGGGGGGGGGAAGGGGGGTGTGGTGGACCCCACCACAAACATACAAATTAACTGGTCACTCATCTCATTGCTGTGGAACTTTGCTGTGCCAAATTAGATGGCATATTCCCTCACAGTGACAGCAGTTGAAGGGCAATTTTATTGACTGCGAAGTATTTTGGGACATCACAAGGGATGGAAAAGGTGCTAGGTAAATGTAAGCTCTTTGTACTTAGCAAGCTCTTAAGGCTATTACATGAAGGATGAGCAAAGGGGCTGGGAAGTGGTCTTAATGAGTGTGTGCAACCTGACAAGAGTCAGTCTACTCAAGAGAGAGAGGAGAGGAGAAAATTGGAAAAAGTGAATTGTAATAACACGTGATCGAAACAACTCTCAGCTGATTCTCCTGTGCACTTTTCCAGCTTCTGTATCACTTCTCCTAAGTAACATTCAAGTATTGTACATTTTAAATGTTGAACATCTCCAACCTGAGGACACATGGTCTGGATTCGCTGAGCTGTCAGCTAAATAAGTTTGATTTCTTCCTCATTGGTTCACATTGAGCAAGCGAGATTGGCCGTTGCAGAGTGAAACAAAAGAGAAAAAATATCTATCCAGCCCCACAAAGTGTCTGCTGAAATAAAATAAATACTCCCAAATATTTAACAGCAAATTCAAAGAGTAATTTGGAAATCAACTCCAATTAGTGATAAACTCATTGTTAAAAGACCAGCTCCTTATTGTTCATCCAGTCGTTAGCAATATCCTTAACTTTCTCAAACCGCGTGTGACATAAGACATTATTCACATTCTAAAGCCTCAGGGTGAATGAGGCATTTTCTGTCAGGCCTGACTAAACTGATGAAGCAAGATAGAAGCTTTCTCCTGGCATCCTGAGGTAACTGTGGAGAGAGTGGTTGATGCAACGTTAGAAAAAGCCTTTACCCTCCCCAACGTTCCCGATGGCAATATTTTCCACACGTTGCCACTTGAGATCAAACTGTCCTGACAGGGGAATAATCTCCCCATCGGAACAGAGCAGAGATCTCTTTGTGATTGGACTGGAGGAATGGCTGAGTTTTACAGTTTCAGGAGCTTGAGAATTCCGCCGCAGTCAACAGAGATTTGGCTGGCCGCCAGACTCTCCGACTTCGCTGCTGTGGGAGCGTGACATGAATGGCTGGCAAGGTCGTGCCCAAGATCAGTGCCTGATACACTGCTTCCAGTGTCCGGAAATTCTGGATCCTAACCTTGTTCGCTCCTTTTCCTCATTCCTTCAACCAGTCACTTTCAAATTTGCTCTGGCACTTCGGAATACTTTGTTACTCCAGGATATAATGGTTATAATCCTGAAGGCCTTGACAGATAATCCAGAGGATATTGGAGTTCAAATCCCACCATGGGAGATTGAGAATTTAAATTCAGTTGAAACAAACTGCTGGGTCAGTAAAAGTGACCATGAAGCAGTTTGATTGTTGTAAAGTCACGGCAGGTTCACAAATAGATTAGTGAAGGAAACTTGCTGTCTTTACTTATAGTGACTCCATCCCATACCTAGGTAGTTTATCTTTAACTGCACCCCGAAATGGCCTAGCAAAGCGCTCAGTCGCATTAAAACTACTACAAGGCATTGAGCAATGGGTAGTAAATGCCAGCCTTGCCATCTCAAGGATGAATTTTAAATATTGCCCAACATCACATATGCTGCAGGCATCCCTCATTGTTTTAACTCACTCTCAGTATGTGGATGTAATAATTCCTGTTCATCGATGAAGATAAAATCAACAACATGTTTATTTACAGCTAGAGGCGATACAAAGGCTTGCAGCCTCGTGGCTGCAGACAGCTCCCGAGGGGGTTCTGGAACAGACACCCCTGCTGCCCTGGGTGAATCCCCACCCTGGTGCCGGATTTGTTTCCCGGGTCATGTGACCATCACCACAGCGGGTTCCATAGTAAGGCCAGCACCTACTGCCCCTTTCTGCTTTCTGACAAACCACTGCACTCTATGTGGTGTACTTGCTTCCACTGAGCAGGTAGGTGTGGAATTTCAAGATTCTGACCCAGTGACCATGAAGATATGGGTGAAATAGCTCCAAAATATGTTGGGGCGTGTGTTTCATGGGGAAATTGCAGATGGGAGTGCTCCTCTTTGCCGGTTTCCCTGACCCTTCTCAGCTGTAGAAATTGTGGGTGTAGAAGGTGCCGTCGAAGGAACGTTGTCGTCATAGAATCATAGAAACCCTACAGTACAGAAAGAGGCCATTCGGCCCATCGAGTCTGCACCGACCACAATCCCACCCAGGCCCTACCCCCATACCCCTACATATTTACCCGCTAATCCCTCTAATCTACGCATCTCAGGACACTAAGGGGCAATTTTAGCATGGCCAATCAACCTAACCCGCACATCTTTGGACTGTGGGAGGAAACCGGAGCACCCGGAGGAAACCCACACAGACACGAGGAGAATGTGCAAACTCCACACAGACAGTGACCCAAGCCTGGAATCGAACCCAGGTCCCTGGAGCTGTGAAGCAGCAGTGCTAACCATTGTGCTACCGTGCCGTCAATGGAATACACAGCAGGTATTGTACACAGGTGGCAGAGGGAGTAAGTGGTTAAGATGATGGTTTGTTAAAGAGACTGAATCTATTTTAGTTTAATTATTTGGAGTGATTCTCAATTATCTTTCCTGATCTTTCAGATTCAAGCAGATTGGCTAGTGTTTGGGAGCGCTGATTTAGCGCACACTGGGTTAGAATTCGTGACCTGCCAATGGCTGTTCAGATCCAGGTGGGCAACAGGCAAACTTTGTGTCCCCTCCTCACTGGAATCACAGAACCCTACAGTGCAGAAGAGGCCATTCAGTCCAACGAGTCTGCACTGATTCTCTCACAAATCATCGTACCAAGACCCTCTCCCTCGTTCTATCTCCGTAACCCTTCACCTTTACCATGACTAATCCCTCTAACCTACACATCTTGGGACACTAAGGGTCAATTTAGCATCCACCTAACCCGCACATCTTTGGAGTGTGGGAGGAAACCGGAGCACCCGGAGGAAACCCACGCAGACACGGGGAGTACGTGCAAACTCCACACACACAGTGACCCAAGGTTGGAATGATTGTGGTGTCGGCTCAGCTGGCATGTGCATTGCTATTTTCTCCAGAACACTGCCCATGTTGTCTGTACACAGCAGGAGGACCAGGCAGCATTGTGTGTGGACCAGGCAGCATTGTGTGTGGACCAGGCAGCATTGTGTGTGGACCAGGCAGCATTGTGTGTGGACCAGGCAGCATTGTGTGTGGACCAGGCAGCATTGTGTGTGGACCAGGCAGCATTGTGTGTGGACCAGGCAGCATTGTGTGTGGACCAGGCAGCATTGTGTGTGGATCAGGCAGCATTGTGTGTGTGTGGACCTCATGGTCCAGCTCTAGCCTGGGCTTTTTAAAATCAGGTTGCATCTTCAAGAGAAGCTGCAATATGGGTGGGGGGGGGGGGGGGGGGGGGGGCCCAAGGGCTTGGTAACAGTGCCACAAGAAGCAAAAAGTGGGTGGTCAATGTCAGTCAATGCCACTTCCTCTGGCACCTCATGCCCACCAAATCACCAACCTCTCACACTGCTCAATGCACCATCTGTCTATCACTAACCCAGCAGCATTCGCAGATATTCAAAACCTAACATTCAGATTTCCCACCATACCTTCACACAATTACACAACTGCTGCCAGACTCACTTCCACCTCTTACTGCCACCATGCACCTCCAGCTATTCAGTTATGGCAGGCACATCAACCAGGCTACACAGTCACTGACACTCTACCCTCTCTCTTGCAGCACAAGCTAACCCACGCTGGAAGGGAACAGAACAGAACTGGCGGGAGGCAAGGAGCCGGTCCCCTGGGTTGTGGGCTGGCTGCCATGGGGCCTGTGGCATCTGCCAACATTGAGAACATTGAGGAAGATGGCACCTTATGCCTCTTCCCAGCTCACCCTCATCCTGTTTATCTGCTACAGATGAACCTCTTGCGTCCCATCCATTCCACTGCCCTCACACCAACCTTCCTCTCCCGAGTTCCTGCCTTCAGACATCCAAGAACTGCCACCTGTCCAGTTACAGGAGATGCAGTGGGAGGGGAGACAGCAGCAAGCACAGCACTGATGAAAAAGGCCCAGTCAAATGGTCTGATATGTGCTGACTCTCACACTGCCATTACACATAGCTTCGAGGTAAATGTAAAGTGGGAATCATCACATGGTGAGTCACTGAGACTGGGTGAGCTTCAGTCAGGACTGGGACGATGAGGCTTCCGAACACAGAGGCTTTATTGCTAAAACAACGATTAACTGTATATACAAACAGGGTCAGACAGAATAACTGCAGCTGTACAGTGCCGGTCCCTGACTCTGACTGCCGATCCTTCCCAACCCAGGATACGCACTCCATTGGCTTAGTTTGATACCTCGATACTCCATAGGGTCATGTGACCCTCAGGGAATGCCCCCTTAAAGGGGGCCACGCTACCACAGCGAGTTCGCAGACAAACTCTGTTGTTGGGGACTCGGATGTGAATCTCAATGGGGCAGTACAGAGGAGAGCGCTTAATGCACAGCAGGTGATGGGTTTATTTGCTGGCCAGCCAGACAGCCACCTGTCATTGTCAAGGAGCAAGGAGGTGTCCAGCTCCACCTTGGCAGAGGACATGCTCTCTCGGCAGCTTCTGACACACATCTCTGTGGTCCTGCAGACCCAGGGGCACTGCAGCCCTCCTTTCCTGCTGCAATCTATGAGAAATCAGAAGAAGAACCAATCTGCAGGGTGGCACAGCGGTTGGATTGCTGCCTCACAGTGCCAGGGACTTGGATTTGATTCCCGGCTTAGGTCACTGTCAATGTGGAGTCTGCAAGTTCTCCCCCGTGTCTGCGTGGGTTTCCTCCGGGTGCTCCGGTTTCTTCCCACAGTCTGAAAGATGTGCTGGTTAGGTGCATTTGCTAAATTCTCCCTCAGTGCACCCAAATAGGCGCCAGAGTGTGGCGACTTGGGGATTTTCACAGTAACTTCATTACAGTGTTAATGTAAGCCTACTTGTGACTAATAAATAAACTTTAAAACAATCGTTGTCCTCTGGTGCACAGAGGAATGAAGCTATGTGACATGTCAGCCAGACCACGCAAGGATGGCAGATTTCCTTCCCTAAAGGACATGAATGAACTAGGTGGATCTTTACGACAATCAACAATGGTTTCATGGTTGTCATTAGACTTTCAATCCAGATTTTTATTTACTTTTTATTGATTTCAAATTTCACCATTTGCTGGTGGTGGAACTTGAACCTGGATCCCCAGAGCATTACCCTGGGTCTCTGGGTTACTTGTCCATTGACAATACCACTATGCCACTGGCTCCCCCTGGATCAGCCTTTCTGGCCACATTATGAACACGCATTTGGAGCGGGACTTGAACCTGGAGCTTCTGGCACAGAGGTAGGGAGGTGACCCACTACATCACTAGACCCCTTCCCCATCCAAGTATAACTAACACCACGAGAACCAATTTCTAGTCCATGTGTCTCAGTAGAGTTGTGTCTATGTTGTAAAGTCGAGTTTGTGAAATGTGGTCCCTTTAAAAGCTGGTTTTGTGTCAGTGCTTGAATATTTAAAATGCAAGTGCACACAGGGTATGCAGATTTCAACATTTGTAACAAGGACCAAGCACAGGGTTGCCTTGGTAACAGGCTTTGTAGGCTTTTGAATGTTGACAGCCTATCAGTTTAAAGATGACACTCAGCTATCAGGAACCTATCACATTTGAATTTGCTGCTGTTGACAACATCAGACCAATCCTGGTGTAGGAAAATTGTTAGATCATCAGTTATAAAAACAGAAGATAAATGAAGAACTGCCACCTCTCAATACCTAGAGAGGGAAAGAGCAGCTCCGTGTCAGCTTCAAATATCTCTTAAGACAACTCTCCATCTATTGAACAAACTATTAAAAATCAGAAAGAGCTTACAGACAGTGGAATCGACAGAAGAACTGGAAAAGTTTTTCCAAAGTCACAAACCTGGATGAATATTTTATTTGAGAGTGACTTAATTCTGTTATTATTTTTGTTGGTAATGAATGGACCTTGTACTTATTTGAACAGCATTCCAGTGGTATGTTACTTGTTTAGTTAAACTTCCCGGTTGGTTAAATAAAGAACTTGTTAATTTGTTCACAAAGTGAGTGTAAGGTATCTTTGTTAAGTAACCTCTAAATGTTAAAGAGGAATAGTTCACACCTTCCCAAACACTCAACAGATTATGAAGCGAGATATTCCTCTTTGGGGGATTTGGTGTGGCTTCTCAAAATGAGATCAGCCTCTGCGTCATAACAGTCTAGCAGATCAGACAAGCCGGTGAGTATTGGCTGCAACTGATTAAGTTGAAAGCAGTATAAAGCCTCTCTCCTTACCATCTCTCACCAAAAGAAAATTGTATACGTTGTCAAAAATCTAGCTGAGGCTTAAAGCAGTGAAGTAATGGTCGCTGTTAACCATTCCCTCAGCTTAAATTGCAAAAGAAATTCACAACCCATTTAATTTCAATCAATTTAATCAGTTTATCTACTGAATTAAAGGATAGTTCTACCCTCACTGTAATCTCAGTTACACAAACACATGAATCCTACACCATGGTAACAATAAAGCAGTTTTGTCCTTGTGGTAAAGTCTTGAAAGACGTCCTAAGAGACCCTTGTCAAAGGCAGCCCTGTACCCCTTCCGCCTTCAGGTCCACACGGAACAATGAGGTACCGTCTCCATCACTCGTAAGTGTCCCATTGACGTGAATGCAATTTCACCCACTTAATCCAAATAGCTGCTGCAATGGGAAGGCAGTAGGGTAGCCAACCCACCAGGATTGGCCAGGAGTCTCCAGCAATTGAAGATTAATCTCCAGGACACTGCTGTGTGCAATCCTGGAGAAAGATCAGTAGGAAGTTAAATAATTTGTGTTTTTTTGGCACGTTCTCTGAACATTTCTCTTCCCACATATGAAAGCATTGAAAACGGATGGAGGAAAAAGGCTAAAAGCAAATTACTGCATCTTTTTTGGAAGGAAAAAGGCTATGTGGCTGATCATAGAATCCTACAATGCAGAAGGGGGCTATTCGACCCACCGAGTCTGCACCGACCACAATCCCATCCAGGCCCTATCCCCATAACCCCATATACCCTAGCTAGCCCCCCTGACATTAAGGGGCAACTTCAGCATGGCCAATCCACCTAACCCACACATCTTTGGACTGTGGGAGGAAACCGGAGCACTGAGGAAACCCACGCAGAGATGGGGAGAATGTGCAAACTCCACACAGACAGTGACCCAAGCCGGGAATTGTACCCGGGTCCCTGGCGCTGTGAGGCAGCAGTGTTAACCACTGTACTGCCCATATGATGGTCAAGCATCATCCAATTGGATAATGAGTCTTTCTGCTTTCCAATTGGTGTAGGAAGACCATGCGTCAGAAGGATGGATGTGTTGGCCAATTAATAACTGGAATGGGGATGAAAGTTAGGTGATGAAACTTCCAGGAATATATTTAACCATCACATTTAGAGACCCAGGGTAAAGCTCTGTGGGCCTGGGTTCAAATCCCTCCATGACAGATGGTAACATTTGATTCAATGAAAATCTGGAATTAAGGATCTACTGATGACCATGAAACCATTGTTGATTATTGTAAACATCCATCTGGTGCAGTGAGTTTTCCTTTGGTGTCTCGAGATGTGTAGGTTAGGTGGATTAGCCATGATATGGGGATGGGTTGGGGGAGAGGGGTTATGGTGATGGGGTGGGGGAAAGAGGGCCACAATAAGGTGCTCTGTCAGAGAATCGGTGCAGATTCGATGGGCTGGATGGCCTCCTCCTGCAATGTAGGGATTTTATGATCCTTTAAGGAAGGAAATCTGCCATCCTTAGCCAGTCTAGCCCGTGTGACTCCAGACACACAGCAATATGGCTGTCCTTGGAAATGGTCTAGCAAGCCATTTAGTTTATGGGCAATGAGGGATAGGCAATAAATGCTGGCCCACATGCCTTGAATGAATAAAGAAAATGAACAGCACTCCCAGCTGTGGCTGAATAGCGCCACTATCTTATGTTTATCTCAGGAGCAAAGGCTAAGAGACTAAATGCCAGCTGGTGTAACACGGCTTCAATGATTCAGTGCAATCTTCCTCCTGTATAGCTCCATTCTAACCTTCAGTCCCGTTTAAATTGCAGTCAGTTTACAAGCTAACCTCACAGCATTTAGGGGGGATCAGAGGGGCTTAAGTATACGGAAGGTAATTGAATATGAATGAGGTGTAATTTACTCGTGTTTGTTCTCTCACCCAGTGCACCTTAACGAGATGTTTCTGCCTGAAATAAACAGAGCACTTAAGATGCTGTAAATGTGAAGGTAATATTGATGCAAATGAGTGATGATTAGCATATTTAATACAACAGAAGCGACTGCCCAATATTTTGAACATGGATGTTGTGGGTGGCGGTGATTGTTGTACGTGGCATGATATTGGGGAGGTGTGGGATTTTCTTAAAGGCCCCAGTTTGAAAATATGGTGGCACAGTGGTTGCTGCCTCACAGCGCCAGGGACCTGGGTTCAATTCCGACCTTGGGTCACTGTCTGTGTGGAGTTTGCACGTTCTCCCTGTGTCTGCGTGGGTTTCCTCCGGTGCCCCATTTTCCTCCCACAGTCCAAACCTGTGCAGGTTAGGTGGATTGGCCATGCTAAATTGCCCCTTAGTGTTAGGGGGATTGCAGGGTAAATATGTGGGGTTATGGGGATAGGGCCTGGGTGGGATTGTGGTTGGTGCAGACTTGATGGACCGAATGGCCTCCTTCTGCACTGTAGGAATTTTTTGATTCTACGTTTCCATGATTCTAGAAACAAACATACAATCCAGATATTTACAGCACAGAAGCGGCCATTCAAAGTTTGTTATTGCAATCCAAAACTCTTAATGCCTCAGCTCCTACCTCAATCTTTTTTCTCTCTCTGGGCAGAATTTTTTGGCCTTGCTCGGGCGAGACCGAAAATTCCCATCCAAGGTCAACGGAGATTACAGTTGCCGGACCCTTGCCCGTGCCGAGCGAGGTGGTAGAGTTCCGGCCATATTTTAAACCATTACGCAGTTTTCCCTTAAAAGATGTGATGAATCCTGCCTCCTCCACCTCTTGTGCTCCAACAACAAGTTATACTTTATCCTGGACAATCCATCACCTGACCTTTGCCCACATTCCAGCCATTAGTCAGCCAACACATCCATCAATTTATAACTTACCCTTTCACAGGGTAAAATGTCCCGAGATGATTCACAGCTATATAAACAGACATACATTGACACGGAGCCAAAGAAAAGAACTAAAAGTTTGATCAAAGAGTTAGGTGCGAAGGGGCAGAGAGTGTTCAGGAGGGAATTCCAGATGTTTGACTGCGTATCCATCAATAGTGGAACAAAGAGTGAGTATTCGCAAGAGATCATGCTTTGAGAAACATAGTACTCTCATTGGATTGCGGAGCCGAGGGGAGAGGCGATGGCCTAGTGGTATTATCGCTAGACTATTAATCCAGAACCTCAGCTAATGTTCTGGGGACCCGGGTTCGAATCCCACCACGCAGACGATGGAACTTGAATTCAATAAAAATTATCTGGAATTAAGAATCTACTGATGACCATGAAACCATTGTGGATTGTCAGAAAAAACCCACCTGGTTCACTAATGTCCTTTAGGAAAGGAAATCTGCCGTCCTTACCTGGTCTGGCCTACATGTGACTCCAGAGTCAAAGCAATGTGGTTGACTTTCAACTGCCCTCTGAAATGGCCTAGCAAACCACTCAGTTGTGTCAGTGATTCAAGGAGGCAGCTCACCACCACCTTCTCAAGGACAACTGGGAATGGGCAATAAATGCGGCCTAGCCAGTGACACCCATGTCCCACGAATAAATTAAGAAAAATTGTAGGTTACAGAAATGGGGAGAGGCAAGGCCAAGCAGGGATTTGATGAGGAGGATGAGAATTTTAAGAGTGAGCCTCTGTTAGACCAACATCCATGGTGGGTCATGAGCAAAAACAGAAAACGCTGGAAAATCTCAGGAGGTCTGACAGCATCTGTGGAGGGAGAATATAGGCAACATTTCGAGTCCGGATGATCCTTTGTCAGAGCTGCTCTGTCGAAGGGTCATCCAGGCTCGAAACGTTGGCTCTGCAGTAATTGGTTTTAATGTAGATTGTCAGCATGTGGCTTCTAGGGATTGGAAAGCACTGTGACCTGGGTGTCTGGATTAAACTGAGCAAATAAACTGTTTGCTTTCAGGGATTGCGAAGATTGTCTGCCAGTAATTTGAGCTTTATATTCCAAGGTTCCATTTATCTTTGAGTAGATTGGGCCTGTACTCATTGGGAGTTTAGAAGGCTGAGGGGAGATCTTATAGAGGCATATAAGATAATGAAGGGGCTGGATAGGATAGAGAGGCAGAGAGATTCTTTCCACTTAGAAAGGAAACAAGAACTAGAGGACACAGCCTCAAAATAAGGGGGAGTCAGTTTAGAACGGAGTTGAGGAGGAACGTCTTCTCTCAGAGGTAGTGAATCTCTGGAATTCTCTGCCCATTGAAGCAGTGGAGGCTACCTCGTTAAATAGGTTTAAGTCACAGGTAGATAGATTTCTGATCAGTAAGGGTTATGGGGAGCGGGCGGGTAAGTGGAACTAAACCACTATCAGATCAGCCATGATATTATTGAATGGTGGGGCAGGCTCGAGGGGCTAGATGGCCTACTCCTGCTCCTATTTCTTATGTTCTTATGTTCTTTAGCCCCACGGTTCAAGTCGGATTAATGATGTGTAGGTTGTTTCTGACATTATTGGTGACTTTTACCACTGCTTCCAGGGTCATGTTCCACGACTTTGTCTATCCCTCATGTCAGACACACATTTAATCATCATTACAAAACAAAATGGCTCAATTGTTGAGATTATCTGGTCAAGAAGGGGCACCGGAGGAAACCCACGCAGACACAGGGAGAACGTGCAAACTCCACACAGACAGTGACCCAAGGTCGGAATTGAACCCAGGTCCCTGGCGCTGTGAGGCAGCAACCACTGTGCCACCATATTTTCAAACTGGGGCCTTTAAGAAAATCCCACACCTCCCCAACATCATGCCACGTACAACAATCACCGCCACCCACAACATCCATGTTCAAAATATTGGGCAGTCGCTTCTTTTGAAAAAATGGATGACCACTTGTGTTAAAATAACTCTGTTCAGAAAACCTATGATGTGGAGATGCCGGCGTTGGACTGGGGTAAACACAGTAAGAAGTCTCACAACACCAGGTTAAAGTCCAACAGGTTTATTTGGTAGCAAAAGCCACACAAGCTTTCGGAGCGCTGCCCCTTCGTCAGGTGAGTGGGAATTCTATTCACAAACAGCGCATATAAAGACACAAACTCAATTTACAAAATAATGATTGGAATGCGAGTCTTTACAGGTAATCAAGTCTTAAAAGTACAGACAATGTGAGTGGAGAGGGGGTTAAGCACAGGTTAACGAGGTGTGTATTGTCTCCAGACAGGACAGTAGTGAGATTTTGCAAGTCCAGGCAAGTCGTGGGGGTTACAGATAGTGTGACATGAACTCAAGATCCTGGTTGAGGCTGTCCTCATGTGTGCGGAACTTGGCTATCATTCTCTGCTCAGCGACTCTGCGTTGTCGTGTGTCGTGAAGGTCGCTTTGGAGAACGCTTACCCGAAGATCAGAGATTGAATGCCCGTGACCGCTGAAGTGTCCCCCAACAGGAAGAGAACACTCTTGCCTGGTGATTGTCGAGCAGTGTTAATTCATCCGTTGTCATAGTGTCTGCATGGTCTCCCCAATGTACCATGCCTCGGGACATCCTTGCCTTCAGGAGAACAGTGACCACGACACCACACAACCCTGCCACAGCAACCTCTGCAAGACGTGCCGGATCATCGACACGGATGCCATCATCTCACGTGAGAACACCATCCACCAGGTTCACAGTACATACACTTCCAACTCGGCCAATGTTGTCTACCTGATAAGCTGCAGGAAAGGATGTCCCGAGGCATGGTACATTGGGAAGACCTTGAAGACGCTACAACAACGGATGAATGAACATTGCTCGACAATCACCAGGCAAGAGTGTTCTCTTCCTGTTGGGGAACACTTCAGCGGTCACGGGTATTCGGCCTCTGATCTTCGGGTAAGCGTTCTACAAGGCAGCCTTCACGACACACGACAACACAGAGTCGCTGAGCAGAAACTGATAGCCAAGTTCCGCACACATGAGGACGGCCTCAACCAGGATCTTGGGTTCATGTCACACTATCTGTAATCCCCACGACTTGCCTGGGCTTGCAAAATCTCACTAACTGTCCTGTCTGGAGACAATACACATCTCTTTAACCTGTGCTTAACCCTCTCTCCACTCACATAGTCTGTACCTTTAAGACTTGATTACCTGTAAAGACTCGCATTCCAACCATTATTTTGTAAAGTGAGCTTGTGTCTATATATGTCCTGTTTGTGAACAGAACTCCCACTCACCTGACGAAGGGGCAACGCTCCAAAAATTAGTGGCTTGTGTTACCAAATAAACCTGTTGGACTTTAACTTGGTGTTGTGAGACTTCTTACAGAAAACCTATCGCAGGGCGGGATTCTCTGATCTCATTCCGAGCCTGTCCCGCTGCAAGTGAGAACGGAGAATTTGGCGTTCCAGCCAAAACTCCATTCCCACTCAGTGGTGCCAGAGAATCCCAGCCGCGAACAAGGGCGGAGATGTTTGGGGCTAATTTCGACACATGACTTCTTCCAAGCTCAAGGCAGCAACCTTGCAATGTTTGGGGCTGGGGGGTCACTGTGGTATGTTGCGAAGTTGGGTAGAGTAATTGTAGATTGATGTTTGTATAATTGCAAAATGCTCGGTAAAGCAGTGCAGGGTTCCTTTAAAAGGTGGCACTTTTTCTGTGCTTCGAGAGTTAAAGAAAGCAAGTACAGATAGAGTGCCCAAAATGAAACATTTGTATTGGAGGGCCAAGCAGCAAGGTTACCAAGGCAACAGGCTTTCAGGCATTTGAATTATTTGAATTCAGCCTATCAATTTGAATTAGGCACTTGGATACCAAAAACCTATTAAATTTAAATCCGATGGTTTTGGCAACCTCGGACGAATCGTATTCTGAGGGATATTGATACATCATCACAGGTATAAAAGGAAGGGGGCAGTGTGACAGAGGAGGAGAGCAACTGCCACCTGCCACAGCTCACAGCATTTCGCTCAAAGACTCATTTAGATAGCAAAGAAGAAAGAATCAACAGAGAAGGCCCAGAATATTCCAGAAGGCACAAAACCTGGTTGTAATTTCGAGAGAGGCTGAAATTCTATTTTTTTTGTTAATAAGTGTGAACTGTATTTATCTAAACAGCATTCCATTAGCAGGCACCGAGTATTTTGGAAGGAGAGATTCTCCCTGGAAGCTGGCAAGCAATCCTAAGAGAGGTTGCAGTTCAATCTCCCCGCGTAACGACTCCCACACAAGTCACCGCGTGAATACCAGTGGTGGTTAGTTGAGGCTCCAGGTAGACATTAATTGCCCACTTAAGAGCCACAGTGTGTGTGTGTGTGGGAACACCATCCATGCAGGGACCTGCCCCAGACCCCCCTGGCCCATTAAATGCAAAGAACAAAATTACAGCACAGGAACAGGCCCTTCGACCCTCCACGCCTGCACCGACTGAACTAAAACCTCCTACGCTTCCGGGGAAAAGAACAAAGAAAATTACAGCTGCCAGTGGGATAACATGAACTGAGACCTGTTCAAGGTATGAAAGATCCTACAGCACCATTCAAGGATGGCCAAAGGAGCTCTCTCTCTGCCATCCCTGGCCAACATTGTTACAATGCAACCAATGGTAACATGCTGTGAGGATCAGCTGACCCAGTATAAATTGAAAGCAGATAGAGATTGTGGGGAGCATTTGTGGCCCAGGGTGTGGCCCCAAGTGGTGATCTAATGATGTTTCTTTATTAAACCTTTTTCTTTGATTTACTTTGTGTAGTTCTTTTATTGTTTGCTGTTGGCGTATCCTTACTGCTGGATGAACAAACATTTCCCTGATAAGCTCACATCACTGAAAGATCACAGCTGATCATTGATGTTAGCACCTTGCTGAACGCAAATTGACTGTTTTGTTCCTGTACAAAGCAATGGGCGGGATTTTCCCCATCCTTTGTGGCTGCCCAATGACTCGATTTCAGCAGTATATAATTAGCTGTGAAGTGTCTTTGGGTGCTCTGGGCATGTCAAATATTCAAAATAAATAACAGCTTCTTCTGACTGAGTAGATAGAAGATGTGTGAGTTAGGTTGATTGGCCATGCTAAATTGTCCGAGTGTCAGGGATTAGCAGGGTAAATATGTGGGGTTATGGAAATAGGGCCTGGGTGGGATTGTGGTAGGTGCAGATTTGATGGGCTGAATAGCCTCCTTCTGCACTGTAGGGATTCTATGAAGCTCCAATGGGTAATTTTGGCATCCACAACAAATACTCAGATTAATTCAATGTAGAGATTTCCATTTTTTCAGAGATAGTGGCAAGGGCCAGGTAGATAGTCTGCTCTGTACCCCACCCTTGAGACTGGCCTCTCCCCAGGAATATCAAGGTGAGCATTTCCAAATCCAGCAGGCAACATTAGCCACACTTATCGAATGTTCCAGCCCCTCCACATACTCGTTAAGAGTTAACAGTGTGTTCCAAACCAACCAGGAAAATGTCGATATTTGAAGCAATGTGCTATAGTGAGAGGAGAATAAAGGAAAAGAACCCTTCAAAAGACAAAAGTCATCAGTAATTTTACACTAAGGAATGTTTCAATCAATTTTCCCATTGTTAACCTCAGGCAACATTCCATCGATATGATAAGACAATGAGCAGCGAGCTCTAATGAGACCTTCACTTGTTAAGAAACACAGGCTTAGATGTTTCCACTTTGGTCACAATCAGCAAAATTGAGGCCATTATAGTGTTAGTTTTGTTTAATGTCTTTTCCCCTCAGGATTGTGCTCAAACCTATTTGCAATTCACCAAATGTAGAATCTGTTCTGAGCCAGTGCAATGGGATGACATTTTAACATATCACTGATTCATATCGGCTCACAGGTAGGTCTCACCTGTGGTGTCCTTCACAATGAATGATGCTACTGGCGAATTTTGCTCTCAAGATTGGTAACTTGGTACAGTTTGATTAATACAGCTCAAAGTGAGTTTAACACACACACAAAAAAAACACATTTTTAATCAGCGTTCAGTCCCAAACTTGTAGGTAACCCAGTTATAAATTACTGTAAAGGACAATTTGTCTGCTTCATCTGAGTACGTTTCGCAACAATTTGAAAAACATATTTGAAAGCTTTTAAAAACTGCCTTTGTATTCGGTACAGCCTGTTTAATTTCACTCACCACCTCAAATGCACCAATTAGTGAAAAGCCCCGATGGCTAATAATTCAGCTTATTTTGTAGGATGGTTTCTGGTAAAATGTTTCATAAATCTGCATTACGGAAACTCAATTTGTGCGAGACATGTCTTGAACCTTAAATTCTGCCTGATTTTGAGCAAATTGTGTTGAAAGTGGAGTGCACCCCGTGAATCTCCATCTCATAGAATCCTAGAGGGGAGGCAGTGGCAGGAGTGTGGTGGTATTGTCACAGGACTTCTGATTCAGAAACCCAGGTGTGAGAACCTCTATATGGGTTTGCATTAGTTAAAAGTCTTCACTTTAAGGTAAGTCTGCCTAATATAACTAATCGTGCTCTGCTTTGAAGCTAACTTAAGCTAATTTAGATGCATTTTAAAACTCAGCTTGGAATTCTGGGTTCAGCTTAGAAATTGACTGCATTTGAAAGTGTGATGTTCAGCAGAAATGGTTCTTTTCAGAAAGAGAAGCTTTCATGGTCACAGCTGGCAATTGTTTATGTTAGTTGAAAACTGCTTGTACCCAGCTCTTTCATAACACAGAAAAGTATTTAGTTATATTGTAGACACAGATTGATGCTTAGTTAGTTCGATCCAGATTATGTTTTGAGTTCTTTGGCCAGCATAATCCTGGCTTCTGCAGCTTTCTCTATTTCTCTCTCTTAAGTAATCCTTATTTCACTTTCTATAAATACTAATTCTAAATGATGCTCAATAACGAACTTCTACTTCAGACCAGTTGTGCCGAAAGAATAGAGCAAACCCTACACCAGGGTAATGCTCTGGGGAACAGGGTTCAAAATTTGAATTCAATAAAAATCTGTAATGAAAAGTCTAATAATGACCGTAAAACCATTAGAACATAGAAAAAATACAGCACAAACAGGCCCTTCGGCCCGCAAGTTGTGCCGGTCATGTCCCTACCTACCTCGGCTTATATATAGGCTTACCTATGACCCTCAATCCTATTAAGTCCCATATACTCATCCAAAAGTCTCTTAAAAGACCCTATCGAGTTTGCCTCCACCACCACTGACGGCAGCCGATTCCATTCACCCACCACCCTCTGAGTGAAAAACTTACCCCTGACATCTCCTCTGTACCTACTCCCCAGCACCTTAAACCTGTGTCCTCTCGTAGCAGCCATTTCAGCCCTGGGAAAAAGCCACCGAGAATCCACCCGATCTATACCTCTCAACATCTTGTACACCTCTATCAGGTCACCCCTCATCCTTCGTCTCTCCAAGGAGAAAAGACCGAGCTCCCTCAGCCTATCCTCATAGGGCATGCCAACCAATCCAGGCAACATCCTTGTAAATCTCCTCTGCACCCTTTCAATCATTTCCACATCCCTCCTGTAATGAGGCGACCAGAACTGAGCACAGCACTCCAAGTGGGGTCTGACGAGGGTCTTATAAAGCTGTATCATTATCTCCCGACTCCTAAACTCAATCCCTCGATTCATGAAGGCCATTGTCGGTCATAAAAATCCATCCGGTTCACTAATGTCCTTTAGGGAAGGAAATCTGCCGTCCTTACTGGGTCTGGCCGACATATGACTCCAGACCCACAGCAATGTGGTTGACTCTTAAAGGCCCTCTGAAATGACCTAGCAAGACACTCAGTTGGGAAGGGAGGGCTAGTAGTCTGGGGTAAGATGCCTTTTGGAGAGTCGGGGCAGACTCAATGGGCCAAACGGCCTCCTCCTGCACTGTGGGGATTTGATAGTTAATCCTAGTATAATGGTTTGTGCCGCCTTTCATCTCTAACAGGCAAACCAGCCGGACTTGCTGTCAGGAACACTGCAGAACAGATTACATGACGCCTGTTCAATAAAGTAAAGGCACTGTCCCAAAAACGAACAATCTTATAAACCTCATCACGAGGGCAATTGTTTCTTTCATTTATTACCTTAAATCTATCTCCTTGAGATACCGATTCGTATGCCAAAAGAAACAATTTCTACGCATTAGTTCCATCAAAAATCATGTATCTTTGAATATCTTCATCAAATCTCTCTTCATTCTTCACAGCTTTGAAGAGAACAATCTTCACTAGCCTCCTCACATATATGAATTCCTACGCCTCCAGTATCTGTGGCATCGCCATCCTTCCTAAAATATAGTGCCCAAAATTTGACTCAATTCTCCAGCCAAGGTTTCAATAAGTTTTTGTGCATATATAGATTTTGTACTCTATGAGCTGGATTTTCGTCTTTGAGGCAGGTGGCTGGAGTTGGGAAATTTCCCAGCTCAGTGCAGCCACTTCAGAGTGGGTACCCTGAAGGGTGCAATTTTTGCTCCAGGGATATGGGTTTGGGATGGAGTCAAGCCTACTGCCCCATCTGCAGATCAGGTGTAGTCAAAGATGCTGCTAAGTGCCAAGGTGGGCTGCTCACACAAACTGCCTTGGTTCTCTGGGACTCCTTCACAGCAGTGCTGCTAAATATTAGGGCCTCTTCAGCTCTCACCCCTCACACCCCCCACTCAACTCCCCAATCCTATCTCTGTCAACTCATGTCAATACATGCCCCCTCCCATACTGATGATGGTCCACTCAACCTAGCTCAAGCATCATGTCATGACCCCAACCAACCATCCTTTGCCCTGATACCAATAGCAGACCTCAGGAGTTATATTGAGAAGAAAGTTTAGATGAGAACAGAAACATAGAAACATAAAAGATAGGAGCAGGAGGAGGTCATTTGGCCCTTCGAGCCTGCTCTGCCATTCATTATGATCATGGCTGATCATTCAACTCAATAGCTTAATCCTGCTTTCTTCATATAACCTTTGATCCCATTCGCCCCAAGTGCTATATCCAGCCACCTCTTGAATACCTTCAATATTTTGGCATCAACTACTTCCTGTGGTAATGAATTCCACAGGCTCACCACTCTTTGGGTGAAGAAATGTCTCCTTGCCTCCGTCCTAAATGGTCTATCCTGAATCCTCAGACTGCGACTCCTGGTTCTGCACGCACCCACCATCGGAAACACCCTCCCTGCATCTACCCTGTATAGTTCTGTTAGAATTTTATAAGTCTCTATGAGATCCCCCCCGCCCCCCTCAGTTGTCTGAACTCCAGCGAAAACAATCCTAACCTAGTCAATCTCTCCTCATACCTCAGTCCCGCCATCCCCAGAATCAGCCTGGTAAACCTTCACTGCGCTCCCTCAAGAGCGAGAACATTCTTCCTCAGAAAAGGAGACCAGAACTGCACACAATACTCTTGGTGTGGCCTCACCAAGGCCCTGTATAGTTGCAACAACACATCCCTGCTCCTGTACTCAAAACCTCTCACAATGAAGGCCAACATACCATTTGCCTTCTTTACTGCCTGCTGCACCTGCATGCTTACCTTCAGTGACTGGTGCACAAGGACACCCAGATCCTGCTGCACACTCCCCTCTCCCAATTCACAGCCATTCAGGTAGTAATCTGCCTTCTTGTTTTTGCTTCCAATGTGAATAACCTCACACTTATCCAAATTATACTGCATCTGCCATTGATTAGCCCACTCACCCAGCCTGTCCAGATCATTCCGAAGGATCTCTGCATCCTCGTCACAGTTCATCCTCCCACCCAACTTGGTATCATCTGCAAACTTTGAGATGTTACATTTTGTTCCCTCATCCAAATCATTAATATATATTGTGAATAGCTGGGGTCCCAGCACTGATCCCTGTGGCACCCCACTAGTTACTGCCTGCCAATTTGTAAAGCACCCATTAATTCCTACTCTTTGTTTCCTCTCTGCCAACCGGTTTTCTATCCATCTCAATACACTTCCCCCAATCCCATGCACTTTAATCTTGCACGATAATCTCTTATACGGGACTTTGTCAAATGCTTTCCGAAAGTCCAAATATACCACATCGAGTGGCTCCCCCTTATCAACTCTCCCATTTACATCTTCAAAGAATTCCAACAGATTCCAAAGCATGATTTCCCCTTCATAAATCCATGTTGACTCTGTCTGATCCTGCCACTGCTTTCTAAATGCTCTGCCATAAAGTCCTTGATAATGGATTCGAGAATTTTCCCCACTACCAATGTTAGGCTTACTATAATTCCCTGTTTTTTCTCTACCTCGCTTTTTGAATATTGGAGTGACATTAGCTACCTCCAATTTGCAGGGACTGTTCCAGGGTCTATAGAATCCTGGAAGATGACCACCAATATATCCACTATTTCCAAAGCCACTTCATTAAGTACTCTGGGATGTAGATTATCAGGCCCTGGGGATTTATCCACCTTCCATCCCATCAATTTTCCCAGCACCATTTCTCTACTAATATTGATCTCCCTCAGTTCTTCCCCCTCACTAAATCTTGCATTCTCCAACATTTCTGGCATCTGATTTGTGTCCTCTTTTGTGAAGACAGAACCAAAGTATTTATTCAGTTGCTCGGCCATTTCTTTGC
The DNA here is from genome assembly GCF_964213995.1 of Mustelus asterias. Classification (NCBI taxonomy): domain Eukaryota; kingdom Metazoa; phylum Chordata; class Chondrichthyes; order Carcharhiniformes; family Triakidae; genus Mustelus; species Mustelus asterias. The sequence continues at coordinate 59,044,405 of NC_135811.1, forward strand.
CCCTATTATACATTCCCCCGTTTCTGTCTGTCGGGCCCTACATTTGTCTTCACCAACCTCTTTCTCTTCACCTATCTATCGAAACTCTTAGTGTCAGTCTTTATGTTCCCTGCAAGCTTACTTTCCTACTGTATTTTCCCCTTCTTAATCAATCCCTTGGTCCTTCTTTGCTGAATTCTAAACTGCTCCCAATCCTCAGACCTATTATTTTTCTTGACCAATCTGTATGCTTCTTCCTTGGATCGGATATTCTCTCTAATTTCCTTTGTAAGCCATGGATTGGCCCTCTTACTCATTTTGCTTTTGTGCCAGACAGGAATAAACAGTTGCTGCAGTTCCCCCAGGCGTTCCTTGAATGTTTGCCATTGCCTATCCACTGTCATCTCTTTAAGTAACTCTCCCCAATCTATCAAGGCCAACTCACGCCTCATATCCTCATAGTTTCCTTTATTAATAGAATCATAGAATTCCTACAGTGCAGGAAGCGGCCATTCGGCCCATCGAGCCTGTACCGACAATAGTCCCACCCAGGCCCTATCCCCATAACCCCACATATTTACCCTGCTAATCCCACTAACCTACACATCCAAGGATACTAAGGGACAACTTAGCATGGTCAATGCACCTAGCCCGCACATCTTTGGGCTGAGAGAGGAAACCGGAGCACCCGGAGGAAACCCACGCAGACACGGGGAAACGTACAAACGCCACACAGACAGTGACCCAAGCCGGGAATCAAACCCACCTGGTGCTGTGAGGCAGCAGTGCTAACCACTGTGCCACTGTGTTGAAATTCTCTGTCCTATCGGAGCAAAATTAGGTTTTTAAAGTTTATTTATTAGTGTCACAGGTAGGCTTGCATTAACACTGCAATGAAGTTACTGTGAAAATCCCCTAGTCACCACACTCCCGTGCCTGTTTGGGTAAACTGAGGGAGAATTTAGCACGGCCAATGCACCTAAAATCACGAACAGGCCATTCATGCATCATGTTTTAAGAAGTGCGATTGCATTGGTGCAAAAGTGAGTCCTGATAAATTTCTAATCCCTGCTCATTGGGTGGAGAATTGCCCAACAACAAATAGAAGGGACAAATGAAGCAGCTTGCTGGACTGTTCACTTAATGGAGAAGAAATGAAATGCTCTATCCTGGCATTTCAGTTCCACATCAGCATCCTCACATTCTACTGAAAATCATCCTATTATCATATTCTTCCATTCCGTTCTGCCTCATCTCCTTTATTAACTTCCCATTTTCATGTTATTTGTCTCAACTCCTCCATATGGTCCAAGGTCCATATTGTCCAAGGTCCATATTGTCCAAGGTCCATATTCTCACCAATTGTGGAATCATAAAACAGCATAACTGGAGGCGATTCGGCCCACTGAGTCTATGCTAGCTCTTTCGAAAAACAATCCAGTTAGTCCCATTCTCCAGTCTCCCCCCTATATCTCTGCATGTTTTTTTTTCCTGTAGGTCCCTTATAGTCAGAAACAGGGGAATTTATATCATGGGGTACAACAAAATGACTGACCAACCAAATGTATACTTTGATTCTGCCTTCACAAAGGACTCAAATAACACACCCGAAATGTTGGGAATACAGAGTTTAGAGAGATGGAGGAACTGAAGGAAATCAGTATTAGCAGAGCAATGTTTTTTGGAAAATTGATGGGATTGAAGGCCGATAAATCCCCAGGGCCTGATAATCTATATCCCAGAGCACTTAAGGAAGTGGCCCTGAAAATAATGGATGTATTGGTGGCTATCTGCCAAGATTTTATAAACTCTGGAATAGTTCCTACGGATTGGAGGGTAGCTAATGAAACCCCAGTATTTAAAAAGGGAGATAGAGAGAAAACAGGGAATTATAGCCTGACATTGGTCATGGGGAAAATTCTAGAATCCATTATAGAAGATTTAATAGTTGAGCACTTGGTGAACAGTGGTAGGATCAGACAGAGCCAGCATTGATTTATGACAGGGAAATCGTGCTTGACAAACTTACTAGAATTCCTTGAGGATGTAGCTACTAGAGTTAATGAGGGGCAGCCAGTGGATGGGGTTTATTTGGACTTTCAGAAGGCTCGGAACAAAGTACCATATAAGAGATCAGCGTGTGAAATTAAAGAGCATGGGATGGGGGCAGCGGATTGAGGTGGATAGAAAACTGGTTGACAGACAGGAAACAAAGAGTAGGAATAACGGGCCTTTTTCCAAATGGCAGGCAGTGACTAGTGAGTTACCGCAGCAATCGGTGCTGGGAACCCAGATTTTCACAATACATATTAATGATTTACGCTAATATCTCCAAATTTGCAGACGGCACAAAGCTGGATAGGAAGGTGAGCTGTGAGGAGGATGCAGAGATGCTTCAGTGTGATTTGAGCAAGCTGAGTGAGTGGGCAAATGCATGGCAGATGCAGTGTAATGTGGATAAATGTGAGATTATCCACTTTGGTAGCAAAAACAGGAAGACAGATTACTAACCGAGTAGCTATAAATTGAGAGATGGGCATGTGCAACGAGACCTGGGTGTTCTTGTCCAGCAGTCACTGAAGGGAAGCATGCAGGTGAAGCAGGAAGTGAAGAAGGCAAACGGTTTTTGGCCTTCATAGTGAAAGGTTTAGTGTACAGGAGCATGGATATCTTGCTGCACTTTCAGAGCAGCGCTCCGAAAGCTAGTGGCTTTTGCTACCAAATAAACCTGTTGGACTTTAACCTGGTGTTGTGAGACTTCTTCCTGTTGCTGCACTTATACAGAGCCTTGGTGAGGCCACACCTGGAATAGTGTGCACAATTTTGGTCTCCTTATCTGAGGAAAGATGCTCTCGCTATAGAGGGAATACAGTGAAGGTTTAGCAGACTGATTCCTGGGAAAGCTAATGTATCAGGAGAGATTGAATTGATTATATTTGCTGGAGTTCAGAAGAATGAGGCAGGATCTCACATAAACCTATAAAGTTCAAACAGGACTAGACAGGGTTGATGCAAGTAGAACATTCAGAACTAGGGGTCACAGTCTACGGATACAGGTAAACTGACTGAGATGTGGAGAAATTTCTTCATCGAGAGGGTGGTGAGCCTATGGAATTCTCTACCACAGAAAGCAAGTGAGGCCAAACATTTTATGTTTTCAAGAAGGAGGTTGTTACAGATAACACTCGGGGCGAAAGGGATCAAAGGAGATGGGAGGAGGAAAGACAGGATCAGGTTACTGATCACAATGAATAATGATCAAAATGAATGGCAGAGCAGGCTCAAGGAGCTGAACAGCTTAATCTTGCTCCTATTTGCTTTGCTTTGATGTTTCTATAAGAGGAATGAGTGAGAATGATGACAACAGCCATGGGTTATTAAAGTATCACTTTAGTTGTTGGTGTTATGAACTATAACAGGTTAATAACTTATGCTTCAATGGGAAGTAGCTTTGGAGCAAACAACTGCTATTGTTTCAATGAATAGACAGTTTTCAAATGATTCCGGAATAGAAATGTTACAAAGCCCATCTGTAACAAGCACTTTCAATGTAGGCATTATGTGTTACATTAAGGGGCATGGTTTACAACAGTTGTATAAAGAGCTGTAATGTACAGAAGTAGAAAAGCTGCTTTCTCTGTGTCTAGTTGCACAGTTCATTCAAACTCCGTTTCAGTGAAGTCTGTTCCCTATACACCACCATCAAATGTCTTATGTTTGCCAGGAGCGTGTTGTTGTGAACCTTACAAGTAAGGAGGATGAACGCTAACAATTTATACTGTGAACTCACTCGGTGAATACACGAATGGCGAGGATGATTTTTTTGGTGGATCAACGGTGGATGTAACCAGCTTCTGGGAATCACAATCTGAGGAAGAGAGTAGAATCAGGCAATTCCTCAAGCAACTCGGTCCCTTTGAAACTTTCGGACTGGATTAGAAATAAATGGGGAAATAGTAAATGCGAGCTGGGAGGAGAATGTGTGTCTGCAGGGACACAAAGGTAATAGCTGCAAGATGTTCAGCAGAAGCAAAATGATAGGAGTTAGAGAACATACACATTGCAAAGACTTCAGGGAATAGCTGGTAGAATGATCGGGTAAGGGATAAAATAGGGTCTTGAAGGCGGAACAAGAGAAATTTCAGAAGTGTGATACGCACTCTCTCCTTTCCTTCTCCAGGTACAGTAAAACAATACTTTTCACTGTACACTAAAACATGCGGCAATAATAAATCAAATTAGTCAGGGTGGGTAGTGCACGAGCTACTAATTCCTTACAAAGCCATGGAATGAATCTGGGCAGAGAGGAATTGAGGTGGCACTGAAAGGCTGAGGTGGGCAGACTACAGAGAGAAAAGGCACCGGAATAGACGCGCTTGTGGGAATAGAAACAGAAAGACAAAGGTCTTGGAATCAGAATGAAACCAGTCAGATGTTTGCTGGAGTGTGCGGCTCACTTCTATGCACAGAAGTGCTCATAAAGGTGGAACAATCCTGAGGTGCTGTTCATTCACTTGATAAAGGAAGACAAGAATGAGGAGCTGGTGTAGAAGTGGTTCGCAGTGAACGCAGTGGAAGAAACATTTTCAAGAGCATTTGGAGTTTCTGCAAGAATGGGCTGTCTCAAAACTTGTTCATTTGAAGACGAACATGTTGGATTATCGCAAACATGATACAAAAGACCATGGAATAGGAATTGTTGTGGGTGTACCTCCGCCACATGGGACTGCAGCAGTTCAAGAAGGTAGCTCACCACCAATTCTCAAGTGCAATTCAGGATGGGCAATAAGCACTGGCCTAGCCGGCCCTGCCCACATCCCATGAATGATTCTGTCAAAAATTGAAATGTTCAGAGAGGCAGATATAACAGTTTGCAAGAGTAAGTTGAGTAAAAAAACTGAGATTCTCCTTTGGGTGTTCAGAATAGCCTTCTGCTATTCTACAGAAAGATTTCTGTTTACAATATCTGTTTCTTGAAGAAAGCTGTGTGAATGTTTCACCATCTTGATACTAAGGAAATTTGGCATGTCAGCTACGACTCTCAGCAACTTTTACAGATGCACCATAGAAAGCATTCTTTCTGGTTGTATCACAGCTTGGTATGGCTCCTGCTCTGCCCAAGACCGCAAAAAACTACAAAAGGTCGTGAATGTAGCCCAAATCATCACGCAAACCAGCCTCCCATCCATTAACTCTGTCTACAATTACCGCTGCCTCAGAAAAGCAGCCAGCATAATTAAGGACCCCCATGCATCCTGGACATTCTCTCTTCTGCCTTCTTCCTCCGGGAAAAAGATACAAAAGTTTGAGGTCACATACCAACCGGCTCAAGAACAGCTTCTTCCTTGCTGCCATTAGACTTTTGAATGGCCCTATCTCGTACTAAGTTGATCTTTCTCTACACCCTAGCTATGACTGTAACACTACATTCTGCACTCTCTCCTTTCCTTCTCTATATTTGCCCATATAGCACGCAAGAAACAATACTTTTCACTGTATACTAATACAAGTGACAACAATAAATCAAATCAAATACAGCTCCACCCTTTTCTTTTAGATGGTTAGTTTAAGATGGAGTATTTTTGTGGTTTACTAACCTATCGAGTTGTGAAAGAGGGACTTTTATTATCAGCATGGAGAAACTGTGATTCATGTAATCGGTGTGCAAATCTGGGCATGAGATTTTAATACAAAAATTTGGTATTTCTGAAACTGTGATCCAGACCACAGACCCACATATTTGAACAGTTCTGACTGTTTCATCATCTTGATGATAATGGAATGTAACTGATCAAAATGACACGACCAAGAAGGAAAGAATTGATTTGAACTGCTATCTGTATGATAACGATCTGGGAACATCTTGTAGCTAGATTGTACAAAGCATTCATTATATCACAGAGAATTTAAAGTTAATAGTGCTAATGATGTTTGCAGTTATTGCCTGATTACTGATTCCCAAGTGTGGTTCACAATTTGGTAACATTTTTATGCCTTCAAGGGATATGTTTTGAACATCACTGTGTCTCCTGCCAGCTCAATATAGCCAGACAAGCTGGTCGCTGATACCTGCCACTGCATGTGCAGGAATCCAATTCTGGTGCGACTGGAGCCTACTGCTTGGCACTCTCAATGGCAGAATGGGGACAGACAATATAGTCACCCACAGCAATCCACTTACAATACTGGGACAGAGAGACAGAGTTTAGAAACTCTGACAACAAGAAGATATGGAGATGCCGGCGTTGGACTAGGGTGAACACGGTAAGAAGTCTCACAACACCAGGTTAAAGTCCAACAGGTTTATTTGGTAGCAAATACCATAAGCTTTCGGAGCACTGCTCCTTCGTCAGATGGAGTGGAAATGTGCTCTCAAACAGGGCAAACAGACAAAATCAAGTTGCAGAATACTGATTAGAATGCAAATCCTACAGCCAGCCAGGTCTTAAAGATACAGACAATGTGGGTTTGATCTTTCTCTACACCCTAGCTGTGACTGTAACACTACATTCTGCACTCTCTCCTTTCCTTCTCTATGAACGGTATGCTTTGCCTATATAGCGTGCAAGAAACAATACTTTTCACTGTATACTAATACAAGTGACAACAATAAATCAAATCAAATACAGCTCCACCCTTTTTTTTTAGATGGTTAGTCTAAGATCCCACATTGTCTGTACCTTTAAGACCTGGCTGGCTGTAGGATTCACATTCTAATCAGTATTCTGCAACTTGATTTTGTCTGTTTGCACTGTTTGAGAGCACATTTCCACTCCATCTGACGAAGGAGCAGCGCTCCGAAAGCTTATGGTATTTGCTACCAAATAAACCTGTTGGACTTTAACCTGGTGTTGTGAGACTTCCTAACAAGCAGATATGCAGCAAACAAATCCCACAAGGAAAAGATCTTCACTTCCCGTCTGCAGGCTCTGCCCTTCTTACCCCTTGAGAAAGGAGTCTCCAAAATCTGCCATGCCTCCTGCTGCCAGGGAGGGGTCGGTTTTTGTCCAATGTGTGCAGGAAGGCTTCCTGACGCAGTATGTAGATAGACCAACAAGAGGAGAGGCCACATTGGATTTGGTACTGGGTAATGAACCAGGCCAGGTGTTAGATTTGGAGGTAAGTGAGCACTTTCGTGACAGTGACCACAATTCGATTACGTTTACTTTAGCAATGGAAACGGATAGGTATATACCAAAGGGCAAGAGTTATAGCTGGGGGAAAGGAAATTATGATGCGATTAGGCGAGATTTAGCTGGCATAGGTTGGGGAAGGAAACTGCAGGGGATGGGCACAATTGTAATGTGGAACTTGTTCAAGGAACAAGCTACTACGCGTCCTTGATAAATATGTACCTGTCAGGCAGGGAGGAAGCAGACGTGTGAGGGAACCGTGGTTTACTAAGGAGGTTGAATCTCTTGTGAAGAGGAAGAAGGAGACTTATGTTAAGATGAGACGTGAAGGCTCAGTTAGGGCGCTTGAGAATTACAAGTTAGTCAGGAAGGACCTAAAGAAAGAGTTAAAAAGAGCCAGGAGGGGCCATGAGAAGTCTTTGGCGGGTAGGATCAAGGAAAACCCTCAAGCTTTCTATAGGTATGTCAGGAGTAAAAGAATGACTAGGGTAAGATTAGGGCCAGTCAAGGACAGGAGTGGGAAGTTGTGCGTGGAGTCTGAAGAGATAGGAGAGGCACTAAATGAATATTTTTCGTCGGTATTCACACTGGAGAGGGACAGTGTTGTTGAGGGGAGTACTGAGATGCAGGCTGTTGGACTGGATGGGATTGATGTTCATAAGGAGGAGGTGTTAGCAATTCTGGAAAGGGTAAAAATAGATAAGTCCCCTGGGCCGGATGGGATTTATCCTAGGATTCTCTGGGAGGCTAGAGAGGAGATTGCAGAGCCTTTGGCTTTGATCTTTGTGTCGTCATTGTCTACAGGAACAGTGCCAGAAGTCTGGAGATAGCAAATGTTGTCCCCTTGTTCAAGAAGGGGAGTAGGGACAACCCTGGTAATTATAGACCGGTGAGCCTTACTTCTGTTGTGGGCAAAGTATTGGAAAGGATTATAAGAGATAGGATTTATAATCACCTAGTAAGGAAAAATTTGATTAAGGATAGTCAGCACAGTTTTGTGAAGGGTAGGTCGTGCCTCACAAACTTTATTGAGTTCTTTGAGAAGGTGACCAAAGAGGTGGATGAGGGTAAAGTGGTTGATGTGGTGCATATGGATTTCAGCAAAGCGTTTGATAAGGTTCCCCATGGTAAGCTTTTGCAGAAAATACGGACACATGGGATTGAGGGTGACTTAGTGGTTTGGATCAGGAATTGGCTAGCTGTAAGAAAACAGAGGGTGGTGGTTGATGGGAAATATTCATCCTGGAGTTCAGTTACTAGTGGTGTACCGCAAGGATCTGTTTTGGGGCCACTGCTGTTTGTCATTTTTATTAATGACCTGGATGAAGGCGTGGAAGGATGGATTAGTAAATTTGCGGATGACACTAAAGTCGGTGGAGCTGTAGACAGTGCGGAGGGAAGTGGCAGGTTACAGAGGGACATAGATAAGCTGCAGAGCTGGGCTGAGAGGTGGCAAATGGAGTTTAATGCGGAAAAGTGTGAGGTGGTTCACTTTGGAAGGAGTAACAGGAATACAGAGTACTGGGCTAATGGTAAGATACTTGGTAGTGTGGATGAACAGAGGGATCTGGGTGTCCATGTGCATAGATCCCTGAAAGTTGGCACCCAGGTTGATAGGGTTGTTAAGAAGGCGTACGGTGTGTTAGCTTTTATTGGTAGAGGGATTGAGTTTCGGAGCCAGGAGGTCATGCTGCAACTGTACAAAACTCTGGTGCGGCCGCATTTGGAGTATTGCGTACAGTTCTGGTCGCCGTATTATAGGAAAGATGTGGAAGTGTTGGAAAGGGTGCAGAGAAGATTTACCAGGATGTTGCCTGGTATGGTGGGAAAATCGTATGAGGAAAGGCTGAGGGGCTTGAGGTTGTTTTCGTTAGAGAGAAGAAGGTTAAGAGGTGACTTAATAGAGGCATACAAGATGATCAGAGGATTAGATAGGAGATAGTGAGAGCCTTTTTCCTCAGATGGTGATGGCTAGCACGAGGGGACATAGCTTTAAATTGAGGGGTGAGAGATATAGGACAGATGTTAGAGGTAGGTTCTTTACTCAGAGAGTAGTAAGGGCGTGGAATGCCCTGCCTGCAGCAGTGGTGGACTCGTCAACGTTGAGAGCGTTCAAGTGGTTATTGGATAAACATATGGATGATATTGGAATAGTATAGATTAGAGCCGCTTTAGATTGGTACCACCGGTCGGCGCAACATCGAGGGCCGAAGGGCCTGTACTGCGCTGTAATGTTCTATGTTCTAGGGACAGTGATGACTATGAATGAGCCCTACTCCACATTGTCCCTTATAAAAGACATGGCCACGAACCTGGGCCTAACATCAGCACACAATTGCGCATGCAGTGTTGGCAGTAAGCGCAACCTTTAGAGTAAAAGTGGTGACATTTCCGACAATGCAACAGTGCCTACACTTCAAAAAGTATTTCATTGGCTGTTCCACACTTTGAGTGGTTGTGAATCACAGAATTGTTATGGTGCAGGAGGAGAATATTCAACCCATTGTGCCTGCACCATCTCTCCAAATAAGCATCATGGCTTAGTGCCAATCCTGTGCCCCATACCACTGCACATTGTTTCTATTCAAATCATCATCTAATGCCCTCTTGAATGCCTTGATTGATCCTGCCCCCAACACACTTCCAAGCACTGCATTCCAGATCCCAACCACTCACTCGGTGAAAACGTTTTTTCTCACATCATATTTGTTTCCTTTGTAATCACTTTAAATCTGTGTCCTCCCATTCTTGATCCTTTTACAAGGGTGAACAGTTCCTCAGTATCTACTCTTTCCAGCCCCCTCATGATTTTGAACATCTCTATCAAATCTCCTCTTCGCCTTCTATCACTCCAAGTAGAGCAGTCCCAACCTCTCCAATCGACCCTCATAACTGAAGTTTTGCATTCCGAGAACCGTAACTGTGAATCTCTTCTGCGCTCTCTCCAATGCATTCACATCCTTCCTATGGTGTGGCTCTCTGAACTGTGCACAATATTCCAGCTGAGGTCTAACGATATTATTCTCTTAATATTGATTTTGAATTTGATTGTATTCGGTATGCACATTATTAATGCTTAGGCCGTTGCAAAAGTAAAATAGAACGTGTTCATGTTTCAATTGTAAGAAGTCTCACAACACCAGGTTAAAGTCCAACATGTTTATTTGGAATCACGAGCTTTCGGAGCGCTGCTCCTTCGTCAGGTGTTTCAGTTGGTAAAGTTTGAAGTTGATTTGAAAGTTCTAAGAACGCTGTGTGACACAAGTTAACGTCTGGCTTTGGTCTTCTGAAATTCAAAGTTAACTCTTTCTTAAAGCAATTGTTTTTTCCCTAGCCTCTGGTTAACTTTTTCAATCCATTAGGCAATAACTTTGGCGTTGCTAATGTAAACATTTGGGGCGTTATTAACTTTTACTTTTCTTAATTTAAGTGGATATCAGAAGGAAATCTGGAATGTGCTGATGCCTGTTCATCTGGTAACCCTGTGGGCTCCAAGGACAATAAATTTTCTGATTGTCCCCTTTTAACAAAGGACCATGGCAAGCATTAGAGCAGGATTATCAAGAGTGGGTTTTTGGACATAAAATAACATCACAGAATTACGGAGCAAGCTTTGCTGGAGAGGCACTGATACAAGTAGAACTTCAGTAGCATCCACAATTGGTGCATGTATGCAGAGGAGATTCACTAGGTTAATTCCGGAGTTGAGAGGTTTGGCTTATGAGGAGAGACTGAGTAGACTGGGACTATACTCATTGGAATTTAGAAGAATGAGGGGAGATCTTATAGAAACATATAAGATTATGAAGGGAATAGATAAGATAGAAGCAGGGAGTTTGTTTCCACTGGCGGGTGAAACCAGAACTAAGGGGCAGATTTAGGACTGAGTTGAGGAGGAACTTCTTCACCCGAAGGGTTGTGAATCTGTGGAATTCCCTGCCCAGTGAAGCAGTTGAGGCTACTTCATTGAATGTTTTTAAGGCAAGGATAGATACATTAAAGGAATTAAGGGCTATGGTGAGCGGGCGGGTAAGTGGAGCTGAGTCCACAAAAAGATCAGCCATGATCTTATTGAATGGCGGAGCAGGCTGGAGGGGCCAGATGGCCTACTCCTGCTCCTAGCTCTTATGAAGTTCTGACCTGCATTGATGGCTCTTGAATATCACAGTATGGTGACAAAGTTTAGCTTAAAAGTTTGCCCTAATGCACAAACTTAACCTATTGTGATTCATTTGTTATCTTTGAAGGCAGATTGTTCGAGGGGGAAGCTAGAAATCTAATTGCAAACACGACTGTCTCCAAAGTAACACCATTTAAATTTGTTGTGAAATTGATGATATAATTTAACAAATTGCTGCTCAAGCACTTGAAAAAGAGACAATCGGAATTTGAAGGGGACGCTCATGTTATTTTTGAAAAAGCATACAGTAAGTTTGTCCCTCTCCACCACGTGCATCAAGGATCAAAACATTTTCTTGGGAGGGAAAACGCAATCAAACATTGGCATGTCTTGTCTAGCAGGAAATTTTGGAGGAAAATGTTTGGTCCAAGATGATTTTGAGTAGAATGAACAACAATGGCCAGAATTCTCCGACTTTGCCCACTGCCGGGATTCTCCAGTCCCGCTGCCGTGAATGGAGATTTGGCTGAGCGCCAAATTTTCCATTCTCGCTGGCATGTTGGTGGCGGGGCAGATGACATTGGAGAATTCAAACCAATGTGTTGATAATTTGGATTACATTAGGAAATGTGTTAGGTGGTGATCATTATGTTGCAAAGTTCATCCAGGGCTCAATACTGAAATGAAATGGTAAGATAATGGAATGTATTGCTGAAAAAGATACACATCATTGAAACTTTTCCATCTTGTACTGAACAGATTCACAAGAATGCCTCCACCAATCTGACTCAATTTACCAGCCAACCAGCACTCTCCTCTCTTGCAGTACAAATTGTTGTTCCCTTTACAATTCTTGTGAATCTGTCCTGATGAGTGCAAGATGAAAAGCTTCGACAGCCCGTCTCTTCTTTCCAGCAAAATTCAAATTTCATGCGAGCAAACAACCAAATTATAACAATGATGGAATGTCTAAAATTGAATCAGAGGGTTAAAGTTAACAAGGTAGAACTACACCGCCAAATAGGATTTTTTTTCTAGAATAATTTTCTGAGGCGATTATGGGTGAATTTTAGGAATCTAACAAGGGTTAGGAAAAGATGTGTGAGTGCATCACTGAGTATGATAAAGAACCTAGACATGATCCCCAAAGAGATTCCAATTTCATATTGATGTAAATACTTCTGAAATTTCAAAAGAGATTGACATACATGCTTATGCATATTGATGCACAGTGCTGTTATGTTACTCTGTTCAGTATTCTACTGTATGCACAGTCAACCTCACTCTATAAACAGACATTAGAAAAATAACAAGTGGCTGATGTGTTGGTCTTCTGCAGATTTCGGAGGTTGAGGGGGGGGCTAAGGATTAATAACTCAACATCCTTTTATCCCTGAACACCAGGGTGGCTTTGAAGAGGCTGAGAGAGAAATAAGTGGCTTTATGTTTTTCGATTGAGTATTCAACACAAGGAATTCTTGTGTAAGGAAAGCCATGAGTGATTCACATACGATGCTGGAGGCTACAAGGTACAGATAGAGGGATCCATTATCTATGGTATAGAAAGGTATGTGGGCAGCACTGGCGAGGCCAGCGTTTGTTGCCCATCTCAAATTGCCCTTGAACTGAATGGTTAACATGTTGGGCTCATGGCCTAGCCTGTTGTGAAACATGGAAAGGTGGTTGAATGCCAACGAGAACTACTCCCAGCTTCTCCACTACACCCACAGAACTGTAATCCTTCATCCCTGGAACCATTGCTGCAGAGGGCAGTAAAGAGTCAACCACCTTGCTGTGGGTCTGGAGTCACAAATCAGATAGGAATACCAGATTAACTTCTTTCAGGAAGGGAAGTGAACCAGATGGGGCTTTATGACAGTCAATGATAGTTTCACGGTCACCATTACCGAGACTAGTTTTCGATTCCAGAATACTTAATTAATTGAACGGCATTCACCAAATTTGAATTCCACCAGCTGCCGTGGTGGGGTTTGAACCCCTGTCGCCAGAGTATTAGCCTGGGCCTCTGGATTACCAGCCCAGTGACATCAGCACTGCACCATCATCTCTCCTTAATAAAGGTTCCTCTTCCGGGGGTTTAGTGGTGGTTACATCAGGGGGCCTTGTTTGAAGGAAACAGCTGGGGACTAAAGTGTTGATATGAATAGGCAGTTTGAAAAGGAATCACGAACTGTTCCGCCATTATCTGTAACACGTACCTCCGATGTAGACAGAATCTGATGTGATGGTTTTCATGGTTGTCAGCAATTCATTGGGGCTCCAAAGATAGAGAAACCAAAAAGGCTGCTCTTTCCGTCTCCATTGAGTCAATCATTCAAACTAGACGTCAGTAAATTCTGGTTGGCATACTTTGCTGTCAAGGGTCTCGTTAACTGAAGTGTGTTGTTGTGAAACATGGAAAGGAGGTGGTTGAATGCCAACGAGAACTACTCCCAGCTTCTCCACTACACCCACAGAACTGTAATCCTTCATCCCTGGAACCATTGCTGCAAATCTCCTCTGTAACCTCTCCAAAGTCTTCACATCCTACCTAAAACATGGTGCCCTGAATTGGACGCAATTCTCCAGCTAAAGCTGAATTAGCATTCTGTAAAAGTTTAGCATACTCTTCCTGGATTTTGGACTCTCTAAGCCTCTACTTCTAAGCCACAAAATCCCAAATGCTTTATTAGCATTTCGTTAATCTGCCCTTTCAAATAAACACCACCTGGGCTCTCTGTGCCCGCATCTTTTTTAACACTGTACTATTTAGCTTGTACTATGTCTCTTCATTCTTCCTAACAAAACCTCACATCTCTGCACTGAATTTCATCTGCCACGTGCCTATCCATTTCTCTATGTTTGGGGCGGCACGGTGGCACAGTGATTAGCACTGCTGCCTCACAGCGCCAGGGACCTGGATTCGATTCCCGGCTTGGGTGACTGTCTGTGTCGAGTCTGCACGTTCTCCCCATGTCTGCATGGGTTTCTTCCGGGTGCTCCGGTCTCCTCCCACAATCCAAAAGATGTGCGGGTTAGGTGGATTGGCTATGCTAAATTGCCCCTTAGTGTCAGGGGGGCTAGCTAGGCTAAATGCATAGGGTAATGAGGATAGGGCCTGGGTGGCATTGTGGTTGGTGCAGACTCGATGGGCCGAATGGCCTCCTTCTGCACTGTAGGAATTCTATGATTCTCTTGAGGTCTGTTACAATATTCCTCCCTGTTTACTATGCTTCCATGTTTTTGCATTATCAATAAAATTTCAAAATTATGCTGCCCTGTATTTGCTAAGTCTAAGTTGTAAATGTATCAGAAACAGCAGTGGACCTGCCACTGAACATTGGAGACCATTGTTGTGGTGCTCACTTTCCAGTCTACAAAGAAGCCATTCACCACAATTCTCCACTTCCTACCCCTGAGCCAATTTTGGAACCATGCTGTTGCTGATGGGCTGTAGTGCACATTATCAAAGCCGTTTCAAAATTCCGTACTGTTCTGTATTGCAAAACAATGCATCACTGTGCGATTAGTCACATGACGGGCTGTGATATTACCAGAGGCATTTGGGGGAGGGGGGGGGGGGGGGTTATCCCTCTTCCATGTTGGACTTTAATCTGGCAACAACTCTCAAATAAATCTCTGTTGAGTTGGTTCAAAACTCACAGTCCAAAAGATGTGCGGGTTAGGTGGATTGGCCATGCTACATTACCCCTTAGTGTCAGGGGGACCAACTCGGGTAAATGCATAGGGTAATGAGGGTAGGGCCTGGGTGGGATTGTGGTTGGTGCAGACTCGATGGGCCGAATGGCCTCCTTCTGCACTGTAGGATTCTATGATTCTCTTGAGATCTGTCACAATATTCCTCTCTCTTTACTATGCTTCCATGTTTTTGCATTACCTTTTGTCTTGTTAGGGCTACTGGTTAAAACATCTAATATATATAAACAAAAAGCACCCTCTTATTATCTTATCAAAGGTCCAGTTCCGGACACCACACTTTCAGAAGGATGTGAAGACATGAAGAGAAAGTGCAGAAGAATGGTTCCAGAGATGAGGAACATCAGTTATGGAGATAAATTGGAAAGGTTGGGACTCTTCTCCTTGGAGAAGAGAAGGCTGAGAGGAGATTTGATAGAGATGTTCAAAATCATGAGGAGGCTGGACAGAGTAGATAGGGAGAAACTGTTCCTGCTTGTGAAAGGATTGAGAACAAGAGGGCACAGATTTAAAATGATTAATAAGAGAAGCAAAAGTGATTTGAGAAAAAAACTTTTTCACACAGCAACTGGTTAGGATCTGGAATGCACTGTCTGAGAGTGTGGTGGAGACAGATTCACACAGTGAGTGGTTAGGATCTGGAATGCACTGTCTGAGAGTGTGGTGGAGACAGATTCACACAGTGAGTGGTTAGGATCTGGAATGCACTGTCTGAGAGTGTGGTGGAGGCAGATTCACACAGCGATGGTTAGGATCTGGAATGCACTGTCTGAGAGTGTGGTGGAGACAGATTTCATTTAAGCATTTAAAAGAGATTTGGACTGCTATCTGAAAAGGAAGATTGTGCAAGGCTATGGGGAGAAGGTATGTGGGATAGCACCAGACTTGTTGCTCAGAGAGCACACACAATGGGCCAAATAATCACCTTCTGCAGGGGAACAATTCTGTGAAGAACTCATTCAAGTCATCCAAAGATAATTTGCCTCTCCTTAATTAATCCATGTTTGACTGAGCGGCTGTTACTGATAAAGAAAATTCCTCCTCTCCATCTCTGTCCTTAACACACTCCTTTTTCCTTTCACCTCTCAACTTCTCTGTGAAGCTGTTGTTCTCCTTCCTTCCATTTGGAGGCCTATAAAATACATCAAATTGTTTGTTAACTCCAACTAAATAGATTCTGCCCTCGACCCTCAAGGATATTCTTTCCTTCAAGGACTGTAATGTTTTCCTAATCGAAACAGCTATTTCTTCTTCTTTCCTATCACCATCCCACCAGCCTCAGACTATCTGGCGGCTGAAGAGGACGTTTGGAATTGGGGGGAGCTGCATCATCATCGTAGCGTGTGCGACATCTGAGATTGTGCTGGAACCAGTGGCCTGGCGATAAGCTTCTCAGGCAGGGAGGAAACTCAGCAAACTGGTGGCTCAGTGAACTAAGGTAGTGAGCAGCAGAGCCACAACGACTGGATAGATCTCAGCATTGATCTGGACTCAGCCGATTGCAGAATCATCCATATTTCCCACTCTGAATGGCTATATAGCAACCCCTACTGGAAGTGCATGTGCGCACATGCCAAGTGATGGCGGCTAGCTTTGATCTTCTTACCCCCGCTTCCTGCCATTGGCAAATGCCATAGAGTCAGAGGTTTCCAGCATGGAAACAGGCCCTTCGGCCCAACTTGTCCATGCCGCCCTTTTTTTTTAAACCCCTAAACTAGTCCCAATTGCCCACATTTGGTCCATAACCCTCTAAACCCATCTTACTCATGTAACTGTCTAACTGCTTTTTAAAAGACAAAATTGTACCCGCCTCTACTACTACCCCTGGCAGCTCGTTCCAAACACTCACCACCCTCTGTGTGAAAGAATTGCCCCCCTGGACACTTTTGTATCTCTCCCCTCTCACCTTAAACCTATGCCCTCTAGTTTTAGACTCCCCTAGCTTTGGGAAAAGATATCGACTATCTAACTGATCTACACCCCTCATTATTTTATAGACCTCTACAAGATCACCCCTCAGCCTTCTACGCTCCAGAGAAAAAAGTCCCAGTCTATCCAGCCTCTCCTTATAACTCAAACCATCAAGTCCTGATAGCATCCTAGTAAATCTACTCCAACACCCCTATATTCAAGGGATTCACTTGATCCCAGCTGCCTATGCATGTCATGTGCCTCCTTCTTCTTCTTGACCAGGGTCCTCAATATCCCGAGTCATCCAGGTTCATTACTTCTACCAGCCTTGCCCTTCACTCTTAGAGGAATGTGCATAGCCTGAACCTGGTTAACACACTTTTAAAAGCCTCCCACTTACCAGCCCCTTTGCCTTCCCACAGACTCCCCCAATTAAACTTTGAAAGTTCCTGCCTGATACCATCAAAATGCCCTTGGGCATTGCTGATGACAATGGCAATTGGGGGAGCTTTGATGCTGCATTTCCTTCCTGGATGGTGTTGGCAGCACAGAGTGGGATATCTGGTCACCAGCTCAACTTTGCATCCATTGAAAATTGATTTCGGGATAAGCTCCAGGTGGAATATCCTCCCTGCTTTGTGTGCTGAGAGTGGGCTAATCCTTCCCGGGTAGAAGCCCTGGTGCCACAAGGAGGCTGGAGTGAGGGGTGGACACAAGCTGCAGTAGCAGAAAGGGACAGAGCAAAGAGCATAACCTCCCCAAACCTATTGACTGAAGTGGAAGGTTAAGTAGTATATTAAAAATGATCTTCTTAACCTTATACTCAACAGTCTTCTTGATGTTAACACTTGATCTGATGCAGCTTAAAACTATTGGAAAGCACAGCACGATTTGTTTGCAATTCAAAAATAAAGTTTGGGATTATGATCAGCCCCAATGGAAGATGAGACAAGCGGATCTATTGCTGAGAGGCAGCAGGTTGCAGATTAGGAGGTGAGTGTGTGTTGCAGCCAGCCTGCTCTTAAAGGCAGTCTGTCCCTCTTAAAGGGAAGCCGCACTGAATCAAAGGAGGCTGCTGTGGACTATCACTACGGCAATTCTACACATAGGAATGGCACAGCGGGGCTGATTATGAACTCTGCAGTTCACTGATCAGCCCTGGAGACATTAATAATGGAGATGGGCATGGAGGGGGAGCGCGAGAGAGAGAGTGTTTCCATGGGGAGGCCAGGAGCCTCTCATCACAGACTGTCCAAAGGGAATAGGAACAGGTGGAAAAGGAGGTCACTTCCTGTTGTAGGGCCAAAGGGGCCTCAATATGTTCATTGACTTCACATCAAGGTTCAAAACAACAACAAATATTCATATAGCCCTTTCATATAGACACGGGGAGAACATGCAAACTCCGCACAGACAGTGATCCAAGCCAGGAATTGAACCCGGGTCCCTGGCGCTGTGAGGTAGCAGCGCTAATCACTGTGCCACCGTGTGGATTCAAGGTATAAACTCAGGGTTTACCTTTCCAGAAGAAAAGCAAAGTTACCTCACAAATAGCTGAAGGTGCATCATTCCTGAAGCTTTCACATGTTTGTACTAACAAAAAACTATCAATCCTCAAAAACAGGTCAATATTCACAGCTGTGATTCAGCTTTGCTTTGCTAAGTACAATTGCAATCTATTATTACTAATTGATCGCTTGCCTGAAATAAATTGTTAATCAGCTGTGGTTTGTTTCAGAATCAGCTGAGAGTCACAAAAATTCCCAGGGAAAGGGGACCACCAACTCCTGTTTAGCTTCACCTCTGAAAGACATTCATCCAGACTCGAATCGTTAACTCTGTTTCTCTCTCCACAGACGCTGCCAGACCTGCTGAGTTTATCCAGCATTTTCTGTCTCTATTTCAGATTTCCCGCATGGGCGGTCTTTTGCCTTTACTCCTGTTGACGTTCAGATGGCATTCTGGGAAAATTCCAGAGTGCACAGGTCCGAGTGGAAGCCCTCTCTCTCTCTCTAACGTTTGAGAGGTAAATATTTTCCAAAGGCTAAAGAAAAATTATAGTCACGAAGAAAACAAAATGGCAGATGGAAAGCATTGAAATGAAGGTCGCTAAATCTGCTCCATGGCGTCCCCCACAGGCAACATCGCGAAACTACAAGCCTTTAGGAGGTTGAGGTGAGGAGGAGGATGGAGGAATGGGCAGGTGGAGGGGGGGTTGGCTGAAGAGGGGAAGAAAGTTGACAGGGTGGGTGTGGGGAGGGAGAAAGAGGGGAGAACACATTTGCAAAGTGAGCATTAAGCTGCTCAGTAGCTGGCTAATGCCACGATAAGCTTACATCCACTAAACCCTTTTTATCTTATCCTGTTGTTACTAATAAATTCAACTGAAATAATTCCGTCCTCTGCCACACCAAGGCTGCCAGCTTCAATTTTGCAGAAGTACATTTCACCAGCACATCCTGGCAGTTTTGAACTTGTCAAAAAAATGTAATATACTGATTACTGTTAAGGATCGATAGGAAAAGCTAATTCTACAAGTTGAATGCATTCATCAGAATACCTACGGGTGGCACAGTGGGTAGCATTGCTGCCTCTCGGCACCAGGTACCCAGGTTCGATTCCCAGCTTGTGTCACTGCCTGTGCAGAGTTTGCACATTCTCCCTGTGTCTGCGTGGGTTTCCTCCCACAGTTCAAATGTGTAGGTTAGGTTGATTGGCCATGTTAAATTAAGCCTAGTGTCAGGAGGATTAACGGTAAATATGTGGGGTTACGGGAATAGGACCTGGGTGGGATTGTGGTCGGTGCAGACTCGATGGACCGAATGGCCTCCTTCTGCACCGTAGGATTCTATAAAAATCATGTTTAAAACAAGAACGGGTAAATTGATGCAATGCTTTGTAAATGAGTCACCCAAATAGTTATTTATTTGTACCTCACTGTGGTTTATACATTATTTGGATAGCTACATCAGGGATTGATATACATTAAGTGATTCAGACATGCTGTATGGGAAAGGTAGATGCCACCCTTGCAGGAAGTTTGCATGATTTAAATCGAAGTGATATCTGTAATTTCGAACACACGAACATCAATTCCTCTCTCATGGTAAAATATCTGGGACAAAACATTCACCAGGGAGTCAGACAAATTACATCATCCAAGTTAACTGGATACAACCTGCATGATGCTCTCTTTTCAATTCATTCAGGGCTATTTTCTCCTTGTTCTTGGACAGGATTCTCCGGTCTCGCATGTCCGCCACCGCTGTCGGGGAGAACGGAGAATTTGGCGCTCAGCCAAATCTCCATTCACTGCAGCGGGACTGGAGAATCCCAGCCGGGGCGAGGTCGGAGAGTTCCGGTGCTCAATTCTCTGCAGTCTGCATTGATCACAATACAGAGGCCGGACAACCAAAAGCCAGGCCCCAGCTGATGCTGCTCTGAGACTATTTGAATAGAAGTTGAAAGCTTCAACCTGAGGGTGACGCTCCATGGCCTTTGGGGAACTGTGCATTCCCATTTACAGTGCGATTGAGATAGGAAACTCTGCTAATCATAGCAATAGTCCAATGTCCCATTGTCCCATGGTGCTCTGCGGCTAACACATTTCTTTTGTTGCAGTCACTTATGGGTTATGTACGGCATCCTATACTCTTGTATCCAGTAGGAGAGACGGACCCGGGTGTAGATTAGAAATACCTGAACCACATAATCATAGAATTCCTACAGTGCAGAAAGAGGCCATTCAGCCCATCGAGCCTGCACCGACAACAATCCCACCCAGGCCCTATCCCGTTACCCCATGTATTTACCCTGCTGACCCCCTGGCACTAAGGGGCAATTTAGCGTGGCCAATGCACCTAACCTGCACATCTTTGGACTGTTGGAAGAAACCGGAGCACCCAGAGGGAACCCATGCAGACACGGGGAGAACGTGCAGACTCCTCACAGTCACCCAAGGCTGGAATTGAACCCGGGTCCCTGGCCCTTTAGGCAGCAGGGCTAACCACTGTGCCACCATGCCGTCCGTGAAGTCACCCACCAGTCACACTGAGTGAGTTAAACATGTTCCCTTCTGAAAAAGATATTAGTGACTCAGCAAGATTTTTGCAACAATCCGAAGATCACCATGACTGAGAACAATTCTTGAAAACAAAATACAAATTCTCGAATTGTCACGCTGCCCATTCACCTCACCCACTCTAGATTATTAGCCCAGGTTTACCGAAGGTCACTAGCCCAGTGATAGAACTATTACACTATCACCCTATTTGCACTGCATTCACTAGCTTTTCCTGTTTGAACTATGGAGATTTTGGAAAGTCATAATTGATATATAAATCCTTCATCGACACAACAAGATCTCATAGCATCAATAACTGGAGATGCATGAAAATTCATGGGAATAGAGGTTTAAATTTATTGCCCACAGCTCCATGTTCAACACATACGTGATCCTCAAAGATAAACCTCTTAGAGTCTCCTGCTGTAAAGTAAATGAGCTGTAAAGTTCCCTTTCTTGCAACAACACGCCTTAACCTGCTCACGGCAAGAGCATTCCCTGCAGAACCCAGTGTGAGTTTTGCCACGCCCCACACCAGCTGTCCTCATTGAGACTAGCAGAGTAGTGCTAATTAATGCCAGCTTGTGAATTACTTTATGTTACGGAATGAAGTTCAACGCGCACTAGTTTGACTGGACTCCATTCACACTGAGCCTGTATCGCTCCAGAGAGAAAAACCTTTCATCACTTGTAATCTGAGCAAGATTGCAACAAGGGTATTCGGACTGCAATGATAATAATCTAATCTACTCTTAGTCAGTCCTCAAAAATTGACATATTAGTGAAAGCTAGCTATGTCCTGCACAAGAGGAAGTCCTGGATGTATATTGTATCTTTCACATCCTTAGAACATCCCATAGTGACTTTTTAAAATTCATTCTTGGGTAATGGCACGTTGCTGGCTGGCCAGCATTCATTACCCAATCCCTAGCTGCCCTTGAGTAGGCAACATACTGGAACATGGCGGCACAGTGGTGAGCAGTGCTGCTTCACAACACCAGGGACCCGGTTCAATTCCGGCCTCGGGTCTGTGTGGAGTTTGCACATTCTCCCGTGTCTGCGTGGGTTTCCTCTGCGCGCTCCCGTTTCCTCCCACACTCCAAAGATTAAAGTTTCAACTTTTTAAAAGTTTATTTATTAGTGTCACAAGCAGGCTTACATTAACATTGCAATGAAGTTGCTGTGAAAATTCCCTAGTCGCCACACTGAGGAAGAATTTAGCATGGCCAATGCATTTAACCAGCATGTTTTTCGGATTGCAGGAGGAAACCGGACACCCGGAGGAAACCCACACAGACACGGGGAGAACGTGCAAACTCCACACAGACAGTGACCCAAGCTAGGAATCAAACCCGGGTCCCTGGTGTGGTAAGGCAGCAGTGCTAACCACTGTGCCACCCTAACTAAGGGGGGAGTTTGACATCTCATTCGAAAGGCATCACCTGCAACAGTGCAGCACTCTCTCAGTGAAGTGTTGGATTATGTGAGAACTCTTTGGTGGGGCTTCAACTCATGACATCTGAGTCAGACATTGCTACCGACTGGCACAGCTAGCTAGCACAGCTGCCTCACAGCGCCAGCGACCCGGATTCAATTCTGACCTTGGGTGACTGGCAGCGATGAGTTTGCACATTCTCCCCGTGTCTGCATGGGTTTCCTCCGGGTACTCCGGTTTCCTCCCACAGTCTGAAAGACGAGCTGGTTAGGTGCGTTGGCCATGCTAAATTGCCCCTTAATGGCCAAAGATGTGTTGGTTAGGGGGATTAGTGGGTAAATACATGAGGTTACGGGGATGGAGCCCTGGTTAAATATCCTTTCAGAAAGTCGATGCAGACTTGATGGGCCGAATGGCCTCCTGCAGTCTTGGAATTCTATGATTCGATACTTTCAACTCCCAGATCCATCTCTGGTGATGCAAGTGATTCTTCAAAAGAGATCACCTCCCCCTGCCAAAAATAACCATACATTTCTGTACCCTGACTCCCTGCAGCAAGCTTGCTGCTCCTGGTCCCAATAAATATTCTTCCCTCGTTATATAAAGCCCAATTTGTGCAGCAATTTTATTTTCAAAAGCAAGCTTTCCAAGAGCTCTTTCAGATGTTTAACTGCTTGTTAATCACAGGTCACAGCTGATGGAGAAGATTCGTGATCCTCTCTTCGATTGGCCGCCCCACCGCTGGATAACATCATCAGGTTTTAGTCCCAGAGTGAAAACACGAAGAATAAGCAGTCCCTGTTCCTCCCAAAAACATTCCTGCTCATTGATTATGAATGGCCAATAAATCTAGCCTCAGTTATCCACTGTCACATCCCCCTCTTGGAATAGTGCAACAACAGCACTTATGCAGTTTGTGTGTGTTAAAACCCCTAATGCTGCACACACACACGCATTAATTTTCCTCAAGCAGACTTCTATCCTTTTGGAAAAAATTTGATAGCAGCAAAACAATCGATATTAAACTCATTGCTATGCTCTTAACAAAATTTGTAGTGATTAATTTTACTCGGCACAGTACATCTTCCAATCAGGGCTTTCTAGCCAATAGCGAGCGGACTGCCATAAATTACAATAACTTGCATTCATATAGCACCTCCAACATAATAAAACACCCCAGGGCACTTTATCAAACAAAGCTTGACAATTGTTCTGACCAAGACCGCAGGAAACTACAAAGGGTTGTGAATGAAGCCCAGTCCATCACGCAAACCAACCTCCCATCCATTGACTCTGTTGACACTTCCCCCTGCCTCGGCAAAGCAGTCAGCATAATCAAGGCCCCTGCACACTCCGAACATTCTCTCTTCCACCTTCTTCCGTCGGGAAGAACATACAAAAGTCTGAAGTCACGTACCAACCGACTCAAGAACAGCTGCTGCTGTCAGACTTTTGAATGGACTTACCTCATTAAGTTGATCTTTCTCTACACCCGAGCTATGACAGTAACATTATATTCTGCACTCTCCCCTTTCCTTCTCCCTTATGTACACTATGAACAGTATGCTTTGTCTGTATAGCACGCAAGAAACAATACTTTTCACTGCATCCCAATACATGTGACAATAATAAATCAAATCAAAGTAAAGATCAATCCAAAGCTGCTTGAGTTCCATCCCTTGCCCTGAGCTTGTTGACTATCTCCAAGCTCTCAACCCCCTCCTCCCCCGTGCCCCCCAATATTCTTCAAGACCATCTCATCCACGAGACTCATCTCCTGCAGCCCATCATTCCACATCCAGCAAACTCCACAAACAGTCAGCTTCCTACCCTGGCCTCCACCCTCACTGACTGGAAATGCTTCCCTCACAGTCCGAGTCAAGTCATCCTTTCACCAAACCATTCGTGATAGGACTGGTGGGAGTAGCTGAGGAAATTCAGCCTGGCGCCATTGACCAGGAGCTTGGACTTCAAGATGGGCATTGAAACATAGAAACTAGAAGCAGGAGGAGGCCATTCGGCCCTTCGAGCTGCTCCACCATTCACTTTGATCATGGCTTATCATCGAATTCAATATGCTGATCCCCCTTCCTCCCCCATATCCCTTGATCCCTTTAGCCCCAACAGCTATATCTAATTTCTTCTTGAAATCAGACAACGTTTTGGCCTCAACTACATTCTGTGGTAGTGAATTCCACACATTCACCCCCCTCTGGGTGAAGAAATTTCTCCTCACCTCAGTCCTAAAAGGTTTACCCCTTATTCTCAAACTATGACCTCTAATTCTGGACTCAAATTCTGGCGGCACAGTGGTTAGCACTGCTGCTTCACACCTCCAGGGACCCGGGTTCAATTCCGGACTCGGGTCACTGTCTGTGTGGAGTTTGCACGTTCTCCCCGTGTCTGCGTGGGTTTCCTCCCACACTCCAAAGATGTACAGGTTAGGTGGATTGGCCATGCTAAATTGACCCTTAGTGTCAGGGGGATAGGACTGTAAATATGTGGGGATAGGGCCTGGGTGGGATTTTGTCGGTGCAGGCTCTGTACTGTAGGGATTCTATGATTCTATTCTCCCCCCACCATCGGGAACACTCTTCCTGAATCTACCCTGTCAGAATTTTATAAGTTCCTGTGAGATCTCTCTCACTCTTCTAAACTCCAGTGAATACAATCCTAACTGACTTAGTCTCTCCTCATATGACAGAGCTGCCATCCCAGGAATCAGCCTGGTAAACCTTCGTTGTACTCCCTCTATAACAAGAGCATCCTTCCTCAGATAAGGATACCAAAACTGCACACAATACAACAGGTGAAGCCTCACAAACACCCTACACAATTGCAGCAAAACATCGCTATTCCTATACTCAAATCCTCTCGCTCTGATGGCCAACATACCATTTACCTTCGTTACTACCTGCTGCACCTGTGCACTTACTTTCAGCGACATTTGAGAAATGAGCTCAAATTGACTCAAATGCTGGAACTTTACCAGCATTACCGGGCTGGGCAAGGCTCGCAGAATGTCATTCTCCATTAGTCTAGGGCGGGGTCTTATGAGCCTCGGGCAGGTGAGGCGGTAAAATTCCAGCAGAAGTGAGGCGGCACGGTAGCACAGTGGTTAGCACTGCTGCTTCACAGCTCCAGGGACCCGGGTTCGATTCCCAGCTTGGGTCACTGTCTGTGTGGAGTTTGCACATTCTCCTCGTGTCTGCGTGGGTTTCCTCCGGGTGCTCCGGTTTCCTCCCACAGTCCAAAGATGTGCGGGTTAGGTTGATTGGCCATGCTAAAATTGCCCCTTAGTGTCCTGGGATGCGTAGATTAGAGGGATTAGCGGGTGGGATATGGGGGTAGGGTCTGGGTGGGATTGTGGTCGGTGCAGACTCGATGGGCCGAATGGCCTCTTTCTGTACTGTAGGGTTTCTATGATTTCTATGAAGTGTCATATATTTCCTGAAGAAACCTCGAGGTTGGTCTCCTAATGTTATCACTTCATGTGAGAATGGTGAATTGGAAGGAGGAAGAACAATATCTTCATATCAATTAACCTGTCCATCAAAAGCAGCTTACTGTCTGGCAGGGTTTCACTCTTCAATCTTTACACCTATCAGATGCAACAACTTTCATGCAGAATCACAAGTTTCTAATTTGCTGTGCTGTCAATCTCAAACAATTAACTCTGCCTTGCTTCTGCATTAATGTTTCTCCATCATGTTTCAGAACTATGTGGCAGTTTGGTTTTATTAATTGGTCTGCTTTGTTGTGTGATGTGTAACTCACCTCCTGACTCCCCAAAGACTGCCCCACCATCTACGAGGCACAAGTCAGGGGTGTGATGGAATACTTTCCACTTGCCTGGATGGGTGCGGCTCCAACAACACTCAAGAAGCTCAACAGGACAAAGCAGCCCATTTGATTGGCACCACATCTTCAAACATCCCCCCCCCCAAAGATGTGTGGGTTCGGTTGATTGGCTAGGCTAAATTGACCCCAGTGTCATGGGGATTAGCAGGGTAAATACGTGGGGTTATATGAATAAGGCCTGGGTGGGATTGTGGTTGGTGCAGACTCGATGGACCGAATGGCCTCCTTCTGCACTGTAGGGATTCTATGATTTTATGATTCTATGAGATAATCCCTCCACCACTGACAGACAGGGGCAGCAGTGTGTCCCATCTACAAGATGCACTGCAGGAACTCATCAAGGCTCCTTTCACAGCACCTTCCAAACTCCGACCTTGTCCACAAGGACCCGGGGGCAGCAGACACATGGGAACACCACCACCTGTAATTTCCCTCCAAGTCACTCACCATTCTGACTTGGAAAGATATCACCGTTGATGGGTGAAAATCCTGGAGTTCCCTTCTAACAGCATAGTGGGTGTACCTACACCACAGACCGTGTGGGAGGTCATTGATCTTTTTGAATGTATCTGAGTGAGTCTGTACTCTCTGCCTGCACACCCTCTCAGCAGCATGAAAGAAACTAAATTGGTTTTTATTGTAGAACTATCAATATTCAAAAAAAAAATCAGTGCATATAAAACTTTTTCAAGTTGATGCCTGTGGCAAGAAACCTTAATGACTAAGAGTGTCTCTGGTAATTTTAATATTTTTAACCTATGATTTTCCAATCATGTAGAATAATGTGTAAAACTTTGGATAGCATTCGTCAGTGGTCCTGGCCGAGCACGTTATGTCCTATCAAAAGGTGCCTCCTTTCGGATGAAGTGCCAAATAAAGGCCCCGTCTGCCCTACAGTAAATATCAAAAACCCCGCGGCAACATGGGGAGATGGGCCAGCTGTTCTCTCTGATATTCGTTCCTCAAGCAACATCACTTAAAGATATAATCTAGTTAGTTATCACACTGCTGTTTGTGGGATCTTGCTGTACACAAATTGGCTGCTAGGTTTCCTGTACAGAACAGTGACTACACATCAAATAAAATATTTCATTGGACTTGTAATTGTAAGGGAGGCGATGGCCTAGTGGTATTATCTATTAATCCAGAAACCTAGCTAATGTTCTGGGGACCCGGGTTCAAATCTCACCACGGCAGATGGTGGAATTTGAATTCAGTAAAAAATATCTGGAATTAAGAATCTACTGATGACCATGAAACCATTGCCGATTGTCGGAAAAACCCATCTGGTTCCCTAATGTCCTTTCGGGGAGGAAATCTGCCATCCTTACCCGGTCTGGCCTACGTGTGACTCCAGAGCCACGGCAACATGGTTGACTCGAAACTGCCCTCTGAAATGGCCAAGCAAGCCACTCAGTTGTTCTGCAGCATTTCAAGAAAGCAGCTCACCATCACCTTTTTTTAAGGTTAAATTTTATTTATTGGTGTCACAAGTAGGCTTACATTCTTAAGAACATAAGAAATAGAAGCAGGAGTAGGCCATCTAGCCCCTCGAGCCTGCCCCGCCATTCAATGAGATCATGGCTGATCTGAAGTGGATCAGTTCCACTTAGCCGCCTGATCCCCATAACCCCTAATTCCCTTACCGATCAGGAATCCATCTATCCGTGATTTAAACATATTCAACGAGGTAGCCTCCACCACTTCAGTGGGCAGAGAATTCCAGAGATTCACCACCCTCTGAGAGAAGAAGTTCCTCCTCAACTCTGTCCTAAACCGACCCC
Source organism: Mustelus asterias (assembly GCF_964213995.1). Taxonomy (NCBI): domain Eukaryota; kingdom Metazoa; phylum Chordata; class Chondrichthyes; order Carcharhiniformes; family Triakidae; genus Mustelus; species Mustelus asterias. The sequence goes on from NC_135811.1 coordinate 59,072,408, forward strand.
CCTTTATTTTGAGGCTGTGCCTCTAGTTCTAGCTTCCTTTCTAAGTGGAAAGAATCTCTCCACCTCGACCCTATCCAGCCCCTTCATTATCTTATAGGTCTCTATAAGATCCCCCCTCAGCCTTCTAAATTCCAACGAGTACAAACCCAATCTGCTCAGTCTCTCCTCAATGAACACCCCTCATCTCCGGTATCAACCTGGTGAACCTTCTCTGCACTCCCTCCAAGGCCAAAATATCCTTCTGCAAATAAGGGGACCAATACTGCACACAGTATTCCAGCTGCGGCCTCACCAATGCCCTGTACAGATGCAGCAAGACATCTCTGCTTTTATATTCTATCCCCCTTGCGATATAGGCCAACACCCCATTTGCCTTCTTGATCACCTGTTGCACCTGCAGACTGGGCTTTTGCGTCTCATGCACAAGGACCCCCAGGTCCCTTTGCACAGTAGCATGTTGCAATTTTTTTCCATTTAGATAATAATCCAATTTGCTATTATTTCCTCCAAAGTGAATAACCTCGCATTTGTCAACGTTATACTCCATCTGCCAGATCCTCGCCCATTCACTCAGCCTGTCCAAATCTCTGTAGTGAGGTTACTGAGGTTACACTGCAATGAGGTTACTGTGAAAATCCTCTAGACACCACACTCCAGCGCCTGTTCGGTTTCACTGAGGGAGAATTTAGCATGGCCAATGCACCTAACCAGCACGTCTTTCAGGCTGTGGGAGGAAACCGGAGCACCCGGAGGAAACCCATGCATTCAGAGGAAGAACAAGACTCTGCACAGACAGTGAACCAAGCCGGGAGTCAGTCCCTGGCACTGTGGCAGTGCCAACCACTGTGCTGCCGATGACTGAAAGAATGAATAGCTACAGGGCGAAGAGATTGTTCGCACAGTGGGGAATGCAACGGCTGAGAGTGTGACGGAGGCAGATTCACAGCTTTCAAACTGCCTGAAGGACTAAAGAGAAAGGGTGGCCACTGTGACAAGCTCTTGCAGAGGGATGAATGGTGCCCTTCAATACTGTAACCATTCTATGGGGCGGCACGGTAGCACAGTGGTTAGCACTGCTGCCTCACAGCTCCAGGGACCTGCATTCAATTCCCGGCTTGGGTCACTATCTGTGTGGAATTTGCACATTCTCCCAGTCTCTGTGTGGGTTTCCTCCCACAGTCCAAAGATGTGCGGGTTAGGTATATTGGCCATGCTAATTTACCCCTTAGGGGAACTAGCTCGCGTAAACACATGGGGCTCCAAGGACAAGGTCAGGGTGGGATTGTGGTCAGTGCAAACTTGATGGGCCGAGTGGCCTCGTTCTGCACTGTAGGGATTCTATGATTCCAACTGTTTGCAATACCTGAAAGTAAAATTATCATCAAGTGCCTCAGTTGGAAAGAAAGTCACTGGTAGATTTCCCCGTGTGCTGTCAGGTACTCCCCTCACACCTCCTGCCAGAGTGTCTGTGTGTTAAAACTCAGCCCAATGTGAGCAAGAAACTGTTTCTTGGAAGTGAAAATCACAAATGGCACAGCAACATTGACTCTGATACAGGAAAGGTTTTTGACCAGGGAATCACCAGGTGAGATGTGGATAATTTTACAGACAATTGCTTTTTGTCCAGGCTGATTGGACAGTCTCATCGAGTAAATCAGCTATGTTCACGCAAACCATGAAATCCCTCCCTGGACCTCAAACTCCACTCCAGGCTTCACTTTTAAAGTAATTAACTCTCAGCCTCTGCAGCTTTTAAATCTTAAAAGTCAATAAATCCAAGCACATTTATAACCCTCATAAAGAATACTCTTCAGTCACCTTCCAAACATTTAGTTCTCATTTATATATCCTTAGAGGCCTAGCTCAATGTGAGGCCAGTTCTCTTCTGTTTACCATCTTGTATACACCAAGCTCTGGAGCATTAAACAGATAGAGAGTGTGTGCCGGGCTCACAGCTGTCATTTATGAAGCATTTTGGGTGGCACAGTGGTTAGCACTGCTGCCTCTCAGCACCAGGGACTCGGGTTCAATTCTGGCCTCGTGTCACTGTCTGTGTGGAGTCTGCACGTTCTCCCCGTGTCTGCATGGGTTTCCTCCGGATGCTCCGGTTTCCTCCCACAGTCCAAAGATGTGCAGGTTAGGTGGATTGGCTATGCTAAACTGACCCTCAGATGGATTAGCCATGGTGAATGCGTGGGGTTACAGAGATAGGGTGGGGGAGTGTTTCTGGGTAAGATACTCTGTCACTGAGTCAGTACAGACTCAGTGGGCCGAAAGGTCCCTTCTGCACTGTAGAGATTCACTGATTCTGCAGTGATTGTGGAGTTTGTCTCTTTAAGACAGCACAGCAGAAGAGGATCACCTGGCTTGAGGGACCAATGGGAAGGGAGAGCAATTGATCACCCCAGAGGGTGCCATCCTCTGGTGCAGAGCCAGGTGAAAGTGTGTCAGAACTGGAGATCCGTCCCAAGGCAGCCGTGGGCTGCAATCCCACGTAGCCAATTTCTCTTTACCAATAAATATGTTTTGTCCTGACGAAGCCTGGAAGAATGAGATAAATGCCAGATGTGAAGATTGGTTCTGATGGGCAATCCAGAGGCCGGGATTCATAATCTGGAGATGTGAGTTCCACCATGGCAGTTTGTAAATTAAATCTGCAACCAGAAAGCTAGCATCAGTAATGGTGACCATAAAGCTAATGACATGATTCCAATAGCAGTGTGAAAAGTGGTTCACAATGCCTTGACATTACCTGAGGGATGCCACATCATTACACATTCTTATTGGGATCGGCATATTAGAATCATAGAAACCCTACGGTGCAGAAGGAGGCTCATTGAGTCTACACTGACAACAATCCCATAACTCCACGTATTTACTCTGCTAATCCTCTGGTACTAGAGTCAATCTAACATGGCCAATCAACCTAACCCACACATCTTTGGACTATGGGAGGAAACCGGAGCACCCGGAGGAAACCCACGCAGAAACGGGAAGAATGTGCAAACTCCACATCGACAGCGACCCGAGGTTGGAATTGAACCTGGGTCCCTGGTGCTGAGAGACAGCAGTGCTAACCACTGTGCCGTCTGTGATTTGGTGGATAACTCACTTGCCTCGGAGTCCAAACATTGTGGGTTAGAGGTCTGGATTATCACCCCCGCGTTGGGAGTTCAAGTGTTGGGAGAACACCCAGTTCCCCAAACACGACTCTGGGATAACTGTCCCGGAACTTCCAATATTCCTTCCAGGGTGGGTGCCTGCTGTCACCCCCGCCTCCTCCTCAGAGTGAAGTGAGAAGCAGTGCAGGGGCTGCCCGGCACAGAGGCAGGTTGGACACCAGGCCGCCCTCGGTGATCCGACACTTTTGCTGAGCTGCCAAACAAAAATAAATCAGTGGAATTCTGAAATGTGGACCTCATTGCTTCATCAATCTTTCAGTCAGACCATTCCTCAGCTAGGGTTTCGAAGAATGGTTCCAGGGATGAGAAACTTCAGTTATGAAGATAGATTGGAGAGGTTGGGACTATTCTCCTTGGAGAGGAGATTTGATAGAGATGTTCAAAATCATGAGGGGGCTGGACAGGGTAGACAGGAAGAAACTGTTCCCCTTTGTAAAAGAATCAAGAATGGGAGGGCACAGATTTGGAGTGATTTGCAAAAGAAACAAATGTGAAATGAGAACAAACATTTTCACCCAGCGAGTGGTTTGGGTCTGGAATGTTCTGCCTGGAAGTGTGGTGGAGGCAGGTTCATTCAAGATAGTCAAGAGAGCATTAGATGATTATTTGAATAGAAACAATCTGCAGGAGTGTGGGGGAATGGCACCAAGTCACGATACTCATTAGGAGAGCCGGGACAGACATGATGGGCCAAATGGCCTCCTGTCTAACAATCTGAGATTCAACATTAGCTGACTCCAGACACAAAGGCCATACCAGGTGAAGCTGAGATGTCCTTCCATAAAGGACGTTTGTGAACCAGTTTTCGCACTGTTATTGGAATCATGTCATTAGCTTTATGGTCACCATTACTGATGCTAGCTTTCTGGTTGCAGATTTCTTTAATTTACAAGCTGCCATGGTGGGACTCACATCTCCAGATGATGAATCCCGGCCTTTGGACTGCCCATCAGAACCACTATTCACATTTGGCCTTTATTGCTGCCCATTTCTGTGCGTAACCCGACTGCTAAGTACTTCATTTGTTATAAAATGTTACAGGACATTATGAGCATGAGAACGGTGCTATAAAAACCACAGAATAGAACTATAGAATCCTTACAGTGCAGAAAGAGGCCATTCGGCCCATCAAGTCTACACCAACTCTCCAACAGAGCCTCTTACCCAGGCCCATCCCTCACTCCCCCGCCCTATCCCTGTAACTCTGTACATTTATCATGGCCAATCCACCTAACCCGCACATCTTTGGAGTGTGGGAGGAAACCGGAGCGCCCGGAGGAAACCCACGCAGACACGGGGAGAACGTGCAAACTCCACACAGACAGTGATCGGAGGCCGGAATTGAACCCAGGTGCCTGGTGCTGTGAGGCAGCAGCGCTAACCACTGTGCCACCGTGCTGCCCCTGCAATGTAGCTCTTCCCGTGTTTTGTGTGGCATGAACAAGCCAACTATTTGCCAATATATTCAGGCAGGTTTTGATACAAAGGGAAGTGTTTTTGATTTTCCATTGTAATGGTGCGACACACAAGCGTGTGTACAAGTTGAACCTGAGGCCTAATGTCATTCAGCACCAGCCTGGCAACTGGAATACAACAGCACCAGATCCTAACTCAGCCGCGATCAGCATTTCCTGTTAAATTCAGTTCAGTCTGGTGATCAATTGACTCATGAATACTTCATTTCTTTCAGCTGGTGGTTAATTCATTCGAATTATTTTATTTCACTGACGGTTAGTCAACTCTTAAAACAATCGGCTATTTATTTATTCCCTCAGATATTGAATCAATTGTCCCACTGAGCCAACGGATTATTTCGTCAGGGAGTTACTGTAAAATAATGAATCAATTATTTAACTTGTGAATTAATTATTTATTGGGAGCAATTGGTTATTCACTCCCATTAACTTCACTTCCACTTAACCCTTTACTCCAATTCAGGATTGTGGGGAGTCGGAGCCTATCCCGACAGATACCGAGGCAGGATCATCCCCATTAGCTATAGATATATAATATATTTCTCTATCTCAGTAAATCGCCCATCCCTAATTGCCCTTGTTCAGACAGTAGACCACATTGCCATGGCTCTGGAGTCACACAGAGGTCAGACCAGTTAAGGATGGCAGATTTTTTAAGTTGATTTATTAGTGTCACAAGTCGGCTTACATTAACACTGCAATGAAGTTACTGTGAAACTCCCTTAGTCACCACACTCCAGCGCCTGTTCGGGTACACTGAGGGAGAATTTAGCATAGCCAATCCGCCTAACCAGCACTTCTTTTGGACTGTGGGAGGAAACCAAAGCACTGGGAGGAAACCCACGCAGACACGGGGAGAACGTGCAGACTCCACACAGACAGTGACCCAAGTCAGGAATCGAACCCAGGTCCAGGGCACCGTGAGGCAGCAGCGCTAGGCACCGTGCCACCCATAGATATTAGTGAACCAAATGGGTTTTTACAACAATCAACAATGGTTTTGACTTTCAATTCCAGAGTTTTATTGAATTCAAATGTCACCGTCACCGCAGTGGGATTCGAACCCGGGTCCCAGAGCATTACTCTGCGTCTCTAGATTACTAGCCCAGCAACAATAGCACTATGCCATCACCTCCCCCTTAACCACTGAGTAATTTCATTATTAACATTATTCCAACAGGGGCAATTAAAGAGAAGAGACTTGGAGTTAGATTATGGTTACCAGGGCATTATGGCAATGGTAACACCATTGGAGGTAGCATAGTCTTCAGAATAACACCAGAATCTAGAACGCCAGCAACAATCGAGATCAACATAAGGAGCTGGCATCAAGAGTCATCCATGTTGTGGGAGCTGAAGCCTGGGAGATTGGAGCTGCTGATGGAGGGAAGTCTTCCCAGATACTGGGTTGCCAGCCCTCCTGGATTGACCTGAAGACTCCAGGAATTAAACACCAATCTCACAGGGGGAAAGGAATCACTGAGAAATCGCGGAAAGAATTTGAGGTGGTGAATCAGATTAGACTGACCCCATAGTCCGAGCGTTAAGGAGTTGGGTCCTCTCTCACCCATCTCATTAGTCCATTGGTGTTAGCACTTACGGCACCACTGGGACATCAGTGCCTGTCTCAGTTTAGCTTCAGAGTCTATCATGACTAATGGGGAAACCTTCTGTAATTCGCCAGCTGGAACAGGCTCTATCATTAGGGCCACGAGGCTTGATGCCTTGAATTGGGTTGCAAGAGTTTGAAACAAAGCTATCATAGAAACACTACAGTGCATAAGGAGGCCATTTGGCCCATTGAATCTGCATAATCCCACCCAGCCCCTATCCCCGTAGCCCCCACATATTTACCCTGCTAAACTCCCTGACACTAAGGGTCAATTTAGCATGGCCAATCAACCTAACCCGCACATCTTTGGTGTGTGGGAGGAAACCGGAGCACCCGGAGGAAACCCAGACAGACACGGAGAGAACGTGCAAACTCCACACAGACAGTAACCCAAGCTGGAATTGAACCTGGGTCCCTGGTGGTGTGAGGCAGCAGTGCTAACCACTGTGCCACCGTGCTGTCCACAGTGGTATCAGCTGATACCACTGGACAATGCCACACAATGTGGCTGCAGAATAACTCAAGCATCTCTCAATGCAGCTCTGCAATATTGTTGAGCTACCTGCTGTATGCAATCAGCCCAGCTGCGATGCCTGGGAAGCCCCACACAGAGCTGTAACAATATTTCCAGCATTTTCTGTTTTTATTTAAGTACAAGTAAGTCACTTTCATCGAGAAAGATGGATCCTGATTCTTTCTTGTCTTGCTACTTTCATGTTCTTATCCCAAAGTTATGAGTTCAAATCCTACAAATTTAATCTTGAATTTAATAAATAATCCCCCACCCCCAGCCTAACCTACATTTAACTCCAGTACTCCACTATGGTGAATGTTAATGAGTTCAGATTTCAGCCTGTACATTCGTGGGGGAACTAGGGACAAGTAATTAGTGCATAATTACCAGCATCTCCAGGATGCCAGGAAGAAATGAAGAAAAGAAAAGCGAGCAACCTTGTGGAGCTGGGACCTGATCATAGTGGGGTTAAAGAAATGAATGACACATCTGAGGAAAGACTGGGTTTACTTACTGCTGAAGTATTCCCCTTCCCTGATAAGCCACGGTCGGATTGGCGTTCATACCTTTATCTATTCACAAGCTGTATTTCCTACTGCTGTGCTTCTCACTAAGTGTATCACCAAAACTGACTTGTCTGACGAACCTTCTCAATTTTATCTCTGTGGTTAAGAATGCAAGAGGGCAGCACGGTGGTTAACGCTGCTGCCTCACAGCACCAGGGACCCGGGTTCCATTCCCGGCTGAGGTGACTGTCATAGAACCTACAGTGCCCATTGAGTCTGCACTGACCACAATCCCACCCTGACCCTATCCCCATAACCCCATGCATTTACCCTAGCTAGCCCCCTGACACGAAGGGACAATTTAGCATGGCCAATCCACCTAACCCGCACATCTTTGAACTATGCAGAATCAGCACATTCTCCCCGTATCTGCGTGGGTTGCCTCTGGGTGCTCCAGTTTCCTCCCACAGTCTGTAAGACGTGCTGGTGAGGTGCATTGACCATGCTAAATTCTCCTCAGTGTACCAGAACAGGCTCCAGAGCGTGGCAACTAGGGGATTTTCACAGTAACTTCATTGCATTGTTAATGTAAGCCTGCTTGCGGCAGTAATAAAATAAAATAAACTAAAAAGAAAGCACCAAGAGTAGGCCAGAACCAACCCCACTTGCCTCCATGAATGTACTTTGCCACTTAACAAGACCATGACTAGTCTTCAACATTAACTCTGCTTTCCCATCTTATACAGTAAAAGTTTTAACAACACCAGGTTAAAGTCCAACAGGTTTATTTGGTAGCAAATGCCATTAGCTTTCGGAGCGCTGCTCCTTCGTCAGATGGAGTGGAAATCTACTCTCAAACAGGGCACTGAGACACAAAATCAAGTTACAGAATACTGATTAGAATGTGAATCTCTACAGCCAACCAGGTCTTAAAGATACAGACAATGTGTAACCTGTGCTTAATGCTCCCTCCACTCACATTGTCTGTATCTTTGGGACCTGGTTGGCTGTAGAGATTCACATTCTAATCAGTATTCTGTAACTTGATTTTGTGTCTCTGTGCCCTGTTTGAGAGCAGATTTCCACTCCATCTGACAAAGGAGCAGTGCTCCGAAAGCTAATGGCATTTGCTACCAAATAAACCTGTTGGACTTTAACCTGGTGTTGTTAAAACTCTTACTGTGTTTACCCCAGTCCAACGCCGGCATCTCCACATCATGATTCCCATCTTATACCCATCTCTTTTTTTTGCTCAAAAGCTTATTAATCTCAGTTCTGAATGGCTCAATGACTGGACACCTACTGCTCTCTTGGAGAGTATCCATGGATTCCCAATGTTCTGCACGATGGAATGTGAATGCAACACTTGAAAGCGCATAACTTTCCAAAAAGGAGGAATGGACAATGACCTGTGTAGGGTAGTGAGGTAAGGCTCCAACTCCAGTCTGTGAACTAACAAAGGCTTATTAACAGAACATCTATACACATTGCAAAGCAAGGTAAAGGTCTTAAACTCCACAGATTCAAAATGCAAACTACTGGAACAAATCGAAGGAAGTCCCCAAAGGAGTTCCCAAACTGGCTCCCGATTGGACCAGTGGGTCACATGACTCTTTCAGGGTACCGCCCCTTAAAGAACGATCACACCACATCCTGAATGGGGGAAATCATGGCAGGAAAGAGCAAGGGAGGGTGGACTGAATTGGATGACCATTCCAACGAGCCAGAATGGGCATGATGGCCCGAGTGTCCTTCTAAAGTTAAATCATCGAATTCCAACAGTGCAGAAGGAGGCCATTCGATCCATTGAGTCTGCACTGACCACCCTGTCACCCCACATATTTACCCTGCTAATCGTCCTGACACTAGGATCAATTTAGCATGGCCAATGCACCTAACCCACACATGTTTGGACTGTGGGAGGAAACTGAAGCACCCGGAGGAAACCCACGCAGACACGGGGAGAATGTGCAAACCCCACACAGACAGTGACCCGAGGCCGGAATTGAACCCGGGTCCATGGCTCTGTGAGGCAGCAGTGCTAACCACTGTGCCACCATGTGCCCATGAAGTGCATAATTCCCTAAGTGCTGCATGAATCATTCTATGACCTAAGATTCTGCAGAACCTGAATCAGCCACCGTGGGCTCCACACTGGGACAAAGTGCAAACATTCAAGGTTCAATAGTCCTGGAGCGTGGACCTAAGACCATAAGGTGATTTGTTTTGACAGGGTGCATTCTAGGTGATGTGGTCCGTTCTTGGCTACACTCTTGTCCTCCTGCACGGACACCAGCCCACTGAAAGATCACAAGACCCAAAGCGCATTGTGAAGGTTCTCAACAGAAGCCAATGTTGGAGGAAAATTGTAACAGGTCATGAGAGTGAGATAAAACCAATTCTTGGCAATAATCAAGACTTTAATTAGAAAGAATTGGTACAGATAGTCCTAATAATTGTCAGTAAAATGTTGGGAGAAGCAGAGGCATTCTTTTCCAAGCCATGTCCCTAGCTGCCGCTAGTTTTCAGGTTACTTTTCCCATTACTTGGGGTCTGCGTGGGTTTCGTCCGGATGCTCCGATTTCCTCCCATGGTCCAAAGATGTGTGGGTTAGGTTGATTGGCCATGCTAAATTGCCCCTTAGTGTCAGGGGAATTAGCAGGGTAAATGTGCGGGGTTGCGGGAATAGGGATTGTGGTCGGTACAGACGCGATGGGCCGAATGGTCTTCTTCTGCACTGTAGAGATTCTATGATCCTGTGATACTTATCCAGTTGTTCAGCTGAGTTCCTTGTAGATGTGACTGGACTTGAAGTTGATGCTGAGTGACTATCTTATCTGTTTGTACTTACCTTGCTTTTGTGTCCAAGAGTGTTTTGTAAAAGTTTTAAATGAATGCAACCTTGCATTTTTAGTATCTTTTTCACAACTTTGCAAAAGTGCTTTTTTAGCTGCTGAGGTACTTTGGTAGTATATGCTATTATTGAGGGAATTCTGACACCCGATTTGAACTCAGCGAGATTCACAAGCAGAAAGGACCAGATGCATCAGGTGAAGTCCCATTTTCGAATGCTAAAGTTTTGAAATGGAGTTTGAGGCACATGTGTGCGTACCTCTGGTGTAAAGTGTGCCAGATGCCATATTGATGAAGGGGTTAGTGACACAAATCTGGGATGGGAGTTTACAGCCCTTCCGGTGCGACCTTCCAATCCTGCCGAAGGTGAACCCCCTCCCCCCCGCCCTCTCCCTCCCCCCTCCACTCTCCCCCCATGGTTGGATGAGTTAGACACACGAAACACTGTATACATTGTCAGGAGATTGTTCGCTTCTTATTGTGGAAACTGAGGCACACTAACCTGATTTCACTAAAGGATGAATAAACATTGTGCGCATCTGAAATAAATAAAGATTATGTTGAATGCATGAAGAGAGCTGATTGCAGGGAGGATGTATTTGCTGGTTGGAGAATGTAGAACCAGGGATACGGGGCAGACCATTTAGGACTGAGAAGAGGGGAGAACCTGTGGAGTTTTCTGCCGCAGAAAGCTGTGGAGGCCACACCACGGAATGTATTTAAGAAAGAGATGGATTTTTTTTAGATTTTAATGGAATCAAGTGGAACGGGGAGAAAGCGGGAATATAGCATTGAGATCGAGGATCAGCCATGATCATATTAACTGGCGGAGCAGGCTCGAAAGGCCAACTCCTGCTCCTCATTTCTATGATTGGTGAATCTTGAAATTCGGGAAAAAGAAACATGTACGCTTGAGGTGGGCGAAAAAAGTGGCGGAGCAGATGGGGGGGGGGGGGGGGCGCAGTGCGGGTAGTGGGTAGTGGGTAAGGGGCCTGGGACAGAAGAAACATCTGGACTAATGACTTCTTTCCTTGGCCCTGCACTTCCTACCTATCAGTTCTCAAATCACTCACATACTGATCTGTGGTGGCGTGGCCCCTTTAAGGGGGTGGTCCCTGAGGGTCAGGTGATTGGGCCGGATGAGGCAGCATGGGAAGATGAGCCAATCAGGTGTGAGGGTGCACATTCTGGGCCGGGGAGGAACTCAGTTGGAGCCAGAAAGGAGAAGCGAGTAGAGATGTATTACAGTTTGCTCAGACACTTGTTTATTGTTCGTAATAAACTCTTTACAACTTGAAGCCACAATGCATCATCTTCTGAGTTATTACACTGGCGATGAGGAAAACTTTCATTAGCCATCGGGGGATCGCAGTAAGCAGTTAGAGGAGAGGAGAGTGAGCATTAGAAGCACGAGAAAGCAGGTACGTACTTAAAAATGCCTTTAACTGGAAAGATTGAACCCTTTGACCCAGAAGTTGAGAGCTAAGGGTAATATATTGTAAGACTGAGTTATTTCTTTGGAGCTAATGAGATCACTGTGGAGGGAAAATAAAAAGTGATACTACTCAGTCTGTGGCCCACAAACCTGCAGTCCCTTGAGGAGTCTAACATCGCCTGACACTCCAGACACAAAGGGGGAAATCTTATCTGCCGTCCATGCTACTCTCCTTCTGCAGCGAGGTCAGAGAATATGGCAGCCAACCAAATCTCTGTTCACTGCGGCGGGATGGGAAAGTCCTGCCGGGGTGAACGGTGGTAAGATTCCAGCCAAAGTCTTTTGACCAGATAGTTGAATTGGTCAAAAATCATTTTAAACCCCAACCCTCAGTCATTATGTTGCGATGCAGATTTCATTCAGCATCTGGGAGACCGTCTCAGGCTTTGTGGCCAGATTGGGAGGGTTAGAAGAGCACTGTGAATTCGGCCCAGACTTAGGAGAAATGTTAAGGGACCGTTTGGTCTGTGGGAAAAACAGCCTCATAATTCAGAAGGAGTTATTGGCTGAGACCAAAATCTCTTTCAGTAAAAGCTGTGGAGTTGGCCCAGGTGGCTGATGGTGCGAGCAGGGTGTCAGCGAGTTAGAAAGCCTGTCCAATGAGCTGAGCCGTTTGTGGTGGGAAACGGCTGCTGTGAAGAACGTGTGGGTGCAGCAGATCTCGAGAAGGGGAGAACAGCAATGAGGGAGGGGCTAGTTTTCAATGTGGGCGAGAGCACTCCCAACTAGCTTGCTGATGCAGAAATGATGTATGAAATGATGTATCTGACCAATGTGAGGATCATTTACAGATGTGACGCAGAATGAAGCAGTCAGGACAGAATGTGCAAAAAAACAAGTCAGTTTAACTCTTGTTGAAAAAATTAGATGAGGAGTTTGACAAGGGTCCCAAGTTGTTTACCCTAAACCAGGTCCAACTAAATAAGGTGCCACCTATAGCGATAACCTTGATGGTAAATGGCAGATCTTTTCAAATGGAATTTGACACAGGGGCCACAGACACAGTATGGGGGAGCAGGCATTTTGTTACCTTCAAATAGGTCTTTGTGAGTGAGTCAGGAGCTATATTGTCTACACACACAGGAGAGACATTGAAGACAGTAGGGTCAACAACAGTGACTATCTTGCAGAAACCAAACAGCAAAACTACCTGTATCCTACAGAAAGCAAAAGTTTCTATAAATATGTAAAACGAAAAAGAGTGGCTAAGATAAACATTGGTCCTTTAACGAATGAGAAGGGGGATTTAATAACGGGAAATGAAGAAATGGCCAAGGCATTGAACAGGTATTTTGTGTCGGTCTTCACAGTGGAAGACACAAAATACATGCAAAAAATGATGACAAGGCGGCTATGGCAGGTGAGGACCTAGAAATGACCATTATCACTAAAGAAGCAGCGTTAGGTAAGCTAATGGGGCTAAAGGTAGACAAGTCTCCTAGCCCCGATGGAATGCACCCCAGGGTGCTAAAAGAGATGGTGGGGGAAATAGCAAATGCACTAGTGCTAATTTACCAAAATTCGCTGGACTCTGGGGTGGTTCCCGCAGATTGGAAAACCGCAAATGTGACACCACTGTTTAAAAAAGGAGGTAGACAAAAGACGGGTAACTATAGGCCAATTAGCTTAACTTCTGTATTGGGGAAAATGCTTGAATCTATCATCAACGAAGAAATAGTGAGATATCTGGATAGAAATTGTTCTATTGGGAAGATGCAGCATGTGTTCATGAAAGGCAGGTCATGTTTAGCTAATTTACTGGAATTCTTTGAGGACATTATGAGCGCGGTGGACAATGGGGAACCTGTGGATGTGGTGTTTCTGGATTTCCAGAAGGCATTGACAAGGTGCCGCACCAAAGACTGCTACATAATATAAAGGTACATGGTGTTACAGGGAATGTATTAGTATGGATAGAGGATCGGTTAACCAACAGAAAGCAAAGAGTGGGGGTAAATGGGTGTTTTTCTGGTTGGCGATCAGTGACCAGTGGTGTGCCTCAGGGATCAGTGTTGGGACCGCAACTGTTTACGATTTACATAGATGATTTGGAGTTGGGGACCAAGTGCAGTGTGTCAAAATTCGCAGATGACACTAAGATGAATGGTAGAGCAAAGTGTGCAGAGGACGCTGAAAGTCTGCAAAGGGATATAGATAGTTTCAGTGAGTGTGCAAGGGTCTGGCAGATGGAGTACAATATTGGTAACTGTGAGGTTATCCATTTTGGTAGGAATAAATTTAAATGGTAAAAATTGCAGCTTGCTGCCATGTAGAGGGACCTGGATGTCCTTGTGCATGAATCTAAAGGAGTTGGTTTGCAGGTGCAGCAGGTAATTAAGAAGGCAAATGGAATTTTGTTCTTCATTGCTAGAGGAATGGAGTTTAAAAACAGTGAGGTTATGTTGCAGCTGTATAAGGTACGGATGAGGCCACACCTGGAGTACTGTGTACAGTTTTTGTCTCCTTGAGAAAGGATATATTGGCACTGGAAGGGCTGCAGAGGACATTCACAGATTTGAGAGGATTGGCTTATGAGGAGTGACTGAGTAGACTGGGACTATACTCATTGGAATTCAGAAGAATGAGAGGGATTTTATGAATACACATAACATTTTGAAGGGACTAGATAAGATAGAAGCACGGAGGTTGTTTCCATCGGCAGGTGAAACTGGAACTAGGGGGCATGGCCTCAAAATAAGGAGAAGCAGATTCAGGACTGAGTTGAGGAGGAACTTCTTCACCCAATGAGTTGTGAATCTCCCTGCCCATTGAAGCAGTTGAGGCTACCTCACTGAATGTTTTTAAGGCAAAAATGGACAGATTTTTGAACAGTAAAGGAATTAAGGGTTATGGTGAGTGGGCAGGTAAGAGGAGCCGAGTCCATGAAAAGATCAGCCATGATCTTATTGAATGGTGGAGCAGGCTCGAGGGGTCAGATAGCCTACTCCTGCTCCTAGTTCTTATGTTCTTATAAATATTAAACCTAAGGGACAGAGGTTTTCAGGTGTTGCTGTGTAAATATTCAGAGGTTTTCCAAAAGGAGCTAGGTTGAAAAAGGGGGCTAAAGCCAAAATTTATTTTAATCTTGATGCAGCACCAAAATTATTTTGTGCCCATCTAGTGCCTTATGCACTTCATCATAAGGTTGAAGTTGAGCTTGGGAGATTGGAAGATTTAGATATTATAAAACCTGTACAATTCTCTAATGGGCTGCACTCATAGCCCCTATCCTCAAGCCAGATCATACTGTAAGACTTGGGGGTGATTATAAACTACCTGAAAATCTAGGAGCACAGATAGAAAGATACCCATTCCTAAAATGGAGGACCTCTACGCCAAATGAGTAGGAGGCTTTAAGAAACCAAGTTAGATCTCAGTCACACCGACCAGCAACTGGAGTTGGATGAAGATTCATAGATGTTGGTTACTATTAACATCCACAAGGGGCTATACCAGTCTCCACGTTTACCTTTTGGAGTCTCATTGGCCTGTGTCATTTTCCAGCATATGATGGAAAGTTTATTACAGGGCATTCCGAATGTAGTGGTTTATCTCAACAATGTCCTAATTACAGGAGCCTCATCTGAGCAACGCAGGTCAAACTTAGAGGAAGTTTTGAGAAGATTTTAAGAAGCAGGTGTCCATTTGAAATGAGAGAAATGCACTTTCCAGGTGGATGAAGTTACATACCTGGGTTTCAGGGTAGATGCTAAAGGCCTACATCCTTTGGCGGATAAAGTTAAAGCCATTAAGGAGGTAACTCAGCCTAAAAATGTATCGGAGTTAAAATCATTCCTAGGAATGGTGAATTATTATGTCAGATTCTAACAAAACGTGTCTACAATTTTAGCCCCACTTTTGAGAAACATCAGCATTGGAGATGGGGAGAGGAACAAAAAGAAGTGTTTATCAAAGCAAAGTAGGCCTTCCAGTCATCAGCACTGATTGTGGGCTTTGATCCAACCAAACCATTGATCCAACCAAACCATTGATAGTTATCTATGAGTGGAAGCAGATTTGTCCCACAAGGTGTCAGCTGGAACAGAAAGACCAATTGCCTTTGCACCAAGAACATTGCCAGATGGGGGAAAAAGTATCCCTGGATGGATAAAGAAAGTCTGATGAAGAAGGTTCATCAATATATGTGTGGTAGACATTTCACCAGAGTATCAGATCACAAACCGTTGTTGGGTTTGTACTGAGAGGATAAGCCAGTGCCACCAATTGCCTCTGCAAGGATACAGAAATCATTGAAATCATAGAAACCCTACAGTGCAGAAAGAGGCCATTCGGCCCATCGAGTCTCCACCGACCACAATCCCACCCAGGCCCCACCCCCATATCCCTACATATTTTACCCACTAATCCCTCTAACCTATGCATCTCAGGACACTAAGGGGCAATTTTTACCATGGCCAATCAACCTAACCCGCACATCTTTGGACTGTGGGAGGAAACTGGAGCACCCGGAGGAAACCCACGCAGACACGAGGAGAATGTGCAAACTCCACACAGACAGTGACCCAAGCCGGGAATCGAACCCAGGTCCCTGGAGCTGTGAAGCAGCAGTGCTAACCACTGTGCTACCGTGCCACAGGGATGGGTTCTATTGCTCACAGTGTGGAGCTACTCTTTTCAGCATCGACAAGCGATGCAAATATCCAATGTAGATATGCTCAGTCATTACCTTCACCACCAACACCACAAGAAATAGTGTTGGCGCTGCACTTAATAGAGACCCTGCTGCTCTCAGTAAAGCACATAAATACTCGGACTGAAAGAGACGCAGTGTTATCAAAAGTCCCCGGCATGGGGCGGCACAGTGGTTAGCACTGCTCCTTCACAGTGCCAGGGACCCAGGTTCGATTCCCGGCTTAGGTTACTGTCCGTGTGGAGTTTTGCACATTCTCCCTGTGTCTGCGTGGGTTTCTTCCGAGTGCTCTGGCTTCCTCCCACATTCTGAAAGGTGTGCTGGTTAGGTGCAGTGACCCGAACAGATGTCGGACTGTGGCGACTAAGGGAATTTCAAAGAACAAAGAACAAAGAAAATTACAGCACAGGAACAGGCCCTTCAGCCCTCCAAGCCTGCACCCGCCATGCTGCCCGACTGAACTAAACCCCTTACCCTTCCAGGGACTATATCCCTCTATTCCCATCCTATTCATGTATTTGTCCAGATGCCCCTTAAAACTCACTATCGTATCTGCTTCCACTACTTCCCCCGGCAGCGAGTTCCAGGCACCCACCACCGTCTGTGTAAAAAACTTGCCTCGTGCATCTCCTTTAAAACTTGCCCCTCGCACCTTAAACTTATGCCCCCTAATAATTGACTCTTCCACCCTGGGAAAAAGCTTCTGACTATCCACTCTGTCCACGCCCCTCATAGTCTTGTAGACTTCTATCAGGTCGCCCCTCAACTTCTGTCGTTCCAGTGAGAACAAACAAAGTTCCTCCAACCTCTCTCATAGCTAATGCGCTCCATGCCAGGCAACATCCTGGTAAATGTGAGGTAATGTATTTTGGAAGGTCTAATACAGATAGGAAATATACAATAAATGGCAGAACCCTTAAGAGTATTGATAGGCAGAGGGATCTGGGTGTACAGATACACAGGTCACTGAAAGTGGAAATGCAGGTGGAGAAGGTAGTCAAGAAGGCATACGGCATGCTTGCCTTCATCGGCTGGTTTAAAAATTGGCAAGTCATGTTGCACCTGTACACCCAGATCCCTCTGCCTATCAATACTTTTAAGGGTTCTGCCATTTACTGTATATTTCCTATCTTTATTAGACCTTCTAAAATGCATTACCTCACATTTGTCCAGGTTAAACTCCATCTGCCATCTCTCCGCCCACGTCTCCAACTGATCTATATCCTGCTGTATCCTTTGATGGTCCTCATCGCTATCTGCAAATCCACCGACCTTTGTGTCATCCGCAAACTTACTAATCGATCCAGTTACATTTTCCTCCAAATCATTTATATATATTACAAACAGCAAAGGTCCCAGCACTGATCCCTGAGGAACGCCACTTGTCATAGCCCTCCATTCAGAAACGCACCCTTCCACTGCTACCCTCTGTCTTCTATGACCGAGCCAGTTTTGTATCCACCTTGCCAGCTCACCTCTGATCCCATGCAACTTCACCTTCTGCACTAGTCTGCCACAGTAACTTCATTGCACTGTTAATGTAAGCCTTACTTGTGACTGATAAATAAACTTTAAAGACTTTTAAGTGAAGAAGATGGTGATGCAAGAGTGGTGATATGAGAAGTCAGAGCTACTTAAACCTTCCCAGCAGAGAATAATGGAGATAACATGTGAGGATGGCACGTTGTTGTGGGGGGCTCGTATTATAGTACCACCCTAAGGGGGACAATTTTTATTACAGGAATTACATGATTCACATCCAGGAAAAAGCAGGATGAAAGCACTTGCCTGACGTTATGTTTGGTGGCGGAGCATCGATTTTAACAATTGAAAGAATGGTTCGTCAATGTCTCAGTTCTGAAGCGCAATAGGCCTTGCCACCGCCAGCAAATATGCGTCCTTGGGAGTGGCCAGACAGGCCCTAGGCAAGAACACATATAGACTATGCAGGGCTGTTCACGGGTCATGTGTTTCTTATATTAGTGGATGTGCGTCTGAATGGTTGGATGTCCAGTAGAAATCTACAACGGCCCCCTGCCATCATTGACAAATTGAGAAAAGTTTTTGCCATCCATGACATCCCAGAGGTCTTAGTGTCAGACAATAGCATATCATTCTCGGCAGAGGAGTTTTGAAAATTTGTCAAATCAAATGGTATCCGCCATGTTAGGTCAGCACCTCACCAACCAGCGTCCAATGGGTTAGCAGCAGCGCTGTACAAATGTTCAAATCATTGATGAAAGAAACAAGTTAATTGGCCTCGACCTCTATGTATAGCCAGTTTCTTACAGTCTCCCAAAATCTTATTTTGTGCAAGAAATCTATGGAATTCACAGCTGAATGAATCAATACTGACTGTTTCCATTGTAGCCCAAGGGATACTGTTCCATAAACATGCTGTTGATTGTGTATTTTTCCATCTGACCTAACTATTAGTTTGTAAATATTTAATATGTAAAGCATTATTCAGCCATCTCCAGTCCCAGACCCTCTTTGCCAACCATCATTGAGATTCTCCTGAAAACTCTGACCAGCCGCCTGCACTCAGCCCTTCAGACCTCCCACCCCCACCACCCGCCCCCCCCCCCCCCCCCCCCACCACCCCCCCCCCCCCCCCCCCCCACTCTGTTGCCGCCACTTCCCCCTCAGGTAACCAGAGTTTGTCTGATCTTCACCTGCCAACAGATATTCTTGGGTTGCCAACACTGAATGGACATATCCCTGGATATTCTGCCCCCATGTGCATGTCCCCACTTAGCCAGTTGGCCTTTTTCTCTCATCTCCAATACTTTGAAAGTTTCTCACATCAATGTCCAGGAACCTATCTGGTGATTGTCCCTTTAAGGATCAACCTGCAGAATAAGGGTCTCATGACCCGGGGAACCAATTGGGGAGTGGAGTGGGGGATTACCTTGCTAAGCACGGGCTTCTGCACTCAGAGTCATCTTGGGAACTGACTGCAGCCACGAGGATGCAAGCCTCTGTATAGTTTTAACCTGTAAATAAATTAGTTGTGCTTTCCCTAAACAGCTGAACAAGAATTATTACACTTGGGGAGTGCAGGGCACTCCTGGCGGGTATGAAATCACAACCTCCCCACCACAACCCGCTTCCGGTTACACTCAAACTGCTAAGGCAAGCCCACGGTGACTGGATAACCTGACATGACCTGGGGTGATCTGATGTGCCTTGGCATGATGTGACCAAGGTGCCTCTAAATTTGATTTGGAGTGCACAGCTGATTTGTTTATGCGCAGGGCCCTTTTATTTTTTGTTTTGCACGTTCAAACGCAGTGCTTACTTAAAGAGCTACACAGCCTCGGGGAACAATGGGCCAGACTGGAGGTGGCGGGGCCTAGTTGGGCCTAGCAGGACCTGGCTGGGCCTAATGCGGCCTGGCAGGGACTGACTGCATCAGACAGCTAGGGGCTGCCAGATGTGCAATATTTTCCACTGTAGCAAAAAGTGGCTGTGGTTGGATCCCAAATGAAAACAGTATCCATCCCAACACATCTATGAAATAGCACTAATTCTTGAATTTTGACTTTGTGGATGTGTTAAATAAATAAATGTGTGCAGTGGATTTTAACAATCCAATCTTATAATTATTCATTCAACATCACACTATGCTTGAATAAGCTTACATTTATTTTTATGTGAATCTGTATCGTGAACATAACTAGATATATGTATCCAATCACTGCTGCATGTTTTAATCTGTTTAAATGTTTGCCATGTTAACATTCTTTATTTCCACTCTGTTTACAACATGGGGATGCTGAATTGTCAATAGATGTGCTCTCTCCTGTCAAGCTCCTACTTGGAGCAGCAGTATTTTATCGCAATGAATAATAAAATGACAAAAAGGATTTTCAAGGGTGATACCAGAATTAGAAGCCACAACTATCAGGAAGAATGGAACAAGCTGGGCTTCTTTCCCTGAGGAAAGGGAAGGCTGAAGAGAAAAACCTGATTGGGATCCTAAAGATTATGAAAAGGTTTGATAGAGTGAGAGAACATTTCCACAAATGAGAGAGACTGAAACTAGAAAACTACCATAAAGATAGCAACTAGGGGAGACGGTGGTGTAGTGGTATTGTCACTGGACTAGTAATCCAGAGACCTAGGATAATGCTCTTGGACCCAGGTTCGAATCCCACCACGGCAGATGGTGAAATTTGAATTCAATAAAAACCTGGAATTAAAAGTCTAATCATTGAATCCTACAGTTCAAATGGAGGCCCATCGAGTCTGCACCAACCACAATCCCACCCAGGCCCTATCCCCGTAACCCCATTTACCCTAGCTGGTCCCCCTGACACTAAGAGGCAATTTAGCATGGCCAATTCACCTAACTTGCACATCTTTGGATTGCGGGAGGAAACCGGAGCACCTGGAGGAAGCCCACACAGACACGAGAAGAATGTGCAAACTCCACACAGTGACCCAAGCCGGGATTGAACCCGGGTCTCTGGCACTGTGAGGCAGCAGTGCTAACCACTGTGCCGTCATGCCGCCCTAATGATGACCATAAAACCATTGTTGATTGTTGTAAAAAAAACCCCATCTGGTTCACTCACTAATGTCCTTCAGGGAAGGAAATCTGCCATCCTTACCTGGTCTGGCTTCCATGTGACTCCAGACCCAATGGTCTGAAATGGTCTGACATGGCCTCGCAAACCACTCAGTTCAAGGGCAATTAGGGATGTTCAACAAATGCTGGCCCAGTCAGCACTGCCCACATTCCATGAATGAAGAGAAAAAACTAACAAATCCAGGATGGAATGCAGGAGAAACCTCTTTAGAATATAGACCTTGTTACCACAGGTAACACAAGGTTAACACGAGGTAACAGTGGGGGTGCATTTGAGGGAAGTCAATGAAACATGAGAGAAAAAGGAATAATGGGATTTGCGATGTACTAAGGTGGGAGGAGGCGCTGGTGAGTTGAGCCGAATGATGTGTTTTTTTGCTGTACATCCTATCTAAATCATATCTAACAATTAGGATTTTAAAAAAACTTTGTGAGGGCATGTCAGATGCACTTCTAATAAGGTTAGATACAGCTTTGAGTTGGTAATCATTGAGAACACAAAACTTGGAAATCCAGTAGTGAGGCAATGTTGCTTGCAGTATATCAGGACATCAAATATCTATTCTAACCAGGCATTGATATAGAGCTCCTCAAAATGGACACTTCAACTAGGCAGGCTGAATATTACAGAGAGAATGTTAAAAATAGAAATATTGTACCAAACTCATAAGCAGCGTTACTACCAAAACCCGGTGGCACAGTGGTGAGCACTGCTGCCTCACAATGCCAGGGATCCTGGTTCGATTCCCGGATTGGGTCACTATCTGTGCGGAGTCTGCATGTTCTCTCCTGCATGGGTTTCCTCCGGGTGCTCTGTGTTTCCTCCCACAGCCCGAAAGACATGCTGGTTAGGTGCATTGGCCAAGCTAAATCTTCCCTCAGTGTACCCGAACAGGTGCCAGAGTGTGGCGACTCAGAGATTTTCACAGTAACTTCATTAATGTAAGACTACTTGTGACACTAATACTTAAACTTAAACTTAAAACCATAACTATTATTACTACCATTAATATTAATACTACTTCAGCTATTACTGTATTATTACTGTAACAGTGAATGCTGTTACAATTAGAAATACAATTATGATAACTATTTTACTAGTATTAAAACCAATGCTTTATTACCATGACGCTATCCTTACTTTGAAAATGAACACGTTAATAACTGGAGTACTAGTGGAAAAGAGACATGCTGTTGAAGCTTTTCATCTTGCACCCATCAGGACACATGCAAGAATGCCAAATTTCAAAGAAAGCAACAATTTATACTGCATGAGAAAACGGTGCTGATTGATTGGCCAGTCAACTGTGATTGGTCAAGGCGGTACCAGGGTGAATGTACTAGAGCTATTGTTCTCAATGCCTTTGCTTAATTAAAAATGTGCAATGCCTGGATATGCTCTTTCTGCTTGCAGAGTCAGATCACTGCATATAAATATATGTAGCTTCTAGCAAGCTGTATCAGTCAGGCTCACAATGTAACTCACTTACATTTCCTAGAAGCTACATAAGTTCATATGCAGGGTATTGTGTTACTGTAATGATATAATATCTTGAGCTTATTTCCTGTATCAGACACATGGCACCAATCGCTCATAAAGAGTTGGGTAAAAATAGTATGCGTTCATTTATTATGACCAGGCAGATGAGAGCACTTATACACAGGTATACAGCTCAAAGGCATCAGAGCTGTGTGTGTATTCCGCTCAAAGCAAAGGTGAAACTAAGGTTCGATCTCATGGCATGTTTCTTTTCCAGTGATGTCATGCAGATATCCCTTAAAGGCGTGTTACAACATAGTTTCCTGTCCTCTGCAAGCATTGCATATTTTATAATTAAACAAAAGCATGGGAAACAATAACTCCCTGGTACACTCTCCATGGCAACATCTTGACCAATCAGAACTGATTGGCCAACCAATCAGCATCCTTTCCTCATGCGATAAAAATAGTTGCTTTCTTTGAAATTGGACGTTCTTGCATCTGTTCTGATGAGTGTAAGACTAAAAGCTTCAGCAGCATGTCTCTTTTTCAGTAATAATTATCACTAATCTTACAATTACTATTATGTTTCTATTGAGCCCATTGCAGACACATGGAAAATTTAAAAGGTAATTTATACATTTATATTTCACAAAAGGCAAACATGATCCTAACTGCTGAACTAACCGAGTTTGCGGTGTGGTAGGAGACTGTTCTACTACGTCAGCTCTCTGCTTGAGTAATCAAAATCAAATCTTGCCACTTTGCACTCTCCACTGAGTAGTGTATCATTCTCTTCCTAAAACATGTATCCAACTTTTCAACTGGAAGTGTCACTCAGCAAAGACATTCCAGCTTCTCCTCAATCAACTAACTATACTGCTAGTTGGTGTGAATAAAATCAATTCATGAAGGTGCTTTTATGTCTTTACAAAGGCTAGCAGAACTGTAAGTTTTTCTACATCTAAAAGGAAAATATGTATTAAAATTATAAAAGTGAATGAAATTGAGTAATGGCTTGACTCTCTGTAGATCTACATTACATGGCAAGATCTGGACATGTTTTGCCAGTTCTCAGTTAAAACAGTAGGTTTTAACGTCATGACGACAAGGCAGTCAATTTTAAGGGCAAAGGAAAACTGTTTGTCTTGCATTTCTTCAAACATTTTCAAGGGGCATTCAAAGTAACCTTGAGAAAGTCGATGGTCTTAATTGCATCTTCATCCAGTCCAATCTGTAAAGGGGCTCCCCAGGGGGAGCAAAGGACAGTGCAGCCCGCAGGGCAGGGGGACATGGCCAGACAGTGTCTGGGCACTGCCCTCTGGCACTGCGTCCAGAACAGGTTGGCACTGCCAACCTGGTGGCACCAACTGGTGCCAGGGGGCCATGCCAGGGATGGGCCCTATGTCATCTGGACTTGAAACATTGGGTCTATTCTCTCTCCACAGATGCTGCCAGACCTGCTGAGATTTTCCAGCATTTTCTGTTTTTGTTTCAGATTCCAGCATCTGCAGTATTTTACTGTTATCTTTGTGTTTCATTTTCTGCAATAAGACTTTATCCACAGCGCATATTACTTCCTTGAAATCACTCCAATAATTTACAGTAAGAAGTCTCACAACACCAGGTTAAAGTCCAACAGGTTTAGTTGGAATCACGAGCTTTCGAAACGCTGCTCCTTCATCAGGTGAGTGAAGGAGCAGCGCTCTGAAAGCTCGTGCTACCACATAAACCTGTTGGACTTTAACCTGGCGTTGTGAGACTTCTTACTGTGCCTACCCCAGTTCAACACCGGCATCTCCATATCATGGCTGCCACCGACACTCCAATAATTTAGTTAAACGTGATTTCCCATTCACAGAAGCATGTTGATGACATCAGTGTTGATCTGGAAATTGCCATCCGGGTCAAAGAACAAAGAACAAAGAACAGTACAGCATAGGAAACAGGCCCTTCGGCCCTCCAAGCCTGTGCCGCTCCTTGGTCCAACTAGACCAATCGTTTGTATCCCTCCATTCCCAGGCTGCTCATGTGACTATCCAGGTAAGTGTTAAACGATGTCAGCGTGCCTGCCTCCACCACCCTACTTGGCAGCGCATTCCAGGCCCCCACCACCCTCTGTGTAAAAAACGTCCCTCTGATGTCTGAGTTATACTTCGCCCCTCTCAGCTTGAGCCCGTGACCCCTCGTGATCGTCACCTCCGACCTGGGAAAAAGCTTCCCACTGTTCACCCTATCTATACCCTTCATAATCTTGTACACCTCTATTAGATCTCCCCTCATTCTCCGTCTTTCCAAGGAGAACAACCCCAGTCTACCCAATCTCTCCTCATAGCTAAGACCCTCCATAACAGGCAACATCCTGGTAAACCTTCTCTGCACTCTCTCCAATGCCTCCACATCCTTCTGGTAGTGAGGCGACCAGAACTGGACGCAGTACTCCAAATGTGGCCTAACCAGCGTTCTATACAGCTGCATCATCAGACTCCAGCTTTTAACTCTATACCCTCTGTTGATGGGGAGATGGGGCTAAGTTTAAGAGGACAGTATAACTGAGGTAATAAGGTGACTAGAAGAGATTATTTGAGACCATATTTATTGTGCTGTCATTTCTTTACTCCCATTTTTTTGTAGTATGCATAGAAAGTAATAATAAAAGATAAGGATGGTAAATCAATATGAGTGATTCACTGTGTAGTGGCACTCATTGAGGAATCTTGAGTAGGGTTTCTCAACAAAGACTTGACCCTGAATCTTTACAACATTAATTTGTGGTTTGTAGTAATGGGACAAATTCAGATAAGAAAACACTCCAACAGTAAGAAGCGAGATCAGTCAGTACAGGGAACAGATACAGCACAGAGTGCTGCACGCAACAATAAACCCAAGAAACCCACAGCTGATCAACCAGGGTATGGAAAACTGTGATGATCTGCGTGACAAGGCATTCACCCTGAACATTTCAATCACTGTTACAACTCTGATAAATGAAACCGTCTGATTCCGATTGTCATTAGTTGTCTCCCAGTTTGTATCAGCGTTGCTGCGAAATGTTGCAGGGTTAATGATCCCCGTGATTGAGGATTTTCTGTGTAAACTCTTTTCTGATGAATAACTATGGGTGCAGGATGAAATGTAAAATTAGGCAGTCATTATTCTCGTTGTGAGATCTGATGGGATTGGTCTCAGTGCCGGTCACTTTGTCAGTCCTCCTTTATTACCCTTCACTTATCATGTATGTAATTGACCTGGGCTCCCTGAAACACCATCACTTACACAGCACATCAGTGATTAGCCCATGAAAACAGTGTCAAAAGGCAACTCTAACGTAACTTACCGCACCATTCTATAACAGCATGCGAACCATCAGTACGGGAAAGGTAAGAGTTAAATTTGTTACCCAACCTAATTTCCAAACAATGAAATAGATTTCTTACCACATGGGCGGCACGGTAGCACAGTGGTTAGCACTGCTGCTTCACAGCTCCAGGGACCTGGGTTCGATTCCCGGCTTGGGTCACTGTCTGCGTGGAGTTTGCACATTCTCCTCGTGTCTGCGTGGGTTTCCTCCGAGTGCTCCGGTTTCCTCCCACAGTCCAAAGATGTGTGGGTTAGGTTGATTGGCCATGCTAAAATTGCCCCTTCGTGTCCTGAGATGCGTAGATTAGAGGGATTAGTGGGTAAAATATGTAGGGATATGGGGGTAGGGCCTGGGTGGGATTGTGGTCGGTGCAGACTCGATGGGCTGAATGGCCTCTTTCTGTACTGTAGGGATTCTATGATTCTATGATAACCCACCCTTGTACTAAATTGTTTTGTACATTTTTGAGTTGTTGGTCCATTTATGACTAAGGGACTAACTAACATGTTACAAATACAGTGATTCTTCATCAGAGCTCAGACAAAGGGTCATCCAGACACAAAACATTGGCTCTATTCTCTCTCCACAGGTGCTGTCAGACCTGCTGAGATTTTCCAGCATTTTCGATTTTTGTTTCAGATTCCAGCGTCTGCAGTAATTTGCCTTTATCAGAGTGATTCTTATTGGGCAGCATGGGGGCACAGTGGTTAGCACTGTTGCTTCAGTGCCAGGGAGCTGGGTTCAATTCCGGCCTTGGGTCACTGTCTGTGTGGAGTCTGCACGTTCTCCCCGTGTCTGCATGGGTTTCCTCCAGGTGCTCCAGTTTCCTCCTGCAGTCTAAAGATGTGCAGGTTAGGTGGATTGGCCGTGCTAAATTGCCCCTTAGGATCCCAGGATGTGTAGGTTGGGAGGGATTAGTGGGGTATATACATGGGGTTACGAGGATAGGACCTGGGTAAGATGCTCTGTCAAAGAGTCAGTGCAGACACGATGGGCTGAATGGTCTCCTTCTGCACTGTCGGGATTCTATGTCAATACAAACTTTGGTTTCAATTGTTTCAAGGGCGGCACAGTGGTTAGCACTGCTGCCTCACAGCGCCAGGGACCCAGGTTCGATTCCCGGCTTGGGTCACTGTCAATGTGGAGTCTGCGCGTTTTCCCTGTGTCCTCTGGGTGCTCCAGTTTCCTCCCACAGTCTGAAAGGTGGTTAGCTGCATTGGCCATGCTAAATTCTCCCTCAGTGTACCCGAACAGGCTCCAGAGTGTGGCGACTATGGGATTTTCACAGTAACTTCATTGCAGTGTTAACGTCATCCTACTTGTGACATTAATAAATAAACTTTATTTTAAAATAACTTTTTGATCTGTTGAATTTAAATCCTCAATTGGGCAGTATTGGATTTGCATTCTCGGATTACTAGACCAGGCCTGGGGATTACTGGTCTGGTTATAACCACTGCACTGCATTCACACTTACTGAGATGGATGAAGCCTCAGGAGTATTTTCATCCTAACTGCAGGGTACGAAACTGATGGGATTGGGTAAAATTGACTCCAGGTGATTAATTGGTGGCATTTGGGCCAGAAGATGATGTATTAATGAGGACAGTCCAAGCGATCAGAAATAATTAATCTCTCGCTCTGAAATTTAGAGAGTCAGTGAAATCAGTTCGACAATGTTTAGCCGCTTTTGCGATTCTTTGCTGTACCCATGTAATAAAAGTGAATTACATAGTCCTTAAATCATGTTCAATAAATGTACAACCCTGTAAGTACTGTGTTTCAATATAGGATGTGCTCAATCATATGAAAGTGGAACCATATTAATGAAAGTATGCTAATGAGCCATCATATTCTGATACAGATCACGAGTGAATACAGGATAGGTTGCTTCTCCATCGATTTAGGAAACTGGAGCACCCGGAGAAACCCACGCAGACACGGGGGGAATGTGCAAACTCCACACAGACAGTGACCCAAGATGGGAATCGAACCTGGGTCCCTGGCGCTGTGAGGCAGCAGTGATAACCACTGAGCCACCGTGCCGCGCCTTTATTGCCCATCCCTTGAGAAGATGGTGGTGAGCTGGCTCCTTGTTGCATTCCTGAGGTGTAGGTACTGTTCCGGAGGGCGTTCCAGGATTTTGACCCAGGTAAGGTTGGCAGCTTTCCTTCTCTCAAGGCCATCAGTGAACCAAACGGATTTATACAAAGACCGACAATAGTTTCACAGTCACCATTACTGAGAACAGCTTTTAATTCCAGATTTATTAATTGAATTCAAATTCCACAGCTGCCATGGTGGGATCTGAACCCACATCGCCTGACCCACTGTTGTTGTTTATTATTGTTACAAGTAGGCTTAGATTAACATTGTAATGAAGCTATTGTGAAAACCCCCTGGTCGCCACACTCCAGCGCCTGGGGGATTTTCACTATAACTTCATTATAATGTAAGCCCACTTGTGACATTAATAAACAACAATTTCTGGCGCCTGTTCGGGTGCACTGAGGGAGAATTTAGCATGGCCAATGCAAGTAACCAGCACATCTTTCACACTGTGGGAGGAAACTGGAGCCCCCGAAGGAAACCCATGCAGACCTGGGGAGAATGTGCAAATCCACTGCCCAAGGTTGAACCCAGACCCCTGGCTCTGCGCGCCAACACTGCTGTGGTGTTTTAGGGTCCTGAACTCCGGAGGCAGCCCGAGGGATTGTTCAGGTGAGTCCCGACTTCTGCACGTCCCGTTGTTCCAAATGTATTACTCGCCGGTGTGTTTTCCCGCCTGGGTCGTGGAGAATCCGGTGTGGTGGTGATGGGGGGGGTGGGAGGGAGGTTTGGGCTTTCATCTGCATCTCATTAGCAGGATGCAAAGGTTCACACTGGGCACTGGCGGGTTTTCTGATCTGCCATGGTGGTCACCAGCAGAAGGTTCCACTGTAAATTCATGCCGGCGTGAAACCGATTTCTGGGCTTCCCGCCAACATCTCCCCTCATTCCCTCCACCGAACACTCTGACCGGGCCTTGGGAGAATTCCACCTCTCAAGGTTTTCGGAATTAGGGAAAGCAACAAATTTGATTGTCTCTTTTTCTAACATTGAGAGTTCTCTTGCTGCTGTGTGCAGTGAGTTACGTTACAGATGCTTGTCTTTTGACACTGTTTTCATGAGCTAATCACTGATGTGCTGTGTAAGTGATGGTGTTTCAGGGAGCCCAGGTCAATTACAAACGTGATAAGTGAAGGGTAATAAAGGAGGACTGACAAGGTGACCGGCACTGAGACCAGTCCCATCAGATCTCACAACGAGAAGAATGACTGCCTAATTTTACATTTCATCCTGAACCCAGAACCAGAGTTATTAATCTAAGGAGAATCTGAAGAGAATTTATAAAGAAAATCTTTCATCGCCCTAGGATCATTAACCCTGTAACACACACGTACAATGCAGCCAAATGCCAAGGTTATCCATTACTTGTGAGTGCCTCATTTAGCAGCAATGCTAGCACAACCTGTAAGACAATTAATGAGCATCTAATTGAACAGAGTTTAAATAATGATTGGAAAGTACTAAGTGAATGCCACACAGAACTGAAGACAGATATTCAGGGCTGGATTCTGGATACCAAGGTGGATAACCAAAAATGTCCCAACTGGCTGGACCTGCCTTGGTGCCCTGATACAAACACGCTTGTCTCAGAGCAGTTAGGTGCTGGATAGAGCTGGCCAACCATGGGAGCAGAGTATGGGTAAGCATCGAGTGGCGAGTACCAAGGCGTGCTGGTTAGAATGTCCACCTTAGTTCTCTGGGATCTTTTCCCAGTTTTTTCAAAAGCTGTTAGACCCTTTAGCTATCGCTCCTCACATGCCCCACCCACCCGCAGCCCCTCATGTCCTCCATGCCGGCCCAATCCCAACTCATGCACCCCACACGGCCCCATGCCTTCTCGTATCTCCATTGCACCTCACACAGAATCTACGATTGGCAAACCTTAGGAGAGAATTTAGCATGGTCAATCCACCTAACCAGCACATCTTTAAACTGTGGGAGAAAACCGGAGCACCCCGAGGAAACCCACGCAGACACGGGGAGAATGTGCAAACTCCACAAAGACAGTGACCCGAGGCTGGAATCAAACACGGGTTCTTGGCGCTGTGAGGCAGCAGTGCTAACCACTGTGCCACCCATAAATATGCATAATCTTTGACACTGGTTCAGGGACATCTGCAGGTATGTGAGGCGCTATCTGTTGTTCCTGGGTCTAGGGGGGTGCCTCTGAATGATGGCCCTCTGGGATTCATCCTCTGTGTGTAGATCAGGTCCAGTCACCTCTTGCTGTTCACAGTGCTACTCCCGCTTTGGCGAACCAGGCGCCTCTGTCTTTTTCTTCTCTCCTGCCTGTGAGCGAGAGAAGAATAACAGTGAGATCACCAGGCCTTATTTTCCTGATTGCCTCCTCACTGCAATATCGAAGAGAAAGTCAGCATCTGTCTGCTAAGGAGCACACTTAGTCCATTCATTATCGGAAGCTGCCTCTCAAAACTCACTGACTTGATTTCCTGGCCACAAGAGTGATGCCCAGTTCTTACTTCATATTCTGCTTCGGCAACACCCCACACCACCCTTGCCCCACACCACATGACCACAACTTTGGCCACTTTAATCGTAGAGTCATAATTCGTACAGTGCAGAAAAGGCCCTTTGGCCCATCCTGAGCTCACATCTCAGGTGCAGGCTGTTAGAGTGTAACCAGTGACAAATTTGAATTGGATGTAATGTGACCAATGGGAACAAGATGTAAGGGTCAGCTGACCCAGTAAAACATGGAACCAATCACAGAGTGATGTAATAGTCAGCTGACCAACTGATTCACTATAAATAAGGAACTATGTAGAATTGTGGGAAGCTTGGAGTGGCCCAGGGCGAGGCCCCAAGTTTGGAGTAATGATGTTTCTTTATTAAACCCTTTCTTTGATTTATAAGTTGGAGTAAGTTTTATTGTTGTTTCATTAGCTGCATTTTGAAGAGTTCCTTCTGAAGAAACACAAGCATTGTCCAAAGCTTCACTCCAAAGTCTTGCACTTAGTCAATGGGGGCACTTGTCAATATGCAGCACAGCACACAGCCAATGAGTAGGAGCACTCTCCAATGCCAACTGTCTGAGGGAATATGGTCGCTTGCCCAGTCAGCCAATGATGTTGGCACACCGTGGCAGTCAGCAGTTTTGGAAATCAGTGTGCCAATTGTTAAATGCTGAGCAGCAATCAGTGGCACTCACACTTGTAAGTGGTGTTTGAGTGGGCGTAATTACATGACCCCTCAGTCTTCTCTGTTCCAACGAAAACAACCCAAGACTATCCAACCTCTCTTTATAACTTAAATGTTCCATCCCAGGCAGCATCCTGGTGAATCTCCGCTGCACCCACTCCAGTGCATTCATGTCCTTCCTATAATGTGGTGACCAGAACTGCACACAGTACTCCAGCTGTGGCCTCACCAAAGTTCTACCCAACTCCATGACCTCTCTGCTTTTGTAATCTATACCCCAATTTGATTTGATTTATTATTGTCACATGTATTAGCATACAGTGAAAAGTTTTGTTTCTTGCGTGCTATACAGACAAAGCATACCGTTCATCGAGAAGGAAACAAGAGAGTGCAGAATGTAGTGTTACAGTTATAGCTAGGGTGTAGAGAAAGATTAACTTAGTACGAGGTAGCTCCATCCAAAAGTCTGACAGCAGCAGGGAAGAAGTTGTTCTTGGGTCAGTTGGTATGTGACCTCAGACCTTTGTATCTTTCTCCTGACGGAAGAAGGTGAAAGAGAAAATGTTCAGGGTGTGGGCGGTCCTTAATTATGTTGGCTGCTTTGCCGAGGCAGTGGAAAGTGTAGACAGAGTCAATGGATGGGAGGCTGGTTTGGGTGATGGATTTGGGCTGCATTCACGACCTTTTGTAGTTCCTTGCGGTCTTTGGTAGAGCAGGGGCCATACCAAGCTGTGGTACAACCAGAAAGATGCTTTCTACGGTGCATCTGTAAATGTTGGTGAGAGCCGTAGCTGACATGCCAAATTTCCTTAGTCTTCTGAGGAAGTAGAGGCATTGGTGGGGCTTTCTGAACTATAGTGTTGGCATGGGGGGACCAGGACAGGTTGTTGGTGATCTGGACACCTAAAAATTTGACTGTACACATTTGACAGTCTTTCCCCTGGTCTCACCTGAGTTAACGTCCCCGGTACCAAGAAATCTTCCTCAAACGATCTCCCCTGAATAGGCCTTCGGTACCCTGGAGTGTTCCACACCGGTACACCAGTGTTATTTCTGGTCCCTTACAGTGTTATCCCAGTTTCCCCCAAGGCAAAGCCTGGTCAACCTCAAGTTGAAGCTTTGATCCCCTTGTCAGAACCGGTAACCTGGAGTCCAGGGAAGTCAGCCATTACCCCCGAGTCAAAGCCTGTCACCTCCAGGTCCCATACTCTGTGAAGCCACTCCACAAGAGCTGCGCTCACCTTTGACCTCCCCTCGGAGTGGTGTTCGTCTGGTGCACACCTTTTGTTGTCAGCAGTGCTTGCGCTGTTCAGACAGCACACTGCCATGGGTAGGTTATTTGAAGGGGGTGGGGGGAGGCTGCATATGGACCCGATAATGAGTTAATGTATTATGATATTCACGATGTTAAATGGTGGGAAACACAGTCTGTCACTGGCTGGGAGAGGGGACAATCACTTCACGTTTTCACGCCAAGGTGGAACGTGGCTTTAGACTTCTCACAATATTTTCTGATCTGGTCAGCAATCCCCCCCTAACACTAATGGGGCAGGAAAATCCCAACCAAAGTAGCAGCTCTTGGGAAAATGTCAACAAAGAACTTTATCGAAACTGTGGCACCCAGAGACTCAAGTTATTTTTTAATCTACACACGATGTCCTGTCAATCAATGCAGCGTAGCAGAGGGTTACTCTTTCCCTGATTACTGACAGCTGGGGCCTTTTTTAAAGTTTAAAGAGGGGCCATTTAAAAAACCTGAGACCAGGCAAGTTATCGGGAACGTATCAACCCTTCAACAGTGTCGATAAATACCCCATAAATTTGTGATTCCAATATTGCGGGTTAAGCAGCCAAAATGGGGTCTGTTTAAACTGAGTGCTGAGTCTAGCTGGCTTTGTGGAGTTTAGGTTTTCATCCTCTGTGAGTTATGGTCCACCTCTTTCCCATTACCATCAACAACTGTTTGAATAGGGTTCTGAAGACTGTGGAAGAACAGAGAGATCTTGGGGTTCGTATCCACAGATCTCTAAAGGTTGCCACTCAAGTGGATAGAGCTGTGAAGAAGGCCTATAGTGTGTTAGCTTTTATTAACAGGGGGTTGGAGTTTAAGAGCCATGGGGTTATGCTGCAACTGTACAGGACCTTGGTGAGACCACATTTGGAATATTGTGTGCAGTTCTGGTCACCTCACTATAAGAAGGATGTGGAAGCGCTGGAAAGAGTGCGGAGGAGATTTACCAGGATGCTGCCTGGTTTGGAGGGTAGGTCTTATGAGGAAAGGTTGAGGGAGCTAGGGCTGTTCTCTCTGGAGCGGAGGAGGCTGAGGGGAGACTTAATAGAGGTTTATAAAATGATGAAGGGGATAGATAGAGTGAACGTTCAAACTCTATTTCCTCGGGTGGATGGAGCTATTACAAGGGGGCATAACTATAGGGTTCGTGGTGGGAGATACAGGAAGGATATCAGAGGTAGGTTCTTTACGCAGAGAGTGGTTGGCGTGTGGAATGGACTGCCTGCAGTGATAGTGGAGTCAGACACTTTAGGAACATTTAAGCGGTTATTGGATAGGCACATGGAGCACACCAGGATGATAGGGAGTGGGATAGCTTGATCTTGGTTTCAGATAAAGCTCGGCACAACAACGTGGGCCGAAGGGCCTGTTCTGTGCTGTACTGTTCTATGTTCTATGAAATGGGTGTGGGACCTTCGCATCCAGGTCCCAGCCACCATCCTGAAAGGTCCACAGAGTGTGGAAAATCTGGCCCTCTCTTTACCATGTCTGGTTGCCAGGTAAACCCTGAGGTATGTTCCACGCACTGGTGGATCAGCTGTGGCGTTGCTGGATTATTTACTGTCGCTCTGTTGCTGATAGGTTGTTGTTGAAAGATCAATCAGAATGCAATTTGCATTCACCCTGCTCAGGATTGGTCAGTGACTTGACTCTGCAATCAGTAGCCCCATTAGAGAGCGCACAATCCAGGCTGCAATACTGAACTGGTGCAGCACTGTCGGAGGTAACAGGGTGTTCATCTGTTAGTACTTGGTGTTGGGCTTTAAGGTGTTAATACATGGCTGCGCTGAGGATGGGGGGAATGAGGCAAGGCTGAAATTCAACTTCAGATCTTATTTATCAACCCCAATTAATACTGGATGAGCTAATAGCCCTTGTTGCATCATCACAGACACATCACCCCTTTGGAAGATTAACACTGGGTCATTGCTGGAGATAGAATTCCTGGCAAGCTGGGCTGGTCTGGGCCATATTAATAGCAATGGGAAGATGGTGGTGTGGTGGTGATATCACTGGGCCAGTAATGCAGTGGCCTGGGCTAATGCTTGAGGGGCATGGGTTCAAATCCCACCATGGCAGCTGGTGGAATTTAAATTCAATCAATAAAATCTGTAATTAAAAGTAATGGTGACTATTAAACTATCATCGATTGTTATTAAAGCCCATCTAGTTCACTAATGTCCTTTAGAGAAGGAAATCTGCCGTCCTTACCCGGTCTGGCCCACATGTAACTCCAGACCCACAGCAATGTGGTTGATTCTCAACTGCCCCCTGAAA
The DNA here is from genome assembly GCF_964213995.1 of Mustelus asterias. Taxonomy (NCBI): domain Eukaryota; kingdom Metazoa; phylum Chordata; class Chondrichthyes; order Carcharhiniformes; family Triakidae; genus Mustelus; species Mustelus asterias. The sequence continues at coordinate 59,106,967 of NC_135811.1, forward strand.
TGGCCGAGTAAGACACTCAGTTCAAGGGCAATTAGGGATGGGCAAATGCTGGCCTTGCCAGTGATGCCTACATCCCATCAAAGATTGAAAAGAAAATGAGTACAGTGTTGCGGTAAACCACTGTTAGCTTATTGTCTGTGTGTGTGACATGCCTGGACACATCCCTGCCGGCCCTACCCGAGACTCCTCCCCCCTGGTCCAGGTATAAAGGTGACTGCTCCCCACCCCCTGCCGCAGTCTCTGGACCAGTTCATCGGCATGAGTGTGCTCCAAGTCTTTTGCTAATAAAAGCCTATTTGTTCTTGCATACAAACTTGTCTTTGCTTGATTGATGGTGCATCAAGTGTAGAGTCAGCCACTTATTTATTCACAAGTGTTGCTGTTCATGACTGTCTGGTAATGATCATTTTTGTATTTCTTTGAAAAGCTGATCCGTTTTGATCCTTAGAGACTACTTAAGAATTCTGAGTCCTGTAACACTGAATATTGGCAGGAGGATCTGAAAGGGACCTAAATACCAGCTGTCGGCAGCTGCAGGGATCCCTGAACAATCACTTCATCCTATGTCGGGACAGAGACCTTCCAAGCGTCTTTTGCGAGTGGAACATTGATCCTTGAGACAGCCCTCGTGGGGCCAATTCGACATCAGTAACACGAGGGCCACAACCTCCACTTTCTACCCTGATGTCTTTCAGATGTGCTGCTAATCAGAGACTTCTCAGGAAGACTGAAAGGTGCCCTTGACACGAGTTCAAAGTGTAGGGAGCTTCTCTCTGGGGGCCTGGCCAATATTATTCCCCCAACCAACATTACTATAAAACACATTAAGTCGAAAAGCGTTTTGAGGCCTCCTGAGCCTGTGAAGGGGGTTATATAAATGTGTGTTCAATCTTTCTTCACTGTCCAGCAGAGCTCAGCTGTCTCTTGGTGGCTTTGTCGATGTGTGAGTGCACACTGAGAACTTGGTTCGCTTGAGTGGGTGTCCAGCGCACAAATCCAGGATTGGACCGCCTGGGTCAGTACTGATTGTGCAGGACCTGCTCTTTCTGGCTGGAATGAGGGAATCCTGTCTGATGCTGTCACCACTGTATCTACCCTGGCAGGACCCTGAATGCATCGGCTCATGAAAAATCTATGAGTTGCAGTCTCTCTCCCCACACCTGTACTCTCCATTTTTTTCCTATTCTGTCTGTTTCCATTTTCTTTTCCCTGTTGCGTTATTAATATGTCTTATGTTGTGCTTCTCTTTATCCATTTCTTTGCCACTGACTTTATCAATCACAGCATCTAATGTTTTCTGTTCCTTCCTCTTTATTTCTGACTGTTAAATCCCTTCCTGTCTCCATTGGCGCTCTCCACCGTTCTGTCTTTATTTTTTTCATATTTTCTTCCTTTTTCACTATTCCTATCACTCTTTTTTTCCTTTCTTCCCTCTTGTTATTTTACTCTCTCAGAAATCTGGGACTTTTTCTACTCTCTTTCCATAGCTGTTAGAACCATAGAACCATAGAAAATTACAGCTCAGAAACAGGCCTTTTGGCCCTTCTTGTCTGTGCCGAACCATTTTATGCCTAGTCCCACTGACCTGCACTTGGACCATATCCCTCCACACCCCTCTCATCCATGAACCCGTCCAAGTTTTTCTTAAATGTTAAAAGTGACCCCGCATTTACCACTTTATCCGGCAGCTCATTCCACACTCCCACCACTCTCTGCGTGAAGAAGCCCCCCCTAATATTCCCTTTAAACTTTTCTCCTTTCACCCTTAACCCATGCCCTCTGGTTTTTTTCTCCCCTAACCTCAGCGGAAAAAGTCTGCTTGCATTCACTCTATCTATACCCATCAAAATCTTATACACCTCTATCAAATCTCCCCTCAATATATGTTCTATAGCTATGATCTTTCACATTGGGAGCATAGCCTTAAGCTGTTTTTTATTTAAGTGGTTGCATATTGCTTTGAGAGCTCTTCACAAGAGAGCTGGTCACATGAACAGCACCTCAATAAACCTTGTTGTTGTTAGTTTGAATCTGTGTGTGCAAATCACATCTTTTTTTTCTTTTTGTGTAAAACGCACAACCCCTAGCAGAGATAGGACATTACACTGACACCTTGGAAAGGTGACGGAGGGGGAATGAGAAAGAAGACATGGCTACTGGAGCAAGTGCTGTGGAAGAGATAAGATCACCTTCAACTTAACAATTCCAAAGTTAATCAGTACCCTATTTCTGTTACACATTTCACTTTGAAACCTGCGTGTGAGAAAGAGAGACTGAGAGAAAGGGGATATGATTTCCTAACGAGTATATTGGGTTAATATTTCTCCCCCAGTTTTTTGGAGCATTGTACTTATTGTAGGAAATGTTCAGGAAACCATTTTTCTCGAATTGGGATATTTGCAAGCAGATTTCTGACTGCAATTCACAAGGGTCAGATTTTTCAAAACCTCAAGGTGAGCAAAATGTCTTTTCTGGGAGGATTCTGGTGAAGATAAAGAAGATCAAATACATTCCGATTGACAAGGATTGAGCAGAGGCAAATTTGATCAGAAGACAATCCACACACTTAGTGCATTTAACTTCCCGGAGAGCTGGAGAGAGTATTGTAGATGATTAAAAGAGACAAAAACAGCTTCAAGATTAGTCAAGGGATCTCTGGGAAAGGAGATGGTCCATCATTGTGTCAGGACTTTAAAAGCTTTTTCAGCAATTTCACAAGTCGGGAGACCATTAAGGACTGTAAATGTCACGAAAGGATATAGTAGGGCAAATTTAAACTGATTCTCAAATTATGGCAAAGCTAATCTATAAATTAACTCCGCATCAGTCTATACTGCTGTAGCTGAAGTTTACATTTCAGATGAGGATGCTGTGTACTAAGTAGTGTTATTAATATTGATATAGAAATTACAGTCATCTTGGATAGACTTAGGGAAACTCAAAATTGATAGGAGCGCAGTACTAGATTAAATCCACACAAAGATGGTAAAAGAAATGGGACATGTGATCTGTGAACCCCTTGCCTGTATCTTTATTAGTTCATTAGTGTCAGGGATGGGCGGTACTCTGTGTGTGGAGTGTGTATGTTTGCACGTGTTAGAGAGTGTGTGCGTGTTAGAATGTGTGCGTGTTAGAGAGTGTGTGTGTGTTAGAGAGTGTGCATGTTAGAGAGTGTGCATGTTAGAGTGTGTGCGTGTTAGAGTGTGTGCGTGTTAGAGTGTGCACATGTGTTAAGAGTGTGTGCGTGTTAGAGTGTGTGCGTGTGTTAAGAGTGTGTACGCGTTAGAGTGTGTGCACGCACGTGTGCGTGTTAGTGACCTATTCCAGGAATATTTAGCGACAGAAAAAGATGTAAGTCTTACCTGTGTGCTATCAGGTCTGGAAACATTGAGAGTATGTGTGTGTCAGGCCTAGTTTCCTTAGACTGGAACCTAGTTCACATGGTTCTTAGTTTCAGATACAGGGGATCTAGTAGAGCTGGGGAACTACAGGCTTATGAGCTGAACATTCATCCTGCCCTTTATGATCACTGGGAAGGGTCGGTGCTATGATTGGGTCGGTGGTGAGTGCCACACAAACCAAATCTTAAATCCTATCACAATCTGTCTTTTTCTACTTTTCATGAGAAGTCTATTGAAGTCAGAAACTACAAATTCTGGTTACACTGATTGGGTGATATTAAATATTAAATTAAAACTTATATTAAATGGAAAGAAAACTTAAACACAATATTGCATTTACACAGTTAAAATTAATCTTACAGAACATTTCCCCCCCTCCCCCAGAAAAAGATGTCCTACTTGGTTGGACTCACAAATTAACCCACATTTAGCTAACAACCCCTTATAGAAATTTAATATATAAAATCCAGTAAAAATACCCCCTTCCCCAAGACAAAACTTCTGTCACTTTAATGAGGCATACCGCACGGTTTATCATTCTTCACTTCCACTCTGCTGTGGAACTTCAGACACCAGTTGGGGCGATTCTCCCAAAAAAGCTCCAAGTGCTGGATTTGCGGGAAACTAGTGTAAACCATGATTGTTTTTTCAGTGAGAGTTCACACAAGCTTCGGAAAAAAATGGGTCTTGCCCAATACATTGGTAGCATTTTGTTCAACAAGAAGGGGAAGTAGATGATGCCAATCCAGTACATTTTGTCCACTAGGGCTTGCAAAAATCATTTCACAAGGTACCTCACGCTTGGTCCTTCCAAAAACTATAACGTGTACGGTATCAGTAGAAATATGGAATGTTAGATTCGGAATTGGCTTCAGTTTTGCAGCCAGAAGAATTATAGTTCATGACTGGAAATCAGCTTGGAGGCATGTCCCTCAGAATCTAACTCTGTTCAGATTCTTAATTAACTACCTAGTGTTCGGTGACGGTCAGTAAGTTTGTAGGTGACACAAAACTCTGTGCAAGGTTTCAGGTAGTAGACAAGTGAAATAAAATGTAACATCATAGAATCCCTATAGTGCCATTCGGCCCATCGAGTCTGCACCAACTCTCTGATAGAGCATTTTACCCAGGCCTTCCCCTGTCCTTTCCCCGTAGCCCGTGCATTTATCATGGCTAATCCATCTAACTTGCACATCTTTGGACTATGGGAGGAAACCGGAGCGCCCGGAGGAAACCCACACAGACACGGGGAGAATGTGCAAACTCCACGCAGTCACAGAGGCTGCAATTGAATCCGGGTCCCTGGCGCTGTGAGGCAGCAGTGCTAACCACTGTGCCACCCTATTTTAGATCTGTTAGGGAAGTGGGACAGACAATGACGGACAGCATTTAATTTACAGAAATGAGGTGTCATGAATGTTGGCTGGGCCAATAAAGAACATGCATATCATTTGCTGAAAGAGCCTTAGAAAGAAAAAGATCTTATTATTTTCCCTCACCCAATTGAATAGTTGATCATGCTGTGGTGATTGTTCCTTTAAGGGTAACACAGACCATGTGACCCTTACTCTGCTGTGTTGCCCTTAAAGGGACAATCACCACAATCGTGAACTGACTGGCTTCAAAAGTGTTCCCCCCCCCCCCGCCACCCCTCCATAGAGATATCCCCCTGGGGGCAGTCTAAACCAGCAGGGAGTGGGATCTCTGCCCCTCAGTGGGAGAAAGACCCACACTTGGCAGTCCCCAGCAGTGATAATGAAAGCAGGTCCATAGAGAGGATACCAGGCCCAGGTAATTCCAAAGGTTTTGGACAGGGAGGGAGGGATGGTTCACCTTAAGGAAGGGGAGTGGCTGCTGGAAACCAGGTGGGGAAGCAGAGAGTGACGTACATTCTGGGGTTGGATTGTGTTCCCAGTGCACACAGGGCAACTCCCCGCCAAAGCAGGTACTCCCTTTTCTTTGCCCTTCTTTTCACCTCGGACAGTGAAAAAACAGATTCCCTAATTCCGCCTGCCTGCCTGTGTTAACTACAGTATAGCACGGGCAGTGTAATATTCAGGCCAACTGTCTTGCTAATGAACTCAATTGCCATTAATGATTTTTAAGAACATGACTGCACTAAGGTAATAAAACAATGTCTGTTTATTCCCCTGGCATCAAAGTGGTATCGATACACGAGGGAAAGCATAACTCTAAGAAATAAACTATTTACAAATAATGTTCACTGCCGATGCTTTAGACTCTCTGTCTTATTCAGAGCCTGGTTGCTCAGTACAGGAACTCACCAGGCTTGTTCGCATTGAATCCCTACAGTGCAGAAGGAGGCAATTCAGCCCATCGAGACTGCACCGACAACAATCCCACCCAGCCCCTATCCCCATAACCCCATGCATTTACCCTACTAATCCCCCCTGACATTAAGGAGCAATTTAGCCTGGCCAATCCACCTAACCCGCACATCTTTGGACTGTGGGAGGAAACCGGAGCACCCGAAGGAAACCCATGCTGACACGGGAAGAATGTGCAGGCTCCACGCAGACAGTGACCTGAGCTGGGAATCGAACCCGGGTCCCTGGCGCTGTGAGGCAGCAGTGCTAACCACTGTGCCATCGTGCCGCATCTTCTGCTCCTCAGCTCCTGGCTGCAGTCCTGTTCTGCCACTCTCTCTCCCATGAGGCTTCTCAGACGTAGGGTTTCAGACTAGGTTTCCAATTCCTTTCCTGGTTGGTTGGCAACCCTCAGGGGCTTCAAGCTGCCCCCTTGCCACTAACAAGGGCTGGAATAGATGCTGCTTTCTCCCCCCCCCCCCCCCCGATCCTGGCATCTAGCTCCACGCCACAGCCTGTCAAAGACACTGCTCCCTGCAGGGAGGGGATGTCCCAGTTCCCCGTCTTGATGCTCTCCCTCAACATCACCACCTGCTGCTGAGGCACCATTAATATGGTGGGCAGGATGACAATTTCAGTGCCTGCCTGAGAACTGGATGGTGGGAAATGGGCGGGTTGATGACCCAATGCCATCACGTTGGACTTTATGTACAGCATATCCCGATTTACAAATGTAAAATTCAGGCCCAAGTGTTTCTTTCAAAATAAACATTCACATTCATTCAGAATGTCCATGGAGTGTGACACCCAGGAAGAACTGCACTACTGAAGCATCTCCTCAGAGGCCAGAGTCCCTTCATCAGGTTCCCTTTATTTACAAACTCTACTCCGCTCCTAAGAGTCCTTCAGGCACAAAGTCAGAATCCAGAGTGCCAGTAACCCTGACACTGCTCAATATAAACACACAGGTGGGACTCCCTGATTGGGCAGACAATCATTACCTCAATCAGGGAGCTCATACTCCAAGAGTCCAACCTCACGGGCCTCGCTGAGGTCTTTTTTTATTATTCATCCATGTGACGCTGGGTGTCGCTGGCTGGCCAGTATTCATCACCGATCCCTAGTTGCCCTTGAATTGAATGGTTTGCTAAGCCATTTCAGATGTAGGCCAGACCCGGTGAGGACGGCAGATTTTCTTCCCTAAACGTCATTAGTGAACCAGTTGAGTTTTTCCGACAATTGACAATGGTTTCATGGTCATCAGTAGATTCTTAATTCCAGACATTTTTTATTGAATTCAAATTCCACCATCTGCCATAGCGGGATTCAAACTCGGGTCCCCAGACCATTAGCTGAGTTTCTGGATTAATAGAATCCCCACAGTACAGAAGGAGGCCATTCGGCCCATCGAGTCTGCACCGAACACAATCCCACCCAGGCCCTATCCCCATAACCCCGTGCATTTACCCTGCTAATCGCCCTGACACTAAGGGGCAATTTAGCATGGCCAATCCACCTGAACCTGCACATCTTTGGAGTGTGCAAGGAAACTGGAATACCTGGAGGAAACCCACGCAGGCACGGGGAGAATGTGCAAACTCCGCACAGACAGTGACCCAAGCTGGGAATTGAACCCGAGTCCCTGGTGCTGTGAGGTAGCAGTGCTAACCACAGTGCCACCGTACCACCCTTTAGTCTAGTGATCATACCATTAGGCCATCACCTCCTCAATCACCTACCCAATACAATTACTTTATTATAGTAATGCAGACAACCTAACTCTCCTCACTGGGTGCTATGAACCCTACTGAGCAGTAAGCGAGACAGTTTCATTTTGTTCCACAATTCACGATGAATATTGAACGTGTCGCCACAGTGAATCCCCAAGCTTCAATTCCAAATATTGCTGGATTAAAAAAAATATTAATTCCAATTTGTCTGTTTGAGGCTGATTAAATACCAGGATTTGATTCTGGTTTCAGAGTGTCCTGTAGATGAAATGGAATCAAATAGCTGGTGAAATGTGCTGTGAGATAATCAGAAACAAAGCATTTAGGCTTTCAGCAGCAAGCACATTACAGATCAATCACACTTTTACTGAAAGGTGCAGTTACTTCTCTTTGCATGAAGAATAACTAATGAGTGATCAAGCATGTAGTTAAATCTATACTGTCGCCGCTCCCATTGTTACAATCTCTTGGAACAAATCTCTCGTCCCACTAGAGATGCCATTATAGGCTTTCAGGCCCGTTATGTAATGCAGGGGAAAAACAACAGTGCAGCTCTGTTCTATTCTTGTGGGCAATGCATGAGGTTCTGGCTTTCTACCAGCTTGTGGATCACTGAAAGGATGAGTGGGAATGTGTTCGCCTGTTTGAATTGATATTCCAGCTTGTGGCTTAAACCAGCCACAAGGAGAAGCCGAAAGTGAAAAGACTACAGTCACAATCCTCGCCCATGGCTGGGAATTTCTGGTGCCGCTCAAGGTGACTGGAGTTTTGGCTGGATCACCAAGTTTTCCATTCTTGCTCATAACGGATGACACTGGAGAATCCCGCCTAATTTGTAACTGGAGACAGCGGAGAAAGTGCTGGATCGGATATGAAGTCGCATAGTTTTTAATTTTGGAGGAAGGAGGCCATTTGGTCCATTCCATTCATGCCAGCTCTGCGCAGGAACCCTCGAATTAGGCTCGGTCCGCTATTCATACCCCATTCCAATTCAAATTTTCTTCATCAAATACTTATGTGCTTTCCTTTTCAAGGCTACCCAATGATTCAACGTCCATGATTGTTCACAGGAGATAATTCCTGGTCCTTTCAGCCTTCCACATGAAACATTTTCTCCTAATTGCTCTCTTGATGCACATTGAAGGCAATGTTCTGTGTAGCTCATGTCCTGTAGACTCAGGACAGATTGCAATGAGGTGCAGAAATGCTTTAACCCTTCGAGGAGGAGATTCAAGGCAGAGTGGGAATGTAACGGTAAAGGTAGCAGCTCATAAGAGATCGGGTGACGGAGTTTTAAGGGCTGGTTATTTTAGGCAAACAAACATTAAGCAGATGTTTCAAGAGAGGCAATCAATGTGAGAATATGAGGGCAAAGGAAGAGAGCTTGCATGGACAGCACCATCCTTCACCTCTGATTTATACCAGATGTACCCCAAGCGGCACAGTGGTTAGCACTGCTGCCTAAACAGTGCCAGGGACCTGGGTTCGAATCCCAGCTTGGGTCACTGTCCGTGCGGAGTTTGCACATTCTCCCTGTGTCTGCGTGGGTTTCCTCCAGGTGCTGGTTAGATGCATTGGTCATGTTAAATTCTCCCTCAGTGTACCCGAACAGGCGCCGGAGTGTGACAACTTTTGTATCTTTTTCCCGACGGAAGAAGGTGGAAGAGAGAATGTCCGGGGTGCATGGGGTCCTTAATTATGCTGGCTGCTTTGCCGAGGCAGTGGGGAGTGTAGACAGAGTCAATGGATGGGAGGCTGGTTTGCATGATGGATTGGGCTACATTCATGACCTTTCATAGTTTCTTGCGGTCTTGGGCAGAGCAGGAGGCATACCAAGCTGTGATACAACCAGAAAGAATGTTTTCTATGGTGCATCTGTAAAAGTTGGTGAGAGTTGTAGCTGACATGCCAAATTTCCTTAGTCTTCTGAGAAAGTAGAGGCATTGGTGGGCTTTCTTAGCTATAGTGTCGGCATGGGGGTACCAGGACAGGTTGTTGGTGATCTGGACACCTAAAAACTTCAAGCTCTCGACCCTTTCTACTTCATCCCCGTTGATGTAGACAGGGGCATGTTCTCCTTTACGCTTCCTGAAGTCGATGGCAATCTCCTTCATTTTGTTGACATTGAGGGAGAGATTATTGTTGCCGCCCCAGTTCACCAGATTCTCTATCTCATTCCTGTACTCTGTCTCGTCATTGTTTGAGATCCGACCCACTACAGTGGTGTCGTCAGCAAACTTGACAATCGAATTGGAGGGGAATTTGGCCACACAGTTATAGGTGTATAAGGAGTATAGTCGGGGGCTGAGAACACAGCCTTGTGGGGCACCGGTATTGAGGATGATCGTGGAGGAGGTGTTATTGCCTATCTTTACTGATTGTGGTCTGTGAGTTAGGGAGTTCAGGATCCAGTCGCAGAGGGAGGTGCCGAGGCCTAGGCCACGGAGTTTGGAGATGAGTTTCGTGGTAATATTGGTGTTGAAGGCTGAGCTGTAGTCAATAAATAGGGTCTGACATGGCTGTCCTTATTATCTAGGTGTTCCAGGATTGGCCAGGGAGATGGCGCCTGCTGTGAACCTGTTGCGGCGGTAGGCAAACTGTAGTGGATCCAGGTAGTCCGGGAGGCTGGAATTGATTCGTGCCATGACTAGCCTTTCGAAGCACTTCATAATGATGGATGTCAGAGCCACCGGCCGATAGTCATTAAGGCACGCTGCTTGGTTTTTCTTTGGTACCGGGATGATGGTTGTCTTCTTGAAGCAGATAGGGGCCTCAGATTGTTGTAAAGAGAGGTTGAAGATGTCTGTGAATACCCCCACCAGCTGATCCACGCAGGATCTGAGTGCTCATCCGGGTACCCCATCCGGGCCAGTCGCTTTCCATGGGTTGACCTTCAAGAAAGCTGCTCTGACATCTGCAATGGTGACCTCAGATACAGGTTCATCCAGGGCTTCCAGGGTGGAGAGCATGCTCTCTCTTACCTCTTGCTCAAAACGGGCGTAGAATGCATTGAGCTTGGAGCTGGCGATTTTACATGCCTTCATCTTATAGCCTGTTATGTTTTGCAGACCTTGCCATAGTCAGCGGGGGTCGGTGTGGCTAGCCTGGGCATCTAGCTTGGTCCGGTACTGTCTTTTGGCTTCTTTGATGGATCTCCTTAGATTGTATCTGGCTTTCTTGTATAGATCAGGGTCACCTGACTTGAACGCCTCAGACCTGGACTTCAGCAAGCAGTGGCTATCCCTGTTCATCCCTGGTTTCCGGTTGGGGAACACACAGATTTGCTTCTTTGGCACACAGTCTTCTCCACACTTACTAATGAAGTCAGTTACTGTAGCGGCCTGCTCGATCAGGCTGGTCACAGAGTTTTTAAATACTGACCAGTCCACTGAGTCCAAGCAGCCCCGTAGGAGATCATCCGATTCCTCAGACCAACATTGCACGATTCTCTTTGATGGATTCTCCCGCTTCAGTTTTTGCTTGTAAGCCAGGACAGGAGCACAGCCTTGTGGTCTGATTTGCCAAAGTGTGGGCGGGTGATAGAGCGGTAGGCATGTTTGATATTTGTGTAGCAGTGGTCTAGGATGTTTGGGCCTCTGGTGGAGCAGGAGACTTGTTGATGGTAACTTGGTAGGACGCTCTTGAGCTTGGCCTGACTGAATTTGAAAACATGGATGAGAGTTTTAGAAAATCGAAGCTTTGGGAGTCAATGTGGGTCAGCAAACACAAGGCTGATAAGTGAATGAGACCAGGTACAGAGGATAGCAGAGTTTAGAATGAGCATATGTCCATGTGATAGACTGTGAGCAGCCCTCGAGAGAGTATATGGGAACAGTAAACGTTGTGACCATGGAGGGAGAGGCAGTAGGGAGAGAACCAGTTCACCTCAACACTTTATTGTTGATGGTTAGAAAATCACACAAAGATTATTGGATTGAGAATGGATATTTTCGTCAACCAGCTCTTTTCGTTATTTTCAGTTCAAAAAAATTATTTCCTCACCATTCTGGACACGCGATACTTCTTAAAACCTGAAAGCTGTATGGTGGTCTAATTCTGGTATTTCACATTTCGTGTTTACTCAGACTGTGTTGGTTGTCCCTCTCACAACAACTCTCCACCTGACAGGTGTTTAGCGTGTGAGGAAATTATGTCCCAGCCCATGATTCTTTTCTAACGATATGAACAAATTACATTTAAATGTTTAAGTCAGGAACATAGAGCTGGGAACTAACTAACAAAGAACAAAGAGCAAAGAACAGTACAGCACAGGAAACAGGCCCTTCGGCCCTCCAAGCCTGTGCCGCTCATTGGTCAAACTAGACCAATCGTTTGTATCCCTCCATTCCCAGGCTGCTCATGTGACTATCCAGGCAAGTCTTAAACGATGCCAGTGTGTCTGCCTCCACCACCCTACTTGGCAGCGCATTCCAGGCCCCCACCACCCTCTGTGTAAAAAACATCCCTCTAATATCTGAGTTATACTTCGCCCCTCTCACCTTGAGCCCGTGACCCCTCCTGAACGTCACTTCTGATCTGGTAAAAAGCTTCCCACTGTTCACCCTATCGATACCCTTCATAATTTTGTACACCTCGATCAGGTCTCCCCTCATTCTCCATCTTTCCAGGGAGAACAACCCCAGTTTACCCAATCTCTCCTCATAGCTAAGACCCTCCATACCAGGCAACATCCTGGTAAACCTTCTCTGCACTCTCTCTAACGCCTCCACGTCCCTCTGGTAGTGCGGCGACCAGAACTGGATGCAGTACTCCAAATGTGGCCTAACCAGCGTTCTATACAGCTGCATCATCAGACTCCAGCTTTTATACTCTATACCCCGTCCTATAAAGGCAAGCATACCATATGCCTTCTTCACCACCTTCTCCACCTGTGTTGCCACCTTCAAGGATTTGTGGACTTGCACACCTAGGTCCCTCTGTGTTTCTATACTCTTGATGGCTCTGCCATTTATTGTGTAACTCCCCCTACATTAGTTCTTCCAAAATGCATCACTTCGCATTTATCTGGATTAAATTCCATCTGCCATTTCTCCGCCCAATTTTCCAGCCTATCTATATCCTGCTGTATTGCCCGACAATGTTCATCGCTATCCGCAAGTCCAGCCATCTTCGTGTCATCCGCAAACTTGCTGATTACACTAGTTACACCTTCTTCCAAATCATTTATATATATCACAAATAGCAGAGGTCCCAGTACAGAGCCCTGCGGAACACCACTGGTCACAGACCTCCAGCCGGAAAAAGACCCTTCGACTGTTACCCTCTGTCTCCTGTGGCCAAGCCAGTTCTCTACCCATCTAGCCACCTCTCCTTGTATCCCATGAGCCTTAACCTTCTTAACCAACCTGCCAAGGGGGACTTTGTCAAATGCCTTACTGAAATCCATATAGACGACATCCACAGCCCTTCCTTCATCAACCGTTTCTGTCACTTCCTCAAAAAACTCCACCAAATTTGTAAGGCACGACCTCCCTCTTACAAAACCATGCTGTCTGTCACTAATGAGATTGTTCCGTTCTAAATGCGCATACATCCTGTCTCTAAGAATCCTCTCCAACAACTTCCCTACCACGGACGTCAAGCTCACCGGCCTATAATTCACTTTGGTAGGAATAACAGATGTGTTGAGTATAGGGCTAACGGGAGGACTTTGAATAGTGTGGAGGAGCAGAGGGATCTAGGTGTATGTGTGCATAGATCCCTGAAAGTTGGGAATCAAGTAGATAAGGTTGTTAAGAAGGCATATGGTGTCTTGGCGTTTATTGGTAGGGGGATTGAATTTAGGAGTCGTAGCGTTATGTTGCAACTGTACACAACTCTGGTGCGGCCGCACTTGGAGTACTGTGTGCAGTTCTGGTCCCCACATTACAGGAAGGATGTGGAGGCTTTGGAGAGGGTGCAGAGGAGGTTTACCAGGATGTTGCCTGGTATGGAGGGGAGATCCTATGAGGAGAGGCTGAGGGATTTGGGATTGTTTTCGCTGGAAAGGCGGCGGCTAAGAGGGGATCTTATTGAAACATATAAGATGATTAGAGGTTTAGATAGGGTGGATAGTGATAGCCTTTTTCCTCTGATGGAGAAATCCAGCACGAGGGGGCATGGCTTTAAATTGAGGGGGGGTAGTTATAGAACCGATGTCAGGGGTAGGTTCTTTACCCAGAGGGTGGTGAGGGATTGGAATGCCCTGCCAGCATCAGTAGTAAATGCGCCTAGTTTGGGGGCGTTTAAGAGATCCGTAGATAGGTTCATGGACGAAAAGAAATTGGTTTAGGTTGGAGGGTCACAGTTTTTTTTTTTTTTAACTGGTCGGTGCAACATCGTGGGCCGAAGGGCCTGTTCTGCGCTGTAATGTTCTATGTTCTATGTTCTATAATTTCCCGGGTTATCCCTGCTACCCTTCTTAAATAACGGTACCACATTCGCTATCCTCCAATCCTCAGGGACCTCACCTGTGTCCAATGAAGAGACAAAGATTTCTGTCAGAGGCCCAGCAATTACATCTCTTGTCTCCCTGAGCAGTCTAGGATAGATGCCATCAGGCCCTGGGGATTTGTCAGTTTTAATGTTACCTAAAAAACCTAACACTTCCTCTCTTGTAATGGAGATTCTTTCTAACGGGTCAACACCTCCCTCTGAGACACTCCCTAAGGACAGTGGTGGATGGTTGTACTCCAATGCACAAAAGGGGATACGAATGGAGTGGGGGAAGAGGTTAGTGCACAGGAGTTGATGGGGAGAGGGCAGAGTCCCTATATATATCTCTGTATAAAAGCAAGTTGGGTCCCTTTGCCCACAAGACTGTTAGACTTTACTTCCCCAGTGTTGTTGGATCCTAGCAAGATCCAATGTCTCAAAATCCCCTGCCCTACTCCTCATGGATCGCTGGAATCCTCCCTTAGACTTCCTTCTTCCCAACCCTGGATCATGGATGCCTGCACCTTACTCACAAGCACAAGAATGACATCGCCAGGGATCTCCAATTCTAAAAGCACCCACTTGCGCTCAGACATTCTGTCCCGAATGCCCCCGATCCCAAACTTACTCTTCCGGTGATCTGGGACCTCCTCACTGTATTGATGTCTGGCATCAGGGTCTTCACTGGTCTGGAGAGAACAAGAACAGACTAGGGTAGACTGGCAGCAGGAGTGGGCGGAATCAGAATCAGGAAGGGATCATGGGGGAGTGAGCAGCTGGAATGGATGAGGGTGGAGTCAGAATCAAGAGTAGACCAGGGAGAACTCAGCAGCAGGAATATTACAAGCATGACTGATTCTCTTACATTGGTTGTTAGTGTAGCAATTAGCGCACTCAGGATTGTCCAACAGGTGCTGCCCATTGCAGAATCACATCTTAGAAATCATAGAAACCCTACAGTACAGAAAGAGGCCATTCGGCCCATCGAGTCTGCACCGACCGCAATCCCACCCAGGCCCTACCCTCTTATCCCTACATATTTTACCCGCTAATCCCTCTAACCTACGCATCTCAGGACACTAAGGGGCAATTTTTAGCATGGCCAATCAACCTAACCCACACATCTTTGGACTGTGGGAGGAAACTGGAGCACCTGGAGGAAACCCACGCAGACACGAGGAGAATGTGCAAACTCCACACAGACAGTGACCCAAGCCGGGAATCGAACCCAGGTCGCTGGAGCTGTGAAGCAGCAGTGCTAACCATTGTGCTACCGTGCCGCCCGACATCTAACAGTAGGATGTTTTGGGTTTTGCAAGCCCAGGCTGGCTGGGTTCAGTACGCACACCACCTGTTCAGAACAGCCAGAGGACCATGCTGTTTGATTTGATCAGCCGATCATTGGGAAGTACGGCACCTCTGGTTTTAGTGAGGATCTGAATGAAATCAGTACTCGTTGAGAAACGGTTTTGGGGAAATTGATGGGGATTGAAGGGCTTGATAATCTTCATCCCAGAGTGGTCCTCGAAATATAAGATCTATTTGTCATAATTTTCCAAAATTCTTTGAACTTCGCACTGGTTCCTATAGATTGGAGGGTAGCTAATGTAAGCCCGCTATGCAAAAAGGGAGGTAGAGAGAAAACAGGGAACAATAGACCAGTGAGCCTAACATCGGTACTGGGGAAATCACGAGAGTCCATTATCAAGGATTTCATAACTTGGCATTTGGAAGGCAGTGGTATAATCAGAGAAAATCAGCATTGATTTACAATGAGGAAATCATGCTTGATGAATCTATTGGAATTTTTGAGGATGTAACTTGTAGAGTTGAAAACAGTAAGAAGTTTAACAACACCAGTTTAAAGTCCAACAGGTTTATTTGGTAGCAAAAGCCACACAAGCTTTCGAAGCTCTAAGCCCCTTCTTCAGGTGAGTGGGAATTCTGTTCACAAACAGGGCATATAAAGACACAGACTCAATTTACATGAATAATGGTTGGAATGCGAATACTTACAACTAATCAAGTCTTTAAGAAACAAAACAATAGGAGTGGAGAGAGCATCAAGACAGGCTAAAAAGATGTGTATTGTCTTCAGACAAGACAGCCAGTGAAACTCTGCAGGTCCACGCAACTGTGGGAGTTACAAATAGTGTGACATGAACCCAATATCCTGGTTGAGGCCGTCCTTGTGTGTGCGGAACTTGGCTATCAGTTTCTGCTCAGCGACTCTGCGCCGTCGTGTGTCGCGAAGGCCGCCTTGGAGAACGCTTACCCGAATATCAGAGGCCGAATGCCCGTGACCGCTGAAGTGCTCCCCAACAGGAAGAGAACAGTCTTGCCTGGTGATTGTCGAGCGGTGTTCATTCATCCGTTGTCGCAGCGTCTGCATAGTTTCCCCAATGTACCATGCCTCGGGACATCCTTTCTTGCAGCGTATCAGGTAGACAACGTTGGCCGAGTTGCAAGAGTATGTACCGTGTACCTGGTGGATGGTGTTCTCACGTGAGATGATGGCATCTGTGTCGATGATCTGGCACGTCTTGCAGAGGTTGCTGTGGCAGGGTTGTGTGGTGTCTTGGTCACTGTTCTCCTGAAGGCTGGGTAGTTTGCTGCGGACAATGGTCTGTTTGAGGTTGTGCGGTTGTTTGAAGGCAAGAAGTGGGGGTGTGGGGATGGCCTTGGCGAGATGTTCGTCTTCATCAATGACATGTTGAAGGCTCCGGAGGAGATGCCATAGCTTCTCCGCTCCAGGGAAGTACTGGACAATGAAGGGTACTCTGTCCACTGTGTCCCGTGTTTGTCTTGTGAGGAGGTTGGTGCGGTTTTTCGCTGTGGCGCGTTGGAACTGTTGATCAATGAGTCTAGCGCCATATCCTGTTCTTATGAGGGCATCTTTCAGCGTCTGGAGGTGTCTGTTGCGATCCTCCTCATCCGAGCAGATCCTGTGTATACGGAGGGCTTGTCCGTAGGGGATGGCTTCTTTAACGTGTTTAGGGTGGAAGCTGGAGAAGTGGAGCATCGTGAGGTTATCCGTGGGCTTGCGGTACAGTGAGGTGCTGAGGTGACCATCCTTAATGGAGATGCGCGTGTCCAAGAATGCAACCGATTCCGGAGAGTAGTCTATGGTGAGCCTGATGGTGGGATGGAACTTGTTGATGTCATCATAGAGTTGTTTCAGTGATTGTTCACCATGAGTCCAAAGGAAGAAAATGTCATCGATGTATCTAGTGTATAGCATCGGTTGAAGGTCCCGTGCGGTGAAGAAGTCTTGTTCGAACCTGTGCATGAAGATGTTGGCATATTGAGGTGCAAATTTGGTCCCCATGGCTGTTCCGTGTGTCTGGATGAAGAACTGGTTGTTGAAGGTGAAGATATTGTGGTCCAGGACAGAGTGACAGAGTACCCTTCGTTGTCCAGTACTTCCCTGGAGCGGAGAAGCTACGGCATCTCCTCCAGAGCCTTCAACATGTCATTGATGAAGACGAACATCTCGCCAAGGCCATCCCCACACCCCCACTTCTTGCCTTCAAACAACCGCACAACCTCAAACAGACCATTGTCCGCAGCAAACTACCCAGCCTTCAGGAGAACAGTGACCAAGACACCACACAACCCTGCCACAGCAACCTCTGCAAGACGTGCCGGATCATCGACACAGATGCCATCATCTCACGTGAGAACACCATCCACCAGGTACACGGTACATACTCTTGCAACTCGGCCAACGTTGTCTACCTGATACGCTGCAAGAAAGGATGTCCCGAGGCATGGTACATTGGGGAAACTATGCAGACGCTGCGACAATGGATGAATGAACACCGCTCGACAATCACCAGGCAAGACTGTTCTCTTCCTGTTGGGGAGCACTTCAGCGGTCACGGGCATTCGGCCTCTGATATTCGGGTAAGCGTTCTCCAAGGCGGCCTTCGCGACACACGACAGCGCAGAGTCGTGAGCAGAAACTGATAGCCAAGTTCCGCACACACAAGGACGGCCTCAACCGGGATATTGGGTTCATGTCACACTATTTGTAACTCCCACAGTTGCGTGGACCTGCAGAGTTTCACTGGCTGTCTTGTCTGGAGACAATACACATCCTTTTAGCCTGTCTTGATGCTCTCTCCACTCCCATTGTTTTGTTTCTTAAAGACTGGATTAGTTGTAAGTATTCGCATTCCAACCATTATTCATGTAAATTGAGTCTGTGTCTTTATAAGCTCTGTTTGTGAACAGAATTCCCACTCACCTGAAGAAGGGGCTTAGAGCTTCGAAAGCTTGTGTGGCTTTTGCTACCAAATAAACCTGTTGGACTTTAACCTGGTGTTGTTAAACGTCTTACTGTGTTTACCCCAGTCCAACGCCGGCATCTCCACAACTTGTAGAGTTGACCAGGGAGAACTGATGGATGTGGTTTACTTAGACTTTCAGAAGGCTTTCGACAAGGTCTCACATAGCAGACTACTATGCAGAGTTACAGCGCATGGGATTATGGATGGTGTCTTGAGATGGATAGAAAACTGGTTAGCAGACAGAAAGCAAAGAGTTGGCATCAATGAGTCTTTTTCCAATTGGCAGGCAGTGAGTTGTGGGGTTCCACAAGTGGGCTGAAAGACCTCCTTCCATGTGCTCAGTGTTTAATGATTCTATGAAGCCCTCTGTTCAGTGTTACAGAGAGTCTGGGACCTCCACTTTCACCCACAAAAAGACCCTCAGTTATGGGAAGCCCACTCAATGTATTCTGAGGTCCCTGAGACACGGCATGCTGGCACAGTGGTTAGCACTGCTGCCTCACAACGCCAGGGATCCAGGTTCAATTCCGGCCTTGGGTCACTCTGCGTGGAGTTTGCACATTCTCCCCGTGTCTCCATGGGTTTCCTCCAGGTGCTCCGGTTTCCTCCCACGATCAAAAGATGTGCGGGTTAGGTTGATTGGCCGTGCTAAATTGCCCCTTAGTGTCAGGGGATTAGTGGGGTAAATACATGGAGTTATGGGGATAGGGCCTGGGTGGGATTGTGGTCGGTGCAGACTCAATGGGCTGAATGGCCTCCTTCTGCACTGTAGGATTCTATGATTCTATCTGCAGACTCTATCCAGTAGTAATTAATCAGTGTCTCTGGTAATACTATTTGGCACAATACCTCCGCCACTATGAGAGCTGGGAATCACTCTGAACATTGCCATGACTGATGTGAGGTTTGTTAACATCTTGAAGTTCAATGTTTGAGAAAATTGCATGAGAAGAATGCAGATGTTGGAAATTTGCATGCTGTAACTCGAAAGAAAGGTCATAAATTGTAATTTGCACATCAAGTGGTGGATCACAGGGTCCATCTAATAATAGTTAATGGATGTTCAGCAAGATAAGTTTCCAGAGAAGAATCTGTCACAGTGTGACATTGCAACAAGATTTACCGCGTAAAAACAGTCGTGGAAAGAAAGCTTGGTCTTTACAAAGAATAATACAATCAGATACATAGAAATTTCTCGCAGCAGCGTGTGGGAGTTCTACCCTTGTCAAAAAAATAGTTATTACAAAAAAAATTATCCCTCAACCAACATCACTTTAAAAAAAAGATTATCCAATGTTGTTCTGGGAGCTTGCTGTGTACAAATTGATTGTGGTGTTCCCTGCAATAGTGACCGCACTTCATAAGTTCATAAGGTATAGGAGCAGAATTAGGCCATTCGGCCCATCGAGTTTGCTCCGCCATTCGATCATGGCTGATATGCTCCTCATCCCCATTTTCCTCCCTTCTCCCCATAACCTTTCAACCCATTACCAATTAAAAATCTGTCTAACTCCTCCTTAAATTTACTCACTGTCCCAGCATCCACCGCACTTTGAGGTAGCGAATTCCACAGATTCACAACCTTTTGGGAGAAGTAGTTTCTCCTCAACTCTGTTTTAAATTTGCGACTGCTTATCCTAAGACCTCTCGTCCTAGAATGCCCCACAAGAGGAAGCATCCACTCCACGTCTACTTTATCCATACCTTTTATCATCTTGTATACCTCAAGTTGATCTCCCCTCATTCTTCTAAATTCCAGAGAGCATGGGCCTAAACTGTTCAATCTCTCTTCATACGACAAACCCCTCATCTCTGGAATCAATCTAGTGAACTTCAAAAAGTACTTCATTCGTTGTGAAATGCTCTCAGATGTCCTAAGGATGGGAACGGTGCTGATTGAAAGCAAATCCTTTCCTCCTCCTATGTCACATCTTGGAATTCTCAGAAAAGGTTCTGAGAGGTTCAGGGCCCACTCAGGATGTGAACACACAACCTCAGATAAACGTAGTGTACTGGGGGAGTGCTGCACTGCCAGAGATGCTCTCTTTCGGAATGACGTGTTCAAACAGAGTATTGTAACCTCAGTTGTTGGCAAAATTCTAGAATCCATCGTTAAGGATGAGATTTCTAAATTCTTGGAAGTGCAGGGTCGGATTAAGACAAGTCAGCATAGATTTAGTAAGGGGAGGTCGTGCCTGACAAACCTGTTAGAGTTCTTTGAAGAGATAACAAATAGGTTAGACCAAGGAGAGCCAATGGATGTTATCTATCTTGACTTCCAAAAGGCCTTTGACAAGGTGCCTCACGGGAGACTGCTGAGTAAAATAAGGGCCCATGGTATTCGAGGCAAGGTACTAACATGGATTGACGATTGGCTGTCAGACAGAAGGCAGAGAGTTGGGATAAAAGGTTCTTTCTCAGAATGGCAACCGGTGACAAGTGGTGTCCCGCAGGGTTCAGTGTTGGGGCCACAGCTGTTCTCTTTATATATTAACGATCTAGATGACGGGACTGGGAGCATTCTGGCCAAGTTTGCCGATGATACAAAGATAGGTGGAGGGGCAGGTAGTATTGAGGAGGTGGGGAGGCTGCAGAAAGATTTAGACAGTTTAGGAGAGTGGTCCAAGAAGTGGCTGATGAAATTCAACGTGGGCAAGTGCGAGGTCGTACACTTTGGAAAAAAGAATAGAGGCATGGACTATTTTCTAAACGGTGACAAAATTCATAATGCTAAAGTGCAAAGGGACTTGGGAGTCCTAGTCCAGGATTCTCTAAAGGTAAACTTGCAGGTTGAGTCCGTAATTAAGAAAGCAAATGTAATGTTGTCATTTATCTCAAGAGGCTTGGAATACAAAAGCAGGGATGTACTTCTGAGGCTTTATAAAGCACTGGTTAGGCCCCATTTGGAGTACTGTGAGCAATTTTGGGCCCCACACCTCAGGAAGGACATACTGGCACTGGAGCGGGTCCAGCGGAGATTCACACGGATGATCCCAGGAATGGTAGGCCTGACATACGATGAACGTCTGAGGATCGTGGGATTATATTCATTGGAGTTTAGGAGGTTGAGGGGAGATCTGATAGAAACTTACAAGATAATGAACGGCTTAGATAGGATGGACGTAGGGAAGTTGTTTCCATTAACAGGGGAGACTAGGACGCGGGGGCACAGCCTTAGAATAAAAGGGAGTCACTTTAGAACAGAGATGAGGAGAAATTTCTTCAGCCAGAGAGTGGTGGGTCTGTGGAATTCATTGCCACAGAGGGCTGTGGAGGCCGAGACGTTGAGCGTCTTCAAGACAGAAATTGATAAATTCTTGATTTCTCGAGGAATTAAGGGCTATGGGGAGAGAGCGGGTAAATGGAGTTGAAATCAACCATGATTGAATGGTGGAGTGGACTCGATGGGCCGAATGGCCTTACTTCCGCTCCTATGTCTTATGGTCTTATTGTCTGCCTGCTCAGGTGGACAGGAAAGATCCCAGAGTGCTTTGTAAGCAAAAGCAAGCCAGATCCCCCAGTGCTTTGACTAACATTCCTCCTTCAATCAAGATAGTCAAAAACAGATTTACCCGATTATCTATACATATGTTTGGGTTTTGATAAGAGTGAAATGGCTTGTCTATATAAAAATAACAGCACTTCATAATCTCTGGCTCCAAAACGAAAGTTAGGACGCACATTTTTATAGTGCTTTTCATGACCTTGTGACATCCCAAGGATCCTGATAGAATCATAGAATCCTACAGTGCAGAAGGAGGCCATTCGGCCCATCGAGTCTGCACTGACAACAATGCCACCCAGGCCCCATCCCCGTAACACCACGGATTTACCTTGCTAATCCTCCGACACTAATAGGCAACTGAGCATGGCCAATCAACCCAACCCACCCACCTTTGGACTGTGGGAGAGACCGGAGCACCCGGAGGAAACCCACGCAGACGCGGGGAAAATATGCAAACTCCACACCGACAGTCACCCAAACGCAGAATTGATCCCAGGTCCCTGAGCAGAGAGGCAGCAGTGCTAACCACTGCTAAAATAATTGAACACTACAGTGCAGAGTAGTGAAAGATGTATTAATTAATATAGGGTATTTTGTGTATAAAATTAAAGTACTTTCCATGTAAAAATTAATTTCTCTATGGGGTGAAGCCTGAGATTAACTCTCTGCACTCTCCTTCTCAACATCCTGCACACAATGGAGTACTTACACATTACAGTAATTAACACAGGGCCACTGATGGACTTTCATTTGGTAATATCTATCTTCATTTCAAAAACAATAATTTCTCCATTTAGAAGTCAGGTGACTTCTACAGAGACGACTACACAAAGACTACTCACTTTTCTCGCCCTCTTGGACTTGCATTCTCCATCAGTGCAGAAATGTTTCCAAAAAAATAACAACACATTTGAGTCGATTGTCACGAATCCCCTCTCTAAATGAAAAGGCCTCACGTTCAAGCCTCACCATAGGACGAGACACATTTCAGTGTGGTCGCAGGCAGTGCTTCATTATTGGAGGTATTTGATTTGATTTATTATTGTCACATGTATTAGTATTCAGTGAAAAGTATTGTTCCTTGCATGCTATACAGACAAAGCATACTGTACATAGAGTAGGAAAGGAGAGAGTGCAGAATGTAGCATTACAGTCATGGCTGGGGGTTGAGAAAGATCAACTTCATGCGAGGTAAGTCCATTGAAAAGTCTGACAGCAGCAGGGAAGAAGCTATTCTTGAGTCGGTTGGTACGTGACCTCAGACCTTTGTATCTTTTTCCCAACGGAAGAAGGTGGAAGAGGGAATGTCCAAGGTGCGTGGGGTAGAGATAGGGTAGAGGTGGAGAGATTCTTTCCACTTAGAAAGGAAGCTAGAACTAGAGGGCACAGCCTCAAAATAAAGGGGGGTCAGTTTAGGACAGAGTTGAGGAGGAACTTCTTCTCTCAGAGGGTGGTGAATCTCTGGAATTCTCTGCCCACTGAAGTGAATATGTTTAAATCACGGACAGATGGATCCCTGATTGGTAAGGGAATTAGGGGTTATGGGGATCAGGCGGGTAAGTGGAACTGATCCACTTCAGATCAGCCATGATCTTATTGAATGGCAGGGCAGGCTCGAGGGGCTAGATGACCTATTCCTGCTCCTATTTCTTATGTTCTTATGTCCTTAATTATGCTGGCTGCTTTTCCGAGGCAGTGGGAAGTGTAGAGAGTGTCAATGGATGGGGGACTCGATTGTGTGATGGGCTGGGCTTCATTCATGATCCTTTGTAGTTTCTTGTGGTCTTGAGCAGAGCAGGAGCCATACCAAGCTGTGATACAACTAAAAAGAAAGCTTTCTATGGTGCATCTGTAAAAGTTGGCGACAGTCGTAGCTGATATGCCAAATTTTCTTGTCCTATTGTCCCATGGCTGGGAACCTGACTAGCTGTTCCTGTAGATATTAAAGTTGCCAAGTCAGGCTTCTAGTCAACACTGCTCCCTCATATCCACAGGTTATATTGGCTGGGAGTGAGGCATTCGGAATATCCTGAGGATATGGTGATATGCTCTGTCAATGAAGTTTTCTCTTTCATCAAAGGTAACTAGCAATAAGAAATCTAAAGCGATCATTGTTACAATGTTCATCTTGAAAACCCATTGGCTGGAATTCTCCAGCTGTTCACGCCTTGCCACTGCTCCCAGCGAGAATGGAGGGATTGGCGCTCAGCCAAGTCCCTGTTCACTGCAGCGGGACCGGAGAATCCCAGCTGCGGGCGAGGCCAGGGAATTCCGACCGTTGCCTCTTAAACATAGGAAACCCCTGGTGCAACTGAACTTAGAGCACACAGTTAAGTGAAAAGCAGACTGAATCACAGATGGCTCATGTTGGCCACAGCAGTTGTGTGAGGTACATGTTACAGGAAAGAATGCCAACACTATCCTGTTGTGTTATGCAGCATTTGTGGAAAATGGGAAGTCTACCCCTTCCAATTTCAAATCAGGGACAATTCAGAGGCTTTCAATTCCGGATCCAGAAAATTGGAATTCCCAAATGATTCCTAGATTGTTCAGGAGAGATAAGATCTTTGGGCTGAATGGCCTGTGCCTGATTTTTACAGTCCTGACATATTTGAGCTGTAGGTGACATTGAATAACATAAAATTATCTCCAAAGATGATTGTACAAACACACAAATACAGATTAGGAGCTGTAGGCCGCTCGGTCCCTTCAGCCTGCTTCATCATTCACCAAGATCATGGCTGATCTGACTATAACCTCGACTCCACATTCCCATCTATCCTGGAAACTTTACCCTCTTGTTAATCAAGAATCTATCCACTCTGCCTTAAAAAGATTCAAAGGCTCTCCCTCCCACTGCCTTTTGAGGAAAGGAGTCCAAAAGATTCACTGCCCTCTGAGAGAAATAAATTCTCCTCACCTCTATCCTTATTTTTAAACAGTGACTCCTAGTTCTGGACTCCCACAAGAGGAAACATCCTCTCCACATTCATTCTGTCAATACTCCTCAGGATCTTAAAGGTTTTGATCAATTGCCTCTTATTTTTCTAAGCTTCAGTGACACAAGCCTAGGCTGTCCAACCTTTCCTCATAAGACAACCCTCGCCAATTCCAGTATGAATCTGGAATGAGGGGGGATCTCATAGAGACTTATAAAATTCTAACAGGACTAGACAGGGTAGATGCAGGAAGGATGTTGCCGATGGTGAGGGAGTCCAGAACCAGGGGTCACAGTCTGAGGATACGGGGTAGACCATTTAGGACAGAGATGAGGAGACATTTCTTCAACCAAAGAGTGGTGAGCCTGTGGAATTCATTACCACAGGAAGTAGTTGATGCCAAAACATTGAATGTATTCGAGAGGCGGCTGGATATAGCACTTGGGGCGAATGGGATCAAAGGTTATGGGGAGAAAGCAGGATTAGGCGATTGAGTTGGACGATCAGCCATGATCGTGATCAATGGCGGAGCAGGCTCGAAGGGCCGAATGGCCTCCTCCTACATCTTCTATGTCTGAACTGCTTCCAATGCACTTACATTCTTCCTTATATAATGTGACCAACACTGCAGTACTCCAGATGTGGTCTCACCAATGCCCTGTATAACTGTAGCATAACCTCCCTACAATAACAATAAGATTCTATTAGCTTTGGTGGTGAAAATCCAGTTCAATGTTTTTGACAATATATCACTGTTTTGTTAAACAAATCTAAAATCAGAATGTGGTTGACAAAATCTTGAAGTTTGCAATCTTGACACACTTTGTTTTGTGTACAGGAGCATTCTCTATAATAATATCTTGCTCATGAGCTAAAACAGTGTGCCAGAGGTTGAACAAATGTTTAGGTGTTGAATATTTGACCCGTTTTCACTGAAAATTAAACATAATTTTAGAAAAGACTCTCACGGTAACAGAGATGGCTGCAATATTGGAATTTCAGTTCCATGAGCTGCCCACCGTTGTAAACGTGGGGGAAAAACACTGTCAAAAACCGAGGATGCTTATCCTCAGCATGATCTTGTAAAGTTGCTTCTCTTGTGTCCGCAAAGGTCAGATCGGCCGAGGGGCACTAATTAATAAATGAAATCATAAAACTGCAAGTTTACATTATTGAGATATTGGTGGAACAATGATCATAGAATCATAGAATCCATACAGTGCAGAAGGAGGCCATTTGACCCATCAAGTCTGCACCAACTTTCCAACAGAGCACCTTACCCAAGCCCTATCCCCATAGCCTCCTGTACTTACCCAAATCATCCCTCTAACCTGCACACCTTTGGACACGAAGGGACAATTTACCAAGGCTAATCCCTCTAACCTGCACACCTTTGGACACTAAGGGGACAATTTATCATGGCTAATCCACCTAACCTGCACACCTTTGGACACTAAGGGACAATTTAGCATGGCCATTCCACCTAATCTACACATTTTTGGACTGTGGGAGGAAACCAGAGGACCCAGAGGAAACCCACGCAGACTCTGCACAGTGACCCATGGCCAGAATTGAACCGGGGTCCCTGGCGCTGTGAGGCAGCTGTGCTAACCACTGTGCCACCATGCCGCCCTGCTCTTTAATGCTCAATGCTCATCCAAACACCAAATCTGGGGCATTGGAGTTGACCTCGAGTGGGAGTGTTAGGGAGAGGGGGATGCTGAGAGGTGGGGGTTAGGGTGAGTTAGAAACTCATCCACTGCACCAGGAAACAAGTCCTGGGCCTCCCTGACCTGTCAAGAGCCAATTCCCACCCAATGTTCTGCCCTTTTATATAAACTCCATACCTACTGAGCAGTGGCAGCACAGGACTGTATCCATGTAGTGGACAATCTTGCCCTTCCTCAGTGCCTGTTGAAACAGCCCTGGCAGTGCAGTGCACCCCTGGGTTTCTGGGATGTACTGTCAATGGACAATCTGACTTCAGAGATGATCACAGTTTGTTTTTTTGGATGAGATAAGGCTCTGCGGGCTTGTTCAGTCTCTGTCATTTTCGCTCAGTGAATGAGAAAATATTCCCTCTTCAACCAACACCCGCAAAGAGTTCATCTCATTTGCTGTTTGTGGGATCCTGCTGTGTACAAATTAGCTGCTGTTTGTTATATCACAGCAACTACACTTCAAGGAATAATTCATTGATTCACCACCTTAAACATTCACACCCTCCACCACTGACACATAATGGCAGCATCATGCACCATCTACAAGATGCACTGCAGTGACTCACCAAGGCTCCCTCGACAACACCTTCCAAACCCACAAACATTACCATCTAGAAAGACAAGGGCAGCAGATACATGAGAAAACCACCACTTGAAGGTTCTCCTCCAAGCCACTCACCATCCTGACTTGGAAATATATCACCGTTCCTTCACTGTCACTGGGTCCAAATCCTGGATTCCCTCCCTAACAGCACTGTGGGTGTACCTACACCATATGGACTGCAGCAGGTTCAAGAAGGTAGCTCACCACCACATTCTCAAGGGCAATTAGGGATGGGTAATAAATATTGGCTTTGCCAGTGCTCACATCCCATACGAATAAAAAACATTTCTTTGGTTCTGAAATGCTTTAGGAAATCTCGGTGAGCAGTGTAATGAAAGCCAATACATCAGGTTGGCAGTTTGAGGCTCAGAACTCCAGATCTAGACAAGCCTCAGGGCTTTGATCATGCAGTAGCGGGGAACAGGTGGACCGGTACACAGGGCGGCTTGGTAGCACAGTGGTTAGCACTGCTGCTTCACAGTTCCAGGGACCTGGGTTCGATTCCCGGCTTGGGTCACTGTCTGTGCGGAGTTTGCACGTTCTCCTCGTGTCTGCGTGGGTTTCCTCCGGGTGCTCCGGTTTCCTCCCACAGTCCAAAGATGAGCGGGTTAGGTTGATTGGCCATGCTAAAATTGCCCCTTAGAGTCCTGAGATGCGTAGGTTAGAGGGATTAGTGGGTAAAATATGTAGGGATATGGGGGTAGGGCCTGGGTGGGATTGTGGTCGGTGCAGACTCGATGGGCCGAATGGCCTCTTTCTGTGCTGTAGGGTTTCTATGATTCTATGGACCGGGCCGAACTCCCCTGTCCTTCTCTGAAATAGCGATGTGGGTCTTTTTTACATAAGAAATAGGAGCAGGAGAAGGCCATAGGATCCTTCGAGGCTGTTCTGTCACTCAATAAATAAGTTTGTGACAGACCTTCTACCTCAGTGAAAGCTGGAGGAATAGCATCTCATCTTCTGATAAGGCACTTTACAGCCTTCTGGACTCAACATCGAGTTCAACAATTTCAGACCTCCATTTTGAACCTCATTCCACCAAGTGCCAGCTCGTATCTTGTTCTCATGTTCTTGCTGACCTTTATTCTGCTATTCACACATTCTGCTATTGTGCTTTCACCCTGCACTGACCTTCATTCTGTTATATTAAATGGTAAAAAATTGAAGCGTGCTGCTGTGCAGAGGGACCTGGGAGTCCTTGTGTACAAATGGCAAAAGGTTGGTTTGCAGGTGCAGCAGGTAATTAAGAAGGCAAGTGGAATTTTGTCCTTCATTGCTAGAGGGATGGAGTTTAAAAACAGCGACATTATGTTGCAGCTGGATAAGGTGCAGGTGAGGCCACACCTGGAGTACTGCGTACAGTTTTGGTCTCCTTACTTGAGAAACAATACAGTAAGAAGTCTCACAACACCAGGTTAAAGTCCAACAGGTTTATTTGGAATCACGAGCTTTCGGAGCGCTGCCCCTTCATCAGGTGAGTGGAGGTAGGTTCACAAACACGGCATGTATAGGCATAGACACAATTGCAAGATAGTTACCATGGTACATTGGCAAGACTATGCAGATGCAATGGCAATGGATGAACGGACACCTCTCAACAATCACCAGGCAGGAGTGTTCCTTTCCTGTCGGGGAACACTTCGCCAGTTAATGGCATTCAGCCTCTGATCTTTGGGTAAGTGTTCCCCAAAGTGGCCTTCAAGACACATGACAACGCAGAATCACTGAGCAGAAACTGATAGCCAGCTCCCACAAACATGAGGACGGCCTCAACTGGGATCTTGGGTTCATGTCACTCTATCTGTAACCCCCACCATACTGCCTGGGTTTGCAAATCTCACTAACTGTCCTGGCTGGAGACAATTCACACCTCTTTAACCTGTGATTATCCCTCTCTCCACTCGCACTGTCTGTACCTGTAAAGGCTTGATTACCTGTAAAGGCTCGCATTCCAACCATTCTTCACATTTTAATCTGTAATTATCTTACAATCATGTCTTTGCCATGTTTGTGAACCTACCTCCACTCACCTGATGAAGGGGCAGCGCTCCGAAAGCTCGTGATTCCAAATAAGCCTGTTGGACTTTAACCTGGTGTTGTGAGACTTCTTATTGTATCCACCTCAGTCCAACGCCGGCACCTCCACATCTTGAGGAAGGATATACTGGCACTGGAGGGGGTGCAGAGGAGATTCACTAGGTTGATTCTGGAGTTGAGAAGGTTGACTTATGAGAAGAGACTGAGTAGACTGGGGCTATACTCATTGGAATTCAGAAGAATGAGGCCGAATTCGAAACATATTCTTAAAGTTACACTAACATTACAATAAGATAGAAACAGGGAGGTTGTTTCCACTGGCGGGTGAAACTAGAACTAGGGGGCATGGCCTCAAAATAAGGAGGAGCAGATTTAGGACTGAGTTGAGGAGGAACTTCTTCACACGAAGGGTTGTGAATCTGTGGAATTCCCTTTCCAGTGAAGCAGTTGAGGCTATCTCATTAAATGTTTTTAAGGCAAGGATAGATACATTTTTGAACAGTAAAGGAATTAAGGGTTATGGTGAGCGGGCGGGTAAGTGGAGCTGAGTCCACGAAAAGATCAGCCATGATCTTAATGAATGGCAGAGCAGGCTCGAGGGGCCAGATGGCCTACTCCTGCCCCTAGTTCTTATGTTCTTATTCAAACATTCTGCTATTTTGTTTTGAGATGCACTGACCTTTATTCTGCTATTCACACCTACTGGACAAATACTTTGTGTCTTTAATCCTATTATTATCACTCCCTTTACCTTGGGTTCTATAACATAATTGACATTTAATCTTCCTGCCTTCTACTCTTTGATCTTCTATTTTGCTCTACCTGACCAAAGAGAAAAGACAGGTTTTGCTGAAAAAGACACATACTGCCAAAGCTTTTCATCTTGCACTGATCAGGACAAATACACAAGTTAAACTGATGGTAAGGGGAACAAGTACTGCATGAGAAAAGATTGCTGATTGATTGGCAAGTAGACTCTGATTGATTGAGGTGTTGTGATGGAGAATGCAGCAGGAAACAGTTAATTGTCAAGTTTCTCAAATTCAAATCAGGCGGGTCGACCTTAGGGGAGCCACAGAGTGGATGGCATTGAGCATCTTGGCATTGCAATGTTCCTTCATGAAATTATTACCCCCCCATGCCCGCTCTCTATCCCCCACCCCTCACATGCCTGTAGTGGAGGATTCACTCAGGAAAGGGGAACAATACCATTGGCAAGTTGATATCACCAAGTGATTTTTCTGAGAATTTTGTAAAGACTAAATGAAAACTGAGTGGCACAGAAGCCCTTCTTGACATGCCTCAGGATGTGGAGGAGTGAGCAGAGGCATTCAGGTAGAGTCCACCTAATCTGATGTACCCTCTATCTTGAGCAGTTTGAAGGACAATGGTCGGGTTATTGAGAAAGGCATTCCTGGCCTGAGGCGCACCAAATGTCCCAAGATTTGCACTGGCTAGAATGAGTGCAGTGAATGAGACCTTAAGCAGAGTGATGCATCTCCCGAGCCTCACAGCTATGTAAGTCCTGTGATAGTAGACTATAGAAAGCTGTGACGGCTGGCTTCTGCAAATGATAGTCATGATGTGGAGATGCCGGCGTTGGACTGGGGTGAACACAGTAAGAAGTCTCACAACACCAGGTTAAAGTCTAACAGGTTTATTTGGTAGCAAATACCATAAGCTTTTGGAGCACTGCTCCTTCGTCAGATGGAGTGGAAATGGCACTCCATCTGATAAAGGAGTAGTGCTCTGAAAGCTTATGGTATTTGCTACCAAATAAACCTGTTGGACTTTAACCTGGTGTTGTGAGACTTCTTACTGTGTTCACCCCAGTCCAACGCCGGCATCTCCACATCATGACTTCTTACTGCAAATGACCCAGCACAAGGATTGTCAAAGTGTCAGGTGACATTGCTGCAGGTCACTGTGGCTTGTCTTCCATCAGTCAGTACAAGTCACGGTGAGTGGAGTACACCGGTTGGTTCAGGTTGCAGTCAGGTGCCCAGACCAAGCTAGCAAAATGGCAGCAGAAGAATTGTGTGACCAAATTCCCGTCCAACTCAATTTTCAAGTTTGCTGATGACATCACCATAGTGGGTCGGATCTCAAACAGTGACAAGACAGAGTATAGGAAAGAGATAGAGGCCGGAATTCTTCCATCCGGCCCGCCACTGGAATTTTAGTGGACGGGTTGTGGACAATGTGAAGTCCCACTGACAGTCGGGCGGGAATTTCCGGCTTTTAGACCAGCACGGCCGGACAATTCCACCAGAGAATCTTGTGGAATGGGGCAATGACAATATTCTTTCCTTCAATGTCAGTAAAACTAAAGAGGTAGTCATCTCCTTCAGGAAGCACAGTGGAGGACATGCCCCATCTACATCAACGGGGACAAAGTGGAAATAGTCAAGAGCTTTAAGTTTCTAGATCACCAACAACCTGTCCTGGT
Source organism: Mustelus asterias (assembly GCF_964213995.1). Classification (NCBI taxonomy): domain Eukaryota; kingdom Metazoa; phylum Chordata; class Chondrichthyes; order Carcharhiniformes; family Triakidae; genus Mustelus; species Mustelus asterias. Next base: position 59,138,407 of record NC_135811.1, read on the forward strand.
CCCCCCATGCCGACACTATAGTTAAGAAAGCCCACCAATGCCTCTACTTTCTCAGAAGGCTGAGGAAATTCAGTATGTCGCTACAACTCTCACCTTTTAAAGATGCACGACATAAAGCATCCTCTCCAGATGTATCACAGCTTGGTATGGCTCCTGCTCTGATCAAGACCGCAAGAAACCACAAAGGGTTATGAACTAAGCCCAGTCCATCATACAAGTCAGCCTCCCATCCACTGACTTTGTCTACACTTCCCGCTGCCTCAGAAAAGCAGTCAACACAATCAAGCACCCCACGCACCCTGGACACACTTTCTTCCACCTTCCCTCATCAGGAAAAAGATCCAAAGTCTAAGATCATATACCAACCGACTCAAGAATAGCTTCTTCTCTGCTGCCAGCAGACTTTTGAATGGACCTACCTCATAAGAAGATGATCTTTCTCTACACCCTAGCTATGACTGTAACACTATATTCTACACCCTTTCCTTCTCCCCTATGTACTCTATGAATGGCATGCTTTGTCTGTATAGTGCACAAAAAAAAATACTTTTCACTGTATCCCAATACAGTGACAATAATAAATAAAATCGTATCCAATCAAATCAATGTCAGATGGTATTTATAATAGAATTCTACAGTGCAGAAGGAGGCCATTCGGTCCATCAAGTCTGCACCGACCACAATCCCACCCAGGCCCTATCCCCATAACCCCATGCATTTACCCTAGCTACTTCCCCTGACACTCAGGGACAATTTAGCATTTATGATCAAAGGAACCTGTCACTAGAGTTGGAGAATTCCAACAACATTGGAACTCAGCAACGTTGGGAACAGGAGTTGACCAATTGAGCCTGCTCGCTATTCAGTCAGTCAATCTGACTCACAACCCCATTGCCCTGTCATCAGTCCATGTCTCTTTGAAGCCCTTACGAAGAAAAATCTCTAAGTCCTGAAAGCTCCAAATGCCCCCCTCCCCCATCATCCACAGTCTTCAGGGTAAAAAGAACTGGGTTTTCACTAATTTTGGAGTTAGTCAAACAAATTAAAGGGACTTAAACAAAAACAAGTCACAAATTAAACTTAAAACATCAAACCATTGTTCTTTGTGTGAAAGGTTGCTTCTGGATTTTGCTCTAGAACAGGCCAGATTTAATTTGAAGATTTTGTTCTCTTGTTCTCATTTCCTGACCAGAGTAAATAGATTCTTCACATCTACCCCCTACTAAATCCTGATCACATCTTAAAGGCTCTGCTCAGATTACCTCTGAACTAATGGGAACTCAAGCTGAGTTTCTGTAACCTGTTCAACTCCCAATCCTCAGTATCATTCTAAAATCAAACACGGTTTATACTCACTATCTCCCACTGCATCCCAAAGGATCACAGAAATGGGGCAGCATGGTGGCATAGTGGTTAGAAATGCTGCCTCACAGCACCAGGGACCCGGGTTCAATTCCTGGCTTGGGTGACTGTCTGTGGGAGTTTGCACATTCTCCCTGTGTCTGTGTGGGTTTCCTCCGGGTGCTCTGGTTTCCTCCCACAGTCCGAAAGACGTGCTGGCATTGGCCATGCTAAATTAATCCTCAGTGTACCCAAACTGGCACCAGAGTGTGATGACTAGGGGATTTTCACGGTCACTTCATTGCAGTGTGAATGTAAGCCTTCTTGTGACACTAATAAATAAATTAGAGATGTGTTAGGAAGAGTAAGCAGAATAAAGCCACCTCACTCACTTTTGTACACCATAATCTGTTGTTATGAATACATCGTGTTATGCCATCACAGATGTACACACATTCTGTTTTTGGAAGAGGCGCATGGACGGGGTTAATTTGCTGCACTTTTCTGGAACGTTCCCATAGCTCCTCCTCTCAAGTCGAGGCAGACGAGTGGCAGAGCCCTGGTGAGCACTGGGTCTCAGAGTGACAGGTGCTGGCCTGGCACAGGGAGGCAGGCGCATGTTCATGCACAATGGATATTGTCACTTTCTGCCACATACTGGTTGTGCCTGCTGTGTAAATGTCAAGTAAGACCAGCTGATTACTGATCGGTTCTGCTGAGGCATATGGTGTCAGTGAGCACAGGGATCAGACGCTATGGCCTGTGCAAAAGAACAAATATTGCAGATTCACAGCCCATCAGAAGATGGCATTGATGATCTGATGAAATTGTTTGTGACAGTCAGGCTTAAAAGAGTTCCACATGCCTAAAAGTCTCGGACAGGAAAGAAATGATTGATGTATCTAGCCTGACCCAAAGAGTTGTCTTCCCCAGTACACCATGATGGACCCTTCCTATCCGCCCAGAGCCACGGAGAAATACAAACACCAACAGAGCGGAAGAAAATGGGAAAATTGATCTCCAACCCCTCTCCAGCTTCGAGTGTTGGAGCCGCACTCATCCAGGCAAGTGGAGAGTATTCCATCACACTCCTGACTTGTGCCTTGCAGATGGTGGACAGGCTTTGGGGAGTCAGGAGGTGTCATGGAATTTTACAGGACAGAAAGAAGCCCTTTAGCCCATTGTGTCTATCTACACCAACCATCAAGCACCAATCTATTCCAATCCCATTTTCCAGCACTTGGTCCATAGCCTTGTATGCTATGGCTCATCTAAATGTTGTGAGTGTTCCCACCTCTACCAGCCTTTCAGGCAGTGAGTTCCAGATTCCCACCACCCTCTGGGTGAAAAAGCCTTTCCTCAAATCACCTCTAAATCTCCTGCCCCTTATGTTAAATGTTGAAGTTACCCTCCACAGGATTCCCAGCCTCTTACCTGCTTTTCTAGCCACAATATATAGCTGGTCCAGTTCAGTTTCTGGTCAATACTGACCATCATGAAGTTGGTGGTGGGAGGCTCGATGATATTTGTTGGATGTCAAAGAGAGATAACGAGACTCCTGTTGGAATTGGTCATTACCTGGTACTCTTGCCGTGCTCTGTTTTCTTGCCATGAATTTGCCCAGGACAGAATTTTGTCCAGGTCCTGCTGTATGTGGACATGGACTGCTTCAGAATGGGAGATTAGCAAATGGAACTATACATTGTGCACACCAGCAATCATCCCCAACTCTGACCTTGCGATGGAGAGTGGGTCATTGATGAAACAGTTGAAAATCATTGGGCCCAGGATAGTACCCTGCGGATCTTCTGCAGCAGTGGGGCTATGATCATTGCGTAGGAGGCTAAGGGGTGATCTTACAGAGATCTATAAAATAATGAGGGGCACAGATCAGCTAGATAGTCAATATCTTTTCCCAAAGGTAGGGGAGTCTAAAACTAGAGGGCATAGGTTTAAGGTGAGAGGGGAGAGATACAAAAGTGTCCAGAGGGGGCAATTTTTTCACACAGAGGGTGGTGAGTGTCTGGAACAAGCTGCCAGAGGTAGTAGTAGAGGCGGGTACAATTTTGTCTTTTATAAAGCATTTAGACAGTTACATGGGTAAGATGGGTGTAGAGGGATATGGGCCAAATGTGGGCAATTGGGACTAGCTTAGTAAAAACTGGGCGGCATGGACAAGTTGGGCCGAAGGGCCTGTTTCCATGCTGTAAACCTCTATGACTCTATGACCTCCAACAGCTACAACCATTTTCATTTGTGCTCCTGACTCTGATCAGTGCAAAGTTTTCCATTTGTCTCAATGTTGCCATCCATCGCTTTGCTAATGATTGAGATGGAGGCTGATGGAACAGTAATTGGCCGTGTTGGATTTGTCTTGTTTATTGTGCACAGGACAGACCAGAGCAATTTTCCACTTTGATGGGTAGGCGCCAGTAGCGTAGCTCTAATGGAACAGCTGGGCTAGGGGCCCAGCTGGATCTGGATCATACGTCTTTAGCACTGTTGTTGGAATCTTGTCAGGGCACAAAGCCTTTGCTGTATCCAGGACCATCTGCCACATGGAGTGAAATGAATTGGTTGAAGACTGGCAACTGATGCTGGGGACCTCTGCAGGAGGCCGAGATGGATCATCCATTCTGAAGCCCTGGTGGAAGGTAGTTGCAAAGATGTATTTGCAATGAAGGTTCACTAAATTCATTCCTGAGTTGGAGGAATTGCCCAATGAGGAATGATTACATAGACTGAGCCTGTATTCTCTAGAGTTTGAAAGAAGGAGAGATGATCTCATTGAAATGTACAAAATTCTTCTAGGGTTCAACAGAGTCGATGCAGGGAGAGTGTTTCCCCTGGCTGGGGGCAGGGGTGGAGGGGGTGCCTAGAACCAGTGGACACAGTCTCAGAATAAGGGGTATGCTACTCAGGACTGAGATGAGGAGGAATTTCTTCACTCAGTGGGTGGTAAATCTTTGGAATCCTCCGTCCCAGAGAACTGTGGAGCCAGTCATTGAGTATGTTCAAGACTGAGGTTGACAGATTTTGACAAGGGATAGGGGAATAGTGCAGAAAAGGGTGTTGAGGTAGAAGATCAGTCATGATCTCATTGACTGGTGGAACAGGCTTCAGAGGCTGAATAGCCTATCCCTGCTCCTATTTCCTATGTTCTGAAATGGTGCAGCTTTATCTTTTGCACTGATGTGCTGAGCTCCTCCATCATTGAGGATGGGGATATTTGTGAAGCCTCCTCCTCCAGTGAGTTGTTTAATTGTCCATTACCATTCTCGTCTGGATGTGGTGGGATTGCAGAGACTATATCCAATCCGTTGGTTGTGGGATCATTTAGTTTTGGCTATTTCATGCTGCTTCCATGCTTAGCATGCATATAGTCCTGTGTTGTAACTTCAACAGGTTGGCACCGTATTCCTGGGTATGCCTGGTGCTGCTCCTGTCATGCTGTCTTGCACTCTTCATTGAAGCAGAGTTAATCACCTGACGTGATGGGAATGGTAGAGTGGGGGATACGTTGGGCCATGTGTTGTAGTTGAATACAAACCTGCTGTCGTCCCACAAAATCTCACAGATGCCCAATTTTGAGCTGCTCCAGCTGTTCTGAATCTAAGTTAGCAGAGTGGGAGCACCACACGACATGATGAAGGATATCAATGTGCTGATATATACACACACTCCTGAGCTCCAAACTATCGCCCACACATTCATGGAGAATGGGCCTTAGGTTAACCATTCAGAAAGCAGAAGTCCTCTACCAACCTGCTTCCATTGCCCCACACTTACCCCAACCCCCCCCCCCCCCCACAACCAACCTGCTCCCACTGCCTAACACTACCCCACCCCCTACCCCACCCCCTGCCCCAGCCCCTCTCCACCGAGCCTGCTCCCGCTGCCTAACACTACCCCACCCCTGCCCCAGCCCCTCACCATCCTCCCCTCTCCACCGAGCCTGCTCCCGCTGCCTAACACTATCTCACTACCTCACCCCCTGCCCCAGCCCCTCCCCACCAAACCTGCTCCTGCTGTACAACACTACCCCATCACCTGCCCCCAAGCTTATCAAGATCCACGGCGAACCACTGAACAAGGAGGATCATATCTGATATCTTGGGGACCTCCTCACAGCGATAGCAAATATTGCTAATGAACCTCAACACTGCCTCTGGCGTGCCAGTGCACCCTCTGGCGTGCCAGTGCACCCTCTGGTGTGCCAGTGCATCCTCTGGTGTGCCAGTGCACCCTCTGGCGTGCCAGTGCACCCTCCAATGTGCAGCCTCCGGCATGCCAGTGCACCCTCTGGCATGCCACTGCAGCCTCCAAAATGCCAGTGCAGTCTCCAACGCGCCAGTGCTCCCTCCAGCCAACTGAGGGAGAGTATATTTGATGACAAAGACTCAAACCCAGCACCAAGCTGGTGGTCTACAGAGCTGCAGTGCTACCTGCCCTCCTGTATGTGTCAGAGACATGGACAATGTACAGTGACACCTAAACTCCCTGGAGAAATAGCACCAGTGATGCCTCCACAAAACCCGGTAAATTCAATGGCAGCACTGGAGTGGCGCTTTGGGTGTATTAGCGTGCTTAAGGTGGAGTTTAGTAAGTGAGGAAGTTTTAAGGGTTAATTTAATTTCAGGGTTAATTTCTTTCTAAAGTCTAATCTTTTTATTAAATTGAGCAATGAACTAAAAGTTGCACTCTGAGTTGGGAGAAGTTGAGTTTTAGTCCAGCTTTAACTCGGGAGTATACAGTCTCTGCTTGGAGATGCAGCTTGTTAATTACATAACTGGTTTTCAGAAGCTCGAATTAGGGAGCATAAAATATTTGATACAACATTTGATACAGTGCCACACAATAGACTAATGGACAAAATTCTAGTTCACGGAATAAAAGGGAAAGTAGGCACCTGGATAAGGAATTCACTGAGTGACAGTGGCAGGATGGAATGATAAATGATTGTTCTTCAAATTGGAGGAAAGTTTGGAGTGGAGTTCCCCAGGGGTCAGAGTTGGGGCCTTTACACTTTCTGATAGATATCAATGAGGTAAAATGTGGTGGTCAGAGTGTGGTTTCAAAATTTGTGACTGCTGTGATGATTGGAAGCATCGTCAACTCGGATGAAGATAGTCTTGAACTTCAAAAGGGCATAGACATGTTGGTGGATTGGGCAGAGAAGTGGCAGATGAAGCTCAATGGAGAGAAGTGAGAGGAGCTTCATTGTGGCAGGAAGAATCTGGAGAAGCACTTAAGGAGGTGCAGGAACAGAGGGACCTTAGTGTGCGTAACAAGGAAGATACAGTAAGAGGTTTAACAACACCACGTTAAAGTCCAAAAGGTTTATTTGGTAGCAAAAGCCACACAAGCTTTCGGAGCATGAAGCCCCTTCTTCAGGTGAGTGAAGGGGCTTAAGGCTCCGAAAGCTTGTGTGGCTTTTGCTACCAAATAAACCTGTTGGACTTTAACCTGGTGTTGTTAAACTTCTTACTGTGTTTACCCCAGTCCAACGCCGGCATCTCCACATCATAACAAGGAAGATGGCAGCAGAGGGCAGAGAGAGCAGTTAAGCATATGGTATTTTAGGCTTTATTAATAGGGGTGGCACAGCGGTTAGCACTGCTGCCTCACAGCACCAGGGGCCTGGGTTCAATTCCCGGCTCGGGTCACTGTCTGTGTGGAGTTTGCATGTTCTCCTCGTGTCTGCGTGGGTTTCCTCCGGGTGTTCTGGTTTCCTCCCACTGTCTGAAAGATGGGTGGGTTAGATGGATTAGCCATGCTAAATTCTCCCTCAGTGTACCTGAACAGGCGCCGGAGTGTGGCGACGAGGTGGTTTTCACAGTAACTTCATTGCAGTGTTAATATAAGCCGACTTGTGACACTAACAAAATAAACTTTAAACATTGAGTACAGAAGTAAGGAGGTCATGTTGAACTTGTTACAGAATGTGTTACGCACCGACTCTCAGGATAGTGAGTGCCAATCACCCGCCATCCATAAAACATAAACACATGGAATCCCAAATACTAAAATATACATTAAACATTGATTTAGATTGCAGTTGCCTTTAATTGGCATTTTATTATCTCCCAGTGCTACAAATTCAGATTAAATTCCCTTTGCTGATCAATGTCTTTTATAAGGGCTTGTTTGGTTTTATTACAGAGCAAATAGTCAACATATGGCAGAAAATGAGTCTAGTTGATTAAAAATGTCAGGTTCTAAATCTCATCACATTGCAGAGGCAATAGTTGGATGGCAATTTTGTCTTAACAAGGAGGACAGTTCTATTCTGTTTTCTTTCAGTTCTGGTGAAACAGTACCTTTGTTTCTCTCTCCACAGATGTTGCCTGACCTGCTGAGTCTTTCCAGCACTTTGTGCTTTTCGTAGCATGTTACATTTTCTCATTATCCCTCTGACATCCCATTTTGTATTCCAGTGAGCAATGGTCATGGCTCAGGAGTCAGCAAGCTGTGCACATATGGAAATGGAAAGAGAAACGTGGCAGGTGAGGGGAGGGAGGGAGGATTTCAGTAGCAGACACAGTGATTCATATATTCATGAAAATGTACTTTATGCCACATAATGATTGTTAAATGCATCAGCTGGAAGCATGAATTGAATTGTCTTAAAATACTATTTTTTTAAAGAACATGGACTAAAGTGACTTGAACTCATAGCCAAGATGGCTCCCAAATTTGCATCACCATACATTCTAGCCCCGTGGAGATGGAGACAGCGGGTGGGATTTTCCAACCGCATTCACCCCAAAACCTGAAAATCCCACCTGAGATCAACAGACTTTGCACGGTCTGCCGATCCCCCCTGCACCGCGCCCCCCCATCCCACCTGCTACGATTCCCGTGGCAAGCGGGACGGGAAAGTTCCAGTCAGGTTGTCTGTGGAAACCCATCAAAGACAGTGACCAGAATTTTCCAGCCGTTCACACTGGTGGGATTTTCCGGTCCCGCTGCAGTGAATGGAGATTTCGCCGAGCGCCAAATTCTCCACCCTTGCTTGCAGCGGCTGTGGGGCATGAACTGCCAGAAAATTCCAGCCAATAAGCTCAGAGGATTCTGATTGCGCCTTATTTCCTATTTCATTGGTGCACGGTCCAGATACTCAACTGGGCAGAGGCAAACCATCTATAGCTAATCACTTGAACAATGGGATCTTGTCTAAGGCGGGGGGGGAGGGTCCCCAGACCCGATGCAATTCAGTAGCAATTGGAATACATGATCATGTTTGAATTACCGGCAAGTTGAAGGGTGCGGTCACAGTCCAAACCAACCCTTTGCCTGATTGACTACAATGTAAGGTGAGTCACTGCACTCATGTTCTAGCTACCTCATTGCATCTGTACACACTGGTTTCCACAGTACAACAAACTGCATTGAATGAACGTGATCCCAAAACACCAATAAAAAGTTCAAATCCAACATGATTAAAGAGCAACAGTAATTATATAGTGACCCTGATAACTGAAATCTTGTTCTGAGATCTTGCATTCACTGCCACATTTCTTTGAGCTATTATTTTCATGTTGCGTTTTGGAATTTTATTGAGACTGCAATATATTATTTAAAGCTTTTAATTAGCTTTCCTGAGTTTTCAAAACAGACATGCATGCAAAAAATGCTAACTGAGTAATGGGACCCAACTTAATAACAGAACATAACTTTGGGATAGCGCTTCGCATAGTCATAAATTCTAGCTTTGTAATAAAGCCTAACTTAAAACAAAACTGAACTCAGCCAGAAGTGCTGAGTGGATAAGTATCCTACTGAGGTCCTCAGCATTGCAAATACCACTCTTCAGCCTAATCAATTCACTCCATCTGATATCAAGAAACAGCTGAAGGCACTGGATACTGCAAAGGTTTTAGGCCTTGACAATATTCATAGAATCCCTACAGTGCAGAAGGAGGTCATTCGGCTCATCGTGTCTGCACCTACCACAATCCCACCCAGGCCCTATCCCCATAACACCATGCATTTACCCTAGCTAGTACTCCTGATACTGAGGGGCAATTTAAAGAACAAAGTACAAAGAAAATTACAGCACAGGAACAGGCCTTCGGCCCTCCAAGCCTGCACGGACCATGCTGCCCGACTGAACTAAAACCCCTTACTCTTCCGGGACCATATCCCTCTATTCCCATCCTATTCATGTACTTGTCAAGACGCCCCTTAAAAGTCACTACCGTATCCGCTTCCACTACCTCCCCCGGCAACGAGTTCCAGGCACCCACTACTCTCTGTGTAAAAAACCTGCCTCGTACATTCCCTTTAAACCTTGCCCCTCGCACCTTAAACCTGTGCCCCCTAGTAATTGACTCTTACTCCCTGGGAAAAAGCTAGCATAGCCAACCCACCTAACCCACACATCTTTGGACTCTGGGAGGAAACCAGAGCACCCAGAGGAAACCCAAGCAGACATGGGGAGAACGTGCAAACTCCACCCAGCTAGTGACCCAAGCCATGAATCTAACCAGGGTCCCTGGCGCGGTGAGGCAGCAGTGCTAACCACTGTGCCACTGTGCTGCCATTCTGGCAGTTGCTTTCTGAAGCTTTCTGCTCTAGAACTAGCCACAACCCTAGCCAAGCTGTTGCAGCACAGATACAACACCAGCAGCTACCCGGCAATGTGGAAAAATGCCCAGGTATGTCTGTTCCAGAAAAAGGAGGACCAATCCAAACAGTCAATTATCGCCCCATCAGTCTACTCTCGATCATCAGTAAAGTGATGGAAGGGGTCATCAACAGCACTATCAAGCAGCACTTACTCAGCAATAACCTGCTCACTGACACTCAGTTGGGTTCCACCAGGGTCACTCAGCTCCTGACCTCATTACAGCCTTGGTTCAAACATGGGCAAAAGAGCTGACTTCCAGAGGTGAGGTGAGAGTGACTGCCCTTGATATTAAGTGTGGTATCAAGGAGCCCTAGCAAAACTGCAGTCAATGGGAATCAGGGTTGGAGTCATACCTGGCACAAAGGAAGATAGTTGTGATGGTCGGACGTCCCAGGACATCACTGCAGGAGTTCCTCAGACTCGTATCCTAGGTCCAAAAATCTCCATGCTTCATCAATGATCTTCCCTCTATCATAAGGTCAAAAGTGGGGATGTTCACCGATGATTGCACAATGTTCAGCACCACTCGCAACTCCTCAGACACTGAAGCGGCCCCTGACTATATGCAGCAAGTCTTGGTTAATGTTCAGGCTTGGGCTAATAAATGGTGAGTAACATTCACACCACACAAGTACCATCTCAACAAGAGAGTATCCAACTATCTCTTGATATTCAATGGGATTACCATCACTGAATCCCCCATGATCAAAATCCCGGGGGTTACCATTGACTACAACTGGACCAGCCATATAAATACCGTGGTCACATGAGCAGGTCAGAGATTGGGAATTCTGCAGACTGCAGATTCCCCAAAGCCTGTGCACCATCTACAAGGCACAAGCCGGGAGTGTGGTGGCACATTCTCCATTGGCCTGAGTGAATGCAACTCCAACAACACTTACAAAGCACAACACCATCCAGGACAAAGCAGACTACCTTCTTGGCAACCAATCAGCCGCCGTAAACATTCACTCCCTCTACCACAGCAGTGTGTATACCATCTACAAGATGCACTGCAGTAACTCAGCAAAGCTCCATCCACATCACCTTCCAAACCCACAGCCTCTACCACCTAGAAGGACAAGAGCAGCAGACACATGGGAACACCATCACGTACCCCTCCAAATCACTCACCATGACTTGCAAATATATCACTGTTTTTGGGTCAAAATCCTGAAACTCCCTCCCTAACAGCACTGTGAATGTGCCTATACCTCAGGGGCTGCAGCAGTTCAAGAAGTCAGCTCACCACTACCTTCTCAAGGGCAATTATTATTTTATTTATTAATTTATTCATTCATTCATTTGTGTCACAAGTAGGCTTACATTAACACTGCAATGAAGTTACTGTGAAAATCCCCCAGCCGCCACATTACGGCGCCTGTTCGGGTATACTGAGGGAAAATTTAGCTTGGCCAATCCACCTAACCTGCACATCTTTCGGACTGTGGGAGGAAACCGGAACACCTGGAGGAAACCCACTCAGACACGGGGAGAATGTACAGACTCCGCACAGACAGTGACCCAAGTTGGGAATTGAACCCGGATCCCTGGCTCTGTGAGGCATGATGTGGAGATGCCGGCGTTGGACTGGGGTAAACACAGTAAGAAGTTTAACAACACCAGGTTAAAGTCCAACAGGTTTATTTGGTAGCAAAAGCCACACAAACTTTCGGAGCTCTAAGCCCCTTCTTCAGGTGAGCAGTGCTCACCAGTAGGGATGGGTAATCATTCATGACCTAGCCAATGATGCCCATGGACCATGGATTAATAAATAGAACCTGGAACCGAGATGATGCTTGCTTGGATCTGCTTATCTGTGAGAACTTCATTTCATCATATTGCCTGCACTGTAACAAACCAAAGCATTTCCCTCGATCTCTCTTGAACGCATTGGGAAAATGTATAACAGCAGAAAGTCTGTACGTCTCCAGAGAAGTACAACACAAAAGAAGCTGGGAAGATTGTGACAAAAGACATTTCAAAACTTATTCAAAATTGATTTACAGTTTTCTTTACCATTGTCACAGACAATTTAAAAGTTCTTTCCCCAGAGTTGCCCCGAGATGATGTATCAATGTTTGGATGTGTATTTCTTACCCTTGGAGTAAATGAGTCAATTAATAGAACCCAGCAGGAGGGCGCTTTGTATTTAAAAGGAAAGGTTTGTTTATTTAGATAAATCTTGTTCTGGACGTCACTTAAAAAAACCAAAATCACTGGTGTCTTGTTTTTATGATGTGGGATGACCAACACCATTGCTGTAAACTAACACATTTACTAACACATTTTCAGTACATGAACACACAACTGCAAGGCATCTGCAGCCTTGTTACAACCTTCCATCTGACATGTGTTATCTGACCTTCGACCCTCAGATCAGGGCAACCCCATGAGGTACAAAGTGTACCGTATTGTATCTAATACAGGAGTCCACTGCCACAATCACATTATCATGAGAACTAACACATCCACGCATGTGGACAAGTTACAGATTAAAAATAAAAATTCTAAAAAATTGAATTAGTTCTGTCCAATATTACTCGGTGCTGGACAGAGATGTTTTAAAATTTGGGATGGCCCATTGCCTGAAGGGAAGGGTTTGAAGATGTGGTCATGTCTCTGTTGCTGCAATGGCTCCTCTAGTCGACCTGAAGGAGGTTGGTTTTCTCAGATAAGCTTGAAGCTGGAAGTAGATAGCGGGGGCTGGCGGGGGGGGGGGGGGGGGGGAGAGCTGGGGGGGGGTGGGTGGGAGCGTGTTGGTGTGGAGACAGGAGGTTCTACAATTCTCTTTCATGGATCTGCAGTGTGGCTCTTTTATTTGCAGCCTGTTTGGGTTACAGCAGTTTGCTGTCCCGCTCACTCTGTATGACGCTGTTTCAAGATGGTTCCCCAAGCTGGTTCTCTCTGTTGGAAACAGCTTGCCTTGCCTCTTCTGTGCTTTTTTTTCAAGCAAGCCCAGATGGCAACTCTCTCAAAAGTGCCAAATAATTTTCCAAATAAGGAAACTGGTCAGCTTATGGCTGGATGTGATCTTAGGCATAGTCTGTTTGGACCAATAGATCAGAGGACCTATTGGATTCCATATGTCTTTGTGACTTCTCTAGATCCAAATCTGTGTGGGCCAGGTCAAAACCACAAGAGAAGCCATGTGACCATCAGGGTCCATTTTGATTCAGTCTTATTTTTAGAATAATTTTAAAGGTAATCTTAAAATACTTTCAAAATTCATACCACGAATGAAAGCTTCCGAACTCTTGTTATTCATGACAGGAAAATGCTGTAAAGGATGAACCTACTGATTCTCAGATTCATCTATCCTATACCTAAGAAAATAAAATCACCATTTTCCTTGCACAGTTTATGATTAAGTTTATGATTTCCGCCCCTTCCCCCCTCCAATGTCTAAATGCTCATTTCTGTGATAACCCCCAGCAGTTGCAATGGGGGAATCACTGATTGACCTCCCTGGAGGGACTCATTGAATACAAGCTCCCTGGTGATTGGTAATTAACTAACGAGTTGGAGCTCGTATGCTGAGCCCTGTATAAAGCAGACCTTTGAGCGGGTCCATTATTGCACTGTCCCGGTTGGGACCTGTCTGTGTCCACCACTGGCTTGTGGTTTTGCTTTACTTTATTTTGTGCAATAAATCACTGCTCCTTTACAGCCGACTCCTAGAGTTATTATAATTTCTACCACATTTAACCTAACCCTGGGGGACGGACATGGTGCAGTCCATTCTGAAGCAACCAGAGATATATTCAGTTAAACCCCATTGTTAATGATAAGAAAAATAAAAATAACATTGCTTCAATCCGCATGGATTTGTTATTCCACTGAAAGGTCTTTTCCAGTTTATACATCAGCATGATCCATGACTAAGTGAAGTGTTAGTCATTTGCACATTTTTAAGGATAAACAGAATTAACAACTATTCATGAAGTGAGAGCTGCTCTCTCTGCTAATTTTATTGAGAAAATGTACAAAAGCAATAATTAGCACAATTTGTGTAGAAAGTGCTAACTGATTATTTGAGCAAATCTTCAGGTCTGGCGTCAGTAGGATGTGACTCTGAGGGCACAGCTCTATATCTATCTTATACTGTGTGCTGACAGGGAGGTGGAGACAGGAGAGTCTTGTAAAAAGCTCTTAATAGCTTGATGGCAAATCAAAGACAAGAGGCCACATGCGGGGGAATGATGTTGGGTAGCTTTTACAAGAGCCAGTGATATTTGTAACATATAGTTAGCCTGACAAAAAAGCTGTGTGGGCAATGACATTGCCTGGCAAAACCCATGGCTGGCACAGTGGGGGCAGTTGGTGCCCAAGTGGTGGCTGGCAAAGTGAATGAGTAGCGAAATGAGGTGACAGTGAAGGGATCAACCCTATTCCCAAGGACAGGAGCGCATTGCAGCACGTCCAGAAGGAGGCAAAGGAATCGCAAGCACAGCTAACTGCTACTGGGACTGGCAGTGCCAGCTTTATGGAATATCTTAGAATGTAGATCTGTGTCTTGTGGTCTGTGGATCTAGACAGTTCCATACAATCTTTACCATATAGATGACGATGCTGTCCCTTTAAAAAATGTACTTGTGTCGTGTTTCTTGTGAAGGAGATGTTAATATTCAATTCTATTTAAATGGAGCTGATTTATCTGCAACAGGCAGCCCACGTGCCGAGCGTGCAGTAGAGTAATTGCCCCTAATTATTGCGATGTTTGTTTTAATCAGATTTAATGCAGTTTTGTTATGTTTAGGGTGGATATAATGTGGATAAATGTGAGGTTATCTGCTTTGGTAGCAATAATAGGAAGACTGATGATTACATGAATGAGTGTAAATTGAGAGAGGTGGATACTCAACGAGATCTTGGAGTCCTCATGCATCAGTCGCTGAAAGTAAGTGCGCAGGTACAGCAGGCAGTAAAGAAGGCGAATGGTATGTTGGCCTTCATAGCGAGAGGATTTAAGTATTGGAATAGCGATGTTTTGCTGCAATTGTACAGGGCATTGGTGAGGCCACACCTAGAGTATTGTGTGCAGTTTTGATGTCCTCATCTGAGGAAGGATGTCCTTGCTATAGAGGAAGTACAGCGAAAGTTTACCAGGCTGATTCCTGGGATGGCAGGTCTGTCATATGAGGAGAGACTAAGTGGGTTAGGAGAGGAGCGAAAGTAACAGAGTAGTTGTACTGGGGGACTTTACAAATAAGTAAAGTCCCCCAGTACAAATATTTACAAATATTGACTGGAAAAGCTATAGTTCGAGTACTTTAGAGGGGTCGGTTTTTGTCCAATGTGTGCAGGAAGGCTTCCTGACGCAGTATGTAGATAGACCAACAAGAGGCGAGGCCACATTGGATTTGGTACTGGGTAATGAACCAGGCCAGGTGTTAGATTTGGAGGTAGGTGAGCACTTTGGTGACAGTGACCACAATTCGATTACGTTTACTTTAGCTATGGAAAAGGATAGGTATATACCAAAGGGCAAGAGTTATAGCTGGGGGAAAGGAAATTATGATGCGATTAGGTGAGATTTAGCTGGCATAAGTTGGGGAAGGAAACTGCAGGGGATGGGCACAATTGTAATGTGGAACTTGTTCAAGGAACAGCTACTACGCGTCCTTGATAAATATGTACCTGTCAGGCAGGGAGGAAGCAGTCATGTGAGGGACCCGTGGTTTACTAAGGAGGTTGAATCTCTTGTGAAGAGGAAGAAGGAGACTTATGTTAAGATGAGACGTGAAGGCTCAGTTAGGACACTTGAGAGTTACATGTTAGCCAGGAAGGACCTAAAGAAAGAGTTAAGAAGAGCCAGGAGGGGACATGAGAAGTCTTTGGCAGGTAGGATCAAGGAAAACCCTCAAGCTTTCTATAGGTATGTCAGGAGTAAAAGAATGACTAGGGTAAAATTAGGGCCAGTCAAGGACAGTAGTGGGAAGTTGTGCGTGGAGTCTGAAGAGATAGGAGAGGCACTAAATGAATATTTTTCATTGGTATTTACACTGGAGAGGGACAGTGTTGTCGAGGGGAGTACTGAGATGCAGGCTGTTGGACTGGATGGGATTGATGTTCATAAGGAGGAGGTGTTAGCAATTCTGGAAAGGGTAAAAATAGATAAGTCCCCTGGGCCGGATGGGATTTATCCTAGGATTCTCTGGGAGGCTAGAGAGGAGATTGCAGAGCCTTTGGCATTGATCTTTGTGTCGTCATTGTCTACAGGAACAGTGCCAGAAGACTGGAGGATAGCAAATGTTGTCCCCTTGTTCAAAAAGGGGAGTAGGGACAACCCTGGTAATTATAGACTGGTGAGCCTTACTTCTGTTGTGGGCAAAGTATTGGAAAGGATTATAAGAGATAGGATTTATAATCACCTAGAAAGGAATAATTTGATTAGGGATAGTCAACACGGTTTTGTGAAGGGTAGGTCGTGCCTCACAAACCTTATTGAGTTCTTTGAGAAGGTGACCAAAGAGGTGGATGAGGGTAAAGCGGTTGATGTGGTGTATATGGATTTCAGCAAAGCGTTTGATAAGGTTCCCCATGGTAAGCTTTTGCAGAAAATACGGACACATGGGATTGAGGGTGATTTAGTGGTTTGGATCAGGAATTGGCTAGCTGTAAGAAAACAGAGGGTGGTGGTTGATGGGAAATATTCATCCTGGAGTTCAGTTACTAGTGGTATACTGCAAGGATCTGTTTTGGGGCCACTGCTGTTTGTCATTTTTATTAATGACCTGGATGAGGGCGTGGAAGGATGGATTAGTAAATTTGCGGATGACACTAAAGTTGGTGGAGTTGTAGACAGTGCGGAGGGAAGTGGCAGGTTACAGAGGGACATAGATAAGCTGCAGAGCTGGGCTGAGAGGTGGCAAATGGAGTTTAATGCGGAAAAGTGTGAGGTGATTCATTTTGGAAGGAGTAACAGGAATACAGAGTACTGGGCTAATGGTAAGATACTTGGTAGTGTGGATGAACAGAGGGATCTGGGTGTCCATGTGCATAGATCCCTGAAAGCTGGCACCCAGGTTGATAGGGTTGTTAAGAAGGCGTATGGTGTGTTAGCTTTTATTGGTAGAGGGATTGAGTTTCGGAGCCAGGAGGTCATGCTGCAACTGTACAAAACTCTGGTGCGGCCGCATTTGGAGTATTGCGTACAGTTCTGGTCGCCGCATTATAGGAAAGATGTGGAAGTGTTGGAAAGGATGCAGAGGAGATTTACCAGGATGTTGCCTGGTATGGTGGGAAAATCGTATGAGGAAAGGCTGAGGGGCTTGAGGTTGTTTTCGTTAGAGGGAAGAAGGTTAAGAGGTGACTTAATAGAGGCATACAAGATGATCAGAGGATTAGATGGGGTGGATAGTGAGAGCCTTTTTCCTCGGATGGTGATGGCTAGCACGAGGGGACATAGCTTTAAATTGAGGGGTGAGAGATATGGGACAGATGTTAGAGGTAGGTTCTTTACTCAGAGAGTTGTAAGGACGTGGAATGCCCTGCCTGCAGCAGTAGTGGACTCGTCAACATTAAGAGCATTCAAATGGTTATTGGCTAAACATATGGATGATATTGGAATAGTGTAGATTAGAGGGGCTTTAGCTTGGTTCCACTGGTCGGCGCAACATCGAGGGCCGAAGGGCCTGTACTGCGCTGTAATGTTCTATGTTCTATATTCACAGGAGTTTAGAAGAGTGAGAGGGGATCTCATAGAAACTTATAAAATTCTAACAGGGTTAGACAGGGTAGATTCAGAAAGAATGTTCCCAATGGTGGAGGAATCCAGAACCAGAGGTCATAGTTTGAGGATAAGTGATAAACCTTTTAGAACTGAGGTGAGGAGAAATTTCTTCACCCAGAGGATGGTGAATGTATGGAATTCACTACCACAGAATAAAACTGAGGCCAAAACATTGTCTGACTTCAAGAAGAAATTAGATATAGATCTTGGGCTAAAGGGATCAAGGGATATGGGGGGGATCACGATGTTGAATTTGATGATCAGCCATGATCAAAATGAATGGCAGAGCAGGCTTGAAGGACCGAATGGCCTCCTCCTGCTTCTAGTTTCTATGTCCCCTGGGGTTTCAGAGTGGGGTTTAATTAGGCTGCATGACAAGTCATGTGAATGGGCTCGGCTTACAGAGAGACAAGCAGGCAGTTGTCTGCTGGGGTCTGCAAAAGGCAAGAGGTGTCTTCTCCCTCTCTCTTTCTCTGGAGTTCCGCTGTATACAGACAGGTCTTTCTCTGGAGGCTGTTGTCTGAGTCAGAAAACATGTGTCTCTCCCTATCTCTGCTCAGAAGTGGACTTCAACCCAGATAAGTGTGTGGTGGTCCATTTTGGCAGGTCGAATAGGATGAAAGAATATAATATTAAGAGTAAGACGCTTGGCAGTGTGGAAGGTCAGAAGGACCTTGGGGCTGGGTTCATAGGACGCTCAAAGCAGTGTCGCAGGTAGAGGCTGTGGTTAAGAAGGCGTATGGAATACTGGCCTTCATCAATAGAGGAATTGAGTTTAGAAATCGGGAGATAATGCTGCAGCTGTATAGGACCCTGGTCAGACCCCACCTGGAGTACTGTGCCCAGTTCTGGTCGCCTCATTACAGAAAGGATGTGGAAGCCATAGAAAGGGTGCAGAGGAGATTTTCAAGGATGTTGCCTGGATTAGGTGGCATGCCTTATGAGGATAGGTTGAGACAGCTCGGTCTTTTCTCCTTGGAGAAGCGAAGGATGAGAGGTGACCTGATAGAGGTGTATAAGATGTTGAGAGGCATTGATAGAGTGGATTCTCAGAGGCTTTTACCCAGGGCTGAAATGGTTGCCACAAGAGGTCACAGGTTTAGGGTGCTGGGGAGTAGGTACAGAGGAGATGTTGGGGGTAGGTTTTTCACTCAGAGGGTGATGGGTGCGTGGAATTGGCTGCTGGTGGTGGTGGTGGAGGCGGATTTGATAGGGTCTTTTAAGAGACTTTTGGATAAGTTCATGGAAGTTAGTAAGATAGAGGGTTATAGGTAAGCCTAGAAGGTAGGGACATGTTCGGCGCAACTTGTGGGCCGAAGGGCCTGTTTGTGCTGTAGCTTTTCTATGTTCTATGTGTTAAGAGGCTGGAAAATTTAATAACACATGTATATCTGTGTGATTTTGCGAACTGATTCTGAAGAGGAATTTATGTCTATGGGATATTGCTTAAATTGTAAATAATAGTGATAGCCAGTAATTAAGAATTATATCTTGTCATTTTCAAATATTTCAATTGGTAAAAGTTATGTGAATTCATTCTGTTATAGTTGGGCTATATTATTAAATAAAGTTTGTTTCAATAAAATCTTTCAAATGGGTCAATAGAATCACGCCTGGAACGAAACTCCTTATCGAATCATAGAATCCCTACAGTGCTGAAGGAGGCCATTCGGCCCACCGAGTCTTCACCGACCACAATCCCACCAAGGCCCCATCCCCATCCCCATCCCCATAACCCCATGCATTTACCCTAGCTCGTCCTCCTGATACTAAGGCACAATTTATCATGGCCAATCCACCTAACCTGCACATCTTTGGACTGTGGGAGGAAACCAGAGCACCCGGAGGAAACCCACGGGGAGAAAGTGCAAACTCCACACTTGGAATACTGTGTGCAGTTCTGGTCACCCTATTATAGAAAGGATATTATTAAACTAGAAAGAGTGCAGAAAAGATTTACTAGGATGCTACCGGAACTTGATGGTTTGAGTTATAAGGAGAGGCTGGATAGACTGGGACTTTTTTCTCTGGAGCGTAGGAGGCTGAGGGGTGACCTTATAGAGGTCGATAAAATAATGAGGGGCATAGATAAGGTCAATATCTTTTCCCAAAGGTAGGGGAGTCTAAAACTAGAGGCCATAGGTTTAAGGTGAGAGGGAAGAGATACAAAAGTGTCCAGAGGGGCAGTTTTTTCACACAGAGGGTGGTGAGTGTCTGAAACAAGCTGCCAGAGGTAGTAGTAGAGGCGGGTACAATTTTGTCTTTTAAAAAGCATTTAGATAGTTACATGGATAAGATGGGTATAGAGGGATATGGGCCAAATGCGGGCAATTGGGATTAGCTTAGGGGTTTAAAAAAAAGGCAGCATGGACAAGTTGGGCCGAAGGGGCTGTTTCCAATCTGTAAACCTCTATGACTCCACACAGACAGTGACCCAAGCCGGGAATTGAACTGGGTCCCTGGCGCCGTGAGGCAGCAGTGCTAACCACTGTGCCACCGTGCCACCCAATGCTTACGCTAATGCCAAAATCAAAAATAGTTGGGGTCTTGTCTAACTTCATAATGTATCTTAGAGTTTCTGATCTAGTCCCTAACAGGTGGCACAATCTGTCTCTGGTACCTGCCAGCGAAAACCATTGTGTCATTATTGCAGACATATCAAAGGAGGGCAGTGCCAGGAAACTTAGCCTGAAACCTACTGAATATAAGAGAAAACAATGAAAAAAATCAAAAACAAAGTTCAGAAATTGCCAAAGAATGTAGGGACAGGATTAGTAAGCCCCTAAGTCACTCTGTTCAGTTATATTAAAAGTGATCTGTACCTTAACTCCATTTGCCCACTTTTGCTCTCTCCGCCCTAATGCTCTTATACCGAATAAAAAATTATCATTCTCAGTCTTCTAATCTCCAATTACTCTCAAATTCCCCTTTGTGAGTGAATTCCAGATTTCCACTGCCCCCCGAAGTCGTAGAATCATAGAAACCTTACAGATTAGAAGGAGACCATTTGGCCCATCGAGTCTGCACCAACAACAATCCCACCCAGGCCCTATGCCCAAAAACTCACAAATTTAACCTGCTAATCCCTAACCTACACATCCCGGGACACTAAGGGGTAATTTAGCACGGCCAATGCGCCTAACCCTTTGGACTGTGGAAGGAAACCGGAGCACCTGGAGAAAACCCATGCAGACATGGGGAGAATGTGCAGACTCCGTGCAGACAATGACCCAAGCCTGGAATCGAACCCAGATCTCTGGAGCTGTGTGGCAGTAGTGCTACCCACTGTGCCACCGTGCCGCCCCATGTTTCCCGATTTCCCTCCTGGCAGGCCAAGCCATAATTTTAAGACTTTTCCCCTTTGCTACTGATGCCCTAACCACAGGAAATAATGTCTCTGCATCTGTACGATCAATTCCTTTGTATGTTTTAAACACTTCGACTAGATCACCCCTGGATCTTTCACATACAAGGGAATATATAACATTTGTGGGACCTTCTGAGTAGTATGAACACACACTGAATGTCGCATAATGAGACATAGAAAATGCTTAATCATTTAGATTTCACCTTCAAATGGTAAAAACAAAAGAAATATTTGAGGAATTTATAAAGTTGTTGACTTTTAACAGCTTTCTCCAACAACAACTTAACCCTCTGCAGTGAACCTTCTCTTTGGGCTCGCTCTGTAAAGGGGTTCTAAAAGCAGCACTCATCCGAGCATCTCGTTTCCCATTCCATTGGCTCTGAGCAAGTGTAAACATCAGCAGATGGAGCAGGCCAGGCTTCCAGGTGGAAGGTGGTAAATACCTGAACCGTCTGCTGCTCCTGTACCAACATTACATTCATAGTCGACTCACAAACATGTATATCTAAAATATTATTTTGATATAAAGCAACAGGAGGACACGATGCTAAACTCATACAAATACTATTTAGAACTGATGCAATTCTATTCTACATTTTACATCTATTCTTGTCCATTATGGCACACATAATGCGGATTGGCCAATCCTGACAATTTTACTTTAAATCGCTCACGTTGCTGTTATCTTTCGGGTAACTGTACACATGTTTTGTTGCCACAATTAAGACATTCCTGCACCCTGATCTTGTCACTTGTGTCACATGGCGATACCTGAAGTTCACACATGTTGCTATGAGTCAGTAACACTGTAAAGCAGTGGTGGGACTTGGTTAGCTCAGCTGGCTGGACGGCTAGTTAGTGACGCCAACAGCGTGGGTTCAATTCCCGCCTTCTCAACCTCACCCGAGGCGTGGTGACCCTCAGGTTACATCCCCACCAGTCAGCTCTCCCCTTTGAGTGGGAGCCTATGGTCATCTGGGACAATGGGGACTTTACCTTAAAGCAGCCCATCTGGGTTCTGAGTGTAGTCCACAAGCCATGCATATGGCTGCCCCAATCGGCTGATTTCCATCTGCGTAGTTTTTTCCTACTGGTATGGCTGAAATGATACGCACACAAAGCAAGGGCGAGTGAAGTGCGGTGCGTGCTAATTGCTCATAACATTGACTGTGAGAGCCGTGCGCTCCCTCCGTGTAAATATTTCTTTTGTTTTTACCATTTGAAGGTGAAATATAAATGATTAAGCATTTTCTATATCTCATTATGAGATATTCAATGTGTGTTCATGCAATCTCATGGTTAGTGAATAAGCCCGATTTCAATCTTACGGCCCACTGAGATGAAGAAGAGCCACTCATGCGGCCTCCTCACTCGCTATTCACCGCTGGAAAGCCTTCTTAAAAGTCCCAGGCTATTTCTCCTGCTTTCCAACGATTGACTATCTCCCAATGTTCTGTTGAACTCCACTAACCCCCACTCCCCCCACCCCCAACCATATCACCCCCTCCCCATAGTCCATCAATTGCTTCTTTCCTTTCTCTGCCATTTCTGTTGTATTTCCCTGCAGCCCTGCTCTCAGCTACCCCAGCCCGTTCTCACTGTCACTGCTCTTACTGCTCCACTCAGGCTAAGCCTGGCTCCTTTGACCATGCCACCATTTTAAAAGATTTAAATGCGACCTGCTTCAGCCATTACGACCTGTCTCACTAAGGAGAATAGCAAGATCGGGCGCAGAACCATGAAAGGCCTTAAACCACAAGGATGATAACTGTAAACTGCAGGCATTTGGGGGCTGGGGGCCAAGGTGGGTAAGTGAAGATAGAGCTATTGGTGAATAGAACTTGCTGGGGTTCAAAGGTGAGAGAGTGTTGGAAGAGGAGAGAACATTGCAATAGCCAAGGATGAAGATAACAATGGTATGGACGGGAATATCAACAGGAATTGTGTGGCACAGTGGTTAGTACTGCTGTCTTACAGTGCCAGGGACTCGGGTTTGATTCCTGGCTTGGATTACTGTCTGTGTGGAGTTTGCACATTCTCCCCGTATCTGCGTGGGTTTCCTCCGGGTGCTCCAGTTTCCTCCCCAAGGCCAAAAGACATTCTGGTTAGGTGTATTGGCCATGCTAAATTCTCCCTTGGTGTACCCAAACGGGCACCGGAGTGTGGCAACGAGGGGATTTTCACAGGAACTTCATTGCACTGTTAATGTAAGTCTACTTGTGACATTAATAAATAAACTTTAGGAGTTGAGCTAAGTAGGAGAGAGGGGTGAAGTTACGGAAGTGAAAGGTAGGTGTTTAAATATATTATTTCATGGGAAGTTACTGGAAAAGTCAGCATTAGTTGCCCATCCCTAATTTCCTTTGAACTGAGTGAGTTGTCAGAGGGCAGTTAAGAGTTAGCCATATTGCTTTGGCTCTGGAGTCACGTGTAGGCCAGACAGGGTAAGGATGGCAGATTTCCTTCCTTAAAGGACATTAGTGAAGCTTATCTGAAGATCAAATTGAGAGGCAAAATTGCAAACAATAACCAGGAAGGTGAATGGCTACAGTGGCAATCTGCAGCCAAAACCAAGGCTCCAAAGGACAGAGAAGCTGAGTTCAAGTTTCAGTTTGTAGATGTTACAAAGGGGATGTTAAACAAGCCTCATCTGCCCATTTGGGAGGATGTAAAAGATTCCATTATTCAAAGAAGAGCAGGGAAGTTACTGCCAACCAATATCTGGCCCGGATGGGGTACCCGGATGTGTACTCAGACCCTGCGCGGATCAGCTGGCGAGGGTATTCACAGACATCTTCAACCCCTCTTTACAACAATCTGAGGTCCCTATCAGCTTCAAGAAGACGACCGTCATCCCGGTACCTGAGAAAAACCAAGCAGCGTGCTTTAATGACTATCGGCCGGTGGCTCTGACATCCATCATTATGAAGTGCTTCGAAAGGTTAGTCATGGCACGAATCAATTCCAGCCTCCCGGACTACCTGGATCCACTACAGTTTGCCTATCGCTGCAACAGGTCCACAGCAGACACCATCTCCCTGTCCCTGCACTCAGCCCTGGAGCACCTGGATAACAAGGACACCTATGTCAGACTCCTATTTATTGACTACAGCTCAGCCTTCAACACTATTATTCTCACGAAATTCATATCCAAACTCCGTGGCCTGGGCCTCGGCTCCTCCCTCTGCGACTGGATCCTGAACTTTCTAACTCACAGACCACAATCAGTAAGGATAGGCAACAACACCTCCTCCACGATCATCCTCAACACCGGTGCCCCACAAGGCTGTGTTCTCAGCCCCCTGCTCTACTCCTTATACACCTATGACTGTGTGGCCAAATTCCCCTCCAACTTGATTTTCAAATTTGCTGACGACACCACTGTAGTGGGTCGGATCTCAAACAATGACGAGACAGAGCACAGGAATGAGATAGAGAATCTGGTGAACTGGTGCGGCAACAATAATCTCTCCCTCAATGTCAACAAAACGAAGGAGATAGTCATCGACTTCAGGAAGCGTAAAGGAGAACATGCCCCTGTCTACATTAATGAGGACGAAGTAGAAAGGATCAAGAGCTTCAAGTTTTTAGGTGCCCAGATCACCAACAACCTGTCCTGGTCCCCCCACACCGATGCTATAGTTAAGAAAGCCCACCAACGCCTCTACTTTCTCAGAAGACTAAGGAAATTTGGCATGTCAGCTGCGACTCTCACCAACTTTTACAGATGCACCATAGAAAGCATTCTTTCTGGTTGTATCACAGCTTGGTATGGCTCCTGCTCTGCCCAAGACCACAAGGAACTACAAAAGGTCGTGAATGTAGCCCAATCCATCACGCAAACCAGCCTCCCATCCATTGACTCTGTCTACACTTCCCGCTGCCTCAGGAAAGCAGCCGGCATAATTAAGGATCCCACGCACCCCAGACATTCTCTCTTCCACCTTCTTCCTTCGGGAGAAAGATACAAAAGTTTGAGGTCATGTACCAACCAACTGAAGAACAGCTTCTTCCCTGCTCCTGTCAGACTTTTGAATGGACTTACCTTGCATTAAGTTGATCTTTCTCTACACCCCAGCTATGACTGTAACACTACATTCTGCACTCTCTCGTTTCCTTCTCTATGAATGGTATGTTTTGTCTGTATGGCGCGCAAGAAACAATACTTTTCACTGTATGTTAATACATGTGACAATAATAAATCAAATCAAATCAAATATCAGGAAAAACAGATCAGGGAGAAACTGTTCCCACTGGAAAAAGAGTTGAGACCCAGAGGACATTGATTTCAGGTAAATGGCAAGAGAATCAAAGGCGACTTGAGGGAAAATGTTTTAATATAGTGAGTAGTTAAGATCTTAAATGCATTGCCTGAGAGTGGGGCGCGGACAGATCCAATCATGACTTTGAAATTGGATCACTATCTGAATAGAATGAAAATTGCATGGCCATAGATAAGACAGGGGAGTAGGCCTGTGAGTGGCTCTTGTACAAAGAACAAAGAAAATTACAGCACAGGAACAGGCCCTTCGGCCCTCCAAGACTGCACCGACCATGCTGCCCGACTTAACTAAAACTCCCTACCCTTCCGGGGACCATATCCCTTTATTCCCATCCTATTCATGTACTTGTCAAGATGTCCCTTAAAAGTCACTACCGCATCCGCTTCCACTACCTCCCCCAGCAGCGAGTTCCAGGCACCCACCACCCTCTGTGTAAAAAAAAAACTTGCCTCGTACATCTTTAAACCTTATCCCTCGCACCTTAAACCTATGTCCTCTCCTCATAGCCAATGCCTTCCATTCCAGGCAACATCCTGGTAAATCTTTTCTGTACCCTCTCCAAAGCCTCCACATCCTTCTGGTAGTGTGGCGACCAGAATTGAACACTATATTCCAAGTGCAGAATCGTCATTAGCAGGGATCACATATTTCAGTCGCACTTCTCCCATATTGCTTCTTTTACACAGTTCCTGATTAGCAGAAGTGTGGAAAAAGCAAGCCTGCCTTGTACTTTTAAAGTAATTTAGATCTTTAATTGACATCCTTGTACCAGCTTGGAAAAACACTAAACAAATGTTACTTTGTCCATTACCCATTACATTGGCCAAGGTATCAGACACATTTGGATCCTTGATTACATTGGAAGTGTTGACTGATGCTAAACCTGCTTGTTTTCCATCTAAAAAGGCTAAGCTCAGTCAAGCATGTTTTGTGTTTCCTATTAAATGCTGAAAAGGATTTAATAAGGAGCAGATTGTCATTTCTAGGCCACCTGTTCCTAGTGCAGACTGAAGGCTCCCATATGCACAGATCTTATCTGCAAGCTCTAATACACAACAGACGGCATTTTTGGAGATCAGCCCAAGAGGCTTTCTCTCTGGAACTCCAACTGCCGTTCATCTCTTGGCATCCCTCGGTGACTCAACCGGTGTCTTAATGAGGCACGTAACCTCCTCTGACATTTTCCAGCACATCCCCTCATCAACTGTGAGGCTGGGCAGTGTCCACATGTGATGGCACCATCGTGGCATTTGGAAGATTATAGAAACATAGAAACAGAGAAGATAGGAGCAGGAGGAGGCCATTTGGCCCTTCGAGCCTGCTCCACCATTCATTAAAATCATGGCTGATCATCCAACTCAAAGCCTAATCTTGCTTTTTCCCCATAACCTTTGATCCCGTTTGCTCAAGTGCTATATCCAGCCGCCTCTTGATTACATTCAATGTTTTGGCATTAACTGCTTCCTGTGGTAATGAATTCCACAGGCTCACCACTCTTTTGGTGAAGATATATCTCCTCACCTCCATCCTAAATGGTCTACCCTGAATCCTCAGACTGTGACCCCTTGTTCTGGACTCCCCTACCATTGGGAATATCCTCCCTGCATCTACCCTGTCTAGTCTTGTTAGAATTTTATAAGTCTCCATGAGATCCCCCCTCATTTGTCTGAACTCCAGTGAAAACAATCCTAACCTAGTCAATCTCTCCTCATACATCAGTCCCACCATCCCTGGAATCAGCCTGGTAAACCTTCGCTGCACTCTCTCGAGAGCAAGAACATCCTTCCTCAGAAAAGGAGACCAAAAGTGCACACAATATTCTCGGTGTGGCCTCACCAAGGCTCTGTATAATTGCAACAACACATCCCTGCTCCTGTACTCAAAGCCTCTCGCAATGAAGGCCAACATACCATTTGCCTTCTTTACCGCCTGCTGCACCGACATGCTGACCTTCAGTGACTGGCGCACAAGGACACCCGGGTCCCACTGCACACTCCCCTCTCCCAATTTATAGCCATCCAGGTAGTAATCTGCTTTCTTGTTTTTGCTTCCAAAGTGAATAACCTCACACTTATTCAAATTATACTGCATCTGCCATTGATTGGCCCACTCACCCAGCCTGTCCAGATCATTCTGAAGGATCTCTGCATCCTCGTCACAGTTCACCCTCCCACCCAACTTGGTTTCATCTGCAAACTTTGAGATGTTACACTTTGTTCCCTCATCCAAATCATTAATATATATTGTGAATAGCTGGGGTCCCAGCACCGAACCCTGTGGCACCCCACTAGTTACTGCCTGCCAATTTGAAAAGCACCCATTAATTCCTACTCTTTGTTTCCTCTCTGCCGACCAGTTTTCTACACATCTCAATACACTTCCCTCAATTCAATGCGCTTTAATCTTGCACGGTAATGTCTTGTGCAGGACTTTGTCAAATGCTTTCTGAAAGTCCAAATACACCACATCAAGTGGCTCCCCCTTGTCAATTCTACTAGTTACATCTTCAAAGCATTCCAACAGATTTGTCAAGCATGATTTCCCTTTCATAAACTCATGTTGACTCTGTCTGATCTTGCCACTGCTTTCTAAATGCTCTGCTATAGAGTCCTTGATAATGGATTTGAGAATCTTTCCCACTACCGATGTTAAGCTTACTGGTCTATAATTCCCTGTTTTCTCTCTACCTCCCTTTTTGAATATTGCAGTGACATTCGCTACCCTCCAGTCTGCAGGGACTGTTCCAGAGTCTATAGAATCCTGCAAGATGACCACCAATGCATCCACTATTTCTAGAGCCACTTCCTTAAGTATTCTGGGATGTAGATTATCAGGCCCTGGGAATTTATCCACCTTCAATCCCATCAACTTTCCCAGCACCATTTCTCTACTAATATTGATCTCCCTCAGTTCTTCCATCTCACTAAATCTTGCATTCTCCAACATTTCTGGCATTTGATTTGTGTCCTCTTTTGTGAAGACAGAACCAAAGTATTTATTCAGTTGCTCGGCCATTTCTTTGTCCCTAATATACATTCGCCTGTTTCTGTCTTTAGGAGACCTGCATTTGTCTTCACCAACCTTTTTCTCTTCACGTATCTGTAGAAACTCTTAGTGTCAGTCTTTATGTTCCCTGCAAGCTTACTTTCCTACTGTATTTTCCTCTTCTTAATCAGTCCCTTCATCCTTCTTTGCTGAATTCTTGCTGATCCTTGCACATTGCCCTCCTACTGGCATCTAGTGTGAAAACCTGGCAAAACGTGGGATTGTATGGTAGTTTTATGTTCATCTGGTCACCATCTTGGGGAAACCCAAGGTATTGACCAATGATCAATTTAGTAGTGATAGTCCTTTGGTAGCACAGAACTTCAGTATCACTGAAAAAAGATACATGTCAAAACTTTTTGTCTTGCACTCATCAGGACATTTGCCAATTGTAAAAAAAGCAACAATTTATACTTCATGAGAAGAGAGGGTTGATTGATTGGAGGGCCGAAGGGCCTGTTCCTGCCTGGCTTGAATTGAAACAAAGCTTGGCAGTTATCTGTCAGCCATCAGTTACCTGGTGCATTCTTCTTGGCAACGTCTCTACCAATAGAGGCCACTTGCCAACCAATCAGCAGTCTCTCCTCATGGAGTTCCTTTTAAATTTGATGTCCTTGTGCATGTCCTGATAATCGTGAGATGATAAACTCCAACATGCGTCTCTATACTCAAAACCTAATGGGTTATAGAAAGGCAATAATGGACCACAGGTTCATATCTTTGATGCCTCCTCACCATGTCCTAAGGGAGTTTGTGCTGATTCTGTATGCACAGCAGTGTACTGGGCCCTATTATCTGTTTGAGATGCTGAGCAGGAGAGCAGAGGTCAGGACATAAGAGCAAACTTTTCATTTTTCTGTTCCTTGTTTTGATGTGTAGAATTCACCTTTGTATGTCCATTCTTCTGATTTTAAAAAAATGCAGAATGGAAACATGTTTAAATCAGGTTGAATAAAACAAGGGCTTTGAAGAAAAATCATGCAAATTAAAACATTAACTCTGTTTCGCTCACCACAGATGCTGCCCGACCTCTGAGTTTTTCCAGCATTTTCTGTTCTTTACAAATGACATGATGGTTCTATTTTTGATTTGATTTATTATTGTCACATGTTTACATGTCACATGTATTAGTATACAGTGAAAAGTATTGTTTCTTGCGCACTATACAGACAAAGCAAACCGTTCATAGAGAAGGAGAGGGAGTGCAGAATGTAGTGTTACAGTCAAAGCTAGGGTGCAGAGAAAGGTCAACTAAATGCGAGGTAGGTCCATTCAAATGTCTGATGGCAGCAGGGAAGAAGTTGTTCTTGAGTCGATTGTTACGTGACCTCAGACTTTTGTATCTTTTTCCCGACGGAAGAAGGTGGAAGAGAGAATGTCCGGGGTGCGTGGGGTCCTTAATTATACTGGCTGCTTTTCCAAGGCAGTGGGAAGTGTAGACAGAGTCAATGGATGGGAGGCTGGTTTGTGTGATGGATTGGGCTACATTCATGATCTTTTGTAGTTTCTTGCTGTCTTGGACAGAGCAGGAGCCATACCAAGCTGTGATACAACCAGAAAGAATGCTTTCTATGTGCATGGTTCTATTTTATCCTCTTTAAATAACCAAAAGCATCTAATATTCAATAACTGATGCTGTTATGTTATTTTAAAAATAAATTTCCTTCCAATTTTCAGGAAAATTCTGCTTTTTATTTCTGTGGTAGATTCAATGTTATACTTTTCATTGCTATGAATCATAGAATCATAGAATCCCTACAGTGCAGAAGGAGGCCATTTGGCCCATCGAGTCTGCACTGACAACAATCCCACCTCAGTCCCATTCCCCTGCTAATCCCCCTGACACTAAGGGATAATTTAGAATGGTCAATTCACCTAACCCTCACATTTTTGGAGTGTGGGAGGAAACTGGAGCACCCGGAGGAAACCCATGCAGACACGGAGAGAACGTGCAGACTCTGCACAGACAGTGACCCGAGGCCGGTATTGAACCTGGATCCCTGGCGCTGTGAGGCAGCAGTGCCAACCAATCTTCTGTTCTGTTTTTACTGAGAGTTATCTTTGTGTTGTTTGTTGCTCAGATGGATTATCTGTTTTCTTTGTTTAAAAGGATGCAACAAGCATTTCTGAACTATTACTTTGGCCAGGGTATTTGAAAACATTTCGAAAGGAAACTGCTTTAAATTTTGTCACTTTAATGAAGTGCTTATTAAGCATTTCCCTCAAGAGCTTAGCCATATGGCAATGTAATGCTGTTAAATGACGATTAGGAATTGGCCATTCTACCAACTGAATCGCTCATCCACTGGACTGCGAATAATTAGCACTTCCAGCAGTTTTTTCTGAACCCACTCACATTCTCAGAGCTGGCATCAAACAAGGGCAATATACAAAAAGCTAAAATTCCCCTCCAATAATGTTTTAAGTTTCTGAATATCTTGTCTTTAAGTGCTGCATAAACAACTGAATATGTATCTAAATTTACCACTGGGACCCTCCCACCTTTTCTAATCAAACGTTACAGTATTATGCCTTCCAACATGCGACACAGTGGCTAGCACGGTTGCCTCACAGCACCAGGGACCCGGGTTTGATTCCTGGCTTGGGTCACTGTCTGTGTGGAGTCTGCACGTTCTCCCCATGTCTGCGTGGGTTTCCTCCGGGTGCTCCGGTTTCTTCCCACAGTCCAAAGATGTGCGGGTTAGGTTGATTGACCTTGCTAAAGTGCACCCTAGTGTCAGGGAGACTAGCTAGGGTAAATATGTGTGGTTATAGGGATAGGCCTGGGTGGGATTGTGGTCGGTGCAGACTCAATGGGCCGAATGGCCTCCTTCTGCACTGTTGGATTCTGTGAACCTATGAATATTATTTAAATATTAAACTGGAGTTCCAAAAAGTCACTACAACATTCCGGTTCATCGTGAAATAAATCTCACTTCCTGGTGCTGATGCAGGTGCTAAGTGTTTACTTCATACAACCAAAACGTTATCCGTGAATAAGATTGTTAGCTTCCTCTTTCCTCAAACCCTATTTCATTCTGCTTCCTGTAGCTGATTGCATTGACCCCATCTCCCACTGACTATAGTATGGTATTGTCACTGGGCTAGTAATCCAGAGACCCAGAGTAATGTTCTGGGAACCCGTGTTCGAATCCTACCACGGCAGATGGTGGAATTTGAATCCCATAAAATATCTGGAATTAAGAATCTACGGATGACCATGGAAACCACTGTCAATTGTCGGAAAAACCCATCCGGTTCACCAATGTCCTTTAAGGAAGGAAATCTGCTGTACTTACCTGGTCGGGCCTACATGTGACTCCAGATCCATGTAAGCCTACTTATGACACTAATAAATACTTAAAAGGAGACTGTAATCACAAAACCAGGTGACTTACAGGGATCAAAGCATGCTATTCTTGCTGAGGTGCTAACAAGCCCATCTTGCTCTTGGAATTGCCAAGATCCATTTCAAAGGGGGACAAATGAGGGGAAAATGGATGACATTTGTACCTTGATAAACTTACCCTCTAGCGGAGTCAAGAGGGTCTCTCCAGATCATGACTACGTGACACAAGATCCTCAACATAACTGGTGACTTTCAAAAGCTAATGGCTGGGATGTTACCATTCCTGAAACCAAAGCCAGTCTCAGACACTAGAAAAAAACCTCTTTTGAAATAATTGTGGAGAAGGGAGGTTACATAATTTGAGTGACCATTTTGAAATCGCTATATTAATTTGAGGACTGACTAATCCTACCAACTTATCTTGCTGTGATTTGATTTATTATTGTCACACATATTGGGATACAGTGAAAAGTATTGTTTCTTGAAGGCTATTCAGTCAAAACATACCATTCATAAAGTATATGGGGAGAAGGAAAGGAGAGGGTGCAAAATATAGTGTCACAGCTAGAGTGTAGAGAAAGATCAGCTTAATATATGGTAAGTCTGATGGCAGCAGGGAAGAAGCTGTTCTTGAGTCGGTTGGTACGTGATCTCAGACTTTTGTATCTTTTTCTCGACAGAAGAAGGTGGAAGAGAGAATGTCCGGGGTGTGTGGAGTTATGATTATGCTGGCTGCTTTTCCGAGGCAGTGGGAAGGGTAGACAGAGTCAATGGATGGGAGGCTTGTTTGAGTGTTCATGACCCTTTGCAGTTTCTTGTGGTCTTGGGCAGAGCAGGAGCCATACCAAGCTGTGATACAACCAGAAAGAATGCTTTCTATGGTGCATCTGTAAAAGTTGGTGAGAGTCATAGTGGACATGCTGAATTTCCTAGGCCTCCTGAGGAAGTAGAGGCACTGGTGGGCTTTCTTAACTATAGTGTCAGCGTGGAGGGACCAGGACAGGTTGTTGGTGATCTGAACACCTAGAAACTTGAAGCTCTTGACAATTTCCAGTTCACCACCATCCACTTATCCACTTATCAAACAGACCTGAGGCAGGACTCCTGGCTGGCCAAGCAACTGGTCACCTTGTCTCAGCTGCTTGATGCCTGTCTCTGATCAAAGCCTGCTGAGCACAGAAATCACCTCAATCACCATCACTCATCACAAAAGGACTTTCACATTGTGTCTCCAAAGAGCTCACTTGGATTGGACAGTATCGTGAAGGAATCTCCCTCTGGATTTTGTCTTTTGGACTCCAGGAATCATGTGAACTAATATTCATTTCTGTGGCTCTTTTACTGTTATTATCCATAGTTGGAAAAACTCCCTCTTTTCTATCCCTTCTTTATTGTTCAAGTATCGGTAAATGTGAAGCTGTGACCATCCCCACCACCTACTTTTGAATGAGAATAGACTAACCTCCTTTTTTATTCATTTTTATTCATTTGTGGGCCATGGGCATCACTGGCTGGCCAACATTTCAAGCCAATTCCTAGTTGCCCTTGGAAGGCAGTTGAGAATCAACCACATTGTTGTGGCTCTGGAGTCACATGTAGGCCAGACCAGGTAAGGGCGGCAGATTTCCTTCCCTAAAGGACATTAGTGAACCAGATGGGTTTTTCTGACAATCGACAATGGTTTCATGGTCATCAATAGATTCTTAATTCCAGATATTTTTTATTGAATTCAAATTCCACCAGTTGCTGTGGCGGGATTCGAACCCGGGTCCCCAGAACATTAGCTGAGTTCCTGGATTAATAGTTCAGCGATAATACCACCGGGCCATCATCACCTCCTCTCTCCTGACTGAATCACAATGCAAGTTTGCTGCGGGTTATTTTAAAATTTGATCTCACAAGCTGAGAGTTTGGGAAAACACGCCACAGCCTACTTTAAAAATAATTATGGACAGACGGGGAAAGGATAAAGTTTATATAGATACTGGCAGACCTGCTGAGTTTTTCTGGCTCCCTCTGTTCTTGTTTGATGAAGTTCAGTTTGCCTGCGTCCTCTCTGCCACAAATTCTCCAATTTATCATGATCTTTTTCTTTAATCTTTCATGGGGTTGGGGCGTTGCTGACAAATTGTTACCCATCCCTAGTTGCCCTTGAACTGAGTGACTTGCTCGGCCATTTCAGAGGGCAGTTAAGAGTCGCACACATTGCTACGGGTCTGGAGTTGTGTGTCGGCCAGGCCAGGTAAGGACGGCGGATTAGTGAACCAGATGAGCTTTTACGGCAACTGATGATAGTTTCAGGGTCACCATTAACAGAGCTAGCTTTATAACTCCTGATTTATTAACTGAATTCAAATTTTACCAGAGGAGCATTAGCCCAGGCCTCTGGGTTACTAGTCCAGTACTATGCTACCACTAAGTTACCATTTCGGCCGATATCATTGCAAGGTGTTTATTAATATATTAAAATCAGTACACATCTCACATGCTCCATTTGAGAGACAGGTAAACATTTCCTAAGGGATTTGCAATGTTAGAATGTCAACAGCTGCCATCATTTTCTGTCAGGCTGTGAGTGTCAACTGAATAGGATTTCTCACTGCAAATCAAGCAACAAGTTACCATGGTTCCCTCTCGTGTAGCAGATCCAGCTGTAGCATCAGGCGGTGGAGGTATACCTCCGTATCACCCAGGGTATACACACAGCCCACCCCATCTCCACAACAGCCGTCACCTCCAGGGTTAAAAAAGGAGCAAAATAAACCCTATGAATGTGGAAATATTCAATGAAGCCACACGTTGATGGCAGTGCACAGCAGGCCAGCCAGCCTCTGTAGAAGAAACAAGCCAGGTTAAATACTGTCAGAGTCTATTCTTCGTCAAAAGCGGAAAGACCTTGGCGTTTTATTTAAAAGGGTGCCTGATCACGGAGACTAGTAAATGGAGGAGGGATGGAGAGAGCTGGCAATTATGAGGAAGCCTGATGATTCATGAGCTGCCACCAGATAAAGTGATGACAAATCTGTCAGATTGTTGGAGAAATCCCAACTAGTTCACTCGGCTTGTATTTCACAGCGGACCTCTGAAATTCCTGCAGTGTTTCACAGCCAATGAAGCACTTTTTCCTGGTATGTAGAAATACAATTTGTTGGTGTAGTCAAAGAACAAAGAAAATTACAGCACAGTAACAGGCCCTTCGGCCCTCCAAGCCTGCACCGACTAAACTGCACCGTGTGAACCAGAACCCCTACCCTTCCGGGGACCAAATCCCTCTATTACCATCCGATTCATGTATTTGTCAAGACGTTCCTTAAAAGTCCCGATTGTATCTGCTTCCACTACCTTCCCTGGCAGCGAGTTCAAGGCACCCACCACCCTATGTGTAAAAGAACCTGCCTTGGACATCTCCTTTAAACTTTGCCCCTCACACCTTAGGGTAGCACAGTGGCTGGCACGGCTGCCTCACAGCTCCAGGGACCCGAGTTTGATTCCCAGCTTGGGTCACTATCTGTGTGGAATTTGCACGTTCTCCCCGTGTCTGCGTGGGTTTCCTCCGGGTGCTCCGGTTTCCTCCCACAGTTGAAAGACGTGCTGGTTAGGTGCATTGGCCATGCCAAATTCTCCCTCAGTGTACCCGGACAGGTGCCAGAGTGTGGCAACTCCATTGCAGTGTTGATGTAAGCCTACTTGTGATTAATAAATAAACTTTACTTTAAACTTAAACCTATGCCCCCAAGTAACTGACTCTTCCACCCTGGGAAAAACCTTCTGACTTTCCACTCTGTCCATGCCCCTCATAATCTTGTAGACTTCTATCAGGTCGCCCCTCAACCTCTGTCGTTCCAGCGAGAACAAACCAAGTTCTCCAACCTCTCCTCATAGCTAACGCCCTCTATACCAGGCAACATCCTGATAAATCTTTTCTGTACCCTCTCCAAAGCCTCCACATCCTTCTGGTAGTGTGGCGACCAGAATTGAACACTATATTCCAAGTGCAGCCTAACAAAGGTTCTATAAAGCTGCAACATGACTTGCCAATTTTTAAACTCAATACCCCGGCCGATGAAGACAAACATGCCGTATGCCTTCTTTACTACCTTCTCCACCTGCGTTGCCAATTTCAGTGACCTGTGTACCTGTACACCCAGATCCCTCTGCTTATCAACACTCTTGAGGGTTCTGCCATTTACTGTATATTTCCCATCTGTATTAGACCTTTCACATCACTGCCATAAAGTAGGAAATGTGGCACACAGTTACGTCTCATCACCAGCGCTGTGACGGTGATCAGATAATCAGCCTTTTGTGATGTTGGTTGAAGGACAAGTATTGACGAGAACTCTGGGAAGGGCAGCACGGTGACACAGTGGTTAGCACTGCTGCCTCACAGTGCCAGGGACCCGGGTTCAATTCCGGCCTTGGGTCACTGTCTGTGTGGAGTTTGCACATTCTCCTTGTGTCTGTATGGGTTTCCTCCGGGTGCTCCGGTTTCCTCCCACAGTCCAAAGATGTGTAGGTTACGGGATTAGCGGGGTAAATACATGGGATTATGGGGATAGGGCCTGGGTGGGATGTTCTGTCAGAGTGTAGGTGCAGATTCGATGATCCAAATAGCCTCCTTCTGCACGGTAGGGAGTCTATGGTCTTCTTCAAACGATTGCCATGGTTTCTTTACCGACTACTTCAGAATAGGGCTGCTGAGGCCACAGCTCAAAGTCTCATCGGAAAGACGGCACATCCAACAATGCAGCACTCCCTCTGTACTGCACCAGTGTGTCAGGCTGCAACATGTGCTCAATTTTGATTTGATTTATTATTGTCACATGTATTAGCATACAGTGAAAAGTATTGTTTCTTGCGCACTATACAGACAAAGCATGCTGTTCATAGAGAAGGAAAGGAGAAAGTGCAGAATGTAGTGTTACAGTCATAGCTAGGGTGTAGAGAAAGATCAACTTAATGCAAGGTAGGTCCATTCAAAAGTCTGATGGCAGCAGGGAAGAAGCTATTCTTGAGTCGGTTGGTACGTGTCCTCAGACATTTGTATCTTTTTCCCGATGGAAGAAGGTGGAAGAGAGAATGTCCGGGGTACTTAATTATGCTGGCTGCTTTGCCGAGGCAGTGGGAAGTGTAGACGGAGTCAATGGATGGGAGGCAAGTTTGCGTGATGGACTGGTCTTCACTCATGACCCTTTGTTGTTTCTCGTGGTCTTGGGCAGAGCAGGAGCCATACCAAGCTGTGATACTAGCAGAAAGAATGCTTTCTATGGTGCATCTGTAATAGTTGTTAAGAGTCGTAGTGGACATACCAAATTTCCTTAGTCTTTTGAGAAAGTAGATGCATTGGTGAGCTTTCTTAACTATAGTGTCGGCATGGGGGGGACAAGAACAGGTTGTTGGTGATCTGGACACCTAAAAACTTGAAGCTCTCGACCCTTTCTACTTCATTTCCATTGATGTAGACAGGGGCATGTTCCCCACTACACTTCCTGAAGTCGATGACAATCTCCTTCGTTTGTTGACATTGAGGGAGAGGTTATTGTTGCCGCACCAGTTCACCAGATTCTCTGTCTCATTCCTGTACTCTGTCTCGTCATTGTTTGAGATCCGACCCACTATGGTAGTGTCATCAGCAAACTTGAAAATGGAGTTGGAGGGGAATTTGGCCGCACAGTCATAGGTGTATAAGGAGTATAGTAGGGAGCTGAGAACACAGCCTTGTGGGGCACCGATGTTGAGGATGATCGTGGAGGAGGTGTCTTTGCCGATCCTTACTGATTGTGGTCTGTGGATTTGGAAGTTCAGGATCCAGTCTCAGAGGGAGGAGCCGAGCCCCAGGCCACGGAGTTTGGAGATGAGATTCATAGGAATAATGGTGTTGAAGGCTGAGCTGTAGTTGATAAATAGGAGTCTGGCATAGGTGTCCTTGTTATCTAGGTGTTCCAGGGTTGAGTGAAGAGCCAGGGAGATGTCTGCTGTGGACCTGTTGCAGCAGGAGGTGAATTGTAGTGGATCCAGGCAATCTGGGAGGCCGGAATTGATTCGTGCCAGGACTAACCTTTCGAAGCTCTTCATAATGTTGGATGTCAGAGACATCCGGACGATACTCATTAAGGCACACTGCCGAGCTTTTCTTTTTCTCAAATGTCTAACGTGGGACTTGAACCCACAACCTTCGAGTGAAGAAAAGAGAGCCAGCCATGATCATAGCTACATATAGGGAAAGTGCAACCTGTATAGGTCGGGACTACATAAGTCTCCTGTCCTATGCTGCAGGTGTTTTTTAATAGAGGTGACAGGGGTCTTGCCCATTGGCTGGAGAGACGGGAGGGGCTCCTAATTGCCTGTTTTAGACGAGGCTCACTGAATTAGGAATCCCAGGGACAGAATTCCCACTGCCAAGAGCTGTTGGCCAATCAGAAGCTGGTAGCTTCCAGTACTCGACTTTGCCAAGGCGACTGCTGATGGTACAGCACCAGAGAGGCTAAGGATCAACGCTGGATATCAGAGAGTGGTTGGCTAGGGGTCTCAGGTACAGGCATGCTGACTAGAGGGTAAGGGGGGGGGGGTAAACTGATGGGCAGGGGTTTGTCTCCACATCTTTCCAGTGCCCGAGAGCGAGGCAGACCAGCCTCGGCCTTCACCTCTCTGCTCCCCCACCCAATCCCTATCAGGAGCCGAGAACTTGCCAGGGCTTTATATTTGGACTCATGGTAACAGGCCCACCAGACACTGGGTTAATACCAGAGGCAGCAGGTTGAGGCCCTGAAGGGATGTTAATTGTCCATTTGAGGGCCTCAATTGGCGGAAAGTTGGAAAAGGTTGGGAAGGCTGTCTACAAACATTCCCAGACCGGACTTTATTTTGGTAGAAGCTGGTAGGTGGCAGGTTGCCCACCCACCACCCTCCGTCTAGTTAAATCCCATCCCACCAAAAGGGTGTTAAGTTCCACTCAAAATGATAGGGCCATGGGCCTAGCTGGCAGGGGCAGTAATAGTGGCCTTGTCACACACGCCCCGAGAACAAATACATGTCACAAAATCTCCACTTCTCCCTATCCAGGTGTGGAGCTGCTGTGTGTTTCCAACATGGTACCTTGTTTCACCGTCACCTCTTGGACAAGCAAAACAAACTCCTCCTCTTCCCTGATATTTCAAAGACTAATCATTTCCTGGGGCCTTGTGCCATTGGAATGTCCGGGCTGCTGAAGATCCAGCTCAGGAATTTTATTTTTTATTTCAGGGGGAATTGATTTGCCTGCGAAGGATTCAGCAACAAGTTTCCCAATGGAAATTCAACAAAGACGTGAAAAGGAGTGTGTGAGGATAGATCTCTCAAAGAGCTAGCAATGATCCGATGGGCCAAAAGGCCTCCTTCCGTGCCGTAACATTTGTCCCATGAAGAGAAAGCTGGCTTCTGGGTCACCTCGGAACACAGTATGGGGGTTTTGCCAGCAGAAGGTGAGATGCGAGGGTATAACAGGAGGAGACCAGCGACAGGCAAGAGGAGGACTGGAAACTCTAACAGAAATGGTGAGGAGGGAACAATCTCTGACAGAGAGAGACTGTGAGCAATCCATTATAGAATCCCTACAGTGCAGAAGGAGGCCATTCAGCCCCTCAAGTCTGCACCGACAACAATCCCATCGAGGCCCTATCCCCGTAACCCCACATATTTACCCCGCGAATCCCTCTAACCTACGCATCCCGGGACACTATGGGGCAATTTAGCACGGCGAGAGGCCAACCCTTTATTTAAAACAGCCACGTCGAAGAGTGAGATCTTGAAATCAAAATTAAAAATATTGCCAAAAAAATCAATCCCAAAAAACAGAGAACTCTCAGTAAACGTCTAATTTTTAAACTGTAAACATATCCAGTCAGTGATTTGACAGAAGGAGTAGGCAGGAGTACAAAAATGGGACATGGCATTTGTTGAAGAAGAAATGTCTCCACAGTCCCAGATGACCAGAGGCTGCTCTCCCCTTTGAGAGGGAGGGCTGACTGGTGGTGATTTAACCCGAGGATCACCACACCTCAGGCGAAGGGCAAGGTACCCAGCCGGTGCGGGAATTGAACCCACGCTGATGGTGTTTCTCTGCACCACTAACCAAATGTCCAGCCAACTCAGCTAAACCAACCACCCACCGACTTGTTGAATTACACAGAACCTGAAGAAAATAAAATGTGCGACAGAGAAAAGCAAGCAAAATGATTTTGAAATGAATCAGGAAGTGTGTGCGGCGGGCAACATTCTGATGAGAGGTTGCAATGGGAAGCAGCACAAGATAATCAACAGGATAATTAGCCTGGAATGCATGAACATCCACAAATGCAGAAGTGATAAAGGCAGAGTGCCAAAAATTCATAACATGCAAATTAATTCACTATGGATATCTGAAACACAGAGCAGAAATGTTGCTTTTAAAATAGATTTTGTTCGCTATCCAGTGGAACATCAATGAGGGCTAATTAATTGGGAAACAAAATCTGAAAACATTTGAAAATATCCTGAATAGATCCAGCAATATATCTAAAAAGGCAAGGCAAATATAAATAAAAACATCACTGGACCACTTTCCACCTGTTCCTGTGGGAAAGAGCCATGTGATTGAAAAGTACAGGATCAGGAATTCGCAGGTGAGTGCATTGGAGTAAACTGCTTCAAAACAAACTCCGGGATCCCAGGAACCAAGACAGCTCCCATTCTGAGAAACGTATCGGAAACATTCCCCACAAAACATGCTCACTGGACTGAAGTGGAAACCAAGAAAAAGAAGCCCACTGCCCTGCTGAAGATTATAAAGCAGCCAAGTGCCAATCTTGGGCAGAATAGGAGAAAGTGCAGCATACTAACCTCTCAGATCAGGAATAGATTCCAAAGAAATGATGCACATTGAGTGATTTGGAGCAGCAGACGAATGAGGTAAAAAAAAACACAAGAGAGAAAGCCAAATACAGAGCGAGAGTGTAAACTCGATAGTGTCCGCGCAGAGTCAGTGTAAACTCGATAGTGTCCGCGCAGAGTCAGTGCAAACTCGATAGTGTCCGCGCAGAGTCAGTGTGTAAACCCGATAGTGTCCGCGCAGAGTCAGTGTAAACTCGATAGTGTCCGCGCAGAGTCAGTGTGTAAACCCGATAGTGTCCGTGCTGAGTCAGTGTGTAAACTTGATAGTGTCCGCGCAGAGTCAGTGTGTAAACACGATCGTGTCCGTGCTGAGTCAGTGTGTAAACTCGATAGTGTCCGCGCAGAGTCAGTGTGTAAACACGATCGTGTCCGTGCTGAGTCAGTGTGTAAACTCGATAGTGTCCGTGCTGAGTCAGTGTGTAAACCGGAAAGCGTCCGTGCTGAGTCAGTGTGTAAACTCGATAGTGTCCGTGCTGAGTCAGTGTGTAAACTCGATAGTGTCTGTGCTGAGCCAGTGTGTAAACTCGATAGTGTCCGCGCAGAGTCAGTGTGTAAACCCGATAGTGTCCGTGCTGAGTCAGTGTGTAAACTTGATAGTGTCCGCGCAGAGTCAGTGTGTAAACACGATCGTGTCCGTGCTGAGTCAGTGTGTAAACTCGATAGTGTCCGCGCAGAGTCAGTGTGTAAACACGATCGTGTCCGTGCTGAGTCAGTGTGTAAACTCGATAGTGTCCGTGCTGAGTCAGTGTAAACTCGATAGTGTCCGTGCTGAGTCAGTGTGTAAACCGGAAAGCGTCCGTGCTGAGTCAGTGTGTAAACTCGATAGTGTCCGTGCTGAGTCAGTGTGTAAACTCGATAGTGTCCGTGCTGAGTCAGTGTGTAAACACGATCGTGTCCGTGCTGAGCCAGTGTGTAAACTCGATAGTGTCTGTGCTGAGTCAGTGTGTAAACTCGATAGTGTCCGTGCTGAGTCAGTGTGTAAACTCGATAGTGTCCGTGCTGAGTCAGTGTGTAAACTCGATAGTGTCTGTGCTGAGTCAGTGTGTAAACTCGATCGTGTCCGTGCTGAGCCAGTGTGTAAACTCGATAGTGTCTGTGCTGAGTCAGTGTAAACTCGATAGTGTCCGTGCTGAGTCAGTGTGTAAACTCGATAGTGTCCGTGCTGAGTCAGTGTAAACTCGATAGTGTCCGTGCTGAGTCAGTGTAAACTCGATAGTGTCCGTGCTGAGTCAGTGTAAACTCGATAGTGTCCGTGCTGAGTCAGTGTAAACTCGATAGTGTCCGTGCTGAGTCA
Organism: Mustelus asterias; assembly: GCF_964213995.1. NCBI lineage: Eukaryota > Metazoa > Chordata > Chondrichthyes > Carcharhiniformes > Triakidae > Mustelus > Mustelus asterias. The sequence goes on from NC_135811.1 coordinate 59,180,360, forward strand.
GTGTGTAAACCGGAAAGCGTCCGTGCTGAGTCAGTGTGTAAACTCGATAGTGTCCGTGCTGAGTCAGTGTGTAAACTCGATAGTGTCCGTGCTGAGTCAGTGTAAACTCGATAGTGTCCGTGCTGAGTCAGTGTGTAAACTCGATAGTGTCTGTGCTGAGTCAGTGTGTAAACTCGATAGTGTCTGTGCTGAGTCAGTGTGTAAACTCGATAGTGTCCGTGCTGAGTCAGTGTGTAAACGCGATGGTGTCCGTGCTGAGACAGTGTGTAAACTCGATAGTGTCCGTGCTGAGACAGTGTGTAAACTCGATAGTGTCCGTGCTGAGTCAGTGTGTAAACTCGATAGTGTCCGTGCTGAATCAGTGTGTAAACTCGATAGTGTCCGAGCTGAGTCAGTGTGTAAACTCGATAGTGTCCGTGCTGAGTCAGTGTGTAAACTCGATAGTGTCTGTGCTGAGTCAGTGTGTAAACTCGATCGTGTCCGTGCTGAGCCAGTGTGTAAACTCGATAGTGTCTGTGCTGAGTCAGTGTAAACTCGATAGTGTCCGTGCTGAGTCAGTGTGTAAACTCGATAGTGTCCGTGCTGAGTCAGTGTGTAAACTCGATAGTGTCCGTGCTGAGTCAGTGTGTAAACTCGATAGTGTCCGTGCTGAGTCAGTGTGTAAACCCGAAAGTGTCCGTGCTGAGTCAGTGTGTAAACTCGACAGTCTCTGTGCTGAGTCAGTGTGTAAACTCGATAGTGACCGTGCTGAGTCAGTGTGTAAACTCGATATTGTCCGTGCTGAGTCAGTGTAAACTCGATACTGCCCGTGCTGAGTCAGTGTAAACTCGATAGTGTCTGTGCTGAGTCTGTGTAAACTCGAAAGTGTCCATGCTGAGTCAGTGTAAACTCGATAGTGTCTGTGCTGAGTCAGTGTGTAAACTCGATAGTGTCCGCGCTGAGTCAGTGTAAACTCGACAGTGTCCGTGCTGAGTCAGTGTGTAAACTCGATAGTCTCTGTGCTGAGTCAGTGTGTAAACTCGATAGTGTCCGTGCTGAGTCAGTGTAAACTCGATAGTGTCCGTGCTGAGTCAGTGTAAACTCGATAGTGTCCGTGCTGAGTCAGTGTGTAAACTCGGAAGGGTCCATGCTGAGTCAGTGTGTAAACTCGATAGTGTCCGTGCTGAGTCAGTGTGAAAACTAGGAAGGGTCCGTACAGAGTCAGTGTGTACACTCGATAGTGTCCGTGCTGAGTCAGTGTAAACTCGATAGTGTCCGTGCTGAGTCAGTGTGTAAACTCGATAGTGTCAGAGCTGAGTCAGTGTGTAAATTCGATAGCGTCTGTGCTGAGTCAGTTTGTAAACTCGATCGTGTCCGTGCTGAGTCAGTGTGTAAACTCGACAGTGTCCGTGCTGAGTCAGTGTGTGAACTCGATTGTGTCCGTGCTGAGTCAGTGTAAACTCAGAAGTGTCCTTGCTGAGTCAGTGTGTAAACTCGATAGTGTCTGTGCTGAGTCAGTGTGTAAACTCGATAGTGTCTGTGCTGAGTCAGTGTAAACTCGATAGTGTCCGTGGTGATTCAGTGCAAACCCGATAGTTTCTGTGCTCAGTCAGTGTGTAAACTCGATAGTGTCTGTGCTGAGTCAGTGTAAAGTCGATAGTGGCCGTGCTGAGTCAGTGTGTAAACTAGATAGTGTCCGTGCTGAGTCAGTGTGTAAACTCGACAGTATCCATGCTGAGTCAGTGTGTAAACTCGATAGTGTCCGTGCTGAGCCATTGTAAACTCGACAGTGTCCGTGATGAGTCAGTGTGTAAACTCGATAGTGTCCGTGCTGAGTCAGTGTGTAAACTCGATCGTGCCCGTGCTGAGTCAGTGTGTAAACTCGAAAGTGTCCGTGCTGAGTCAGTGTGTAAACTCGAGAGTGTCTGTGCTGAGTCAGTGTGTAAACTCGAGAGTGTCCGTACTGAGTCAGTGTGCAAACTCGATAGTCTCTGTGCTGAGTCAGTGGAAACTCGATAGTGTCCGTGCTCAGTCAGTGTAAACTCGACAGTATCCGTGCTGAGTCAGTGTGTAAACTCGATAGGGTCCGTGCTGAGTCAGTGTGTCAACTCGATAGTGTCTGTGCTGAGTCAGTGTGTAAACTCGATAGTGTACGTGCTGAGTCAGTGTGTAAACTCGATAGTGTCCGTGCTGAGTCAGTGTGTAAACTCGATAGTGTCTGTGCTGAGTCAGTGTGTAAACTCGATAGTGTCCGTGCTGAGTCAGTGTGTAAACTCGATAGTGTCTGTGCTGAGTCAGTGTGTAAACTCGATAGTGTCCGTGCTGAGTCAGTGTAACCTCGATAGTGTCCGTGCTGAGTCAGTGTGTAAACTCGATAGTGTCTGTGCTGAGTCAGTGTGTAAACTCCAGAGTGTCCGTGCTGAGTCAGTGTGTAAACTCGGAAGGGTCCGTGCTGAGTCAGTGTGTAAACTCGATAGTGTCCGTGCTGAGTCAGTGTGTAAACTAGGAAGGGTCCGTACAGAGTCAGTGTGTACACTCGATAGTGTCCGTGCTGAGTCAGTGTAAACTCGATAGTGTCCATGCTGAGTCAGTGTGTAAACTCGATAGTGTCAGAGCTGAGTCAGTGTGTAAATTCGATAGTGTCTGTGCTGAGTCAGTGTAAACTCGATAGTGTCGGTGCTGAGTCAGTGTGTAAACTCGATAGTGTCCGTGCTGAGCCATTGTAAACTCGATAGTGTCCGTGCTGTGTCACTGTGTAAACTCGATAGTGTCCGTGCTGAGTCAGTGTAAACTCGATAGTGTCCGTGCTGAGTCAGTGTGTAAACTTGATCGTGCCCGTGCTGAGTCAGTGTGTAAACTCGAAAGTGTCCGTGCTGAGTCAGTGTGTAAACTCGAGAGTCTCTGTGCTGAGTCAGTGTGTAAACTCGATAGTGTCCGTGCTGAGTCAGTGTAAACTCGAGAGTGTCCGTGCTGAGTCAGTGTAAACTCGATAGTGTCCGTGCTGAGTCAGTGTAAACTCGATAGTGTCCGTGCTGAGTCAGTGTGTAAACTCGGAATGGTCCATGCTGAGTCAGTGTGTAAACTCGATAGTGTCCGTGCTGAGTCAGTGTGTAAACTCGATAGTGTCCGTGCTGAGTCAGTGTGTAAGCTAGGAAGGGTCCGTACAGAGTCAGTGTGTACACTCGATAGTGTCCGTGCTGAGTCAGTGTAAACTCGATAGTGTCCGTGCTGAGTCAGTGTGTAAACTCGATAGCGTCAGAGCTGAGTCAGTGTGTAAATTCGATAGCGTCTGTGCTGAGTCAGTGTGTAAGCTCGATCGTGTCCGTGCTGAGTCAGTGTGTAAACTCGACAGTGTCCGTGCTGAGTCAGTGTGTGAACTCGATTGTGTCCGTGCTGAGTCAGTGAAAACTCGATAGTGTCCGTGCTCAGTCAGTGTAAACTCGACAGTATCCGTGCTGAGTCAGTGTGTAAACTCGATAGTGTCCGTGCTGAGTCAGTGTGTAAACTCGATAGTGTCTGTGCTGAGTCAGTGTGTAAACTCGATAGTGTACGTGCTGAGTCAGTGTGTAAACTCGATAGTGTCCGTGCTGAGTCAGTGTGTAAACTCGACAGTGTCCGTGCTGAGTCAGTGTAAACTCGATAGTGTCTGTGCTGAGTCAGTGTGCAAACTCGATAGTGTCTGTGCTGAGTCAGTGTGTAAACTCGATAGTGTCCGTGCTGAGTCAGTGTGTAAACTCGATAGTGTCTGTGCTGAGTCAGTGTGTAAACTCGATAGTGTCCGTGCTGAGTCAGTGTAACCTCGATAGTGTCCGTGCTGAGTCAGTGTGTAAACTCGATAGTGTCTGTGCTGAGTCAGTGTGTAAACCCGAGAGTGTCCGTGCTGTGTCAGTGTGTAAACTCGGAAGGGTCCGTGCTGAGTCAGTGTGTAAACTCCACAGTGTCCGTGCTGAGTCAGTGTGTGAACTCGATTGTGTCCGTGCTGAGTCAGTGTAAACTCGGAAGTGTCCTTGCTGAGTCAGTGTGTAAACTCGATAGTGTCTGTGCTGAGTCAGTGTGTAAACTCGATAGTGTCCGTGCTGAGTCAGTGTGTAAACTCGATAGTGTCCGTGCTGAGTCACTGGAAACCCGATAGTGCCCGTGCTGTGTCAGTGTGTAAACTCGATAGTGCCGTGCTGAGTCAGTGTGTAAACTCGATAGTGTCCGTGCTGAGCCATTGTAAACTCGACAGTGTCCGTGATGAGTCAGTGTGTAAACGCGATAGTGTCCGTGCTGAGTCAGTGTGTAAACTCGATAGTGTCTGTGCTGAGTCAGTGTGAACTCGATAGTGTCCGTGGTGATTCAGTGCAAACTCGATAGTTTCTGTGCTCAGTCAGTGTGTAAACTCGATAGTGTCTGTGCTGAGTCAGTGTAAAGTCGATAGTGGCCGTGCTGAGTCAGTGTGTAAACTAGATAGTGTCCGTGCTGAGTCAGTGTGTAAACTCGACAGTATCCATGCTGAGTCAGTGTGTAAACTCGATAGTGTCCGTGCTGAGCCATTGTAAACTCGACAGTGTCCGTGACGAGTCAGTGTGTAAACTCGATAGTGTCCGTGCTGAGTCAGTGTGTAAACTCGATCGTGCCCGTGCTGAGTCAGTGTGTAAACTCGAAAGTGTCCGTGCTGAGTCAGTGTGTAAACTCGAGAGTGTCTGTGCTGAGTCAGTGTGTAAACTCGATAGTGTCCGTGCTGAGTCAGTGTAAACTCGATAGTGTCCGTGCTGAGTCAGTGTAAACTCGATAGTGTCCGTGCTGAGTCAGTGTGTAAACTCGGAAGGGTCCATGCTGAGTCAGTGTGTCAACTCGATAGTGTCCGTGCTGAGTCAGTGTGTAAACTCGATAGTGTCCGTGCTGAGTCAGTGTGTAAACTAGGAAGGGTCCGTACAGAGTCAGTGTGTACACTCGATAGTGTCCGTGCTGAGTCAGTGTAAACTCGATAGTGTCCGTGCTGAGTCAGTGTGTAAACTCGATAGTGTCAGAGCTGAGTCAGTGTGTAAATTCGATAGCGTCTGTGCTGAGTCAGTGTTAAACTCGATCGTGTCCGTGCTGAGTCAGTGTGTAAACGCGACAGTGTCCGTGCTGAGTCAGTGTGTGAACTCGATTGTGTCCGTGCTGAGTCAGTGTAAACTCGATAGTGTCCGTGCTCAGTCAGTGTAAACTCGACAGTATCCGTGCTGAGTCAGTGTGTAAACTCGATAGTGTCCGTGCTGAGTCAGTGTGTAAACTCGATAGTGTCTGTGCTGAGTCAGTGTGTAAACTCGATAGTGTACGTGCTGAGTCAGTGTGTAAACTCGATAGTGTCCGTGCTGAGTCAGTGTGTAAACTCGACAGTGTCCGTGCTGAGTCAGTGTAAACTCGATATTGTCTTTGCTGAGTCAGTGTGCAAACTCGATAGTGTCTGTGCTGAGTCAGTGTGTAAACTCGATAGTGTCCATGCTGAGTCAGTGTGTAAACTCGATAGTGTCCGTGCTGAGTCAGTGTAACCTCGATAGTGTCCGTGCTGAGTCAGTGTGTAAACTCGATAGTGTCCGTGCTGAGTCAGTGTGTAAACTCGGAAGGGTCCGTGCTGAGTCAGTGTGTAAACTCGATAGTGTCCGTGCTGAGTCAGTGTGTAAACTAGGAAGGGTCCGTGCTGAGTCAGAGTGTACACTCGATAGTGTCCGTGCTGAGTCAGTGTAAACTCGATAGTGTCCATGCTGAGTCAGTGTGTAAACTCGATAGTGTCTGTGCTGAGTCAGTGTAAACTCGATAGTGTCGGTGCTGAGTCAGTGTGTAAACTCGATAGTGTCCGTGCTGAGCCATTGTAAACTCAATAGTGTCCGTGCTGTGTCACTGTGTAAACTCGATAGTGTCCGTGCTGAGTCAGTGTAAACTCGTTAGTGTCCGTGCTGAGTCAGTGTGTAAACTCGAGAGTCTCTGTGCTGAGTCAGTGTGTAAACTCGAAAGTGTCCGTGCTGAGTCAGTGTGTAAACTCGAGAGTCTCTGTGCTGAGTCAGTGTGTAAACTCGATAGTGTCCGTGCTGAGTCAGTGTAAACTCGATAGTGTCCGTGCTGAGTCAGTGTAAACTCGATAGTGTCCGTGCTGAGTCAGTGTAAACTCGATAGTGTCCGTGCTGAGTCAGTGTGTAAACTCGGAAGGGTCAATGCTGAGTCAGTGTAAACTCGATAGTGTCCGTGCTGAGTCAGTGTAAACTCGATAGTGTCCGTGCTGAGTCAGTGTGTAAACTAGGAAGGGTCCGTACAGAGTCAGTGTGTACACTCGATAGTGTCCGTGCTGAGTCAGTGTAAACTCGATAGTGTCCGTGCTGAGTCAGTGTGTAAACTCGATAGTTTCAGAGCTGAGTCAGTGTGTAAATTCGATAGCGTCTGTGCTGAGTCAGTGTGTAAACTCGATCGTGTCCGTGCTGAGTCAGAGTGTAAACTCAACAGTGTCCGTGCTGAGTCAGTGTGTGAGCTCGATTGTGTCCGTGCTGAGTCAGTGTAAACTCGGAAGTGTCCTTGCTGAGTCAGTGTGTAAACTCGATAGTGTCCGTGCTGAGTCAGTGTGTAAACTCGATAGTGTCCGTGCTGAGTCACTGGAAACCCGATAGTGCCCGTGCTGTGTCAGTGTGTAAACTCGATAGTGCCGTGCTGAGTCAGTGTGTAAACTCGATAGTGTCCGTGCTGAGTCAGTGTGTAAACTCGACAGTGTCCGTGATGAGTCAGTGTGTAAACTCGATAGTGTCCGTGCTGAGTCAGTGTGTAAACTCGATAGTGTCTGTGCTGAGTCAGTGTGAACTCGATAGTGTCCGTGGTGATTCAGTGCAAACTCGATAGTTTCTGTGCTCAGTCAGTGTGTAAACTCGATAGTGTCTGTGCTGAGTCAGTGTAAAGTCGATAGTGGCCGTGCTGAGTCAGTGTGTAAACTAGATAGTGTCCGTGCTGAGTCAGTGTGTAAACTCGACAGAATCCGTGCTGAGTCAGTGTGTAAACTCGATAGTGTCCGTGCTGAGCCATTGTAAATTCGACAGTGTCCGTGATGAGTCAGTGTGTAAACTCGATAGTGTCCGTGCTGAGTCAGTGTGTAAACTCGATCGTGCCCGTGCTGAGTCAGTGTGTAAACTCGAAAGTGTCCGTGCTGAGTCAGTGTGTAAACTCGAGAGTGTCTGTGCTGAGTCAGTGTGTAAACTCGAGAGTGTCCGTACTGAGTCAGTGTGCAAACTCGATAGTCTCTGTGCTGAGTCAGTGTAAACTCGATAGTGTCCGTGCTCAGTCAGTGTAAACCCGACAGTATCCGTGCTGAGTCAGTGTGTAAACTCGATAGTGTCCGTGCTGAGTCAGTGTGTAAACTTGATAGTGTCTGTGCTGAGTCAGTGTGTAAACTCGATAGTGTACGTGCTGAGTCAGTGTGTAAACTCGATAGTGTCCGTGCTGAGTCAGTGTGTAAACTCGACAGTGTCCGTGCTGAGTCAGTGTAAACTCGATAGTGTCTGTGCTGAGTCAGTGTGCAAACTCGATAGTGTCTGTGCTGAGTCAGTGTGTAAACTCGATCGTGTCCGTGCTGAGTCAGTGTGTAAACTCGATAGTGTCCGTGCTGAGTCAGTGTGTAAACTCGATAGTGTCTGTGCTGAGTCAGTGTGTAAACTCGATAGTGTCCGTGCTGAGTCAGTGTAACCTCGATAGTGTCCGTGCTGAGTCAGTGTGTAAACTCGATAGTGTCTGTGCTGAGTCAGTGTGTAAACTCGAGAGTGTCCGTGCTGAGTCAGTGTGTAAACTCGGAAGGGTCCGTGCTGAGTCAGTGTGTAAACTCGATAGTGTCCGTGCTGAGTCAGTGTGTAAACTAGGAAGGGTCCGTACAGAGTCAGTGTGTACTCGATAGTGTCCATGCTGAGTCAGTGTAAACTCGATAGTGTCCATGCTGAGTCAGTGTGTAAACTCGATAGTGTCAGAGCTGAGTCAGTGTCTAAATTCGATAGTGTCTGTGCTGAGTCAGTGTAAACTCGATAGTGTCGGTGCTGAGTCAGTGTGTAAACTCGATAGTGTCCGTGCTGAGCCATTGTAAACTCGATAGTGTCCGTGCTGTGTCACTGTGTAAACTCGATAGTGTCCGTGCTGAGTCAGTGTAAACTCGATCGTGTCCGTGCTGAGTCAGTGTGTAAACTCGATCGTGCCCGTGCTGAGTCAGTGTGTAAACTCGAAAGTGTCCGTGCTGAGTCACTGTGTAAACTCGAGAGTGTCTGTGCTGAGTCAGTGTGTAAACACGATAGTGTCCGTGCAGAGTCAGTGTGAAAGCTCGATAGTGACTGTGCTGAGTCAGCGTAAACTCGATTTTGTCCGTGCTGAGTCAGTGTAAAGTCGATAGTGTCCGTGCCGAGACAGTGTGTAAACTCGATAGTATCCGTGCTGAGTCAGTGTGTAAACACGATAGTGTCCGTGCTGAGTCAGTGTGTAAACTCGATAGTGTCCATGGTGAGTCAGTACAAACTCGATAGTCTCTGTGCTGAGTCAGTGTGTAAACTCGAGAGTGTCCGTGCTGAGTCAGTGTGTAAACTCGATAGTGTCCGTGCTGAGTCAGTGTGTAAACTCGATAGTGTCCGTGCTGAGTCAGTGTGTAAACTCGATAGTGTCCGTGCTGAGTCAGTGTGTAAACTCGAGAGTGTCCGTGCTGAGTCAGTGTGTAAACTCGAGAGTGTCCGTGCTGAGTCAGTGTGTAAACTCGATAGTGTCCGTTCTGAGTCAGTGTGTAAACTCGATAGTGTCCGTGCTGAGTCAGTGTGTAAACTCGATAGTGTCCGTGCTGAGTCAGTGTGTAAACTCGATAGTGTCCGTGCTGAGTCACTGTAAACCCGATAGTGTCCGTGCTGTGTCAGTGTGTAAACTCGATAGTGTCCGTGCTGAGTCAGTGTGTAAACTCGATAGTGTCCGTGCTGAGCAATTGTAAACTCGACAGTGTCCGTGATGAGTCAGTGTGTAAACTCGATAGTGTCCGTGCTGAGTCAGTGTGTAAACTCGATCGTGCCCGTGCAGAGTCAGTGTGTAAACTCAAAAGTGTCCGTGCTGAGTCAGTGTGTAAACTCGAGAGTGTCTGTGCTGAGTCAGTGTGTAAACTCGAGAGTGTCCGTACTGAGTCAGTGTGCAAACTCGATAGTCTCTGTGCTGAGCCATTGTAAACTCGTTAGTGTCCGTGCTCAGTCAGTGTAAACCCGACAGAATCCGTGCTGAGTCAGTGTGTAAACTCGATAGTGTCCGTGCTGAGTCAGTGTGTAAACTCGATAGTGTCCGTGCTGGGTCAGTGTGTAAACTCGATAGTGTCCGTGCTGAGTCAGTGTGTAAACTCGATAGTGTCCGTGCTGAGCCATTGTAAACTCGACAGTGTCCGTGATGAGTCAGTGTGTAAACTCGATTGTGTCCGTGCTGAGTCAGTGTGTAAACTCGATAGTGTCTGTGCTGAGTCAGTGTAAACTCGATAGTGTCCGTGGTGATTCAGTGCAAACTCGATAGTTTCTGTGCTCAGTCAGTGTGTAAACTCGATAGTGTCTGTGCTGAGTCAGTGTAAAGTCGATAGTGGCCGTGCTGAGTCAGTGTGTAAACTAGATAGTGTCCGTGCTGAGTCAGTGTGTAAACTCGACAGTATCCGTGCTGAATCAGTGTGTAAACTCGATAGTGTCCGTGCTGAGCCATTGTAAACTCGACAGTGTCCGTGATGAGTCAGTGTGTAAACTCGATAGTGTCCGTGCTGAGTCAGTGTGTAAACTCGACAGTGTCCGTGATGAGTCAGTGTGTAAACTCGATAGTGTCTGTGCTGAGTCAGTGTGTAAACTCGAGAGTGTCTGTGCTGAGTCAGTGTGTAAACTCGAGAGTGTCCGGACTGAGTCAGTGTGCAAACTCGATAGTCTCTGTGCTGAGTCAGTGTAAACTCGATGGTGTCCGTGCTCAGTCAGTGTAAACTCGACAGTATCCGTGCTGAGTCAGTGTGTAAACTCGATAGTGTCCGTGCTGAGTCAGTGTGTAAACTCGATAGTGTCTGTGCTGAGTCAGTGTGTAAACTCGATAGTGTACGTGCTGAGTCAGTGTGTAAACTCGATAGTGTCCGTGCTGAGTCAGTGTGTAAACTCGACAGTGTCCGTGCTGAGTCAGTGTAACCTCGATAGTGTCCGTGCTGAGTCAGTGTGTAAACTCGATCGTGTCTGTGCTGAGTCAGTGTGTAAACTCGAGAGTGTCCGTGCTGAGTCAGTGTGTAAACTCGGAAGGGTCCGTGCTGAGTCAGTGTGTAAACTCGATAGTGTCCGTGCTGAGTCAGTGTGCAAACGCGATAGTGTCAGAGCTGAGTCAGTGTGTAAATTCGATAGTGTCTGTGCTGAGTCAGTGTGTAAACTCGATAGTGTACGTGCTGAGTCAGTGTGTAAACTCGATAGTGTCCGTGCTGAGTCACTGTGTAAACTCGACAGTGTCCGTGCTGAGTCAGTGTAAACTCGATAGTGTCTGTGCTGAGTCAGTGTGCAAACTCGATAGTGTCTGTGCTGAGTCAGTGTGTAAACTCGATAGTGTCCGTGCTGAGTCAGTGTGTAAACTCGATAGTGTCTGTGCTGAGTCAGTGTGTAAACTCGGAAGGGTCCGTGCTGAGTCAGTGTGTAAACTCGATAGTGTCCGTGCTGAGTCAGTGTGTAAACTCGATAGTGTCGGTGCTGAGTCAGTGTGTAAACTCGATAGTGTCTGTGCTGAGTCAGTGTGTAAACTCGATAGTGTCAGTGCTGAGTCAGTGTGTAAACTCGATAGTGTCTGTGCTGAGTCAGTGTGTAAACTCGATAGTGTCTGTGCTGAGTCAGTGTGTAAACTCGATAGTGTCTGTGCTGAGTCAGTGTGTAAACTCGATAGTGTCAGTGCTGAGTCAGTGTGTAAACTCGATAGTGTCTGTGCTGAGTCAGTGTGTAAACTCGATAGTGTCAGTGCTGAGTCAGTGTGTAAACTCGATAGTGTCCGTGCTGAGTCAGTGTGTAAACTCGATAGTGTCGGTGCTGAGTCAGTGTGTAAACTCGATAGTGTCTGTGCTGAGTCAGTGTGTAAACTCGATAGTGTCAGTGCTGAGTCAGTGTGTAAACTCGATAGTGTCTGTGCTGAGTCAGTGTGTAAACTCGATAGTGTCTGTGCTGAGTCAGTGTGTAAACTCGATAGTGTCTGTGCTGAGTCAGTGTGTAAACTCGATAGTGTCAGTGCTGAGTCAGTGTGTAAACTCGATAGTGTCTGTGCTGAGTCAGTGTGTAAACTCGATAGTGTCTGTGCTGAGTCAGTGTGTAAACTCGATAGTGTCAGTGCTGAGTCAGTGTGTAAACTCGATAGTGTCAGTGCTGAGTCAGTGTGTAAACTCGATAGTGTCTGTGCTGAGTCAGTGTGTAAACTCGATAGTGTCCGTGCTGAGTCAGTGTGTAAACTCGATAGTGTCTGTGCTGAGTCAGTGTGTAAACTCGATAGTGTCTGTGCTGAGTCAGTGTGTAAACTCGATAGTGTCTGTGCTGAGTCAGTGTGTAAACTCGATAGTGTCAGTGCTGAGTCAGTGTGTAAACTCGATAGTGTCCGTGCTGAGTCAGTGTGTAAACTCGATAGTGTCTGTGCTGAGTCAGTGTGTAAACTCGATAGTGTCCGTGCTGAGTCAGTGTAACCTCAATAGTGTCCGTGCTGAGTCAGTGTGTAAACTCGATAGTGTCTGTGCTGAGTCAGTGTGTAAACTCGATAGTGTCCGTGCTGAGTCAGTGTAACCTCAATAGTGTCCGTGCTGAGTCAGTGTGTAAACTCGATAGTGTCTGTGCTGAGTCAGTGTGTAAACTCGAGAGTGTCCGTGCTGAGTCAGTGTGTAAACTCGGAAGGGTCCGTGCTGAGTCAGTGTGTAAACTAGGAAGGGTCCGTACAGAGTCAGTGTAAACTCGATAGTGTCCGTGCTGAGTCAGTGTAAACTCGATAGTGTCCATGCTGAGTCAGTGTGTAAACTCGATAGTGTCAGAGCTGAGTCAGTGTGTAAATTCGATAGTGTCTGTGCTGAGTCAGTGTAAACTCGATAGTGTCGGTGCTGAGTCAGTGTGTAAACTCGATAGTGTCCGTGCTGAGCCATTGTAAACTCGATAGTGTCCGTGCTGTGTCACTGTGTAAACTCGATAGTGTCCGTGCTGAGTCAGTGTAAACTCGATCGTGTCCGTGCTGAGTCAGTGTGTAAACTCGATCGTGCCCGTGCTGAGTCAGTGTGTAAACTCGAAAGTGTCCGTGCTGAGTCACTGTGTAAACTCGAGAGTGTCTGTGCTGAGTCAGTGTGTAAACACGATAGTGTCCGTGCAGAGTCAGTGTGAAAGCTCGATAGTGACTGTGCTGAGTCAGCGTAAACTCGATTTTGTCCGTGCTGAGTCAGTGTAAAGTCGATAGTGTCCGTGCCGAGACAGTGTGTAAACTCGATAGTATCCGTGCTGAGTCAGTGTGTAAACACGATAGTGTCCGTGCTGAGTCAGTGTGTAAACTCGATAGTGTCCATGGTGAGTCAGTGCAAACTCGATAGTCTCTGTGCTGAGTCAGTGTGTAAACTCGAGAGTGTCCGTGCTGAGTCAGTGTGTAAACTCGATAGTGTCCGTGCTGAGTCAGTGTGTAAACTCGATAGTGTCCGTGCTGAGTCAGTGTGTAAACTCGATAGTGTCCGTGCTGAGTCAGTGTGTAAACTCGAGAGTGTCCGTGCTGAGTCAGTGTGTAAACTCGAGAGTGTCCGTGCTGAGTCAGTGTGTAAACTCGATAGTGTCCGTGCTGAGTCAGTGTGTAAACTCGATAGTGTCCGTGCTGAGTCAGTGTGTAAACTCGATAGTGTCCGTGCTGAGTCAGTGTGTAAACTCGATAGTGTCCGTGCTGAGTCACTGTAAACCCGATAGTGTCCGTGCTGTGTCAGTGTGAAAACTCGATAGTGTCCGTGCTGAGTCAGTGTGTAAACTCGATAGTGTCCGTGCTGAGCAATTGTAAACTCGACAGTGTCCGTGATGAGTCAGTGTGTAAACTCGATAGTGTCCGTGCTGAGTCAGTGTGTAAACTCGATCGTGCCCTTGCAGAGTCAGTGTGTAAACTCAAAAGTGTCCGTGCTGAGTCAGTGTGTAAACTCGAGAGTGTCTGTGCTGAGTCAGTGTGTAAACTCGAGAGTGTCCGTACTGAGTCAGTGTGCAAACTCGATAGTCTCTGTGCTGAGCCATTGTAAACTCGATAGTGTCCGTGCTCAGTCAGTGTAAACCCGACAGAATCCGTGCTGAGTCAGTGTGTAAACTCGATAGTGTCCGTGCTGAGTCAGTGTGTAAACTCGATAGTGTCCGTGCTGGGTCAGTGTGTAAACTCGATAGTGTCCGTGCTGAGTCAGTGTGTAAACTCGATAGTGTCCGTGCTGAGCCATTGTAAACTCGACAGTGTCCGTGATGAGTCAGTGTGTAAACTCGATTGTGTCCGTGCTGAGTCAGTGTGTAAACTCGATAGTGTCTGTGCTGAGTCAGTGTAAACTCGATAGTGTCCGTGGTGATTCAGTGCAAACTCGATAGTTTCTGTGCTCAGTCAGTGTGTAAACTCGATAGTGTCTGTGCTGAGTCAGTGTAAAGTCGATAGTGGCCGTGCTGAGTCAGTGTGTAAACTAGATAGTGTCCGTGCTGAGTCAGTGTGTAAACTCGACAGTATCCGTGCTGAATCAGGGTGTAAACTCGATAGTGTCCGTGCTGAGCCATTGTAAACTCGACAGTGTCCGTGATGAGTCAGTGTGTAAACTCGATAGTGTCCGTGCTGAGTCAGTGTGTAAACTCGACAGTGTCCGTGATGAGTCAGTGTGTAAACTCGATAGTGTCTGTGCTGAGTCAGTGTGTAAACTCGAGAGTGTCTGTGCTGAGTCAGTGTGTAAACTCGAGAGTGTCCGGACTGAGTCAGTGTGCAAACTCGATAGTCTCTGTGCTGAGTCAGTGTAAACTCGATAGTGTCCGTGCTCAGTCAGTGTGTAAACTCGATAGTGTCTGTGCTGAGTCAGTGTGAACTCGATAGTGTCCGTGGTGATTCAGTGCAAACTCGATAGTTTCTGTGCTCAGTCAGTGTGTAAACTCGATAGTGTCTGTGCTGAGTCAGTGTAAAGTCGATAGTGGCCGTGCTGAGTCAGTGTGTAAACTAGATAGTGTCCGTGCTGAGTCAGTGTGTAAACTCGACAGAATCCGTGCTGAGTCAGTGTGTAAACTCGATAGTGTCCGTGCTGAGCCATTGTAAATTCGACAGTGTCCGTGATGAGTCAGTGTGTAAACTCGATAGTGTCCGTGCTGAGTCAGTGTGTAAACTCGATCGTGCCCGTGCTGAGTCAGTGTGTAAACTCGAAAGTGTCCGTGCTGAGTCAGTGTGTAAACTCGAGAGTGTCTGTGCTGAGTCAGTGTGTAAACTCGAGAGTGTCCGTACTGAGTCAGTGTGCAAACTCGATAGTCTCTGTGCTGAGTCAGTGTAAACTCGATAGTGTCCGTGCTCAGTCAGTGTAAACCCGACAGTATCCGTGCTGAGTCAGTGTGTAAACTCGATAGTGTCCGTGCTGAGTCAGTGTGTAAACTTGATAGTGTCTGTGCTGAGTCAGTGTGTAAACTCGATAGTGTACGTGCTGAGTCAGTGTGTAAACTCGATAGTGTCCGTGCTGAGTCAGTGTGTAAACTCGACAGTGTCCGTGCTGAGTCAGTGTAAACTCGATAGTGTCTGTGCTGAGTCAGTGTGCAAACTCGATAGTGTCTGTGCTGAGTCAGTGTGTAAACTCGATCGTGTCCGTGCTGAGTCAGTGTGTAAACTCGATAGTGTCCGTGCTGAGTCAGTGTGTAAACTCGATAGTGTCTGTGCTGAGTCAGTGTGTAAACTCGATAGTGTCCGTGCTGAGTCAGTGTAACCTCGATAGTGTCCGTGCTGAGTCAGTGTGTAAACTCGATAGTGTCTGTGCTGAGTCAGTGTGTAAACTCGAGAGTGTCCGTGCTGAGTCAGTGTGTAAACTCGGAAGGGTCCGTGCTGAGTCAGTGTGTAAACTCGATAGTGTCCGTGCTGAGTCAGTGTGTAAACTAGGAAGGGTCCGTACAGAGTCAGTGTGTACTCGATAGTGTCCATGCTGAGTCAGTGTAAACTCGATAGTGTCCATGCTGAGTCAGTGTGTAAACTCGATAGTGTCAGAGCTGAGTCAGTGTCTAAATTCGATAGTGTCTGTGCTGAGTCAGTGTAAACTCGATAGTGTCGGTGCTGAGTCAGTGTGTAAACTCGATAGTGTCCGTGCTGAGCCATTGTAAACTCGATAGTGTCCGTGCTGTGTCACTGTGTAAACTCGATAGTGTCCGTGCTGAGTCAGTGTAAACTCGATCGTGTCCGTGCTGAGTCAGTGTGTAAACTCGATCGTGCCCGTGCTGAGTCAGTGTGTAAACTCGAAAGTGTCCGTGCTGAGTCACTGTGTAAACTCGAGAGTGTCTGTGCTGAGTCAGTGTGTAAACACGATAGTGTCCGTGCAGAGTCAGTGTGAAAGCTCGATAGTGACTGTGCTGAGTCAGCGTAAACTCGATTTTGTCCGTGCTGAGTCAGTGTAAAGTCGATAGTGTCCGTGCCGAGACAGTGTGCAAACTCGATAGTATCCGTGCTGAGTCAGTGTGTAAACACGATAGTGTCCGTGCTGAGTCAGTGTGTAAACTCGATAGTGTCCATGGTGAGTCAGTACAAACTCGATAGTCTCTGTGCTGAGTCAGTGTGTAAACTCGAGAGTGTCCGTGCTGAGTCAGTGTGTAAACTCGATAGTGTCCGTGCTGAGTCAGTGTGTAAACTCGATAGTGTCCGTGCTGAGTCAGTGTGTAAACTCGATAGTGTCCGTGCTGAGTCAGTGTGTAAACTCGAGAGTGTCCGTGCTGAGTCAGTGTGTAAACTCGAGAGTGTCCGTGCTGAGTCAGTGTGTAAACTCGATAGTGTCCGTTCTGAGTCAGTGTGTAAACTCGATAGTGTCCGTGCTGAGTCAGTGTGTAAACTCGATAGTGTCCGTGCTGAGTCAGTGTGTAAACTCGATAGTGTCCGTGCTGAGTCACTGTAAACCCGATAGTGTCCGTGCTGTGTCAGTGTGTAAACTCGATAGTGTCCGTGCTGAGTCAGTGTGTAAACTCGATAGTGTCCGTGCTGAGCAATTGTAAACTCGACAGTGTCCGTGATGAGTCAGTGTGTAAACTCGATAGTGTCCGTGCTGAGTCAGTGTGTAAACTCGATCGTGCCCGTGCAGAGTCAGTGTGTAAACTCAAAAGTGTCCGTGCTGAGTCAGTGTGTAAACTCGAGAGTGTCTGTGCTGAGTCAGTGTGTAAACTCGAGAGTGTCCGTACTGAGTCAGTGTGCAAACTCGATAGTCTCTGTGCTGAGCCATTGTAAACTCGTTAGTGTCCGTGCTCAGTCAGTGTAAACCCGACAGAATCCGTGCTGAGTCAGTGTGTAAACTCGATAGTGTCCGTGCTGAGTCAGTGTGTAAACTCGATAGTGTCCGTGCTGGGTCAGTGTGTAAACTCGATAGTGTCCGTGCTGAGTCAGTGTGTAAACTCGATAGTGTCCGTGCTGAGCCATTGTAAACTCGACAGTGTCCGTGATGAGTCAGTGTGTAAACTCGATTGTGTCCGTGCTGAGTCAGTGTGTAAACTCGATAGTGTCTGTGCTGAGTCAGTGTAAACTCGATAGTGTCCGTGGTGATTCAGTGCAAACTCGATAGTTTCTGTGCTCAGTCAGTGTGTAAACTCGATAGTGTCTGTGCTGAGTCAGTGTAAAGTCGATAGTGGCCGTGCTGAGTCAGTGTGTAAACTAGATAGTGTCCGTGCTGAGTCAGTGTGTAAACTCGACAGTATCCGTGCTGAATCAGTGTGTAAACTCGATAGTGTCCGTGCTGAGCCATTGTAAACTCGACAGTGTCCGTGATGAGTCAGTGTGTAAACTCGATAGTGTCCGTGCTGAGTCAGTGTGTAAACTCGACAGTGTCCGTGATGAGTCAGTGTGTAAACTCGATAGTGTCTGTGCTGAGTCAGTGTGTAAACTCGAGAGTGTCTGTGCTGAGTCAGTGTGTAAACTCGAGAGTGTCCGGACTGAGTCAGTGTGCAAACTCGATAGTCTCTGTGCTGAGTCAGTGTAAACTCGATAGTGTCCGTGCTCAGTCAGTGTAAACTCGACAGTATCCGTGCTGAGTCAGTGTGTAAACTCGATAGTGTCCGTGCTGAGTCAGTGTGTAAACTCGATAGTGTCTGTGCTGAGTCAGTGTGTAAACTCGATAGTGTACGTGCTGAGTCAGTGTGTAAACTCGATAGTGTCCGTGCTGAGTCAGTGTGTAAACTCGACAGTGTCCGTGCTGAGTCAGTGTAACCTCGATAGTGTCCGTGCTGAGTCAGTGTGTAAACTCGATCGTGTCTGTGCTGAGTCAGTGTGTAAACTCGAGAGTGTCCGTGCTGAGTCAGTGTGTAAACTCGGAAGGGTCCGTGCTGAGTCAGTGTGTAAACTCGATAGTGTCCGTGCTGAGTCAGTGTGCAAACGCGATAGTGTCAGAGCTGAGTCAGTGTGTAAATTCGATAGTGTCTGTGCTGAGTCAGTGTGTAAACTCGATAGTGTACGTGCTGAGTCAGTGTGTAAACTCGATAGTGTCCGTGCTGAGTCACTGTGTAAACTCGACAGTGTCCGTGCTGAGTCAGTGTAAACTCGATAGTGTCTGTGCTGAGTCAGTGTGCAAACTCGATAGTGTCTGTGCTGAGTCAGTGTGTAAACTCGATAGTGTCCGTGCTGAGTCAGTGTGTAAACTCGATAGTGTCTGTGCTGAGTCAGTGTGTAAACTCGGAAGGGTCCGTGCTGAGTCAGTGTGTAAACTCGATAGTGTCCGTGCTGAGTCAGTGTGTAAACTCGATAGTGTCGGTGCTGAGTCAGTGTGTAAACTCGATAGTGTCTGTGCTGAGTCAGTGTGTAAACTCGATAGTGTCAGTGCTGAGTCAGTGTGTAAACTCGATAGTGTCTGTGCTGAGTCAGTGTGTAAACTCGATAGTGTCTGTGCTGAGTCAGTGTGTAAACTCGATAGTGTCTGTGCTGAGTCAGTGTGTAAACTCGATAGTGTCAGTGCTGAGTCAGTGTGTAAACTCGATAGTGTCTGTGCTGAGTCAGTGTGTAAACTCGATAGTGTCAGTGCTGAGTCAGTGTGTAAACTCGATAGTGTCCGTGCTGAGTCAGTGTGTAAACTCGATAGTGTCGGTGCTGAGTCAGTGTGTAAACTCGATAGTGTCTGTGCTGAGTCAGTGTGTAAACTCGATAGTGTCAGTGCTGAGTCAGTGTGTAAACTCGATAGTGTCTGTGCTGAGTCAGTGTGTAAACTCGATAGTGTCTGTGCTGAGTCAGTGTGTAAACTCGATAGTGTCTGTGCTGAGTCAGTGTGTAAACTCGATAGTGTCAGTGCTGAGTCAGTGTGTAAACTCGATAGTGTCTGTGCTGAGTCAGTGTGTAAACTCGATAGTGTCTGTGCTGAGTCAGTGTGTAAACTCGATAGTGTCAGTGCTGAGTCAGTGTGTAAACTCGATAGTGTCAGTGCTGAGTCAGTGTGTAAACTCGATAGTGTCTGTGCTGAGTCAGTGTGTAAACTCGATAGTGTCCGTGCTGAGTCAGTGTGTAAACTCGATAGTGTCTGTGCTGAGTCAGTGTGTAAACTCGATAGTGTCTGTGCTGAGTCAGTGTGTAAACTCGATAGTGTCTGTGCTGAGTCAGTGTGTAAACTCGATAGTGTCAGTGCTGAGTCAGTGTGTAAACTCGATAGTGTCCGTGCTGAGTCAGTGTGTAAACTCGATAGTGTCTGTGCTGAGTCAGTGTGTAAACTCGATAGTGTCCGTGCTGAGTCAGTGTAACCTCAATAGTGTCCGTGCTGAGTCAGTGTGTAAACTCGATAGTGTCTGTGCTGAGTCAGTGTGTAAACTCGATAGTGTCCGTGCTGAGTCAGTGTAACCTCAATAGTGTCCGTGCTGAGTCAGTGTGTAAACTCGATAGTGTCTGTGCTGAGTCAGTGTGTAAACTCGAGAGTGTCCGTGCTGAGTCAGTGTGTAAACTCGGAAGGGTCCGTGCTGAGTCAGTGTGTAAACTAGGAAGGGTCCGTACAGAGTCAGTGTAAACTCGATAGTGTCCGTGCTGAGTCAGTGTAAACTCGATAGTGTCCATGCTGAGTCAGTGTGTAAACTCGATAGTGTCAGAGCTGAGTCAGTGTGTAAATTCGATAGTGTCTGTGCTGAGTCAGTGTAAACTCGATAGTGTCGGTGCTGAGTCAGTGTGTAAACTCGATAGTGTCCGTGCTGAGCCATTGTAAACTCGATAGTGTCCGTGCTGTGTCACTGTGTAAACTCGATAGTGTCCGTGCTGAGTCAGTGTAAACTCGATCGTGTCCGTGCTGAGTCAGTGTGTAAACTCGATCGTGCCCGTGCTGAGTCAGTGTGTAAACTCGAAAGTGTCCGTGCTGAGTCACTGTGTAAACTCGAGAGTGTCTGTGCTGAGTCAGTGTGTAAACACGATAGTGTCCGTGCAGAGTCAGTGTGAAAGCTCGATAGTGACTGTGCTGAGTCAGCGTAAACTCGATTTTGTCCGTGCTGAGTCAGTGTAAAGTCGATAGTGTCCGTGCCGAGACAGTGTGTAAACTCGATAGTATCCGTGCTGAGTCAGTGTGTAAACACGATAGTGTCCGTGCTGAGTCAGTGTGTAAACTCGATAGTGTCCATGGTGAGTCAGTGCAAACTCGATAGTCTCTGTGCTGAGTCAGTGTGTAAACTCGAGAGTGTCCGTGCTGAGTCAGTGTGTAAACTCGATAGTGTCCGTGCTGAGTCAGTGTGTAAACTCGATAGTGTCCGTGCTGAGTCAGTGTGTAAACTCGATAGTGTCCGTGCTGAGTCAGTGTGTAAACTCGAGAGTGTCCGTGCTGAGTCAGTGTGTAAACTCGAGAGTGTCCGTGCTGAGTCAGTGTGTAAACTCGATAGTGTCCGTGCTGAGTCAGTGTGTAAACTCGATAGTGTCCGTGCTGAGTCAGTGTGTAAACTCGATAGTGTCCGTGCTGAGTCAGTGTGTAAACTCGATAGTGTCCGTGCTGAGTCACTGTAAACCCGATAGTGTCCGTGCTGTGTCAGTGTGAAAACTCGATAGTGTCCGTGCTGAGTCAGTGTGTAAACTCGATAGTGTCCGTGCTGAGCAATTGTAAACTCGACAGTGTCCGTGATGAGTCAGTGTGTAAACTCGATAGTGTCCGTGCTGAGTCAGTGTGTAAACTCGATCGTGCCCTTGCAGAGTCAGTGTGTAAACTCAAAAGTGTCCGTGCTGAGTCAGTGTGTAAACTCGAGAGTGTCTGTGCTGAGTCAGTGTGTAAACTCGAGAGTGTCCGTACTGAGTCAGTGTGCAAACTCGATAGTCTCTGTGCTGAGCCATTGTAAACTCGATAGTGTCCGTGCTCAGTCAGTGTAAACCCGACAGAATCCGTGCTGAGTCAGTGTGTAAACTCGATAGTGTCCGTGCTGAGTCAGTGTGTAAACTCGATAGTGTCCGTGCTGGGTCAGTGTGTAAACTCGATAGTGTCCGTGCTGAGTCAGTGTGTAAACTCGATAGTGTCCGTGCTGAGCCATTGTAAACTCGACAGTGTCCGTGATGAGTCAGTGTGTAAACTCGATTGTGTCCGTGCTGAGTCAGTGTGTAAACTCGATAGTGTCTGTGCTGAGTCAGTGTAAACTCGATAGTGTCCGTGGTGATTCAGTGCAAACTCGATAGTTTCTGTGCTCAGTCAGTGTGTAAACTCGATAGTGTCTGTGCTGAGTCAGTGTAAAGTCGATAGTGGCCGTGCTGAGTCAGTGTGTAAACTAGATAGTGTCCGTGCTGAGTCAGTGTGTAAACTCGACAGTATCCGTGCTGAATCAGGGTGTAAACTCGATAGTGTCCGTGCTGAGCCATTGTAAACTCGACAGTGTCCGTGATGAGTCAGTGTGTAAACTCGATAGTGTCCGTGCTGAGTCAGTGTGTAAACTCGACAGTGTCCGTGATGAGTCAGTGTGTAAACTCGATAGTGTCTGTGCTGAGTCAGTGTGTAAACTCGAGAGTGTCTGTGCTGAGTCAGTGTGTAAACTCGAGAGTGTCCGGACTGAGTCAGTGTGCAAACTCGATAGTCTCTGTGCTGAGTCAGTGTAAACTCGATAGTGTCCGTGCTCAGTCAGTGTAAACTCGACAGTATCCGTGCTGAGTCAGTGTGTAAACTCGATAGTGTCCGTGCTGAGTCAGTGTGTAAACTCGATAGTGTCTGTGCTGAGTCAGTGTGTAAACTCGATAGTGTACGTGCTGAGTCAGTGTGTAAACTCGATAGTGTCCGTGCTGAGTCAGTGTGTAAACTCGACAGTGTCCGTGCTGAGTCAGTGTAACCTCGATAGTGTCCGTGCTGAGTCAGTGTGTAAACTCGATCGTGTCTGTGCTGAGTCAGTGTGTAAACTCGAGAGTGTCCGTGCTGAGTCAGTGTGTAAACTCGGAAGGGTCCGTGCTGAGTCAGTGTGTAAACTCGATAGTGTCCGTGCTGAGTCAGTGTGCAAACGCGATAGTGTCAGAGCTGAGTCAGTGTGTCAATTCGATAGTGTCTGTGCTGAGTCAGTGTGTAAACTCGATAGTGTACGTGCTGAGTCAGTGTGTAAACTCGATAGTGTCCGTGCTGAGTCACTGTGTAAACACGACAGTGTCCGTGCTGAGTCAGTGTAAACTCGATAGTGTCTGTGCTGAGTCAGTGTGTAAACTCGATAGTGTCAGTGCTGAGTCAGTGTGTAAACTCGATAGTGTCCGTGCTGAGTCAGTGTGTAAACTCGATAGTGTCTGTGCTGAGTCAGTGTGTAAACTCGATAGTGTCCGTGCTGAGTCAGTGTAACCTCAATAGTGTCCGTGCTGAGTCAGTGTGTAAACTCGATAGTGTCTGTGCTGAGTCAGTGTGTAAACTCGATAGTGTCCGTGCTGAGTCAGTGTAACCTCAATAGTGTCCGTGCTGAGTCAGTGTGTAAACTCGATAGTGTCTGTGCTGAGTCAGTGTGTAAACTCGAGAGTGTCCGTGCTGAGTCAGTGTGTAAACTCGGAAGGGTCCGTGCTGAGTCAGTGTGTAAACTAGGAAGGGTCCGTACAGAGTCAGTGTAAACTCGATAGTGTCCGTGCTGAGTCAGTGTAAACTCGATAGTGTCCATGCTGAGTCAGTGTGTAAACTCGATAGTGTCAGAGCTGAGTCAGTGTGTAAATTCGATAGTGTCTGTGCTGAGTCAGTGTAAACTCGATAGTGTCGGTGCTGAGTCAGTGTGTAAACTCGATAGTGTCCGTGCTGAGCCATTGTAAACTCGATAGTGTCCGTGCTGTGTCACTGTGTAAACTCGATAGTGTCCGTGCTGAGTCAGTGTAAACTCGATCGTGTCCGTGCTGAGTCAGTGTGTAAACTCGATCGTGCCCGTGCTGAGTCAGTGTGTAAACTCGATAGTGTCCATGCTGAGTCAGTGTGTAAACTCGATAGTGTCAGAGCTGAGTCAGTGTGTAAATTCGATAGTGTCTGTGCTGAGTCAGTGTAAACTCGATAGTGTCGGTGCTGAGTCAGTGTGTAAACTCGATAGTGTCCGTGCTGAGCCATTGTAAACTCGATAGTGTCCGTGCTGTGTCACTGTGTAAACTCGATAGTGTCCGTGCTGAGTCAGTGTAAACTCGATCGTGTCCGTGCTGAGTCAGTGTGTAAACTCGAAAGTGTCCGTGCTGAGTCACTGTGTAAACTCGAGAGTGTCTGTGCTGAGTCAGTGTGTAAACACGATAGTGTCCGTGCAGAGTCAGTGTGAAAGCTCGATAGTGACTGTGCTGAGTCAGCGTAAACTCGATTTTGTCCGTGCTGAGTCAGTGTAAAGTCGATAGTGTCCGTGCCGAGACAGTGTGTAAACTCGATAGTATCCGTGCTGAGTCAGTGTGTAAACACGATAGTGTCCGTGCTGAGTCAGTGTGTAAACTCGATAGTGTCCATGGTGAGTCAGTGCAAACTCGATAGTCTCTGTGCTGAGTCAGTGTGTAAACTCGAGAGTGTCCGTGCTGAGTCAGTGTGTAAACTCGATAGTGTCCGTGCTGAGTCAGTGTGTAAACTCGATAGTGTCCGTGCTGAGTCAGTGTGTAAACTCGATAGTGTCCGTGCTGAGTCAGTGTGTAAACTCGAGAGTGTCCGTGCTGAGTCAGTGTGTAAACTCGAGAGTGTCCGTGCTGAGTCAGTGTGTAAACTCGATAGTGTCCGTGCTGAGTCAGTGTGTAAACTCGATAGTGTCCGTGCTGAGTCAGTGTGTAAACTCGATAGTGTCCGTGCTGAGTCAGTGTGTAAACTCGATAGTGTCCGTGCTGAGTCACTGTAAACCCGATAGTGTCCGTGCTGTGTCAGTGTGAAAACTCGATAGTGTCCGTGCTGAGTCAGTGTGTAAACTCGATAGTGTCCGTGCTGAGCAATTGTAAACTCGACAGTGTCCGTGATGAGTCAGTGTGTAAACTCGATAGTGTCCGTGCTGAGTCAGTGTGTAAACTCGATCGTGCCCTTGCAGAGTCAGTGTGTAAACTCAAAAGTGTCCGTGCTGAGTCAGTGTGTAAACTCGAGAGTGTCTGTGCTGAGTCAGTGTGTAAACTCGAGAGTGTCCGTACTGAGTCAGTGTGCAAACTCGATAGTCTCTGTGCTGAGCCATTGTAAACTCGATAGTGTCCGTGCTCAGTCAGTGTAAACCCGACAGAATCCGTGCTGAGTCAGTGTGTAAACTCGATAGTGTCCGTGCTGAGTCAGTGTGTAAACTCGATAGTGTCCGTGCTGGGTCAGTGTGTAAACTCGATAGTGTCCGTGCTGAGTCAGTGTGTAAACTCGATAGTGTCCGTGCTGAGCCATTGTAAACTCGACAGTGTCCGTGATGAGTCAGTGTGTAAACTCGATTGTGTCCGTGCTGAGTCAGTGTGTAAACTCGATAGTGTCTGTGCTGAGTCAGTGTAAACTCGATAGTGTCCGTGGTGATTCAGTGCAAACTCGATAGTTTCTGTGCTCAGTCAGTGTGTAAACTCGATAGTGTCTGTGCTGAGTCAGTGTAAAGTCGATAGTGGCCGTGCTGAGTCAGTGTGTAAACTAGATAGTGTCCGTGCTGAGTCAGTGTGTAAACTCGACAGTATCCGTGCTGAATCAGGGTGTAAACTCGATAGTGTCCGTGCTGAGCCATTGTAAACTCGACAGTGTCCGTGATGAGTCAGTGTGTAAACTCGATAGTGTCCGTGCTGAGTCAGTGTGTAAACTCGACAGTGTCCGTGATGAGTCAGTGTGTAAACTCGATAGTGTCTGTGCTGAGTCAGTGTGTAAACTCGAGAGTGTCTGTGCTGAGTCAGTGTGTAAACTCGAGAGTGTCCGGACTGAGTCAGTGTGCAAACTCGATAGTCTCTGTGCTGAGTCAGTGTAAACTCGATAGTGTCCGTGCTCAGTCAGTGTAAACTCGACAGTATCCGTGCTGAGTCAGTGTGTAAACTCGATAGTGTCCGTGCTGAGTCAGTGTGTAAACTCGATAGTGTCTGTGCTGAGTCAGTGTGTAAACTCGATAGTGTACGTGCTGAGTCAGTGTGTAAACTCGATAGTGTCCGTGCTGAGTCAGTGTGTAAACTCGACAGTGTCCGTGCTGAGTCAGTGTAACCTCGATAGTGTCCGTGCTGAGTCAGTGTGTAAACTCGATCGTGTCTGTGCTGAGTCAGTGTGTAAACTCGAGAGTGTCCGTGCTGAGTCAGTGTGTAAACTCGGAAGGGTCCGTGCTGAGTCAGTGTGTAAACTCGATAGTGTCCGTGCTGAGTCAGTGTGCAAACGCGATAGTGTCAGAGCTGAGTCAGTGTGTCAATTCGATAGTGTCTGTGCTGAGTCAGTGTGTAAACTCGATAGTGTACGTGCTGAGTCAGTGTGTAAACTCGATAGTGTCCGTGCTGAGTCACTGTGTAAACACGACAGTGTCCGTGCTGAGTCAGTGTAAACTCGATAGTGTCTGTGCTGAGTCAGTGTGCAAACTCGATAGTGTCTGTGCTGAGTCAGTGTGTAAACTCGATAGTGTCCGTGCTGAGTCAGTGTGTAAACTCGATAGTGTCTGTGCTGAGTCAGTGTGTAAATTCGATAGTGTCCGTGCTGAGTCAGTGTGTAAACTCGATAGTGTCCGTGCTGAGCCATTGTAAACTCGATAGTGTCCGTGCTG
Organism: Mustelus asterias; assembly: GCF_964213995.1. Taxonomy (NCBI): domain Eukaryota; kingdom Metazoa; phylum Chordata; class Chondrichthyes; order Carcharhiniformes; family Triakidae; genus Mustelus; species Mustelus asterias. The sequence continues at coordinate 59,205,592 of NC_135811.1, forward strand.
TGTCACTGTGTAAACTCGATAGTGTCCGTGCTGAGTCAGTGTAAACTCGATCGTGTCCGTGCTGAGTCAGTGTGTAAACTCGATCGTGCCCGTGCTGAGTCAGTGTGTAAACTCGAAAGTGTCCGTGCTGAGTCACTGTGTAAACTCGAGAGTGTCTGTGCTGAGTCAGTGTGTAAACACGATAGTGTCCGTGCTGAGTCAGTGTGTAAACTCGATAGTGTACGTGCTGAGTCAGTGTGTAAACTTGAGAGTGTCCGTGCTGAGTCAGTGTGTAAACTCGATAGTGTCCGTGCTGAGTCAGTGTGTAAACACGATGGTGTCCGTGCTGAGTCAGTGTGTAAACTCGATCGTGTCCGTGCAGAGTCAGTGTGAAAGCTCGATAGTGACTGTGCTGAGTCAGCGTAAACTCGATTTTGTCCGTGCCGAGACAGTGTGTAAACTCGATAGTATCCGTGCTGAGTCAGTGTGTAAACACGATAGTGTCCGTGCTGAGTCAGTGTGTAAACTCGATAGTGTCCGTGGTGAGTCAGTGCAAACTCGATAGTCTCTGTGCTGAGTCAGTGTGTAAACTCGAGAGTGTCCGTGCTGAGTCAGTGTGTAAACTCGATCGTGCCCGTGCTGAGTCAGTGTGTAAACTCGAAAGTGTCCGTGCTGAGTCAGTGTGTAAACTCGAGAGTGTCTGTGCTGAGTCAGTGTGTAAACTCGAGAGTGTCCGTACTGAGTCAGTGTGCAAACTCGATAGTCTCTGTGCTGAGTCAGTGTAAACTCGATAGTGTCCGTGCTCAGTCAGTGTAAACTCGACAGTATCCGTGCTGAGTCAGTGTGTAAACTCGATAGTGTCCGTGCTGAGTCAGTGTGTAAACTCGATAGTGTCTGTGCTGAGTCAGTGTGTAAACTCGATAGTGTACGTGCTGAGTCAGTGTGTAAACTCGATAGTGTCCGTGCTGAGTCAGTGTGTAAACTCGACAGTGTCCGTGCTGAGTCAGTGTAAACTCGATAGTGTCTGTGCTGAGTCAGTGTGCAAACTCGATAGTGTCTGTGCTGAGTCAGTGTGTAAACTCGATAGTGTCCGTGCTGAGTCAGTGTGTAAACTCGATAGTGTCTGTGCTGAGTCAGTGTGTAAACTCGATAGTGTCCGTGCTGAGTCAGTGTAACCTCGATAGTGTCCGTGCTGAGTCAGTGAGTAAACTCGATCGTGTCTGTGCTGAGTCAGTGTGTAAACTCGAGAGCGTCCGTGCTGAGTCAGTGTGTAAACTCGGAAGGGTCCGTGCTGAGTCAGTGTGTAAACTCGATAGTGTCCGTGCTGAGTCAGTGTGGAAACTAGGAAGGGTCCGTACAGAGTCAGTGTGTACACTCGATAGTGTCTGTGCTGAGTCAGTGTAAACTCGATAGTGTCCATGCTGAGTCAGTGTGTAAACTCGATAGTGTCAGAGCTGAGTCAGTGTGTAAATTCGATAGTGTCTGTGCTGAGTCAGTGTAAACTCGACAGTGTCCGTGCTGAGTCAGTGTAAACTCGATAGTGTCTGTGCTGAGTCAGTGTGCAAACTCGATAGTGTCTGTGCTGAGTCAGTGTGTAAACTCGATAGTGTCCGTGCTGAGTCAGTGTGTAAACTCGATAGTGTCTGTGCTGAGTCAGTGTGTAAACTCGATAGTGTCCGTGCTGAGTCAGTGTAACCTCGATAGTGTCCGTGCTGAGTCAGTGTGTAAACTCGATAGTGTCCGTGCTGAGTCAGTGTGTAAACTCGAGAGTGTCCGTGCTGAGTCAGTGTGTAAACTCGATAGTGTCTGTGCTGAGTCAGTGTGTAAACTCGAGAGTGTCCGTGCTGAGTCAGTGTGTAAACGCGGAAGGGTCCGTGCTGAGTCAGTGTGTAAACTCGATAGTGTCTGTGCTGAGTCAGTGTGTAAACTCGATAGTGTCTGTGCTGAGTCAGTGTGTAAACTCGATAGTGTCTGTGCTGAGTCAGTGTGTAAACTCGATAGTGTCCGTGCTGAGTCAGTGTGTAAACTGGGAAGGGTCCGTACAGAGTCAGTGTGTACTCGATAGTGTCCATGCTGAGTCTGTGTAAACTCGATAGTGTCCATGCTGAGTCAGTGTGTAAACTCGATAGTGTCAGAGCTGAGTCAGTGTGTAAATTCGATAGTGTCTGTGCTGAGTCAGTGTAAACTCGATAGTGTCGGTGCTGAGTCAGTGTGTAAACTCGATATTGTCCGTGCTGAGCCATTGTAAACTCGATAGTGTCCGTGCTGTGTCACTGTGTAAACTCGATAGTGTCCGTGCTGAGTCAGTGTAAACTCGATCGTGTCCGTGCTGAGTCAGTGTGTAAACTCGATCGTGCCCGTGCTGAGTCAGTGTGTAAACTCGAAAGTGTCCGTGCTGAGTCACTGTGTAAACTCGAGAGTGTCTGTGCTGAGTCAGTGTGTAAACACGATAGTGTCCGTGCAGAGTCAGTGTGAAAGCTCGATAGTGACTGTGCTGAGTCAGCGTAAACTCGATTTTGTCCGTGCTGAGTCAGTGTAAAGTCGATAGTGTCCGTGCCGAGACAGTGTGTAAACTCGATAGTATCCGTGCTGAGTCAGTGTGTAAACACGATAGTGTCCGTGCTGAGTCAGTGTGTAAACTCGATAGTGTCCGTGGTGAGTCAGTGCAAACTCGATAGTCTCTGTGCTGAGTCAGTGTGTAAACTCGAGAGTGTCCGTGCTGAGTCAGTGTGTAAACTCGATAGTGTCCGTGCTGAGTCAGTGTGTAAACTCGAGAGTGTCCGTGCTGAGTCAGTGTGTAAACTCGATAGTGTCCGTGCTGAGTCAGTGTGTAAACTCGATAGTGTCCGTGCTGAGTCACTGTAAACCCGATAGTGTCCGTGCTGTGTCAGTGTGTAAACTCGATAGTGTCCGTGCTGAGTCAGTGTGTAAACTCGATAGTGTCCGTGCTGAGCAATTGTAAACTCGACAGAGTCCGTGATGAGTCAGTGTGTAAACTCGATAGTGTCCGTGCTGAGTCAGTGTGTAAACTCGATCGTGCCCGTGCAGAGTCAGTGTGTAAACTCAAAAGTGTCCGTGCTGAGTCAGTGTGTAAACTCGAGAGTGTCTGCGCTGAGTCAGTGTGTAAACTCGAGAGTGTCCGTACTGAGTCAGTGTGCAAACTCGATAGTCTCTGTGCTGAGCCATTGTAAACTCGATAGTGTCCGTGCTCAGTCATTGTAAACCCGACAGAATCCGTGCTGAGTCAGTGTGTAAACTCGATAGTGTCCGTGCTGAGTCAGTGTGTTAACTCGATAGTGTCCGTGCTGGGTCAGTGTGTAAACTCGATAGTGTCCGTGCTGAGCCATTGTAAACTCGACAGTGTCCGTGATGAGTCAGTGTGTAAACTCGATAGTGTCCGTGCTGAGCCATTGTAAACTCGACAGTGTCTGTGCTGAGTCAGTGTAAACTCGATAGTGTCCGTGCTGAGCCATTGTAAACTCGACAGTGTCTGTGCTGAGTCAGTGTAAACTCGATAGTTTCTGTGCTCAGTCAGTGTGTAAACTCGATAGTGTCCGTGCTGAGTCAGTGTAAACTCGATAGTGTCCGTGCTGAGTCAGTGTAAACTCGATAGTGTCTGTGCTGAGTCAGTGTGTAAACTCGATAGTGTCCGTGCTGAGTCAGTGTAAACTCGATAGTGTCTGTGCTGAGTCAGTGTAAACTCGATAGTGTCCGTGGTGATTCAGTGCAAACTCGATAGTTTCTGTGCTCAGTCAGTGTGTAAACTCGATAGTGTCTGTGCTGAGTCAGTGTAAAGTCGATAGTGGCCGTGCTGAGTCAGTGTGTAAACTAGATAGTGTCCGTGCTGAGTCAGTGTGTAAACTAGATAGTGTCCGTGCTGAGTCAGTGTGAAAACCCGACAGTATCCGTGCTGAATCAGTGTAAACTCGATAGTTTCTGTGCTCAGTCAGTGTGTAAACTCGATAGTGTCCGTGCTGAGTCAGTGTAAACTCGATAGTGTCCGTGCTGAGTCAGTGTGTAAACTCGACAGTGTCCGTGCTGAGTCAGTGTAAACTCGATAGTGTCTGTGCTGAGTCAGTGTGTAAACTCGATAGTGTACGTGCTGAGTCAGTGTGTAAACTCGATAGTGTCCGTGCTGAGTCAGTGTGTAAACTCGACAGTGTCCGTGCTGAGTCAGTGTAAACTCGATAGTGTCTGTGCTGAGTCAGTGTGCAAACTCGATAGTGTCTGTGCTGAGTCAGTGTGTAAACTCGATAGTGTCCGTGCTGAGTCAGTGTGTAAACTCGATAGTGTCTGTGCTGAGTCAGTGTGTAAACTCGATAGTGTCCGTGCTGAGTCAGTGTAACCTCGATAGTGTCCGTGCTGAGTCAGTGTGTAAACTCGATAGTGTCTGTGCTGAGTCAGTGTGTAAACTCGAGAGTGTCCGTGCTGAGTCAGTGTGTAAACTCGGAAGGGTCCGTGCTGAGTCAGTGTGTACTCGATAGTGTCCGTGCTGAGTCAGTGTAAACTCGATAGTGTCCATGCTGAGTCAGTGTGTAAACTCGATAGTGTCAGAGCTGAGTCAGTGTGTAAATTCGATAGTGTCCGTGCTGAGTCAGTGTGTAAACTCGATAGTGTCCGTGCTGAGCCATTGTAAACTCGATCGTGTCCGTGCTGTGTCACTGTGTAAACTCGATAGTGTCCGTGCTGAGTCAGTGTAAACTCGATCGTGTCCGTGCTGAGTCAGTGTGTAAACTCGAGAGTGTCCGTGCTGAGTCAGTGTGTAAACTCGGAAGGGTCCGTGCTGAGTCAGTGTGTACTCGATAGTGTCCGTGCTGAGTCAGTGTAAACTCGATAGTGTCCATGCTGAGTCAGTGTGTAAACTCGATAGTGTCAGAGCTGAGTCAGTGTGTAAATTCGATAGTGTCCGTGCTGAGTCAGTGTGTAAACTCGATAGTGTCCGTGCTGAGCCATTGTAAACTCGATAGTGTCCGTGCTGTGTCACTGTGTAAACTCGATAGTGTCCGTGCTGAGTCAGTGTAAACTCGATCGTGTCCGTGCTGAGTCAGTGTGTAAACTCGATCGTGCCCGTGCTGAGTCAGTGTGTAAACACGATAGTGTCCGTGCTGAGTCAGTGTGTAAACTCGATAGTGTACGTGCTGAGTCAGTGTGTAAACTTGAGAGTGTCCGTGCTGAGTCAGTGTGTAAACTCGATAGTGTCCGTGCTGAGTCAGTGTGTAAACACGATGGTGTCCGTGCTGAGTCAGTGTGTAAACTCGATCGTGTCCATGCAGAGTCAGTGTGAAAGCTCGATAGTGACTGTGCTGAGTCAGCGTAAACTCGATTTTGTCCGTGCCGAGACAGTGTGTAAACTCGATAGTATCCGTGCTGAGTCAGTGTGTAAACACGATAGTGTCCGTGCTGAGTCAGTGTGTAAACTCGATAGTGTCCGTGGTGAGTCAGTGCAAACTCGATAGTCTCTGTGCTGAGTCAGTGTGTAAACTCGAGAGTGTCCGTGCTGAGTCAGTGTGTAAACTCGATAGTGTCCGTGCTGAGTCAGTGTGTACACTCGATAGTGTCCGTGCTGAGTCAGTGTAAACTCGATAGTGTCCATGCTGAGTCAGTGTGTAAACTCGATAGTGTCAGAGCTGAGTCAGTGTGTAAATTCGATAGTGTCTGTGCTGAGTCAGTGTAAACACGATAGTGTCTGTGCTGAGTCAGTGTGCAAACTCGATAGTGTCTGTGCTGAGTCAGTGTGTAAACTCGATAGTGTCCGTGCTGAGTCAGTGTGTAAACTCGATAGTGTCCGTGCTGAGTCAGTGTGTAAACTCGACAGTGTCCGTGCTGAGTCAGTGTAACCTCGATAGTGTCCGTGCTGAGTCAGTGTGTAAACTCGATAGTGTCTGTGCTGAGTCAGTGTGTAAACTCGAGAGTGTCCGTGCTGAGTCAGTGTGTAAACTCGGAAGGGTCCGTGCTGAGTCAGTGTGTAAACTCGATAGTGTCCGTGCTGAGTCAGTGTGTAAACTAGGAAGGGTCCGTACAGAGTCAGTGTGTACTCGATAGTGTCCATGCTGAGTCAGTGTAAACTCGATAGTGTCCATGCTGAGTCAGTGTGTAAACTCGATAGTGTCAGAGCTGAGTCAGTGTGTAAATTCGATAGTGTCTGTGCTGAGTCAGTGTAAACTCGATAGTGTCGGTGCTGAGTCAGTGTGTAAACTCGATAGTGTCCGTGCTGAGCCATTGTAAACTCGATAGTGTCCGTGCTGTGTCACTGTGTAAACTCGATAGTGTCCGTGCTGAGTCAGTGTAAACTCGATCGTGTCCGTGCTGAGTCAGTGTGTAAACTCGATCGTGCCCGTGCTGAGTCAGTGTGTAAACTCGAAAGTGTCCGTGCTGAGTCACTGTGTAAACCCGAGAGTGTCTGTGCTGAGTCAGTGTGTAAACACGATAGTGTCCGTGCAGAGTCAGTGTGAAAGCTCGATAGTGACTGTGCTGAGTCAGCGTAAACTCGATTTTGTCCGTGCTGAGTCAGTGTAAAGTCGATAGTGTCCGTGCCGAGACAGTGTGTAAACTCGATAGTATCCGTGCTGAGTCAGTGTGTAAACACGATAGTGTCCGTGCTGAGTCAGTGTGTAAACTCGATAGTGTCCGTGGTGAGTCAGTGCAAACTCGATAGTCTCTGTGCTGAGTCAGTGTGTAAACTCGAGAGTGTCCGTGCTGAGTCAGTGTGTAAACTCGATAGTGTCCGTGCTGAGTCAGTGTGTAAACTCGAGAGTGTCCGTGCTGAGTCAGTGTGTAAACTCGATAGTGTCTGTGCTGAGTCAGTGTGTAAACTCGATAGTGTCCGTGCTGAGTCACTGTAAACCCGATAGTGTCCGTGCTGTGTCAGTGTGTAAACTCGATAGTGTCCGTGCTGAGTCAGTGTGTAAACTCGATAGTGTCCGTGCTGAGCAATTGTAAACTCGACAGTGTCCGTGCTGAGTCAGTGTGTAAACACGATAGTGTCCGTGCTGAGTCAGTGTGTAAACTCGATCGTGCCCGTGCAGAGTCAGTGTGTAAACTCAAAAGTGTCCGTGCTGAGTCAGTGTGTAAACTCGAGAGTGTCTGTGCTGAGTCAGTGTGTAAACTCGAGAGTGTCCGTACTGAGTCAGTGTGCAAACTCGATAGTCTCTGTGCTGAGCCATTGAAAACTCGATAGTGTCCGTGCTCAGTCAGTGTAAACCCGACAGAATCCGTGCTGAGTCAGTGTGTAAACTCGATAGTGTCCGTGCTGAGTCAGTGTGTTAACTCGATAGTGTCCGTGCTGGGTCAGTGTGTAAACTCGATAGTGTCCGTGCTGAGTCAGTGTCTAAACTCGATAGTGTCCGTGCTGAGCCATTGTAAACTCGACAGTGTCCGTGATGAGTCAGTGTAAACTCGATAGTGTCCGTGGTGATTCAGTGCAAACTCGATAGTTTCTGTGCTCAGTCAGTGTGTAAACTCGATAGTGTCTGTGCTGAGTCAGTGTAAAGTCGATAGTGGCCGTGCTGAGTCAGTGTGTAAACTAGATAGTGTCCGTGCTGAGTCAGTGTGTAAACTCGACAGTATCCGTGCTGAATCAGTGTGTAAACTCGATAGTGTCCGTGCTGAGCCATTGTTATCTCGACAGTGTCCGTGATGAGTCAGTGTGTAAACTCGATAGTGTCCGTGCTGAGTCAGTGTGTAAACTCGATCGTGCCCGTGCTGAGTCAGTGTGTAAACTCGAAAGTGTCCGTGCTGAGTCAGTGTGTAAACTCGAGAGTGTCTGTGCTGAGTCAGTGTGTAAACTCGAGAGTGTCCGTACTGAGTCAGTGTGCAAACTCGATAGTCTCTGTGCTGAGTCAGTGTAAACTCGATAGTGTCCGTGCTCAGTCAGTGTAAACCCGACAGTATCCGTGCTGAGTCAGTGTGTAAACTCGATAGTGTCCGTGCTGAGTCAGTGTGTAAACTCGATAGTGTCTGTGCTGAGTCAGTGTGTAAACTCGATAGTGTACGTGCTGAGTCAGTGTGTAAACTCGATAGTGTCCGTGCTGAGTCAGTGTGTAAACTCGACAGTGTCCGTGCTGAGTCAGTGTAACCTCGATAGTGTCCGTGCTGAGTCAGTGTGTAAACTCGATCGTGTCTGTGCTGAGTCAGTGTGTAAACTCGAGAGTGTCCGTGCTGAGTCAGTGTGTAAACTCGGAAGGGTCCGTGCTGAGTCAGTGTGTAAACTCGATAGTGTCCGTGCTGAGTCAGTGTGTAAACTAGGAAGGGTCCGTGCTGAGTCAGTGTGTAAACTCGATAGTGTCCGTGCTGAGTCAGTGTGTAAACTCGGAAGGGTCCGTGCTGAGTCAGTGTGTAAACTCGATAGTGTCCGTGCTGAGTCAGTGTGTAAACTAGGAAGGGTCCGTACAGAGTCAGTGTGTACACTCGATAGTGTCCGTGCTGAGTCAGTGTAAACTCGATAGTGTCCATGCTGAGTCAGTGTGCAAACGCGATAGTGTCAGAGCTGAGCCATTGTAAACTCGATAGTGTCTGTGCTGAGTCAGTGTGTAAACTCGATAGTGTCCGTGCTGAGTCAGTGTAAACTCGAAAGTGTCCGTGCTGAGTCAGTGTAAACTCGATAGTGTCCGTGCTGAGTCAGTGTGTAAACTCGACAGTGTCCGTGCTGAGTCAGTGTAAACTCGATAGTGTCTGTGCTGAGTCAGTGTGCAAACTCGATAGTGTCTGTGCTGAGTCAGTGTGTAAACTCGATAGTGTCCGTGCTGAGTCAGTGTGTAAACTCGATAGTGTCTGTGCTGAGTCAGTGTGTAAACTCGATAGTGTCCGTGCTGAGTCAGTGTAACCTCGATAGTGTCCGTGCTGAGTCAGTGTGTAAACTCGATAGTGTCCGTGCTGAGTCAGTGTGTAAACTCGAGAGTGTCCGTGCTGAGTCAGTGTGTAAACTCGAGAGTGTCCGTGCTGAGTCAGTGTGTAAACTCGGAAGGGTCCGTGCTGAGTCAGTGTGTAAACTCGATAGTGTCCGTGCTGAGTCAGTGTGTAAACTAGGAAGGGTCCGTACAGAGTCAGTGTGTACTCGATAGTGTCCGTGCTGAGTCAGTGTAAACTCGATAGTGTCCATGCTGAGTCAGTGTGTAAACTCGATAGTGTCAGAGCTGAGTCAGTGTGTAAATTCGATAGTGTCTGTGCTGAGTCAGTGTAAACTCGATAGTGTCGGTGCTGAGTCAGTGTGTAAACTCGATAGTGTCCGTGCTGAGCCATTGTAAACTCGATAGTGTCCGTGCTGTGTCACTGTGTAAACTCGATAGTGTCCGTGCTGAGTCAGTGTAAACTCGATCGTGTCCGTGCTGAGTCAGTGTGTAAACTCGATCGTGCCCGTGCTGAGTCAGTGTGTAAACTCGAAAGTGTCCGTGCTGAGTCACTGTGTAAACTCGAGATTGTCTGTGCTGAGTCAGTGTGTAAACACGATAGTGTCCGTGCTGAGTCAGTGTGTAAACTCAATAGTGTACGTGCTGAGTCAGTGTGTAAACTTGAGAGTGTCCGTGCTGAGTCAGTGTGTAAACTCGATAGTGTCCGTGCTGAGTCAGTGTGTAAACACGATGGTGTCCGTGCTGAGTCAGTGTGTAAACTCGATCGTGTCCGTGCAGAGTCAGTGTGAAAGCTCGATAGTGACTGTGCTGAGTCAGCGTAAACTCGATTTTGTCCGTGCTGAGTCAGTGTAAAGTCGATAGTGTCCTTGCCGAGACAGTGTGTAAAATCGATAGTGTCCATGGTGAGTCAGTGCAAACTCGATAGTCTCTGTGCTGAGTCAGTGTGTAAACTCGAGAGTGTCCGTGCTGAGTCAGTGTGTAAACTCGATAGTGACCGTGCTGAGTCAGTGTGCAAACTCGAGAGTGTCCGTGCTGAGTCAGTGTGTAAACTCGATAGTGTCCGTGCTGAGTCAGTGTGTAAACTCGATAGTGTCCGTGGTGAGTCAGTGCAAACTCGATAGTCTCTGTGCTGAGTCAGTGTGTAAACTCGAGAGTGTCCGTGCTGAGTCAGTGTGTAAACTCGATAGTGTCCGTGCTGAGTCAGTGTGTAAACTCGAGAGTGTCCGTGCTGAGTCAGTGTGTAACCTCGATAGTGTCCGTGCTGAGTCAGTGTGTAAACGCGATAGTGTCCGTGCTGAGTCACTGTAAACCCGATAGTGTCCGTGCTGTGTCAGTGTGTAAACTCGATAGTGTCCGTGCTGAGTCAGTGTGTAAACTCGATAGTGTCCGTGCTGAGCAATTGTAAACTCGACAGTGTCCGTGATCAGTCAGTGTTTAAACTCGATTGTGTCCGTGCTGAGTCAGTGTGTAAACTCGATCGTGCCTGTGCTGAGTCAGTGTGTAAACTCAAAAGTGTCTGTGCTGAGTCAGTGTGTAAACTCGATAGTCTCTGTGCTGAGTCAGTGTAAACTCGATAGTGTCCGTGCTCAGTCAGTGTAAACTCGACAGAAACCGTGCTGAGTCAGTGTGAAAACTCGATAGTGTCCGTGCTGAGTCAGTGTGTAAACACGATAGTGTCTGTGCTGAGTCAGTGTGTAAACTCGATAGAGTACGTGCTGAGTCAGTGTGTAAACTCGATAGTGTCCATGCTGAGTCAGTGTGTAAACTCGACAGTGTCCATGCTGAGTCAGTGTAAACTCGATAGTGTCTGTGCTGAGTCAGTGTGCAAACTCGATAGTGTCTGTGCTGAGTCAGTGTGTAAACTCGATAGTGTCCGTGCTGAGTCAGTGTGTAAACTCGATAGTGTCTGTGCTGAGTCAGTGTGTGAACTCGATAGTGTCTGTGCTGAGTCAGTGTAACCTCGATAGTGTCCGTGCTGAGTCAGTGTGTAAACTCGATAGTGTCTGTGCTGAGTCAGTGTGTAAACTCGAGAGTGTCCGTGCTGAGTCAGTGTGTAAACTCGGTAGGGTCCGTGCTGAGTCAGTGTGTAAACTCGATAGTGTCCGTGCTGAGTCAGTGTGTAAACTAGGAAGGGTCCGTACAGAGTCAGTGTGTACACTCGATAGTGTCCGTGCTGAGTCAGTGTAAACTCGATAGTGTCCGTGCTGAGTCAGTGTGTAAACTCGATAGGGTCAGAGCTGAGTCAGTGTGTAAATTCGATAGTGTCTGTGCTGAGTCAGTGTGTAAACTCGATAGTGTCCGTGCTGAGCCATTGTAAACTCGATAGTGTCCGTGCTGTGTCACTGTGTAAACTCGATAGTGCCGTGCTGAGTCAGTGTGTAAACTCGATCGTGCCCGTGCTGAGTCAGTGTGTAAACTCGAAAGTGTCCGTGCTGAGTCAGTGTGTTAACTCGAGAGTGTCTGTGCTGAGTCAGTGTGTAAACTCGATAGAGTCCGTGCTGAGTCAGTGTGTAAACTCGATTGTGTACGTGCTGAGTCAGTGTGTAAACTTGAGAGTGTCCGTGCTGAGTCAGTGTGTAAACTCGATAGTGTCCGTGCTGAGTCAGTGTGTAAACACGATGGTGTCCGTGCTGAGTCAGTGTGTAAACTCGATCGTGTCAGTGCTGAGTCAGTGTGAAAGCTCGATAGTGACTGTGCTGAGTCAGCGTAAACTCGATATTGTCCGTGCTGAGTCAGTGTAAACTCGATAGTGTCCGTGCCGAGTCAGTGTTTGAACTCGACAGTGTCCGTGCTGTGTCATTGTAAACTCGATAGTGTCTGTGCTGATTCAGTGTGTAAACACGATAGTGTCCGTGCTGAGTCAGTGTGTAAACTCGATAGTATCCGTGCTGAGTCAGTGTGTAAACACGATAGTGTCCGTGCTGAGTCAGTGTGTAAACTCGATAGTGTCCGTGGTGAGTCAGTGCAAACTCGATAGTCTCTGTGCTGAGTCAGTGTGTAAACTCGAGAGTGTCCGTGCTGAGTCAGTGTGTAAACTCGAGAGTGCCGGGCTGAGTCAGTGTGTAAACTCGAGAGTGTCCGTGCTGAGTCAGTGTGTAAACTCGATAGTGTCCCTGCTGAATCAGTGTGTAAACTCGATAGTGTCCGTGCTGAGTCAGTGTGTAAACTCGATAGTGTCCGTGCTGAGTCAGTGTGTAAACTCGATAGTGTCAGAGCTGAGTCAGTGTGTAAATTCGATAGTGTCTGTGCTGTGTCAGTGTAAACTCGATAGTGTCTGTGCTGAGTCAGTGTGTAAACTCGATAGTGTCCGTGCTGAGTCAGTGTAAACTCGACAGTGTCCGTGCTGAGTCAGTGCAAACTCGATAGTGTCCGTGCTGAGTCAGTGCAAACTCGATAGTGTCCGTGCTGAGTCAGTGTGTAAACTCGGAAGGGTCCGTGCTGAGTCAGTGTGGAAACACGATAGTGTCCGTGCTGAGTCAGTGTGTAAACTAGGAAGGGTCCGTACAGAGTCAGTGTGTACACTCGATAGTGTCCGTGCTGAGTCAGTGTAAACTCGATAGTGTCCGTGCTGAGTCAGTGTGTAAACACGATAGTGTCAGAGCTGAGTCAGTGTGTAAATTCGATAGTGTCTGTGCTGAGTCAGTGTGTAAATTCGATCGTGTCCGTGCTGAGTCAGTGTGTAAACTCGACAGTGTCCGTGCTGAGTCAGTGTGTGAACTCGATTGTGTCCGTGCTGAGTCAGTGTAAACTCGGAAGAGTCCTTGCTGAGTCAGTGTGTAAACTCGATAGTGTCTGTGCTGAGTCTGTGTAAACTCGAAAGTGTCCGTGCTGAGTCAGTGTAATCTCGATAGTGTCTGTGCTGAGTCAGTGTAAACTCGATCGTGTCCGTGCTGAGTCAGTGTGTAAACTCGGAAGGGTCCGTGCTGAGTCAGTGTGTAAACTCGATAGTGTCCGTGCTGAGTCAGTGTGTAAACTCGATAGTGTCCGCGCTGAGTCAGTGTAAACTCGACAGTGTCCGTGATGAGTCAGTGTGTAAACTCGATAGTGTCCGTGCTGAGTCAGTGTGTAAACTCGATCGTGCCCGTGCTGAGTCAGTGTGTAAACTCGAAAGAGTCCGTGCTGAGTCAGTGTGTAAACTCGAGAGTGTCTGTGCTGAGTCAGTGTGTAAACTCGAGAGTGTCTGTGCTGAGTCAGTGTGTAAACTCGAGAGTGTCTGTGCTGAGTCAGTGTGTAAACTCGAGAGTGTCCGTGCTGAGTCAGTGTGCAAACTCGATAGTCTCTGTGCTAAGTCAGTTTAACTCGATAGTGTCCGTGCTCAGTCAGTGTAAACTCAACAGTATCCGTGCTGAGTCAGTGTGTAAACTCGATAGTGTCTGTGCTGAGTCAGTGTGTACACTCGATAGTGTCCGTGCTGAGTCAGTGTAAACTCGATAGTGTCCGTGCTGAGTCAGTGTGTAAACACGATAGTGTCAGAGCTGAGTCAGTGTGTAAATTCGATAGTGTCTGTGCTGAGTCAGTGTGTAAATTCGATCGTGTCCGTGCTGAGTCAGTGTGTAAACTCGACAGTGTCCGTGCTGAGTCAGCGTGTGAACTCGATTGTGTCCGTGCTGAGTCAGTGTTAACTCGGAAGTGTCCTTCCTGAGTCAGTGTGTAAACTCGATAGTGTCTGTGCTGAGTCTGTGTAAACTCGAAAGAGTCCATGCTGAATCAGTGTAAACTCGATAGTGTCTGTGCTGAGTCAGTGTGTAAACTCGATAGTGTCCGTGCTGAGTCAGTGTGTAAACTCGACAGTGTCCGTGCTGAAACAGTGTAAACTCGATAGTGTCCGTGCTGAGTCAGTGTAAACTCGATAGTGTCCGTGCTGAGTCAGTGTAAACTCGTTAGTGTCCGTGCTGAGTCAGTGTAAACTCGATCGTGTCCGTGCTGAGTCAGTGTGTAAATTCGGAAGGGTCCGTGCTGAGTCAGTGTGTAAACTCGATAGTGTCCGTGCTGAGTCAGTGTGTAAACTCGATAGTGTCCGCGCTGAGTCAGTGTAAACTCGACAGTGTCCGTGCTGAGTCAGTGTGTAAACACGATAGTGTCCGTGCTGAGTCAGTGTGTAAACTCGATCGTGCCCGTGCAGAGTCAGTGTGTAAACTCAAAAGTGTCCGTGCTGAGTCAGTGTGTAAACTCGAGAGTGTCTGTGCTGAGTCAGTGTGTAAACTCGAGAGTGTCCGTACTGAGTCAGTGTGCAAACTCGATAGTCTCTGTGCTGAGCCATTGAAAACTCGATAGTGTCCGTGCTCAGTCAGTGTAAACCCGACAGAATCCGTGCTGAGTCAGTGTGTAAACTCGATAGTGTCCGTGCTGAGTCAGTGTGTTAACTCGATAGTGTCCGTGCTGGGTCAGTGTGTAAACTCGATAGTGTCCGTGCTGAGTCAGTGTCTAAACTCGATAGTGTCCGTGCTGAGCCATTGTAAACTCGACAGTGTCCGTGATGAGTCAGTGTAAACTCGATAGTGTCCGTGGTGATTCAGTGCAAACTCGATAGTTTCTGTGCTCAGTCAGTGTGTAAACTCGATAGTGTCTGTGCTGAGTCAGTGTAAAGTCGATAGTGGCCGTGCTGAGTCAGTGTGTAAACTAGATAGTGTCCGTGCTGAGTCAGTGTGTAAACTCGACAGTATCCGTGCTGAATCAGTGTGTAAACTCGATAGTGTCCGTGCTGAGCCATTGTTATCTCGACAGTGTCCGTGATGAGTCAGTGTGTAAACTCGATAGTGTCCGTGCTGAGTCAGTGTGTAAACTCGATCGTGCCCGTGCTGAGTCAGTGTGTAAACTCGAAAGTGTCCGTGCTGAGTCAGTGTGTAAACTCGAGAGTGTCTGTGCTGAGTCAGTGTGTAAACTCGAGAGTGTCCGTACTGAGTCAGTGTGCAAACTCGATAGTCTCTGTGCTGAGTCAGTGTAAACTCGATAGTGTCCGTGCTCAGTCAGTGTAAACCCGACAGTATCCGTGCTGAGTCAGTGTGTAAACTCGATAGTGTCCGTGCTGAGTCAGTGTGTAAACTCGATAGTGTCTGTGCTGAGTCAGTGTGTAAACTCGATAGTGTACGTGCTGAGTCAGTGTGTAAACTCGATAGTGTCCGTGCTGAGTCAGTGTGTAAACTCGACAGTGTCCGTGCTGAGTCAGTGTAACCTCGATAGTGTCCGTGCTGAGTCAGTGTGTAAACTCGATCGTGTCTGTGCTGAGTCAGTGTGTAAACTCGAGAGTGTCCGTGCTGAGTCAGTGTGTAAACTCGGAAGGGTCCGTGCTGAGTCAGTGTGTAAACTCGATAGTGTCCGTGCTGAGTCAGTGTGTAAACTAGGAAGGGTCCGTGCTGAGTCAGTGTGTAAACTCGATAGTGTCCGTGCTGAGTCAGTGTGTAAACTCGGAAGGGTCCGTGCTGAGTCAGTGTGTAAACTCGATAGTGTCCGTGCTGAGTCAGTGTGTAAACTAGGAAGGGTCCGTACAGAGTCAGTGTGTACACTCGATAGTGTCCGTGCTGAGTCAGTGTAAACTCGATAGTGTCCATGCTGAGTCAGTGTGCAAACGCGATAGTGTCAGAGCTGAGCCATTGTAAACTCGATAGTGTCTGTGCTGAGTCAGTGTGTAAACTCGATAGTGTCCGTGCTGAGTCAGTGTAAACTCGAAAGTGTCCGTGCTGAGTCAGTGTAAACTCGATAGTGTCCGTGCTGAGTCAGTGTGTAAACTCGACAGTGTCCGTGCTGAGTCAGTGTAAACTCGATAGTGTCTGTGCTGAGTCAGTGTGCAAACTCGATAGTGTCTGTGCTGAGTCAGTGTGTAAACTCGATAGTGTCCGTGCTGAGTCAGTGTGTAAACTCGATAGTGTCTGTGCTGAGTCAGTGTGTAAACTCGATAGTGTCCGTGCTGAGTCAGTGTAACCTCGATAGTGTCCGTGCTGAGTCAGTGTGTAAACTCGATAGTGTCCGTGCTGAGTCAGTGTGTAAACTCGAGAGTGTCCGTGCTGAGTCAGTGTGTAAACTCGAGAGTGTCCGTGCTGAGTCAGTGTGTAAACTCGGAAGGGTCCGTGCTGAGTCAGTGTGTAAACTCGATAGTGTCCGTGCTGAGTCAGTGTGTAAACTAGGAAGGGTCCGTACAGAGTCAGTGTGTACTCGATAGTGTCCGTGCTGAGTCAGTGTAAACTCGATAGTGTCCATGCTGAGTCAGTGTGTAAACTCGATAGTGTCAGAGCTGAGTCAGTGTGTAAATTCGATAGTGTCTGTGCTGAGTCAGTGTAAACTCGATAGTGTCGGTGCTGAGTCAGTGTGTAAACTCGATAGTGTCCGTGCTGAGCCATTGTAAACTCGATAGTGTCCGTGCTGTGTCACTGTGTAAACTCGATAGTGTCCGTGCTGAGTCAGTGTAAACTCGATCGTGTCCGTGCTGAGTCAGTGTGTAAACTCGATCGTGCCCGTGCTGAGTCAGTGTGTAAACTCGAAAGTGTCCGTGCTGAGTCACTGTGTAAACTCGAGATTGTCTGTGCTGAGTCAGTGTGTAAACACGATAGTGTCCGTGCTGAGTCAGTGTGTAAACTCAATAGTGTACGTGCTGAGTCAGTGTGTAAACTTGAGAGTGTCCGTGCTGAGTCAGTGTGTAAACTCGATAGTGTCCGTGCTGAGTCAGTGTGTAAACACGATGGTGTCCGTGCTGAGTCAGTGTGTAAACTCGATCGTGTCCGTGCAGAGTCAGTGTGAAAGCTCGATAGTGACTGTGCTGAGTCAGCGTAAACTCGATTTTGTCCGTGCTGAGTCAGTGTAAAGTCGATAGTGTCCTTGCCGAGACAGTGTGTAAAATCGATAGTGTCCATGGTGAGTCAGTGCAAACTCGATAGTCTCTGTGCTGAGTCAGTGTGTAAACTCGAGAGTGTCCGTGCTGAGTCAGTGTGTAAACTCGATAGTGACCGTGCTGAGTCAGTGTGCAAACTCGAGAGTGTCCGTGCTGAGTCAGTGTGTAAACTCGATAGTGTCCGTGCTGAGTCAGTGTGTAAACTCGATAGTGTCCGTGGTGAGTCAGTGCAAACTCGATAGTCTCTGTGCTGAGTCAGTGTGTAAACTCGAGAGTGTCCGTGCTGAGTCAGTGTGTAAACTCGATAGTGTCCGTGCTGAGTCAGTGTGTAAACTCGAGAGTGTCCGTGCTGAGTCAGTGTGTAACCTCGATAGTGTCCGTGCTGAGTCAGTGTGTAAACGCGATAGTGTCCGTGCTGAGTCACTGTAAACCCGATAGTGTCCGTGCTGTGTCAGTGTGTAAACTCGATAGTGTCCGTGCTGAGTCAGTGTGTAAACTCGATAGTGTCCGTGCTGAGCAATTGTAAACTCGACAGTGTCCGTGATCAGTCAGTGTTTAAACTCGATTGTGTCCGTGCTGAGTCAGTGTGTAAACTCGATCGTGCCTGTGCTGAGTCAGTGTGTAAACTCAAAAGTGTCTGTGCTGAGTCAGTGTGTAAACTCGATAGTCTCTGTGCTGAGTCAGTGTAAACTCGATAGTGTCCGTGCTCAGTCAGTGTAAACTCGACAGAAACCGTGCTGAGTCAGTGTGAAAACTCGATAGTGTCCGTGCTGAGTCAGTGTGTAAACACGATAGTGTCTGTGCTGAGTCAGTGTGTAAACTCGATAGAGTACGTGCTGAGTCAGTGTGTAAACTCGATAGTGTCCATGCTGAGTCAGTGTGTAAACTCGACAGTGTCCATGCTGAGTCAGTGTAAACTCGATAGTGTCTGTGCTGAGTCAGTGTGCAAACTCGATAGTGTCTGTGCTGAGTCAGTGTGTAAACTCGATAGTGTCCGTGCTGAGTCAGTGTGTAAACTCGATAGTGTCTGTGCTGAGTCAGTGTGTGAACTCGATAGTGTCTGTGCTGAGTCAGTGTAACCTCGATAGTGTCCGTGCTGAGTCAGTGTGTAAACTCGATAGTGTCTGTGCTGAGTCAGTGTGTAAACTCGAGAGTGTCCGTGCTGAGTCAGTGTGTAAACTCGGTAGGGTCCGTGCTGAGTCAGTGTGTAAACTCGATAGTGTCCGTGCTGAGTCAGTGTGTAAACTAGGAAGGGTCCGTACAGAGTCAGTGTGTACACTCGATAGTGTCCGTGCTGAGTCAGTGTAAACTCGATAGTGTCCGTGCTGAGTCAGTGTGTAAACTCGATAGGGTCAGAGCTGAGTCAGTGTGTAAATTCGATAGTGTCTGTGCTGAGTCAGTGTGTAAACTCGATAGTGTCCGTGCTGAGCCATTGTAAACTCGATAGTGTCCGTGCTGTGTCACTGTGTAAACTCGATAGTGCCGTGCTGAGTCAGTGTGTAAACTCGATCGTGCCCGTGCTGAGTCAGTGTGTAAACTCGAAAGTGTCCGTGCTGAGTCAGTGTGTTAACTCGAGAGTGTCTGTGCTGAGTCAGTGTGTAAACTCGATAGAGTCCGTGCTGAGTCAGTGTGTAAACTCGATTGTGTACGTGCTGAGTCAGTGTGTAAACTTGAGAGTGTCCGTGCTGAGTCAGTGTGTAAACTCGATAGTGTCCGTGCTGAGTCAGTGTGTAAACACGATGGTGTCCGTGCTGAGTCAGTGTGTAAACTCGATCGTGTCAGTGCTGAGTCAGTGTGAAAGCTCGATAGTGACTGTGCTGAGTCAGCGTAAACTCGATATTGTCCGTGCTGAGTCAGTGTAAACTCGATAGTGTCCGTGCCGAGTCAGTGTTTGAACTCGACAGTGTCCGTGCTGTGTCATTGTAAACTCGATAGTGTCTGTGCTGATTCAGTGTGTAAACACGATAGTGTCCGTGCTGAGTCAGTGTGTAAACTCGATAGTATCCGTGCTGAGTCAGTGTGTAAACACGATAGTGTCCGTGCTGAGTCAGTGTGTAAACTCGATAGTGTCCGTGGTGAGTCAGTGCAAACTCGATAGTCTCTGTGCTGAGTCAGTGTGTAAACTCGAGAGTGTCCGTGCTGAGTCAGTGTGTAAACTCGAGAGTGCCGGGCTGAGTCAGTGTGTAAACTCGAGAGTGTCCGTGCTGAGTCAGTGTGTAAACTCGATAGTGTCCCTGCTGAATCAGTGTGTAAACTCGATAGTGTCCGTGCTGAGTCAGTGTGTAAACTCGATAGTGTCCGTGCTGAGTCAGTGTGTAAACTCGATAGTGTCAGAGCTGAGTCAGTGTGTAAATTCGATAGTGTCTGTGCTGTGTCAGTGTAAACTCGATAGTGTCTGTGCTGAGTCAGTGTGTAAACTCGATAGTGTCCGTGCTGAGTCAGTGTAAACTCGACAGTGTCCGTGCTGAGTCAGTGCAAACTCGATAGTGTCCGTGCTGAGTCAGTGCAAACTCGATAGTGTCCGTGCTGAGTCAGTGTGTAAACTCGGAAGGGTCCGTGCTGAGTCAGTGTGGAAACACGATAGTGTCCGTGCTGAGTCAGTGTGTAAACTAGGAAGGGTCCGTACAGAGTCAGTGTGTACACTCGATAGTGTCCGTGCTGAGTCAGTGTAAACTCGATAGTGTCCGTGCTGAGTCAGTGTGTAAACACGATAGTGTCAGAGCTGAGTCAGTGTGTAAATTCGATAGTGTCTGTGCTGAGTCAGTGTGTAAATTCGATCGTGTCCGTGCTGAGTCAGTGTGTAAACTCGACAGTGTCCGTGCTGAGTCAGTGTGTGAACTCGATTGTGTCCGTGCTGAGTCAGTGTAAACTCGGAAGAGTCCTTGCTGAGTCAGTGTGTAAACTCGATAGTGTCTGTGCTGAGTCTGTGTAAACTCGAAAGTGTCCGTGCTGAGTCAGTGTAATCTCGATAGTGTCTGTGCTGAGTCAGTGTAAACTCGATCGTGTCCGTGCTGAGTCAGTGTGTAAACTCGGAAGGGTCCGTGCTGAGTCAGTGTGTAAACTCGATAGTGTCCGTGCTGAGTCAGTGTGTAAACTCGATAGTGTCCGCGCTGAGTCAGTGTAAACTCGACAGTGTCCGTGATGAGTCAGTGTGTAAACTCGATAGTGTCCGTGCTGAGTCAGTGTGTAAACTCGATCGTGCCCGTGCTGAGTCAGTGTGTAAACTCGAAAGAGTCCGTGCTGAGTCAGTGTGTAAACTCGAGAGTGTCTGTGCTGAGTCAGTGTGTAAACTCGAGAGTGTCTGTGCTGAGTCAGTGTGTAAACTCGAGAGTGTCTGTGCTGAGTCAGTGTGTAAACTCGAGAGTGTCCGTGCTGAGTCAGTGTGCAAACTCGATAGTCTCTGTGCTAAGTCAGTTTAACTCGATAGTGTCCGTGCTCAGTCAGTGTAAACTCAACAGTATCCGTGCTGAGTCAGTGTGTAAACTCGATAGTGTCTGTGCTGAGTCAGTGTGTACACTCGATAGTGTCCGTGCTGAGTCAGTGTAAACTCGATAGTGTCCGTGCTGAGTCAGTGTGTAAACACGATAGTGTCAGAGCTGAGTCAGTGTGTAAATTCGATAGTGTCTGTGCTGAGTCAGTGTGTAAATTCGATCGTGTCCGTGCTGAGTCAGTGTGTAAACTCGACAGTGTCCGTGCTGAGTCAGCGTGTGAACTCGATTGTGTCCGTGCTGAGTCAGTGTTAACTCGGAAGTGTCCTTCCTGAGTCAGTGTGTAAACTCGATAGTGTCTGTGCTGAGTCTGTGTAAACTCGAAAGAGTCCATGCTGAATCAGTGTAAACTCGATAGTGTCTGTGCTGAGTCAGTGTGTAAACTCGATAGTGTCCGTGCTGAGTCAGTGTGTAAACTCGACAGTGTCCGTGCTGAAACAGTGTAAACTCGATAGTGTCCGTGCTGAGTCAGTGTAAACTCGATAGTGTCCGTGCTGAGTCAGTGTAAACTCGTTAGTGTCCGTGCTGAGTCAGTGTAAACTCGATCGTGTCCGTGCTGAGTCAGTGTGTAAATTCGGAAGGGTCCGTGCTGAGTCAGTGTGTAAACTCGATAGTGTCCGTGCTGAGTCAGTGTGTAAACTCGATAGTGTCCGCGCTGAGTCAGTGTAAACTCGACAGTGTCCGTGCTGAGTCAGTGTGTAAACTCGATAGTCTCTGTGCTGAGTCAGTGTGTAAACTCGATAGTGTCCGTGCTGAGCCATTGTAAACTCGACAGTGTCCGTGATGAGTCAGTGTGTAAACTCGATAGTGTCCGTGCTGAGTCAGTGTGTAAACTCGATCGTGCCCGTGCTGAGTCAGTGTGTAAACTCGAAAGTGTCCGTGCTGAGTCAGTGTGTGAACTCGATAGTGTCTGTGCTGAATCAGTGTGTAAACTCGAGAGTGTCTGTGCTGAGTCAGTGTGTAAACTCGAGAGTGTCCGTACTGAGTCAGTGTGCAAACTCGATAGTCTCTGTGCTGAGTCAGTGTAAACTCGATAGTGTCCGTGCTGAGTCAGTGTGTAAACTCGATAGTGTCTGTGCTGAGTCAGTGTGTAAACTCGATAGTGGACGTGCTGAGTCAGTGTGTAAACTCGATAGTGTCCGTGCTGAGTCAGTGTGTAAACTCGACAGTGTCCGTGCTGAGTCAGTGTAAACTCGATAGTGTCTGTGCTGAGTCAGTGTGCAAACTCGATAGTGTCTGTGCTGAGTCAGTGTGTAAACTCGATAGTGTCTGTGCTGAGTCAGTGTGTAAACTCGATAGTGTCCGTGCTGAGTCAGTGTAACCTCGATAGTGTCCGTGCTGAGTCAGTGTTTAAACTCGATAGTGTCTGTGCTGAGTCAGTGTGTAAACTCGAGAGTGTCCGTGCTGAGTCAGTGTGTAAACTAGGAAGGGTCCGTACAGAGTCAGTGTGTACACTCGATAGTGTCCGTGCTGAGTCAGTGTAAACTCGATAGTGTCCGTGCTGAGTCAGTGTGTAAACTCGATAGTGTCAGAGCTGAGTCAGTGTGTAAATTCGATAGTGTCTGTGCTGAGTCAGTGTAAACTCGATAGTGTCTGTGCTGAGTCAGTGTGTAAACTCGATAGTGTCCGTGCTGAGCCATTGTAAACTCGATAGTGTCCGTGCTCTGTCACTGTGTAAACTCGATAGTGTCCGTGCTGAGTCAGTGTAAACTCGATAGTGTCCGTGCTGAGTCAGTGTGTAAACTCGATCGTGCCCGTGCTGAGTCAGTGTGTAAACTCGATAGTGTCCGTGCTGAGTCAGTGTGTAAACTCGAGAGTGTCTGTGCTGAGTCAGTGTGTAAACTCGATAGTGTCCGTGCTGAGTCAGTGTGTAAACTCGACATTGTTCATGCTGAGTCAGTGTGTAAACTTGAGAGTGTCCGTGCTGAATCAGTGTGTAAACTCGATAGTGTCCGTGCTGAGTCAGTGTGTAAACACGATGGTGTCCGTGCTGAGTCAGTGTGTAAACTCGATCGTGTCCGTGCTGAGTCAGTGTGAAAGCTCGATAGTGACTGTGCTGAGTCAGCGTAAACTCGATATTGTCCGTGCTGAGTCAGTGTAAAGTCGATCGTGTCCGTGCCGAGTCAGTGTTTGAACTCGACAGTGTCCGTGCTGTGTCATTGTAAACTCGATAGTGTCTGTGCTGATTCAGTGTGTAAACACGATAGTGTCCGTGCTGAGTCAGTGTAAACTCGACAGTGTCCGTGCTGAGTCAGTGTGTAAACTCGATAGTCTCTGTGCTGAGTCAGTGAGTAAACTCGATAGTGTCCGTGCTGAGCCATTGAAAACTCGACAGTGTCCGTGATGAGTCAGTGTGTAAACTCGATAGTGTCCGTGCTGAGTCAGTGTGTAAACTCGATCGTGCCCGTGCTGAGTCAGTGTGTAAACTCGAAAGTGTCCGTGCTGAGTCAGTGTGTAAACTCGAGAGTGTCTGTGCTGAGTCAGTGTGTAAACTCGAGAGTGTCTGTGCTGAGTCAGTGTGTAAACTCGAGAGTGTCCGTACTGAGTCAGTGTGCAAACTCGATAGTCTCTGTGCTGAGTCAGTGTAAACTCGATAGTGTCCGTGCTCAGTCAGTGTAAACTCGACAGTATCCGTGCTGAGTCAGTGTGTAAACTCGATAGTGTCTGTGCTGAGTCAGTGTGTACACTCGATAGTGTCCGTGCTGAGTCAGTGTAAACTCGATAGTGTCCGTGCTGAGTCAGTGTGTAAACACGATAGTGTCAGAGCTGAGTCAGTGTGTAAATTCGATAGTGTCTGTGCTGAGTCAGTGTGTAAATTCGATTGTGTCCGTGCTGAGTCAGTGTGTAAACTCGACAGTGTCCGTGCTGAGTCAGTGTGTGAACTCGATTGTGTCCGTGCTGAGTCAGTGTTAACTCGGAAGTGTCCTTGCTGAGTCAGTGTGTAAACTCGATAGTGTCTGTGCTGAGTCTGTGTAAACTCGAAAGTGTCCATGCTGATTCAGTGTAAACTCGATAGTGTCTGTGCTGAGTCAGTGTGTAAACTCGATAGTGTCCGTGCTGAGTCAGTGTAAACTCGACAGTGTCCGTGCTGAGTCAGTGTAAACTCGATCGTGTCCGTGCTGAGTTAGTGTGTAAACTCGGAAGGGTCCGTGCTGAGTCAGTGTGTAAACTCGATAGTGTCCGTGCTGAGTCAGTGTGTAAACTCGATAGTGTCCGCGCTGAGTCAGTGTAAACTCGACAGTGTCCGTGCTGAGTCAGTGTGTAAACTCGATAGTCTCTGTGCTGAGTCAGTGTGTAAACTCGATAGTGTCCGTGCTGAGCCATTGTAAACTCGACAGTGTCCGTGATGAGTCAGTGTGTAAACTCGATAGTGTCCGTGCTGAGTCAGTGTAAACTCGATAGTGTCCGTGCTGAGTCAGTGTGTAAACTCGATAGTGTCCGTGCTGAGCCATTGTAAACTCGACAGTGTCCGTGATGAGTCAGTGTGTAAACTCGATAGTGTCCGTGCTGAGTCAGTGTAAACTCGATAGTGTCCGTGCTGAGCCATTGTAAACTCGACAGTGTCCGTGCTGAGTCAGTGTGTGAACTCGATTGTGTCCGTGCTGAGTCAGTGTAAACTCGGAAGAGTCCTTGCTGAGTCAGTGTGTAAACTCGATAGTGTCTGTGCTGAGTCTGTGTAAACTCGAAAGTGTCCGTGCTGAGTCAGTGTAATCTCGATAGTGTCTGTGCTGAGTCAGTGTAAACTCGATCGTGTCCGTGCTGAGTCAGTGTGTAAACTCGGAAGGGTCCGTGCTGAGTCAGTGTGTAAACTCGATAGTGTCCGTGCTGAGTCAGTGTGTAAACTCGATAGTGTCCGCGCTGAGTCAGTGTAAACTCGACAGTGTCCGTGATGAGTCAGTGTGTAAACTCGATAGTGTCCGTGCTGAGTCAGTGTGTAAACTCGATCGTGCCCGTGCTGAGTCAGTGTGTAAACTCGAAAGAGTCCGTGCTGAGTCAGTGTGTAAACTCGAGAGTGTCTGTGCTGAGTCAGTGTGTAAACTCGAGAGTGTCTGTGCTGAGTCAGTGTGTAAACTCGAGAGTGTCTGTGCTGAGTCAGTGTGTAAACTCGAGAGTGTCCGTGCTGAGTCAGTGTGCAAACTCGATAGTCTCTGTGCTAAGTCAGTTTAACTCGATAGTGTCCGTGCTCAGTCAGTGTAAACTCAACAGTATCCGTGCTGAGTCAGTGTGTAAACTCGATAGTGTCTGTGCTGAGTCAGTGTGTACACTCGATAGTGTCCGTGCTGAGTCAGTGTAAACTCGATAGTGTCCGTGCTGAGTCAGTGTGTAAACACGATAGTGTCAGAGCTGAGTCAGTGTGTAAATTCGATAGTGTCTGTGCTGAGTCAGTGTGTAAATTCGATCGTGTCCGTGCTGAGTCAGTGTGTAAACTCGACAGTGTCCGTGCTGAGTCAGCGTGTGAACTCGATTGTGTCCGTGCTGAGTCAGTGTTAACTCGGAAGTGTCCTTCCTGAGTCAGTGTGTAAACTCGATAGTGTCTGTGCTGAGTCTGTGTAAACTCGAAAGAGTCCATGCTGAATCAGTGTAAACTCGATAGTGTCTGTGCTGAGTCAGTGTGTAAACTCGACAGTGTCCGTGCTGAAACAGTGTAAACTCGATAGTGTCCGTGCTGAGTCAGTGTGTAAACTCGATAGTGTCCGTGCTGAGTCAGTGTGTAAACTCGACAGTGTCCGTGCTGAGTCAGTGTGTAAACTCGATAGTGTCCGTGCTGAGTCAGTGTAAACTCGATAGTGTCCGTGCTGAGTCAGTGTAAACTCGTTAGTGTCCGTGCTGAGTCAGTGTAAACTCGATCGTGTCCGTGCTGAGTCAGTGTGTAAATTCGGAAGGGTCCGTGCTGAGTCAGTGTGTAAACTCGATAGTGTCCGTGCTGAGTCAGTGTGTAAACTCGATAGTGTCCGCGCT
The DNA here is from genome assembly GCF_964213995.1 of Mustelus asterias. NCBI lineage: Eukaryota > Metazoa > Chordata > Chondrichthyes > Carcharhiniformes > Triakidae > Mustelus > Mustelus asterias. The sequence continues at coordinate 59,230,686 of NC_135811.1, forward strand.
GAGTCAGTGTAAACTCGACAGTGTCCGTGCTGAGTCAGTGTGTAAACTCGATAGTCTCTGTGCTGAGTCAGTGTGTAAACTCGATAGTGTCCGTGCTGAGCCATTGTAAACTCGACAGTGTCCGTGATGAGTCAGTGTGTAAACTCGATAGTGTCCGTGCTGAGTCAGTGTGTAAACTCGATCGTGCCCGTGCTGAGTCAGTGTGTAAACTCGAAAGTGTCCGTGCTGAGTCAGTGTGTGAACTCGATAGTGTCTGTGCTGAATCAGTGTGTAAACTCGAGAGTGTCTGTGCTGAGTCAGTGTGTAAACTCGAGAGTGTCCGTACTGAGTCAGTGTGCAAACTCGATAGTCTCTGTGCTGAGTCAGTGTAAACTCGATAGTGTCCGTGCTGAGTCAGTGTGTAAACTCGATAGTGTCTGTGCTGAGTCAGTGTGTAAACTCGATAGTGGACGTGCTGAGTCAGTGTGTAAACTCGATAGTGTCCGTGCTGAGTCAGTGTGTAAACTCGACAGTGTCCGTGCTGAGTCAGTGTAAACTCGATAGTGTCTGTGCTGAGTCAGTGTGCAAACTCGATAGTGTCTGTGCTGAGTCAGTGTGTAAACTCGATAGTGTCTGTGCTGAGTCAGTGTGTAAACTCGATAGTGTCCGTGCTGAGTCAGTGTAACCTCGATAGTGTCCGTGCTGAGTCAGTGTGTAAACTCGATAGTGTCTGTGCTGAGTCAGTGTGTAAACTCGAGAGTGTCCGTGCTGAGTCAGTGTGTAAACTAGGAAGGGTCCGTACAGAGTCAGTGTGTACACTCGATAGTGTCCGTGCTGAGTCAGTGTAAACTCGATAGTGTCCGTGCTGAGTCAGTGTGTAAACTCGATAGTGTCAGAGCTGAGTCAGTGTGTAAATTCGATAGTGTCTGTGCTGAGTCAGTGTAAACTCGATAGTGTCTGTGCTGAGTCAGTGTGTAAACTCGATAGTGTCCGTGCTGAGCCATTGTAAACTCGATAGTGTCCGTGCTCTGTCACTGTGTAAACTCGATAGTGTCCGTGCTGAGTCAGTGTAAACTCGATAGTGTCCGTGCTGAGTCAGTGTGTAAACTCGATCGTGCCCGTGCTGAGTCAGTGTGTAAACTCGATAGTGTCCGTGCTGAGTCAGTGTGTAAACTCGAGAGTGTCTGTGCTGAGTCAGTGTGTAAACTCGATAGTGTCCGTGCTGAGTCAGTGTGTAAACTCGACATTGTTCATGCTGAGTCAGTGTGTAAACTTGAGAGTGTCCGTGCTGAATCAGTGTGTAAACTCGATAGTGTCCGTGCTGAGTCAGTGTGTAAACACGATGGTGTCCGTGCTGAGTCAGTGTGTAAACTCGATCGTGTCCGTGCTGAGTCAGTGTGAAAGCTCGATAGTGACTGTGCTGAGTCAGCGTAAACTCGATATTGTCCGTGCTGAGTCAGTGTAAAGTCGATCGTGTCCGTGCCGAGTCAGTGTTTGAACTCGACAGTGTCCGTGCTGTGTCATTGTAAACTCGATAGTGTCTGTGCTGAGTCAGTGTGTAAACACGATAGTCTCTGTGCTGAGTCAGTGAGTAAACTCGATAGTGTCCGTGCTGAGCCAGTGTAAACTCGACAGTGTCCGTGCTGAGTCAGTGTGTAAACTCGATAGTCTCTGTGCTGAGTCAGTGAGTAAACTCGATAGTGTCCGTGCTGAGCCATTGAAAACTCGACAGTGTCCGTGATGAGTCAGTGTGTAAACTCGATAGTGTCCGTGCTGAGTCAGTGTGTAAACTCGATCGTGCCCGTGCTGAGTCAGTGTGTAAACTCGAAAGTGTCCGTGCTGAGTCAGTGTGTAAACTCGAGAGTGTCTGTGCTGAGTCAGTGTGTAAACTCGAGAGTGTCTGTGCTGAGTCAGTGTGTAAACTCGAGAGTGTCCGTACTGAGTCAGTGTGCAAACTCGATAGTCTCTGTGCTGAGTCAGTGTAAACTCGATAGTGTCCGTGCTCAGTCAGTGTAAACTCGACAGTATCCGTGCTGAGTCAGTGTGTAAACTCGATAGTGTCTGTGCTGAGTCAGTGTGTACACTCGATAGTGTCCGTGCTGAGTCAGTGTAAACTCGATAGTGTCCGTGCTGAGTCAGTGTGTAAACACGATAGTGTCAGAGCTGAGTCAGTGTGTAAATTCGATAGTGTCTGTGCTGAGTCAGTGTGTAAATTCGATTGTGTCCGTGCTGAGTCAGTGTGTAAACTCGACAGTGTCCGTGCTGAGTCAGTGTGTGAACTCGATTGTGTCCGTGCTGAGTCAGTGTTAACTCGGAAGTGTCCTTGCTGAGTCAGTGTGTAAACTCGATAGTGTCTGTGCTGAGTCTGTGTAAACTCGAAAGTGTCCATGCTGATTCAGTGTAAACTCGATAGTGTCTGTGCTGAGTCAGTGTGTAAACTCGATAGTGTCCGTGCTGAGTCAGTGTAAACTCGACAGTGTCCGTGCTGAGTCAGTGTAAACTCGATCGTGTCCGTGCTGAGTTAGTGTGTAAACTCGGAAGGGTCCGTGCTGAGTCAGTGTGTAAACTCGATAGTGTCCGTGCTGAGTCAGTGTGTAAACTCGATAGTGTCCGCGCTGAGTCAGTGTAAACTCGACAGTGTCCGTGCTGAGTCAGTGTGTAAACTCGATAGTCTCTGTGCTGAGTCAGTGTGTAAACTCGATAGTGTCCGTGCTGAGCCATTGTAAACTCGACAGTGTCCGTGATGAGTCAGTGTGTAAACTCGATAGTGTCCGTGCTGAGTCAGTGTAAACTCGATAGTGTCCGTGCTGAGTCAGTGTGTAAACTCGATAGTGTCCGTGCTGAGCCATTGTAAACTCGACAGTGTCCGTGATGAGTCAGTGTGTAAACTCGATAGTGTCCGTGCTGAGTCAGTGTAAACTCGATAGTGTCCGTGCTGAGTCAGTGTAAACTCGTTAGTGTCCGTGCTGAGTCAGTGTAAACTCGATCGTGTCTGTGCTGAGTCAGTGTGTAAACTCGAGAGTGTCTGTGCTGAGTCAGTGTGTAAACTCGAGAGTGTCCGTACTGAGTCAGTGTGCAAACTCGATAGTCTCTGTGCTGAGTCAGTGTAAACTCGATAGTGTCCGTGCTCAGTCAGTGTAAACTCGACAGTATACGTGCTGAGTCAGTGTGTAAACCCGATAGTGTCTGTGCTGAGTCAGTGTGTAAACTCGATAGTGGACGTGCTGAGTCAATGTGTAAACTCGATAGTGTCCGTGCTGAGTCAGTGTGTAAACTCGACAGTGTCCGTGCTGAGTCAGTGTAAACTCGATAGTGTCTGTGCTGAGTCAGTGTGCAAACTCGATAGTGTCTGTGCTGAGTCAGTGTGTAAACTCGATAGTGTCCGTGCTGAGTCAGTGTGTAAACTCAATAGTGTCGGTGCTGAGTCAGTGTGCAAACTCGATAGTGTCTGTGCTGAGTCAGTGTGTAAACTCGATAGTGTCCGTGCTGAGTCAGTGGAACCTCGATAGTGTCCGTGCTGAGTCAGTGTGTAAACTCGATAGTGTCTGTGCTGAGTCAGTGTGTAAACTCGAGAGTGTCCGTGCTGAGTCAGTGTGTAAACTAGGAAGGGTCCGTACAGAGTCAGTGTGTACACTCGATAGTGTCCGTGCTGAGTCAGTGTAAACTCGATAGTGTCCGTGCTGAGTCAGTGTGTAAACTCGATAGTGTCAGAGCTGAGTCAGTGTGTAAATTCGATAGTGTCTGTGCTGAGTCAGTGTAAACTCGATAGTGTCTGTGCTGAGTCAGTGTGTAAACTCGATAGTGGACGTGCTGAGTCAGTGTGTAAACTCGATAGTGTCCGTGCTGAGTCAGTGTGTAAACTCGACAGTGTCCGTGCTGAGTCAGTGTAAACTCGATAGTGTCTGTGCTGAGTCAGTGTGCAAACACGATAGTGTCTGTGCTGAGTCAGTGTGTAAACTCGATAGTGTCCGTGCTGAGTCAGTGTGTAAACTCGATAGTGTCTGTGCTGAGTCAGTGTGTAAACTCGATAGTGTCCGTGCTGAGTCAGTGTAACCTCGATAGTGTCCGTGCTGAGTCAGTGTGTAAACTCGATAGTGTCTGTGCTGAGTCAGTGTGTAAACTCGAGAGTGTCCGTGCTGAGTCAGTGTGTAAACTAGGAAGGGTCCGTACAGAGTCAGTGTGTACACTCGATAGTGTCCGTGCTGAGTCAGTGTAAACTCGATAGTGTCCGTGCTGAGTCAGTGTGTAAACTCGATAGTGTCAGAGCTGAGTCAGTGTGTAAATTCGATAGTGTCTGTGCTGAGTCAGTGTAAACTCGATAGTGTCTGTGCTGAGTCAGTGTGTAAACTCGATAGTGTCCGTGCTGAGCCATTGTAAACTCGATAGTGTCCGTGCTGTGTCACTGTGTAAACTCGATAGTGTCCGTGCTGAGTCAGTGTAAACTCGATAGTGTCCGTGCTGAGTCAGTGTGTAAACTCGATCGTGCCCGTGCTGAGTCAGTGTGTAAACTCGATAGTGTCCGTGCTGAGTCAGTGTGTAAACTCGAGAGTGTCTGTGCTGAGTCAGTGTGTAAACTCGATCGTGTCCGTGCTGAGTCAGTGTGTAAACTCGATAGTGTACGTGCTGAGTCAGTGTGTAAACTTGAGAGTGTCCGTGCTGAGTCAGTGTGTAAACTCAATAGTGTCCGTGCTGAGTCAGTGTGTAAACACGATGGTGTCCGTGCTGAGTCAGTGTGTAAACTCGATCGTGTCCGTGCTGAGTCAGTGTGAAAGCTCGATAGTGACTGTGCTGAGTCAGCGTAAACTCGATATTGTCCGTGCTGAGTCAGTGTAAAGTCGATCGTGTCCGTGCCGAGTCAGTGTTTGAACTCGACAGTGTCCGTGCTGTGTCATTGCAAACTCGATAGTGTCTGTGCTGATTCAGTGTGTAAACACGATAGTGTCCGTGCTGAGTCAGTGTGTAAACTCGATAGTATCCGTGCTGAGTCAGTGTGTAAACACGATAGTGTCCGTGCTGAGTCAGTGTGTAAACTCGATAGTGTCCGTGGTGAGTCAGTGCAAAGTCAATAGTCTCTGTGCTGAGTCAGTGTGTAAACTCGAGAGTGTCCGTGCTGAGTCAGTGTGTAAACTCGATAGTGTCCGTGCTGAGTCAGTGTGTAAACTCGAGAGTGTCCGTACTGAGTCAGTGTGTAAACTCGATAGTGTCCGTGCTGAGTCAGTGTGTAAACTCGATAGTGTCCGTGCTGAGTCACTGTAAACCCGATAGTGTCCGTGCTGTGTCAGTGTGTAAACTCGATAGTGTCCGTGATGAGTCAGTGTGTAAACGCGATAGTGTCCGTGCTGAGTCAGTGTAAACTCGATAGTGTCTGTGCTGAGTCAGTGTGCAAACTCGATAGTGTCTGTGCTGAGTCAGTATGTAAACTCGATAGTGTCCGTGCTGAGTCAGTGTGTAAACTCGATAGTGTCTGTGCTGAGTCAGTGTGGAAACTCGATAGTGTCCGTGCTGAGTCAGTGTAACCTCGATAGTGTCCGTGCGGAGTCAGTGTGTAAACTCGATCGTGTCTGTGCTGAGTCAGTGTGTAAACTCGAGAGTGTCCGTGCTGAGTCAGTGTGTAAACTCGGAAGGGTCCGTGCTGAGTCAATGTAAACTCGATAGTGTCCGTGCTGAGTCAGTGTGTAAACTCGATAGTGTCTGTGCTGAGTCAGTGTGTAAACTCGAGAGTGTCCGTGCTGAGTCAGTGTGTAAACTAGGAAGGGTCCGTACAGAGTCAGTGTGTACACTCGATAGTGTCCGTGCTGAGTCAGTGTAAACTCGATAGTGTCCGTGCTGAGTCAGTGTGTAAACTCGATAGTGTCAGAGCTGAGTCAGTGTGTAAATTCGATAGTGTCTGTGCTGAGTCAGTGTAAACCCGATAGTGTCTGTGCTGAGTCAGTGTGTAAACTCGATAGTGGACGTGCTGAGTCAGTGTGTAAACTCGATAGTGTCCGTGCTGAGTCAGTGTGTAAACTCGACAGTGTCCGTGCTGAGTCAGTGTAAACTCGATAGTGTCTGTGCTGAGTCAGTGTGCAAACACGATAGTGTCTGTGCTGAGTCAGTGTGTAAACTCGATAGTGTCCGTGCTGAGTCAGTGTGTAAACTCGATAGTGTCTGTGCTGAGTCAGTGTGTAAACTCGATAGTGTCCGTGCTGAGTCAGTGTAACCTCGATAGTGTCCGTGCTGAGTCAGTGTGTAAACTCGATAGTGTCTGTGCTGAGTCAGTGTGTAAACTCGAGAGTGTCCGTGCTGAGTCAGTGTGTAAACTAGGAAGGGTCCGTACAGAGTCAGTGTGTACACTCGATAGTGTCCGTGCTGAGTCAGTGTAAACTCGATAGTGTCCGTGCTGAGTCAGTGTGTAAACTCGATAGTGTCAGAGCTGAGTCAGTGTGTAAATTCGATAGTGTCTGTGCTGAGTCAGTGTAAACTCGATAGTGTCTGTGCTGAGTCAGTGTGTAAACTCGATAGTGTCCGTGCTGAGCCATTGTAAATTCGATAGTGTCCGTGCTGTGTCACTGTGTAAACTCGATAGTGTCCGTGCTGAGTCAGTGTAAACTCGATAGTGTCCGTGCTGAGTCAGTGTGTAAACTCGATCGTGCCCGTGCTGAGTCAGTGTGTAAACTCGATAGTGTCCGTGCTGAGTCAGTGTGTAAACTCGATAGTGTCCGTGCTGAGTCAGTGTAACCTCGATAGTGTCCGTGCTGAGTCAGTGTGTAAACTCGATAGTGTCTGTGCTGAGTCAGTGTGTAAACTCGATAGTGTCCGTGCTGAGTCAGTGTGTAAACTCGATAGTGTCTGTGCTGAGTCAGTGTGTAAACTCGATAGTGTCCGTGCTGAGTCAGTGTAACCTCGATAGTGTCCGTGCTGAGTCAGTGTGTAAACTCGATAGTGTCTGTGCTGAGTCAGTGTGTAAACTCGAGAGTGTCCGTGCTGAGTCAGTGTGTAAACGCGGAAGGGTCCGTGCTGAGTCAGTGTGTAAACTCGATAGTGTCCGTGCTGAGTCAGTGTGTAAACTCGGAAGGGTCCGTGCTGAGTCAATGTAAACTCGATAGTGTCCGTGCTGAGTCAGTGTGTAAACTCGATAGTGTCTGTGCTGAGTCAGTGTGTAAACTCGAGAGTGTCCGTGCTGAGTCAGTGTGTAAACTAGGAAGGGTCCGTACAGAGTCAGTGTGTACACTCGATAGTGTCCGTGCTGAGTCAGTGTAAACTCGATAGTGTCCGTGCTGAGTCAGTGTGTAAACTCGATAGTGTCAGAGCTGAGTCAGTGTGTAAATTCGATAGTGTCTGTGCTGAGTCAGTGTAAACTCGATAGTGTCTGTGCTGAGTCAGTGTGTAAACTCGATAGTGGACGTGCTGAGTCAGTGTGTAAACTCGATAGTGTCCGTGCTGAGTCAGTGTGTAAACTCGACAGTGTCCGTGCTGAGTCAGTGTAAACTCGATAGTGTCTGTGCTGAGTCAGTGTGCAAACACGATAGTGTCTGTGCTGAGTCAGTGTGTAAACTCGATAGTGTCCGTGCTGAGTCAGTGTGTAAACTCGATAGTGTCTGTGCTGAGTCAGTGTGTAAACTCGATAGTGTCCGTGCTGAGTCAGTGTAACCTCGATAGTGTCCGTGCTGAGTCAGTGTGTAAACTCGATAGTGTCTGTGCTGAGTCAGTGTGTAAACTCGAGAGTGTCCGTGCTGAGTCAGTGTGTAAACTAGGAAGGGTCCGTACAGAGTCAGTGTGTACACTCGATAGTGTCCGTGCTGAGTCAGTGTAAACTCGATAGTGTCCGTGCTGAGTCAGTGTGTAAACTCGATAGTGTCAGAGCTGAGTCAGTGTGTAAATTCGATAGTGTCTGTGCTGAGTCAGTGTAAACTCGATAGTGTCTGTGCTGAGTCAGTGTGTAAACTCGATAGTGTCCGTGCTGAGCCATTGTAAATTCGATAGTGTCCGTGCTGTGTCACTGTGTAAACTCGATAGTGTCCGTGCTGAGTCAGTGTAAACTCGATAGTGTCCGTGCTGAGTCAGTGTGTAAACTCGATCGTGCCCGTGCTGAGTCAGTGTGTAAACTCGATAGTGTCCGTGCTGAGTCAGTGTGTAAACTCGAGAGTGTCTGTGCTGAGTCAGTGTAAACTCGATAGTGTCCGTGCTGAGTCAGTGTGTAAACTCGATAGTGTACGTGCTGAGTCAGTGTGTAAACTTGAGAGTGTCCGTGCTGAGTCAGTGTGTAAACTCGATAGTGTCCGTGCTGAGTCAGTGTGTGAACTCGATCGTGCCCGTGCTGAGTCAGTGTGTAAACTCGATAGTGTCCGTGCTGAGTCAGTGTGTAAACTCGAGAGTGTCTGTGCTGAGTCAGTGTGTAAACTCGATAGTGTCCGTGCTGAGTCAGTGTGTAAACTCGATAGTGTACGTGCTGAGTCAGTGTGTAAACTTGAGAGTGTCCGTGCTGAGTCAGTGTGTAAACTCGATAGTGTCCGTGCTGAGTCAGTGTGTAAACACGATGGTGTCCGTGCTGAGTCAGTGTGTAAACTCGATCGTGTCCGTGCTGAGTCAGTGTGAAAGCTCGATAGTGACTGTGCTGAGTCAGCGTAAACTCGATATTGTCCGTGCTGAGTCAGTGTAAAGTCGATCGTGTCCGTGCCGAGTCCGTGTTTGAACTCGACAGTGTCCGTGCTGTGTCATTGCAAACTCGATAGTGTCTGTGCTGATTCAGTGTGTAAACACGATAGTGTCCGTGCTGAGTCAGTGTGTAAACTCGATAGTATCCGTGCTGAGTCAGTGTGTAAACACGATAGTGTCCGTGCTGAGTCAGTGTGTAAACTCGATAGTGTCCGTGGTGAGTCAGTGCAAACTCAATAGTCTCTGTGCTGAGTCAGTGTGTAAACTCGAGAGTGTCCGTGCTGAGTCAGTGTGTAAACTCGATAGTGTCCGTGCTGAGTCAGTGTGTAAACTCGAGAGTGTCCGTACTGAGTCAGTGTGTAAACTCGATAGTGTCCGTGCTGAGTCAGTGTGTAAACTCGATAGTGTCCGTGCTGAGTCACTGTAAACCCGATAGTGTCCGTGCTGAGTCAGTGTAAACTCGATAGTGTCTGTGCTGAGTCAGTGTGTAAACTCGATAGTGTCCGTGCTGAGCCATTGTAAATTCGATAGTGTCCGTGCTGTGTCACTGTGTAAACTCGATAGTGTCCGTGCTGAGTCAGTGTAAACTCGATAGTGTCCGTGCTGAGTCAGTGTGTAAACTCGATCGTGCCCGTGCTGAGTCAGTGTGTAAACTCGATAGTGTCCGTGCTGAGTCAGTGTGTAAACTCGAGAGTGTCTGTGCTGAGTCAGTGTGTAAACTCGATAGTGTCCGTGCTGAGTCAGTGTGTAAACTCGATAGTGTACGTGCTGAGTCAGTGTGTAAACTTGAGAGTGTCCGTGCTGAGTCAGTGTGTAAACTCGATAGTGTCCGTGCTGAGTCAGTGTGTAAACACGATGGTGTCCGTACTGAGTCAGTGTGTAAACTCGATCGTGTCCGTGCTGAGTCAGTGTGAAAGCTCGATAGTGACTGTGCTGAGTCAGCGTAAACTCGATATTGTCCGTGCTGAGTCAGTGTAAAGTCGATCGTGTCCGTGCCGAGTCAGTGTTTGAACTCGACAGTGTCCGTGCTGTGTCATTGCAAACTCGATAGTGTCTGTGCTGATTCAGTGTGTAAACACGATAGTGTCCGTGCTGAGTCAGTGTGTAAACTCAATAGTCTCTGTGCTGAGTCAGTGTGTAAACTCGAGAGTGTCCGTGCTGAGTCAGTGTGTAAACTCGATAGTGTCCGTGCTGAGTCAGTGTGTAAACTCGAGAGTGTCCGTACTGAGTCAGTGTAAACTCGATAGTGTCCATGCTGAGTCAGTGTGTAAACTCGAGAGTGTCCGTGCTGAGTCAGTGTGTAAACTAGGAAGGGTCCGTACAGAGTCAGTGTGTACACTCGATAGTGTCCGTGCTGAGTCAGTGTAAACTCGATAGTGTCCGTGCTGAGTCAGTGTGTAAACTCGATAGTGTCAGAGCTGAGTCAGTGTGTAAATTCGATAGTGTCTGTGCTGAGTCAGTGTAAACTCGATAGTGTCTGTGCTGAGTCAGTGTGTAAACTCGATAGTGTCCGTGCTGAGCCATTGTAAACTCGATAGTGTCCGTGCTGTGTCACTGTGTAAACTCGATAGTGTCCGTGCTGAGTCAGTGTAAACTCGATAGTGTCCGTGCTGAGTCAGTGTGTAAACTCGATCGTGCCCGTGCTGAGTCAGTGTGTAAACTCGATAGTGTCCGTGCTGAGTCAGTGTGTAAACTCGAGAGTGTCTGTGCTGAGTCAGTGTGTAAACTCGATCGTGTCCGTGCTGAGTCAGTGTGTAAACTCGATAGTGTACGTGCTGAGTCAGTGTGTAAACTTGAGAGTGTCCGTGCTGAGTCAGTGTGTAAACTCAATAGTGTCCGTGCTGAGTCAGTGTGTAAACACGATGGTGTCCGTGCTGAGTCAGTGTGTAAACTCGATCGTGTCCGTGCTGAGTCAGTGTGAAAGCTCGATAGTGACTGTGCTGAGTCAGCGTAAACTCGATATTGTCCGTGCTGAGTCAGTGTAAAGTCGATCGTGTCCGTGCCGAGTCAGTGTTTGAACTCGACAGTGTCCGTGCTGTGTCATTGCAAACTCGATAGTGTCTGTGCTGATTCAGTGTGTAAACACGATAGTGTCCGTGCTGAGTCAGTGTGTAAACTCGATAGTATCCGTGCTGAGTCAGTGTGTAAACACGATAGTGTCCGTGCTGAGTCAGTGTGTAAACTCGATAGTGTCCGTGGTGAGTCAGTGCAAAGTCAATAGTCTCTGTGCTGAGTCAGTGTGTAAACTCGAGAGTGTCCGTGCTGAGTCAGTGTGTAAACTCGATAGTGTCCGTGCTGAGTCAGTGTGTAAACTCGAGAGTGTCCGTACTGAGTCAGTGTGTAAACTCGATAGTGTCCGTGCTGAGTCAGTGTGTAAACTCGATAGTGTCCGTGCTGAGTCACTGTAAACCCGATAGTGTCCGTGCTGTGTCAGTGTGTAAACTCGATAGTGTCCGTGATGAGTCAGTGTGTAAACGCGATAGTGTCCGTGCTGAGTCAGTGTAAACTCGATAGTGTCTGTGCTGAGTCAGTGTGCAAACTCGATAGTGTCTGTGCTGAGTCAGTATGTAAACTCGATAGTGTCCGTGCTGAGTCAGTGTGTAAACTCGATAGTGTCTGTGCTGAGTCAGTGTGGAAACTCGATAGTGTCCGTGCTGAGTCAGTGTAACCTCGATAGTGTCCGTGCGGAGTCAGTGTGTAAACTCGATCGTGTCTGTGCTGAGTCAGTGTGTAAACTCGAGAGTGTCCGTGCTGAGTCAGTGTGTAAACTCGGAAGGGTCCGTGCTGAGTCAATGTAAACTCGATAGTGTCCGTGCTGAGTCAGTGTGTAAACTCGATAGTGTCTGTGCTGAGTCAGTGTGTAAACTCGAGAGTGTCCGTGCTGAGTCAGTGTGTAAACTAGGAAGGGTCCGTACAGAGTCAGTGTGTACACTCGATAGTGTCCGTGCTGAGTCAGTGTAAACTCGATAGTGTCCGTGCTGAGTCAGTGTGTAAACTCGATAGTGTCAGAGCTGAGTCAGTGTGTAAATTCGATAGTGTCTGTGCTGAGTCAGTGTAAACCCGATAGTGTCTGTGCTGAGTCAGTGTGTAAACTCGATAGTGGACGTGCTGAGTCAGTGTGTAAACTCGATAGTGTCCGTGCTGAGTCAGTGTGTAAACTCGACAGTGTCCGTGCTGAGTCAGTGTAAACTCGATAGTGTCTGTGCTGAGTCAGTGTGCAAACACGATAGTGTCTGTGCTGAGTCAGTGTGTAAACTCGATAGTGTCCGTGCTGAGTCAGTGTGTAAACTCGATAGTGTCTGTGCTGAGTCAGTGTGTAAACTCGATAGTGTCCGTGCTGAGTCAGTGTAACCTCGATAGTGTCCGTGCTGAGTCAGTGTGTAAACTCGATAGTGTCTGTGCTGAGTCAGTGTGTAAACTCGAGAGTGTCCGTGCTGAGTCAGTGTGTAAACTAGGAAGGGTCCGTACAGAGTCAGTGTGTACACTCGATAGTGTCCGTGCTGAGTCAGTGTAAACTCGATAGTGTCCGTGCTGAGTCAGTGTGTAAACTCGATAGTGTCAGAGCTGAGTCAGTGTGTAAATTCGATAGTGTCTGTGCTGAGTCAGTGTAAACTCGATAGTGTCTGTGCTGAGTCAGTGTGTAAACTCGATAGTGTCCGTGCTGAGCCATTGTAAATTCGATAGTGTCCGTGCTGTGTCACTGTGTAAACTCGATAGTGTCCGTGCTGAGTCAGTGTAAACTCGATAGTGTCCGTGCTGAGTCAGTGTGTAAACTCGATCGTGCCCGTGCTGAGTCAGTGTGTAAACTCGATAGTGTCCGTGCTGAGTCAGTGTGTAAACTCGATAGTGTCCGTGCTGAGTCAGTGTAACCTCGATAGTGTCCGTGCTGAGTCAGTGTGTAAACTCGATAGTGTCTGTGCTGAGTCAGTGTGTAAACTCGATAGTGTCCGTGCTGAGTCAGTGTGTAAACTCGATAGTGTCTGTGCTGAGTCAGTGTGTAAACTCGATAGTGTCCGTGCTGAGTCAGTGTAACCTCGATAGTGTCCGTGCTGAGTCAGTGTGTAAACTCGATAGTGTCTGTGCTGAGTCAGTGTGTAAACTCGAGAGTGTCCGTGCTGAGTCAGTGTGTAAACGCGGAAGGGTCCGTGCTGAGTCAGTGTGTAAACTCGATAGTGTCCGTGCTGAGTCAGTGTGTAAACTCGGAAGGGTCCGTGCTGAGTCAATGTAAACTCGATAGTGTCCGTGCTGAGTCAGTGTGTAAACTCGATAGTGTCTGTGCTGAGTCAGTGTGTAAACTCGAGAGTGTCCGTGCTGAGTCAGTGTGTAAACTAGGAAGGGTCCGTACAGAGTCAGTGTGTACACTCGATAGTGTCCGTGCTGAGTCAGTGTAAACTCGATAGTGTCCGTGCTGAGTCAGTGTGTAAACTCGATAGTGTCAGAGCTGAGTCAGTGTGTAAATTCGATAGTGTCTGTGCTGAGTCAGTGTAAACTCGATAGTGTCTGTGCTGAGTCAGTGTGTAAACTCGATAGTGGACGTGCTGAGTCAGTGTGTAAACTCGATAGTGTCCGTGCTGAGTCAGTGTGTAAACTCGACAGTGTCCGTGCTGAGTCAGTGTAAACTCGATAGTGTCTGTGCTGAGTCAGTGTGCAAACACGATAGTGTCTGTGCTGAGTCAGTGTGTAAACTCGATAGTGTCCGTGCTGAGTCAGTGTGTAAACTCGATAGTGTCTGTGCTGAGTCAGTGTGTAAACTCGATAGTGTCCGTGCTGAGTCAGTGTAACCTCGATAGTGTCCGTGCTGAGTCAGTGTGTAAACTCGATAGTGTCTGTGCTGAGTCAGTGTGTAAACTCGAGAGTGTCCGTGCTGAGTCAGTGTGTAAACTAGGAAGGGTCCGTACAGAGTCAGTGTGTACACTCGATAGTGTCCGTGCTGAGTCAGTGTAAACTCGATAGTGTCCGTGCTGAGTCAGTGTGTAAACTCGATAGTGTCAGAGCTGAGTCAGTGTGTAAATTCGATAGTGTCTGTGCTGAGTCAGTGTAAACTCGATAGTGTCTGTGCTGAGTCAGTGTGTAAACTCGATAGTGTCCGTGCTGAGCCATTGTAAATTCGATAGTGTCCGTGCTGTGTCACTGTGTAAACTCGATAGTGTCCGTGCTGAGTCAGTGTAAACTCGATAGTGTCCGTGCTGAGTCAGTGTGTAAACTCGATCGTGCCCGTGCTGAGTCAGTGTGTAAACTCGATAGTGTCCGTGCTGAGTCAGTGTGTAAACTCGAGAGTGTCTGTGCTGAGTCAGTGTAAACTCGATAGTGTCCGTGCTGAGTCAGTGTGTAAACTCGATAGTGTACGTGCTGAGTCAGTGTGTAAACTTGAGAGTGTCCGTGCTGAGTCAGTGTGTAAACTCGATAGTGTCCGTGCTGAGTCAGTGTGTGAACTCGATCGTGCCCGTGCTGAGTCAGTGTGTAAACTCGATAGTGTCCGTGCTGAGTCAGTGTGTAAACTCGAGAGTGTCTGTGCTGAGTCAGTGTGTAAACTCGATAGTGTCCGTGCTGAGTCAGTGTGTAAACTCGATAGTGTACGTGCTGAGTCAGTGTGTAAACTTGAGAGTGTCCGTGCTGAGTCAGTGTGTAAACTCGATAGTGTCCGTGCTGAGTCAGTGTGTAAACACGATGGTGTCCGTGCTGAGTCAGTGTGTAAACTCGATCGTGTCCGTGCTGAGTCAGTGTGAAAGCTCGATAGTGACTGTGCTGAGTCAGCGTAAACTCGATATTGTCCGTGCTGAGTCAGTGTAAAGTCGATCGTGTCCGTGCCGAGTCCGTGTTTGAACTCGACAGTGTCCGTGCTGTGTCATTGCAAACTCGATAGTGTCTGTGCTGATTCAGTGTGTAAACACGATAGTGTCCGTGCTGAGTCAGTGTGTAAACTCGATAGTATCCGTGCTGAGTCAGTGTGTAAACACGATAGTGTCCGTGCTGAGTCAGTGTGTAAACTCGATAGTGTCCGTGGTGAGTCAGTGCAAACTCAATAGTCTCTGTGCTGAGTCAGTGTGTAAACTCGAGAGTGTCCGTGCTGAGTCAGTGTGTAAACTCGATAGTGTCCGTGCTGAGTCAGTGTGTAAACTCGAGAGTGTCCGTACTGAGTCAGTGTGTAAACTCGATAGTGTCCGTGCTGAGTCAGTGTGTAAACTCGATAGTGTCCGTGCTGAGTCACTGTAAACCCGATAGTGTCCGTGCTGAGTCAGTGTAAACTCGATAGTGTCTGTGCTGAGTCAGTGTGTAAACTCGATAGTGTCCGTGCTGAGCCATTGTAAATTCGATAGTGTCCGTGCTGTGTCACTGTGTAAACTCGATAGTGTCCGTGCTGAGTCAGTGTAAACTCGATAGTGTCCGTGCTGAGTCAGTGTGTAAACTCGATCGTGCCCGTGCTGAGTCAGTGTGTAAACTCGATAGTGTCCGTGCTGAGTCAGTGTGTAAACTCGAGAGTGTCTGTGCTGAGTCAGTGTGTAAACTCGATAGTGTCCGTGCTGAGTCAGTGTGTAAACTCGATAGTGTACGTGCTGAGTCAGTGTGTAAACTTGAGAGTGTCCGTGCTGAGTCAGTGTGTAAACTCGATAGTGTCCGTGCTGAGTCAGTGTGTAAACACGATGGTGTCCGTACTGAGTCAGTGTGTAAACTCGATCGTGTCCGTGCTGAGTCAGTGTGAAAGCTCGATAGTGACTGTGCTGAGTCAGCGTAAACTCGATATTGTCCGTGCTGAGTCAGTGTAAAGTCGATCGTGTCCGTGCCGAGTCAGTGTTTGAACTCGACAGTGTCCGTGCTGTGTCATTGCAAACTCGATAGTGTCTGTGCTGATTCAGTGTGTAAACACGATAGTGTCCGTGCTGAGTCAGTGTGTAAACTCGATAGTATCCGTGCTGAGTCAGTGTGTAAACACGATAGTGTCCGTGCTGAGTCAGTGTGTAAACTCGATAGTGTCCGTGGTGAGTCAGTGCAAACTCAATAGTCTCTGTGCTGAGTCAGTGTGTAAACTCGAGAGTGTCCGTGCTGAGTCAGTGTGTAAACTCGATAGTGTCCGTGCTGAGTCAGTGTGTAAACTCGAGAGTGTCCGTACTGAGTCAGTGTAAACTCGATAGTGTCCATGCTGAGTCAGTGTGTAAACTCGATAGTGTCGGTGCTGAGTCAGTGTGTAAACTCGATAGTGTCCGTGCTGAGCCATTGTAAACTCGATAGTGTCCGTGCTGTGTCACTGTGTAAACTCGATAGTGTCCGTGCTGAGTCAGTGTAAACTCGTTAGTGTCCGTGCTGTGTCACTGTGTAAACTCGATAGTGTCCGTGCTGAGTCAGTGTAAACTCGTTAGTGTCTGTGCTGAGTCAGTGTAAACTCGAGAGTCTCTGTGCTGAGTCAGTGTGTAAACTCGAAAGTGTCCGTGCTGAGTCAGTGTGTAAACTCGAGAGTCTCTGTGCTGAGTCAGTGTGTAAACTCGATAGTGTCCGTGCTGAGTCAGTGTAAACTCGATAGTGTCCGTGCTGAGTCAGTGTAAACTCGATAGTGTCCGTGCTGAGTCAGTGTAAACTCGATAGTGTCCGTGCTGAGTCAGTGTGTAAACTCGGAAGGGTCAATGCTGAGTCAGTGTAAACTCGATAGTGTCCGTGCTGAGTCAGTGTAAACTCGATAGTGTCCGTGCTGAGTCAGTGTGTAAACTAGGAAGGGTCCGTACAGAGTCAGTGTGTACACTCGATAGTGTCCGTGCTGAGTCAGTGTAAACTCGATAGTGTCCGTGCTGAGTCAGTGTGTAAACTCGATAGTTTCAGAGCTGAGTCAGTGTGTAAATTCGATCGTGTCCGTGCTGAGTCAGTGTGTAAACTCGATCGTGTCCGTGCTGAGTCAGAGTGTAAACTCAACAGTGTCCGTGCTGAGTCAGTGTGTGAGCTCGATTGTGTCCGTGCTGAGTCAGTGTAAACTCGGAAGTGTCCTTGCTGAGTCAGTGTGTAAACTCGATAGTGTCCGTGCTGAGTCAGTGTGTAAACTCGATAGTGTCCGTGCTGAGTCACTGGAAACCCGATAGTGCCCGTGCTGTGTCAGTGTGTAAACTCGATAGTGCCGTGCTGAGTCAGTGTGTAAACTCGATAGTGTCCGTGCTGAGCCATTGTAAACTCGACAGTGTCCGTGATGAGTCAGTGTGTAAACTCGATAGTGTCCGTGCTGAGTCAGTGTGTAAACTCGATAGTGTCTGTGCTGAGTCAGTGTGAACTCGATAGTGTCCGTGGTGATTCAGTGCAAACTCGATAGTTTCTGTGCTCAGTCAGTGTGTAAACTCGATAGTGTCTGTGCTGAGTCAGTGTAAAGTCGATAGTGGCCGTGCTGAGTCAGTGTGTAAACTAGATAGTGTCCGTGCTGAGTCAGTGTGTAAACTCGACAGAATCCGTGCTGAGTCAGTGTGTAAACTCGATAGTGTCCGTGCTGAGCCATTGTAAATTCGACAGTGTCCGTGATGAGTCAGTGTGTAAACTCGATAGTGTCCGTGCTGAGTCAGTGTGTAAACTCGATCGTGCCCGTGCTGAGTCAGTGTGTAAACTCGAAAGTGTCCGTGCTGAGTCAGTGTGTAAACTCGAGAGTGTCTGTGCTGAGTCAGTGTGTAAACTCGAGAGTGTCCGTACTGAGTCAGTGTGCAAACTCGATAGTCTCTGTGCTGAGTCAGTGTAAACTCGATAGTGTCCGTGCTCAGTCAGTGTAAACCCGACAGTATCCGTGCTGAGTCAGTGTGTAAACTCGATAGTGTCCGTGCTGAGTCAGTGTGTAAACTTGATAGTGTCTGTGCTGAGTCAGTGTGTAAACTCGATAGTGTACGTGCTGAGTCAGTGTGTAAACTCGATAGTGTCCGTGCTGAGTCAGTGTGTAAACTCGACAGTGTCCGTGCTGAGTCAGTGTAAACTCGATAGTGTCTGTGCTGAGTCAGTGTGCAAACTCGATAGTGTCTGTGCTGAGTCAGTGTGTAAACTCGATCGTGTCCGTGCTGAGTCAGTGTGTAAACTCGATAGTGTCCGTGCTGAGTCAGTGTGTAAACTCGATAGTGTCTGTGCTGAGTCAGTGTGTAAACTCGATAGTGTCCGTGCTGAGTCAGTGTAACCTCGATAGTGTCCGTGCTGAGTCAGTGTGTAAACTCGATAGTGTCTGTGCTGAGTCAGTGTGTAAACTCGAGAGTGTCCGTGCTGAGTCAGTGTGTAAACTCGGAAGGGTCCGTGCTGAGTCAGTGTGTAAACTCGATAGTGTCCGTGCTGAGTCAGTGTGTAAACTAGGAAGGGTCCGTACAGAGTCAGTGTGTACTCGATAGTGTCCATGCTGAGTCAGTGTAAACTCGATAGTGTCCATGCTGAGTCAGTGTGTAAACTCGATAGTGTCAGAGCTGAGTCAGTGTCTAAATTCGATAGTGTCTGTGCTGAGTCAGTGTAAACTCGATAGTGTCGGTGCTGAGTCAGTGTGTAAACTCGATAGTGTCCGTGCTGAGCCATTGTAAACTCGATAGTGTCCGTGCTGTGTCACTGTGTAAACTCGATAGTGTCCGTGCTGAGTCAGTGTAAACTCGATCGTGTCCGTGCTGAGTCAGTGTGTAAACTCGATCGTGCCCGTGCTGAGTCAGTGTGTAAACTCGAAAGTGTCCGTGCTGAGTCACTGTGTAAACTCGAGAGTGTCTGTGCTGAGTCAGTGTGTAAACACGATAGTGTCCGTGCAGAGTCAGTGTGAAAGCTCGATAGTGACTGTGCTGAGTCAGCGTAAACTCGATTTTGTCCGTGCTGAGTCAGTGTAAAGTCGATAGTGTCCGTGCCGAGACAGTGTGTAAACTCGATAGTATCCGTGCTGAGTCAGTGTGTAAACACGATAGTGTCCGTGCTGAGTCAGTGTGTAAACTCGATAGTGTCCATGGTGAGTCAGTACAAACTCGATAGTCTCTGTGCTGAGTCAGTGTGTAAACTCGAGAGTGTCCGTGCTGAGTCAGTGTGTAAACTCGATAGTGTCCGTGCTGAGTCAGTGTGTAAACTCGATAGTGTCCGTGCTGAGTCAGTGTGTAAACTCGATAGTGTCCGTGTTGAGTCAGTGTGTAAACTCGAGAGTGTCCGTGCTGAGTCAGTGTGTAAACTCGAGAGTGTCCGTGCTGAGTCAGTGTGTAAACTCGATAGTGTCCGTTCTGAGTCAGTGTGTAAACTCGATAGTGTCCGTGCTGAGTCAGTGTGTAAACTCGATAGTGTCCGTGCTGAGTCAGTGTGTAAACTCGATAGTGTCCGTGCTGAGTCACTGTAAACCCGATAGTGTCCGTGCTGTGTCAGTGTGTAAACTCGATAGTGTCCGTGCTGAGTCAGTGTGTAAACTCGATAGTGTCCGTGCTGAGCAATTGTAAACTCGACAGTGTCCGTGATGAGTCAGTGTGTAAACTCGATAGTGTCCGTGCTGAGTCAGTGTGTAAACTCGATCGTGCCCGTGCAGAGTCAGTGTGTAAACTCAAAAGTGTCCGTGCTGAGTCAGTGTGTAAACTCGAGAGTGTCTGTGCTGAGTCAGTGTGTAAACTCGAGAGTGTCCGTACTGAGTCAGTGTGCAAACTCGATAGTCTCTGTGCTGAGCCATTGTAAACTCGATAGTGTCCGTGCTCAGTCAGTGTAAACCCGACAGAATCCGTGCTGAGTCAGTGTGTAAACTCGATAGTGTCCGTGCTGAGTCAGTGTGTAAACTCGATAGTGTCCGTGCTGGGTCAGTGTGTAAACTCGATAGTGTCCGTGCTGAGTCAGTGTGTAAACTCGATAGTGTCCGTGCTGAGCCATTGTAAACTCGACAGTGTCCGTGATGAGTCAGTGTGTAAACTCGATTGTGTCCGTGCTGAGTCAGTGTGTAAACTCGATAGTGTCTGTGCTGAGTCAGTGTAAACTCGATAGTGTCCGTGGTGATTCAGTGCAAACTCGATAGTTTCTGTGCTCAGTCAGTGTGTAAACTCGATAGTGTCTGTGCTGAGTCAGTGTAAAGTCGATAGTGGCCGTGCTGAGTCAGTGTGTAAACTAGATAGTGTCCGTGCTGAGTCAGTGTGTAAACTCGACAGTATCCGTGCTGAATCAGTGTGTAAACTCGATAGTGTCCGTGCTGAGCCATTGTAAACTCGACAGTGTCCGTGATGAGTCAGTGTGTAAACTCGATAGTGTCCGTGCTGAGTCAGTGTGTAAACTCGACAGTGTCCGTGATGAGTCAGTGTGTAAACTCGATAGTGTCTGTGCTGAGTCAGTGTGTAAACTCGAGAGTGTCTGTGCTGAGTCAGTGTGTAAACTCGAGAGTGTCCGGACTGAGTCAGTGTGCAAACTCGATAGTCTCTGTGCTGAGTCAGTGTAAACTCGATAGTGTCCGTGCTCAGTCAGTGTAAACTCGACAGTATCCGTGCTGAGTCAGTGTGTAAACTCGATAGTGTCCGTGCTGAGTCAGTGTGTAAACTCGATAGTGTCTGTGCTGAGTCAGTGTGTAAACTCGATAGTGTACGTGCTGAGTCAGTGTGTAAACTCGATAGTGTCCGTGCTGAGTCAGTGTGTAAACTCGACAGTGTCCGTGCTGAGTCAGTGTAACCTCGATAGTGTCCGTGCTGAGTCAGTGTGTAAACTCGATCGTGTCTGTGCTGAGTCAGTGTGTAAACTCGAGAGTGTCCGTGCTGAGTCAGTGTGTAAACTCGGAAGGGTCCGTGCTGAGTCAGTGTGTAAACTCGATAGTGTCCGTGCTGAGTCAGTGTGCAAACGCGATAGTGTCAGAGCTGAGTCAGTGTGTAAATTCGATAGTGTCTGTGCTGAGTCAGTGTGTAAACTCGATAGTGTACGTGCTGAGTCAGTGTGTAAACTCGATAGTGTCCGTGCTGAGTCACTGTGTAAACTCGACAGTGTCCGTGCTGAGTCAGTGTAAACTCGATAGTGTCTGTGCTGAGTCAGTGTGCAAACTCGATAGTGTCTGTGCTGAGTCAGTGTGTAAACTCGATAGTGTCCGTGCTGAGTCAGTGTGTAAACTCGATAGTGTCTGTGCTGAGTCAGTGTGTAAACTCGGAAGGGTCCGTGCTGAGTCAGTGTGTAAACTCGATAGTGTCCGTGCTGAGTCAGTGTGTAAACTCGATAGTGTCGGTGCTGAGTCAGTGTGTAAACTCGATAGTGTCTGTGCTGAGTCAGTGTGTAAACTCGATAGTGTCAGTGCTGAGTCAGTGTGTAAACTCGATAGTGTCTGTGCTGAGTCAGTGTGTAAACTCGATAGTGTCAGTGCTGAGTCAGTGTGTAAACTCGATAGTGTCTGTGCTGAGTCAGTGTGTAAACTCGATAGTGTCAGTGCTGAGTCAGTGTGTAAACTCGATAGTGTCCGTGCTGAGTCAGTGTGTAAACTCGATAGTGTCGGTGCTGAGTCAGTGTGTAAACTCGATAGTGTCTGTGCTGAGTCAGTGTGTAAACTCGATAGTGTCAGTGCTGAGTCAGTGTGTAAACTCGATAGTGTCTGTGCTGAGTCAGTGTGTAAACTCGATAGTGTCTGTGCTGAGTCAGTGTGTAAACTCGATAGTGTCTGTGCTGAGTCAGTGTGTAAACTCGATAGTGTCAGTGCTGAGTCAGTGTGTAAACTCGATAGTGTCTGTGCTGAGTCAGTGTGTAAACTCGATAGTGTCAGTGCTGAGTCAGTGTGTAAACTCGATAGTGTCCGTGCTGAGTCAGTGTGTAAACTCGATAGTGTCGGTGCTGAGTCAGTGTGTAAACTCGATAGTGTCTGTGCTGAGTCAGTGTGTAAACTCGATAGTGTCAGTGCTGAGTCAGTGTGTAAACTCGATAGTGTCTGTGCTGAGTCAGTGTGTAAACTCGATAGTGTCTGTGCTGAGTCAGTGTGTAAACTCGATAGTGTCTGTGCTGAGTCAGTGTGTAAACTCGATAGTGTCAGTGCTGAGTCAGTGTGTAAACTCGATAGTGTCTGTGCTGAGTCAGTGTGTAAACTCGATAGTGTCTGTGCTGAGTCAGTGTGTAAACTCGATAGTGTCAGTGCTGAGTCAGTGTGTAAACTCGATAGTGTCAGTGCTGAGTCAGTGTGTAAACTCGATAGTGTCTGTGCTGAGTCAGTGTGTAAACTCGATAGTGTCCGTGCTGAGTCAGTGTGTAAACTCGATAGTGTCTGTGCTGAGTCAGTGTGTAAACTCGATAGTGTCTGTGCTGAGTCAGTGTGTAAACTCGATAGTGTCTGTGCTGAGTCAGTGTGTAAACTCGATAGTGTCAGTGCTGAGTCAGTGTGTAAACTCGATAGTGTCCGTGCTGAGTCAGTGTGTAAACTCGATAGTGTCTGTGCTGAGTCAGTGTGTAAACTCGATAGTGTCCGTGCTGAGTCAGTGTAACCTCAATAGTGTCCGTGCTGAGTCAGTGTGTAAACTCGATAGTGTCTGTGCTGAGTCAGTGTGTAAACTCGATAGTGTCCGTGCTGAGTCAGTGTAACCTCAATAGTGTCCGTGCTGAGTCAGTGTGTAAACTCGATAGTGTCTGTGCTGAGTCAGTGTGTAAACTCGAGAGTGTCCGTGCTGAGTCAGTGTGTAAACTCGGAAGGGTCCGTGCTGAGTCAGTGTGTAAACTAGGAAGGGTCCGTACAGAGTCAGTGTAAACTCGATAGTGTCCGTGCTGAGTCAGTGTAAACTCGATAGTGTCCATGCTGAGTCAGTGTGTAAACTCGATAGTGTCAGAGCTGAGTCAGTGTGTAAATTCGATAGTGTCTGTGCTGAGTCAGTGTAAACTCGATAGTGTCGGTGCTGAGTCAGTGTGTAAACTCGATAGTGTCCGTGCTGAGCCATTGTAAACTCGATAGTGTCCGTGCTGTGTCACTGTGTAAACTCGATAGTGTCCGTGCTGAGTCAGTGTAAACTCGATCGTGTCCGTGCTGAGTCAGTGTGTAAACTCGATCGTGCCCGTGCTGAGTCAGTGTGTAAACTCGAAAGTGTCCGTGCTGAGTCACTGTGTAAACTCGAGAGTGTCTGTGCTGAGTCAGTGTGTAAACACGATAGTGTCCGTGCAGAGTCAGTGTGAAAGCTCGATAGTGACTGTGCTGAGTCAGCGTAAACTCGATTTTGTCCGTGCTGAGTCAGTGTAAAGTCGATAGTGTCCGTGCCGAGACAGTGTGTAAACTCGATAGTATCCGTGCTGAGTCAGTGTGTAAACACGATAGTGTCCGTGCTGAGTCAGTGTGTAAACTCGATAGTGTCCATGGTGAGTCAGTGCAAACTCGATAGTCTCTGTGCTGAGTCAGTGTGTAAACTCGAGAGTGTCCGTGCTGAGTCAGTGTGTAAACTCGATAGTGTCCGTGCTGAGTCAGTGTGTAAACTCGATAGTGTCCGTGCTGAGTCAGTGTGTAAACTCGATAGTGTCCGTGCTGAGTCAGTGTGTAAACTCGAGAGTGTCCGTGCTGAGTCAGTGTGTAAACTCGAGAGTGTCCGTGCTGAGTCAGTGTGTAAACTCGATAGTGTCCGTGCTGAGTCAGTGTGTAAACTCGATAGTGTCCGTGCTGAGTCAGTGTGTAAACTCGATCGTGCCCGTGCAGAGTCAGTGTGTAAACTCAAAAGTGTCCGTGCTGAGTCAGTGTGTAAACTCGAGAGTGTCTGTGCTGAGTCAGTGTGTAAACTCGAGAGTGTCCGTACTGAGTCAGTGTGCAAACTCGATAGTCTCTGTGCTGAGCCATTGTAAACTCGATAGTGTCCGTGCTCAGTCAGTGTAAACCCGACAGAATCCGTGCTGAGTCAGTGTGTAAACTCGATAGTGTCCGTGCTGAGTCAGTGTGTAAACTCGATAGTGTCCGTGCTGGGTCAGTGTGTAAACTCGATAGTGTCCGTGCTGAGTCAGTGTGTAAACTCGATAGTGTCCGTGCTGAGCCATTGTAAACTCGACAGTGTCCGTGATGAGTCAGTGTGTAAACTCGATTGTGTCCGTGCTGAGTCAGTGTGTAAACTCGATAGTGTCTGTGCTGAGTCAGTGTAAACTCGATAGTGTCCGTGGTGATTCAGTGCAAACTCGATAGTTTCTGTGCTCAGTCAGTGTGTAAACTCGATAGTGTCTGTGCTGAGTCAGTGTAAAGTCGATAGTGGCCGTGCTGAGTCAGTGTGTAAACTAGATAGTGTCCGTGCTGAGTCAGTGTGTAAACTCGACAGTATCCGTGCTGAATCAGTGTGTAAACTCGATAGTGTCCGTGCTGAGCCATTGTAAACTCGACAGTGTCCGTGATGAGTCAGTGTGTAAACTCGATAGTGTCCGTGCTGAGTCAGTGTGTAAACTCGACAGTGTCCGTGATGAGTCAGTGTGTAAACTCGATAGTGTCTGTGCTGAGTCAGTGTGTAAACTCGAGAGTGTCTGTGCTGAGTCAGTGTGTAAACTCGAGAGTGTCCGGACTGAGTCAGTGTGCAAACTCGATAGTCTCTGTGCTGAGTCAGTGTAAACTCGATAGTGTCCGTGCTCAGTCAGTGTAAACTCGACAGTATCCGTGCTGAGTCAGTGTGTAAACTCGATAGTGTCCGTGCTGAGTCAGTGTGTAAACTCGATAGTGTCTGTGCTGAGTCAGTGTGTAAACTCGATAGTGTACGTGCTGAGTCAGTGTGTAAACTCGATAGTGTCCGTGCTGAGTCAGTGTGTAAACTCGACAGTGTCCGTGCTGAGTCAGTGTAACCTCGATAGTGTCCGTGCTGAGTCAGTGTGTAAACTCGATCGTGTCTGTGCTGAGTCAGTGTGTAAACTCGAGAGTGTCCGTGCTGAGTCAGTGTGTAAACTCGGAAGGGTCCGTGCTGAGTCAGTGTGTAAACTCGATAGTGTCCGTGCTGAGTCAGTGTGCAAACGCGATAGTGTCAGAGCTGAGTCAGTGTGTAAATTCGATAGTGTCTGTGCTGAGTCAGTGTGTAAACTCGATAGTGTACGTGCTGAGTCAGTGTGTAAACTCGATAGTGTCCGTGCTGAGTCACTGTGTAAACTCGACAGTGTCCGTGCTGAGTCAGTGTAAACTCGATAGTGTCTGTGCTGAGTCAGTGTGCAAACTCGATAGTGTCTGTGCTGAGTCAGTGTGTAAACTCGATAGTGTCCGTGCTGAGTCAGTGTGTCAACTCGATAGTGTCTGTGCTGAGTCAGTGTGTAAACTCGGAAGGGTCCGTGCTGAGTCAGTGTGTAAACTCGATAGTGTCCGTGCTGAGTCAGTGTGTAAACTCGATAGTGTCGGTGCTGAGTCAGTGTGTAAACTCGATAGTGTCTGTGCTGAGTCAGTGTGTAAACTCGATAGTGTCAGTGCTGAGTCAGTGTGTAAACTCGATAGTGTCTGTGCTGAGTCAGTGTGTAAACTCGATAGTGTCTGTGCTGAGTCAGTGTGTAAACTCGATAGTGTCTGTGCTGAGTCAGTGTGTAAACTCGATAGTGTCAGTGCTGAGTCAGTGTGTAAACTCGATAGTGTCAGTGCTGAGTCAGTGTGTAAACTCGATAGTGTCCGTGCTGAGTCAGTGTGTAAACTCGATAGTGTCGGTGCTGAGTCAGTGTGTAAACTCGATAGTGTTTGTGCTGAGTCAGTGTGTAAACTCGATAGTGTCAGTGCTGAGTCAGTGTGTAAACTCGATAGTGTCTGTGCTGAGTCAGTGTGTAAACTCGATAGTGTCTGTGCTGAGTCAGTGTGTAAACTCGATAGTGTCTGTGCTGAGTCAGTGTGTAAACTCGATAGTGTCAGTGCTGAGTCAGTGTGTAAACTCGATAGTGTCTGTGCTGAGTCAGTGTGTAAACTCGATAGTGTCTGTGCTGAGTCAGTGTGTAAACTCGATTGTGTCAGTGCTGAGTCAGTGTGTAAACTCGATAGTGTCAGTGCTGAGTCAGTGTGTAAACTCGATAGTGTCTGTGCTGAGTCAGTGTGTAAACTCGATAGTGTCCGTGCTGAGTCAGTGTGTAAACTCGATAGTGTCTGTGCTGAGTCAGTGTGTAAACTCGATAGTGTCTGTGCTGAGTCAGTGTGTAAACTCGATAGTGTCTGTGCTGAGTCAGTGTGTAAACTCGATAGTGTCAGTGCTGAGTCAGTGTGTAAACTCGATAGTGTCCGTGCTGAGTCAGTGTGTAAACTCGATAGTGTCTGTGCTGAGTCAGTGTGTAAACTCGATAGTGTCCGTGCTGAGTCAGTGTAACCTCAATAGTGTCCGTGCTGAGTCAGTGTGTAAACTCGATAGTGTCTGTGCTGAGTCAGTGTGTAAACTCGATAGTGTCCGTGCTGAGTCAGTGTAACCTCAATAGTGTCCGTGCTGAGTCAGTGTGTAAACTCGATAGTGTCTGTGCTGAGTCAGTGTGTAAACTCGAGAGTGTCCGTGCTGAGTCAGTGTGTAAACTCGGAAGGGTCCGTGCTGAGTCAGTGTGTAAACTAGGAAGGGTCCGTACAGAGTCAGTGTAAACTCGATAGTGTCCGTGCTGAGTCAGTGTAAACTCGATAGTGTCCATGCTGAGTCAGTGTGTAAACTCGATAGTGTCAGAGCTGAGTCAGTGTGTAAATTCGATAGTGTCTGTGCTGAGTCAGTGTAAACTCGATAGTGTCGGTGCTGAGTCAGTGTGTAAACTCGATAGTGTCCGTGCTGAGCCATTGTAAACTCGATAGTGTCCGTGCTGTGTCACTGTGTAAACTCGATAGTGTCCGTGCTGAGTCAGTGTAAACTCGATCGTGTCCGTGCTGAGTCAGTGTGTAAACTCGATCGTGCCCGTGCTGAGTCAGTGTGTAAACTCGAAAGTGTCCGTGCTGAGTCACTGTGTAAACTCGAGAGTGTCTGTGCTGAGTCAGTGTGTAAACACGATAGTGTCCGTGCAGAGTCAGTGTGAAAGCTCGATAGTGACTGTGCTGAGTCAGCGTAAACTCGATTTTGTCCGTGCTGAGTCAGTGTAAAGTCGATAGTGTCCGTGCCGAGACAGTGTGTAAACTCGATAGTATCCGTGCTGAGTCAGTGTGTAAACACGATAGTGTCCGTGCTGAGTCAGTGTGTAAACTCGATAGTGTCCATGGTGAGTCAGTGCAAACTCGATAGTCTCTGTGCTGAGTCAGTGTGTAAACTCGAGAGTGTCCGTGCTGAGTCAGTGTGTAAACTCGATAGTGTCCGTGCTGAGTCAGTGTGTAAACTCGATAGTGTCCGTGCTGAGTCAGTGTGTAAACTCGATAGTGTCCGTGCTGAGTCAGTGTGTAAACTCGAGAGTGTCCGTGCTGAGTCAGTGTGTAAACTCGAGAGTGTCCGTGCTGAGTCAGTGTGTAAACTCGATAGTGTCCGTGCTGAGTCAGTGTGTAAACTCGATAGTGTCCGTGCTGAGTCAGTGTGTAAACTCGATAGTGTCCGTGCTGAGTCAGTGTGTAAACTCGATAGTGTCCGTGCTGAGTCACTGTAAACCCGATAGTGTCCGTGCTGTGTCAGTGTGAAAACTCGATAGTGTCCGTGCTGAGTCAGTGTGTAAACTCGATAGTGTCCGTGCTGAGCAATTGTAAACTCGACAGTGTCCGTGATGAGTCAGTGTGTAAACTCGATAGTGTCCGTGCTGAGTCAGTGTGTAAACTCGATCGTGCCCTTGCAGAGTCAGTGTGTAAACTCAAAAGTGTCCGTGCTGAGTCAGTGTGTAAACTCGAGAGTGTCTGTGCTGAGTCAGTGTGTAAACTCGAGAGTGTCCGTACTGAGTCAGTGTGCAAACTCGATAGTCTCTGTGCTGAGCCATTGTAAACTCGATAGTGTCCGTGCTCAGTCAGTGTAAACCCGACAGAATCCGTGCTGAGTCAGTGTGTAAACTCGATAGTGTCCGTGCTGAGTCAGTGTGTAAACTCGATAGTGTCCGTGCTGGGTCAGTGTGTAAACTCGATAGTGTCCGTGCTGAGTCAGTGTGTAAACTCGATAGTGTCCGTGCTGAGCCATTGTAAACTCGACAGTGTCCGTGATGAGTCAGTGTGTAAACTCGATTGTGTCCGTGCTGAGTCAGTGTGTAAACTCGATAGTGTCTGTGCTGAGTCAGTGTAAACTCGATAGTGTCCGTGGTGATTCAGTGCAAACTCGATAGTTTCTGTGCTCAGTCAGTGTGTAAACTCGATAGTGTCTGTGCTGAGTCAGTGTAAAGTCGATAGTGGCCGTGCTGAGTCAGTGTGTAAACTAGATAGTGTCCGTGCTGAGTCAGTGTGTAAACTCGACAGTATCCGTGCTGAATCAGGGTGTAAACTCGATAGTGTCCGTGCTGAGCCATTGTAAACTCGACAGTGTCCGTGATGAGTCAGTGTGTAAACTCGATAGTGTCCGTGCTGAGTCAGTGTGTAAACTCGACAGTGTCCGTGATGAGTCAGTGTGTAAACTCGATAGTGTCTGTGCTGAGTCAGTGTGTAAACTCGAGAGTGTCTGTGCTGAGTCAGTGTGTAAACTCGAGAGTGTCCGGACTGAGTCAGTGTGCAAACTCGATAGTCTCTGTGCTGAGTCAGTGTAAACTCGATAGTGTCCGTGCTCAGTCAGTGTAAACTCGACAGTATCCGTGCTGAGTCAGTGTGTAAACTCGATAGTGTCCGTGCTGAGTCAGTGTGTAAACTCGATAGTGTCTGTGCTGAGTCAGTGTGTAAACTCGATAGTGTACGTGCTGAGTCAGTGTGTAAACTCGATAGTGTCCGTGCTGAGTCAGTGTGTAAACTCGACAGTGTCCGTGCTGAGTCAGTGTAACCTCGATAGTGTCCGTGCTGAGTCAGTGTGTAAACTCGATCGTGTCTGTGCTGAGTCAGTGTGTAAACTCGAGAGTGTCCGTGCTGAGTCAGTGTGTAAACTCGGAAGGGTCCGTGCTGAGTCAGTGTGTAAACTCGATAGTGTCCGTGCTGAGTCAGTGTGCAAACGCGATAGTGTCAGAGCTGAGTCAGTGTGTCAATTCGATAGTGTCTGTGCTGAGTCAGTGTGTAAACTCGATAGTGTACGTGCTGAGTCAGTGTGTAAACTCGATAGTGTCCGTGCTGAGTCACTGTGTAAACACGACAGTGTCCGTGCTGAGTCAGTGTAAACTCGATAGTGTCTGTGCTGAGTCAGTGTGTAAACTCGATAGTGTCAGTGCTGAGTCAGTGTGTAAACTCGATAGTGTCCGTGCTGAGTCAGTGTGTAAACTCGATAGTGTCTGTGCTGAGTCAGTGTGTAAACTCGATAGTGTCCGTGCTGAGTCAGTGTAACCTCAATAGTGTCCGTGCTGAGTCAGTGTGTAAACTCGATAGTGTCTGTGCTGAGTCAGTGTGTAAACTCGATAGTGTCCGTGCTGAGTCAGTGTAACCTCAATAGTGTCCGTGCTGAGTCAGTGTGTAAACTCGATAGTGTCTGTGCTGAGTCAGTGTGTAAACTCGAGAGTGTCCGTGCTGAGTCAGTGTGTAAACTCGGAAGGGTCCGTGCTGAGTCAGTGTGTAAACTAGGAAGGGTCCGTACAGAGTCAGTGTAAACTCGATAGTGTCCGTGCTGAGTCAGTGTAAACTCGATAGTGTCCATGCTGAGTCAGTGTGTAAACTCGATAGTGTCAGAGCTGAGTCAGTGTGTAAATTCGATAGTGTCTGTGCTGAGTCAGTGTAAACTCGATAGTGTCGGTGCTGAGTCAGTGTGTAAACTCGATAGTGTCCGTGCTGAGCCATTGTAAACTCGATAGTGTCCGTGCTGTGTCACTGTGTAAACTCGATAGTGTCCGTGCTGAGTCAGTGTAAACTCGATCGTGTCCGTGCTGAGTCAGTGTGTAAACTCGATCGTGCCCGTGCTGAGTCAGTGTGTAAACTCGAAAGTGTCCGTGCTGAGTCACTGTGTAAACTCGAGAGTGTCTGTGCTGAGTCAGTGTGTAAACACGATAGTGTCCGTGCAGAGTCAGTGTGAAAGCTCGATAGTGACTGTGCTGAGTCAGCGTAAACTCGATTTTGTCCGTGCTGAGTCAGTGTAAAGTCGATAGTGTCCGTGCCGAGACAGTGTGTAAACTCGATAGTATCCGTGCTGAGTCAGTGTGTAAACACGATAGTGTCCGTGCTGAGTCAGTGTGTAAACTCGATAGTGTCCATGGTGAGTCAGTGCAAACTCGATAGTCTCTGTGCTGAGTCAGTGTGTAAACTCGAGAGTGTCCGTGCTGAGTCAGTGTGTAAACTCGATAGTGTCCGTGCTGAGTCAGTGTGTAAACTCGATAGTGTCCGTGCTGAGTCAGTGTGTAAACTCGATAGTGTCCGTGCTGAGTCAGTGTGTAAACTCGAGAGTGTCCGTGCTGAGTCAGTGTGTAAACTCGAGAGTGTCCGTGCTGAGTCAGTGTGTAAACTCGATAGTGTCCGTGCTGAGTCAGTGTGTAAACTCGATAGTGTCCGTGCTGAGTCAGTGTGTAAACTCGATAGTGTCCGTGCTGAGTCAGTGTGTAAACTCGATAGTGTCCGTGCTGAGTCACTGTAAACCCGATAGTGTCCGTGCTGTGTCAGTGTGAAAACTCGATAGTGTCCGTGCTGAGTCAGTGTGTAAACTCGATAGTGTCCGTGCTGAGCAATTGTAAACTCGACAGTGTCCGTGATGAGTCAGTGTGTAAACTCGATAGTGTCCGTGCTGAGTCAGTGTGTAAACTCGATCGTGCCCTTGCAGAGTCAGTGTGTAAACTCAAAAGTGTCCGTGCTGAGTCAGTGTGTAAACTCGAGAGTGTCTGTGCTGAGTCAGTGTGTAAACTCGAGAGTGTCCGTACTGAGTCAGTGTGCAAACTCGATAGTCTCTGTGCTGAGCCATTGTAAACTCGATAGTGTCCGTGCTCAGTCAGTGTAAACCCGACAGAATCCGTGCTGAGTCAGTGTGTAAACTCGATAGTGTCCGTGCTGAGTCAGTGTGTAAACTCGATAGTGTCCGTGCTGGGTCAGTGTGTAAACTCGATAGTGTCCGTGCTGAGTCAGTGTGTAAACTCGATAGTGTCCGTGCTGAGCCATTGTAAACTCGACAGTGTCCGTGATGAGTCAGTGTGTAAACTCGATTGTGTCCGTGCTGAGTCAGTGTGTAAACTCGATAGTGTCTGTGCTGAGTCAGTGTAAACTCGATAGTGTCCGTGGTGATTCAGTGCAAACTCGATAGTTTCTGTGCTCAGTCAGTGTGTAAACTCGATAGTGTCTGTGCTGAGTCAGTGTAAAGTCGATAGTGGCCGTGCTGAGTCAGTGTGTAAACTAGATAGTGTCCGTGCTGAGTCAGTGTGTAAACTCGACAGTATCCGTGCTGAATCAGGGTGTAAACTCGATAGTGTCCGTGCTGAGCCATTGTAAACTCGACAGTGTCCGTGATGAGTCAGTGTGTAAACTCGATAGTGTCCGTGCTGAGTCAGTGTGTAAACTCGACAGTGTCCGTGATGAGTCAGTGTGTAAACTCGATAGTGTCTGTGCTGAGTCAGTGTGTAAACTCGAGAGTGTCTGTGCTGAGTCAGTGTGTAAACTCGAGAGTGTCCGGACTGAGTCAGTGTGCAAACTCGATAGTCTCTGTGCTGAGTCAGTGTAAACTCGATAGTGTCCGTGCTCAGTCAGTGTAAACTCGACAGTATCCGTGCTGAGTCAGTGTGTAAACTCGATAGTGTCCGTGCTGAGTCAGTGTGTAAACTCGATAGTGTCTGTGCTGAGTCAGTGTGTAAACTCGATAGTGTACGTGCTGAGTCAGTGTGTAAACTCGATAGTGTCCGTGCTGAGTCAGTGTGTAAACTCGACAGTGTCCGTGCTGAGTCAGTGTAACCTCGATAGTGTCCGTGCTGAGTCAGTGTGTAAACTCGATCGTGTCTGTGCTGAGTCAGTGTGTAAACTCGAGAGTGTCCGTGCTGAGTCAGTGTGTAAACTCGGAAGGGTCCGTGCTGAGTCAGTGTGTAAACTCGATAGTGTCCGTGCTGAGTCAGTGTGCAAACGCGATAGTGTCAGAGCTGAGTCAGTGTGTCAATTCGATAGTGTCTGTGCTGAGTCAGTGTGTAAACTCGATAGTGTACGTGCTGAGTCAGTGTGTAAACTCGATAGTGTCCGTGCTGAGTCACTGTGTAAACACGACAGTGTCCGTGCTGAGTCAGTGTAAACTCGATAGTGTCCGTGCTGAGTCAGTGTGCAAACTCGATAGTGTCTGTGCTGAGTCAGTGTGTAAACTCGATAGTGTCCGTGCTGAGTCAGTGTGTAAACTCGATAGTGTCTGTGCTGAGTCAGTGTGTAAACTCGATAGTGTCCGTGCTGAGTCAGTGTAACCTCGATAGTGTCCGTGCTGAGTCAGTGTGTAAACTCGATAGTGTCTGTGCTGAGTCAGTGTGTAAACTCGAGAGTGTCCGTGCTGAGTCAGTGTGTAAACTCGGAAGGGTCCGTGCTGAGTCAGTGTGTACTCGATAGTGTCCGTGCTGAGTCAGTGTAAACTCGATAGTGTCAGAGCTGAGTCAGTGTGTAAATTCGATAGTGTCCGTGCTGAGTCAGTGTGTAAACTCGATAGTGTCCGTGCTGAGCCATTGTAAACTCGATAGTGTCCGTGCTGTGTCACTGTGTAAACTCGATAGTGTCCGTGCTGAGTCAGTGTAAACTCGATCGTGTCCGTGCTGAGTCAGTGTGTAAACTCGATCGTGCCCGTGCTGAGTCAGTGTGTAAACTCGAAAGTGTCCGTGCTGAGTCACTGTGTAAACTCGAGAGTGTCTGTGCTGAGTCAGTGTGTAAACACGATAGTGTCCGTGCTGAGTCAGTGTGTAAACTCGATAGTGTACGTGCTGAGTCAGTGTGTAAACTTGAGAGTGTCCGTGCTGAGTCAGTGTGTAAACTCGATAGTGTCCGTGCTGAGTCAGTGTGTAAACACGATGGTGTCCGTGCTGAGTCAGTGTGTAAACTCGATCGTGTCCGTGCAGAGTCAGTGTGAAAGCTCGATAGTGACTGTGCTGAGTCAGCGTAAACTCGATTTTGTCCGTGCCGAGACAGTGTGTAAACTCGATAGTATCCGTGCTGAGTCAGTGTGTAAACACGATAGTGTCCGTGCTGAGTCAGTGTGTAAACTCGATAGTGTCCGTGGTGAGTCAGTGCAAACTCGATAGTCTCTGTGCTGAGTCAGTGTGTAAACTCGAGAGTGTCCGTGCTGAGTCAGTGTGTAAACTCGATCGTGCCCGTGCTGAGTCAGTGTGTAAACTCGAAAGTGTCCGTGCTGAGTCAGTGTGTAAACTCGAGAGTGTCTGTGCTGAGTCAGTGTGTAAACTCGAGAGTGTCCGTACTGAGTCAGTGTGCAAACTCGATAGTCTCTGTGCTGAGTCAGTGTAAACTCGATAGTGTCCGTGCTCAGTCAGTGTAAACTCGACAGTATCCGTGCTGAGTCAGTGTGTAAACTCGATAGTGTCCGTGCTGAGTCAGTGTGTAAACTCGATAGTGTCTGTGCTGAGTCAGTGTGTAAACTCGATAGTGTACGTGCTGAGTCAGTGTGTAAACTCGATAGTGTCCGTGCTGAGTCAGTGTGTAAACTCGACAGTGTCCGTGCTGAGTCAGTGTAAACTCGATAGTGTCTGTGCTGAGTCAGTGTGCAAACTCGATAGTGTCAGAGCTGAGTCAGTGTGTAAATTCGATAGTGTCCGTGCTGAGTCAGTGTAACCTCGATAGTGTCTGTGCTGAGTCAGTGTGTAAATTCGATAGTGTCTGTGCTGAGTCAGTGTAAACTCGATAGTGTCTGTGCTGAGTCAGTGTGTAAATTCGATAGTGTCTGTGCTGAGTCAGTGTAAACTCGATAGTGTCTGTGCTGAGTCAGTGTGTAAATTCGATAGTGTCTGTGCTGAGTCAGTGTAAACTCGATAGTGTCTGTGCTGAGTCAGTGTGTAAACTCGATAGTGTCTGTGCTGAGTCAGTGTGTAAACTCGATAGTGTCCGTGCTGAGTCAGTGTGTAAACTCGATAGTGTCTGTGCTGAGTCAGTGTGTAAACACGATAGTGTCCGTGCTGAGTCAGTGTGTAAACTCGATAGTGTCCGTGCTGAGTCAGTGTAACCTCGATAGTGTCCGTGCTGAGTCAGTGTGTAAACTCGATAGTGTCTGTGCTGAGTCAGTGTGTAAACTCGAGAGTGTCCGTGCTGAGTCAGTGTGTAAACGCGGAAGGGTCCGTGCTGAGTCAGTGTGTAAACTCGATAGTGTCCGTGCTGAGTCAGTGTAAACTCGATAGTGTCCATGCTGAGTCAGTGTGTAAACTCGATAGTGTCAGAGCTGAGTCAGTGTGTAAATTCGATAGTGTCTGTGCTGAGTCAGTGTAAACTCGATAGTGTCGGTGCTGAGTCAGTGTGTAAACTCGATAGTGTCCGTGCTGAGCCATTGTAAACTCGATAGTGTCCGTGCTGTGTCACTGTGTAAACTCGATAGTGTCCGTGCTGAGTCAGTGTAAACTCGATCGTGTCCGTGCTGAGTCAGTGTGTAAACTCGATCGTGCCCGTGCTGAGTCAGTGTGTAAACTCGAAAGTGTCCGTGCTGAGTCACTGTGTAAACTCGAGAGTGTCTGTGCTGAGTCAGTGTGTAAACACGATAGTGTCCGTGCAGAGTCAGTGTGAAAGCTCGATAGTGACTGTGCTGAGTCAGCGTAAACTCGATTTTGTCCGTGCTGAGTCAGTGTAAAGTCGATAGTGTCCGTGCCGAGACAGTGTGTAAACTCGATAGTATCCGTGCTGAGTCAGTGTGTAAACACGATAGTGTCCGTGCTGAGTCAGTGTGTAAACTCGATAGTGTCCGTGGTGAGTCAGTGCAAACTCGATAGTCTCTGTGCTGAGTCAGTGTGTAAACTCGAGAGTGTCCGTGCTGAGTCAGTGTGTAAACTCGATAGTGTCCGTGCTGAGTCAGTGTGTAAACTCGAGAGTGTCCGTGCTGAGTCAGTGTGTAAACTCGATAGTGTCCGTGCTGAGTCAGTGTGTAAACTCGATAGTGTCCGTGCTGAGTCACTGTAAACCCGATAGTGTCCGTGCTGTGTCAGTGTGTAAACTCGATAGTGTCCGTGCTGAGTCAGTGTGTAAACTCGATAGTGTCCGTGCTGAGCAATTGTAAACTCGACAGAGTCCGTGATGAGTC
The DNA here is from genome assembly GCF_964213995.1 of Mustelus asterias. NCBI lineage: Eukaryota > Metazoa > Chordata > Chondrichthyes > Carcharhiniformes > Triakidae > Mustelus > Mustelus asterias. The sequence continues at coordinate 59,265,317 of NC_135811.1, forward strand.
AGTGTGTAAACTCGATAGTGTCCGTGCTGAGTCAGTGTGTAAACTCGATCGTGCCCGTGCAGAGTCAGTGTGTAAACTCAAAAGTGTCCGTGCTGAGTCAGTGTGTAAACTCGAGAGTGTCTGCGCTGAGTCAGTGTGTAAACTCGAGAGTGTCCGTACTGAGTCAGTGTGCAAACTCGATAGTCTCTGTGCTGAGCCATTGTAAACTCGATAGTGTCCGTGCTCAGTCATTGTAAACCCGACAGAATCCGTGCTGAGTCAGTGTGTAAACTCGATAGTGTCCGTGCTGAGTCAGTGTGTTAACTCGATAGTGTCCGTGCTGAATCAGTGTGTAAACTCGATAGTGTCCGTGCTGAGTCAGTGTGTAAACTCGATAGTGTCCGTGCTGGGTCAGTGTGTAAACTCGACAGTGTCCGTGCTGAGTCAGTGTCTAAACTCGATAGTGTCCGTGCTGAGCCATTGTAAACTCGATAGTGTCTGTGCTGAGTCAGTGTAAACTCGATAGTGTCCGTGGTGATTCAGTGCAAACTCGATAGTTTCTGTGCTCAGTCAGTGTGTAAACTCGATAGTGTCTGTGCTGAGTCAGTGTAAAGTCGATAGTGGCCGTGCTGAGTCAGTGTGTAAACTAGATAGTGTCCGTGCTGAGTCAGTGTGTAAACCCGACAGTATCCGTGCTGAATCAGTGTAAACTCGATAGTTTCTGTGCTCAGTCAGTGTGTAAACTCGATAGTGTCCGTGCTGAGTCAGTGTAAACTCGATAGTGTCCGTGCTGAGTCAGTGTGTAAACTCGACAGTGTCCGTGCTGAGTCAGTGTAAACTCGATAGTGTCTGTGCTGAGTCAGTGTGTAAACTCGATAGTGTACGTGCTGAGTCAGTGTGTAAACTCGATAGTGTCCGTGCTGAGTCAGTGTGTAAACTCGACAGTGTCCGTGCTGAGTCAGTGTAAACTCGATAGTGTCTGTGCTGAGTCAGTGTGCAAACTCGATAGTGTCTGTGCTGAGTCAGTGTGTAAACTCGATAGTGTCCGTGCTGAGTCAGTGTGTAAACTCGATAGTGTCTGTGCTGAGTCAGTGTGTAAACTCGATAGTGTCCGTGCTGAGTCAGTGTAACCTCGATAGTGTCCGTGCTGAGTCAGTGTGTAAACTCGATAGTGTCTGTGCTGAGTCAGTGTGTAAACTCGAGAGTGTCCGTGCTGAGTCAGTGTGTAAACTCGGAAGGGTCCGTGCTGAGTCAGTGTGTACTCGATAGTGTCCGTGCTGAGTCAGTGTAAACTCGATAGTGTCCATGCTGAGTCAGTGTGTAAACTCGATAGTGTCAGAGCTGAGTCAGTGTGTAAATTCGATAGTGTCCGTGCTGAGTCAGTGTGTAAACTCGATAGTGTCCGTGCTGAGCCATTGTAAACTCGATCGTGTCCGTGCTGTGTCACTGTGTAAACTCGATAGTGTCCGTGCTGAGTCAGTGTAAACTCGATCGTGTCCGTGCTGAGTCAGTGTGTAAACTCGAGAGTGTCCGTGCTGAGTCAGTGTGTAAACTCGGAAGGGTCCGTGCTGAGTCAGTGTGTACTCGATAGTGTCCGTGCTGAGTCAGTGTAAACTCGATAGTGTCCATGCTGAGTCAGTGTGTAAACTCGATAGTGTCAGAGCTGAGTCAGTGTGTAAATTCGATAGTGTCCGTGCTGAGTCAGTGTGTAAACTCGATAGTGTCCGTGCTGAGCCATTGTAAACTCGATAGTGTCCGTGCTGTGTCACTGTGTAAACTCGATAGTGTCCGTGCTGAGTCAGTGTAAACTCGATCGTGTCCGTGCTGAGTCAGTGTGTAAACTCGATCGTGCCCGTGCTGAGTCAGTGTGTAAACACGATAGTGTCCGTGCTGAGTCAGTGTGTAAACTCGATAGTGTACGTGCTGAGTCAGTGTGTAAACTTGAGAGTGTCCGTGCTGAGTCAGTGTGTAAACTCGATAGTGTCCGTGCTGAGTCAGTGTGTAAACACGATGGTGTCCGTGCTGAGTCAGTGTGTAAACTCGATCGTGTCCATGCAGAGTCAGTGTGAAAGCTCGATAGTGACTGTGCTGAGTCAGCGTAAACTCGATTTTGTCCGTGCCGAGACAGTGTGTAAACTCGATAGTATCCGTGCTGAGTCAGTGTGTAAACACGATAGTGTCCGTGCTGAGTCAGTGTGTAAACTCGATAGTGTCCGTGGTGAGTCAGTGCAAACTCGATAGTCTCTGTGCTGAGTCAGTGTGTAAACTCGAGAGTGTCCGTGCTGAGTCAGTGTGTAAACTCGATAGTGTCCGTGCTGAGTCAGTGTGTACACTCGATAGTGTCCGTGCTGAGTCAGTGTAAACTCGATAGTGTCCATGCTGAGTCAGTGTGTAAACTCGATAGTGTCAGAGCTGAGTCAGTGTGTAAATTCGATAGTGTCTGTGCTGAGTCAGTGTAAACACGATAGTGTCTGTGCTGAGTCAGTGTGCAAACTCGATAGTGTCTGTGCTGAGTCAGTGTGTAAACTCGATAGTGTCCGTGCTGAGTCAGTGTGTAAACTCGATAGTGTCCGTGCTGAGTCAGTGTGTAAACTCGACAGTGTCCGTGCTGAGTCAGTGTAACCTCGATAGTGTCCGTGCTGAGTCAGTGTGTAAACTCGATAGTGTCTGTGCTGAGTCAGTGTGTAAACTCGAGAGTGTCCGTGCTGAGTCAGTGTGTAAACTCGGAAGGGTCCGTGCTGAGTCAGTGTGTAAACTCGATAGTGTCCGTGCTGAGTCAGTGTGTAAACTAGGAAGGGTCCGTACAGAGTCAGTGTGTACTCGATAGTGTCCATGCTGAGTCAGTGTAAACTCGATAGTGTCCATGCTGAGTCAGTGTGTAAACTCGATAGTGTCAGAGCTGAGTCAGTGTGTAAATTCGATAGTGTCTGTGCTGAGTCAGTGGAAACTCGATAGTGTCGGTGCTGAGTCAGTGTGTAAACTCGATAGTGTCCGTGCTGAGCCATTGTAAACTCGATAGTGTCCGTGCTGTGTCACTGTGTAAACTCGATAGTGTCCGTGCTGAGTCAGTGTAAACTCGATCGTGTCCGTGCTGAGTCAGTGTGTAAACTCGATCGTGCCCGTGCTGAGTCAGTGTGTAAACTCGAAAGTGTCCGTGCTGAGTCACTGTGTAAACCCGAGAGTGTCTGTGCTGAGTCAGTGTGTAAACACGATAGTGTCCGTGCAGAGTCAGTGTGAAAGCTCGATAGTGACTGTGCTGAGTCAGCGTAAACTCGATTTTGTCCGTGCTGAGTCAGTGTAAAGTCGATAGTGTCCGTGCCGAGACAGTGTGTAAACTCGATAGTATCCGTGCTGAGTCAGTGTGTAAACACGATAGTGTCCGTGCTGAGTCAGTGTGTAAACTCGATAGTGTCCGTGGTGAGTCAGTGCAAACTCGATAGTCTCTGTGCTGAGTCAGTGTGTAAACTCGAGAGTGTCCGTGCTGAGTCAGTGTGTAAACTCGATAGTGTCCGTGCTGAGTCAGTGTGTAAACTCGAGAGTGTCCGTGCTGAGTCAGTGTGTAAACTCGATAGTGTCTGTGCTGAGTCAGTGTGTAAACTCGATAGTGTCCGTGCTGAGTCACTGTAAACCCGATAGTGTCCGTGCTGTGTCAGTGTGTAAACTCGATAGTGTCCGTGCTGAGTCAGTGTGTAAACTCGATAGTGTCCGTGCTGAGCAATTGTAAACTCGACAGTGTCCGTGCTGAGTCAGTGTGTAAACACGATAGTGTCCGTGCTGAGTCAGTGTGTAAACTCGATCGTGCCCGTGCAGAGTCAGTGTGTGAACTCAAAAGTGTCCGTGCTGAGTCAGTGTGTAAACTCGAGAGTGTCTGTGCTGAGTCAGTGTGTAAACTCGAGAGTGTCCGTACTGAGTCAGTGTGCAAACTCGATAGTCTCTGTGCTGAGCCATTGAAAACTCGATAGTGTCCGTGCTCAGTCAGTGTAAACCCGACAGAATCCGTGCTGAGTCAGTGTGTAAACTCGATAGTGTCCGTGCTGAGTCAGTGTGTTAACTCGATAGTGTCCGTGCTGGGTCAGTGTGTAAACTCGATAGTGTCCGTGCTGAGTCAGTGTCTAAACTCGATAGTGTCCGTGCTGAGCCATTGTAAACTCGACAGTGTCCGTGATGAGTCAGTGTAAACTCGATAGTGTCCGTGGTGATTCAGTGCAAACTCGATAGTTTCTGTGCTCAGTCAGTGTGTAAACTCGATAGTGTCTGTGCTGAGTCAGTGTAAAGTCGATAGTGGCCGTGCTGAGTCAGTGTGTAAACTAGATAGTGTCCGTGCTGAGTCAGTGTGTAAACTCGACAGTATCCGTGCTGAATCAGTGTGTAAACTCGATAGTGTCCGTGCTGAGCCATTGTTATCTCGACAGTGTCCGTGATGAGTCAGTGTGTAAACTCGATAGTGTCCGTGCTGAGTCAGTGTGTAAACTCGATCGTGCCCGTGCTGAGTCAGTGTGTAAACTCGAAAGTGTCCGTGCTGAGTCAGTGTGTAAACTCGAGAGTGTCTGTGCTGAGTCAGTGTGTAAACTCGAGAGTGTCCGTACTGAGTCAGTGTGCAAACTCGATAGTCTCTGTGCTGAGTCAGTGTAAACTCGATAGTGTCCGTGCTCAGTCAGTGTAAACCCGACAGTATCCGTGCTGAGTCAGTGTGTAAACTCGATAGTGTCCGTGCTGAGTCAGTGTGTAAACTCGATAGTGTCTGTGCTGAGTCAGTGTGTAAACTCGATAGTGTACGTGCTGAGTCAGTGTGTAAACTCGATAGTGTCCGTGCTGAGTCAGTGTGTAAACTCGACAGTGTCCGTGCTGAGTCAGTGTAACCTCGATAGTGTCCGTGCTGAGTCAGTGTGTAAACTCGATCGTGTCTGTGCTGAGTCAGTGTGTAAACTCGAGAGTGTCCGTGCTGAGTCAGTGTGTAAACTCGGAAGGGTCCGTGCTGAGTCAGTGTGTAAACTCGATAGTGTCCGTGCTGAGTCAGTGTGTAAACTAGGAAGGGTCCGTGCTGAGTCAGTGTGTAAACTCGATAGTGTCCGTGCTGAGTCAGTGTGTAAACTCGGAAGGGTCCGTGCTGAGTCAGTGTGTAAACTCGATAGTGTCCGTGCTGAGTCAGTGTGTAAACTAGGAAGGGTCCGTACAGAGTCAGTGTGTACACTCGATAGTGTCCGTGCTGAGTCAGTGTAAACTCGATAGTGTCCATGCTGAGTCAGTGTGCAAACGCGATAGTGTCAGAGCTGAGCCATTGTAAACTCGATAGTGTCTGTGCTGAGTCAGTGTGTAAACTCGATAGTGTCCGTGCTGAGTCAGTGTAAACTCGAAAGTGTCCGTGCTGAGTCAGTGTAAACTCGATAGTGTCCGTGCTGAGTCAGTGTGTAAACTCGACAGTGTCCGTGCTGAGTCAGTGTAAACTCGATAGTGTCTGTGCTGAGTCAGTGTGCAAACTCGATAGTGTCTGTGCTGAGTCAGTGTGTAAACTCGATAGTGTCCGTGCTGAGTCAGTGTGTAAACTCGATAGTGTCTGTGCTGAGTCAGTGTGTAAACTCGATAGTGTCCGTGCTGAGTCAGTGTAACCTCGATAGTGTCCGTGCTGAGTCAGTGTGTAAACTCGATAGTGTCCGTGCTGAGTCAGTGTGTAAACTCGAGAGTGTCCGTGCTGAGTCAGTGTGTAAACTCGAGAGTGTCCGTGCTGAGTCAGTGTGTAAACTCGGAAGGGTCCGTGCTGAGTCAGTGTGTAAACTCGATAGTGTCCGTGCTGAGTCAGTGTGTAAACTAGGAAGGGTCCGTACAGAGTCAGTGTGTACTCGATAGTGTCCGTGCTGAGTCAGTGTAAACTCGATAGTGTCCATGCTGAGTCAGTGTGTAAACTCGATAGTGTCAGAGCTGAGTCAGTGTGTAAATTCGATAGTGTCTGTGCTGAGTCAGTGTAAACTCGATAGTGTCGGTGCTGAGTCAGTGTGTAAACTCGATAGTGTCCGTGCTGAGCCATTGTAAACTCGATAGTGTCCGTGCTGTGTCACTGTGTAAACTCGATAGTGTCCGTGCTGAGTCAGTGTAAACTCGATCGTGTCCGTGCTGAGTCAGTGTGTAAACTCGATCGTGCCCGTGCTGAGTCAGTGTGTAAACTCGAAAGTGTCCGTGCTGAGTCACTGTGTAAACTCGAGATTGTCTGTGCTGAGTCAGTGTGTAAACACGATAGTGTCCGTGCTGAGTCAGTGTGTAAACTCAATAGTGTACGTGCTGAGTCAGTGTGTAAACTTGAGAGTGTCCGTGCTGAGTCAGTGTGTAAACTCGATAGTGTCCGTGCTGAGTCAGTGTGTAAACACGATGGTGTCCGTGCTGAGTCAGTGTGTAAACTCGATCGTGTCCGTGCAGAGTCAGTGTGAAAGCTCGATAGTGACTGTGCTGAGTCAGCGTAAACTCGATTTTGTCCGTGCTGAGTCAGTGTAAAGTCGATAGTGTCCTTGCCGAGACAGTGTGTAAAATCGATAGTGTCCATGGTGAGTCAGTGCAAACTCGATAGTCTCTGTGCTGAGTCAGTGTGTAAACTCGAGAGTGTCCGTGCTGAGTCAGTGTGTAAACTCGATAGTGACCGTGCTGAGTCAGTGTGCAAACTCGAGAGTGTCCGTGCTGAGTCAGTGTGTAAACTCGATAGTGTCCGTGCTGAGTCAGTGTGTAAACTCGATAGTGTCCGTGGTGAGTCAGTGCAAACTCGATAGTCTCTGTGCTGAGTCAGTGTGTAAACTCGAGAGTGTCCGTGCTGAGTCAGTGTGTAAACTCGATAGTGTCCGTGCTGAGTCAGTGTGTAAACTCGAGAGTGTCCGTGCTGAGTCAGTGTGTAACCTCGATAGTGTCCGTGCTGAGTCAGTGTGTAAACGCGATAGTGTCCGTGCTGAGTCACTGTAAACCCGATAGTGTCCGTGCTGTGTCAGTGTGTAAACTCGATAGTGTCCGTGCTGAGTCAGTGTGTAAACTCGATAGTGTCCGTGCTGAGCAATTGTAAACTCGACAGTGTCCGTGATCAGTCAGTGTTTAAACTCGATTGTGTCCGTGCTGAGTCAGTGTGTAAACTCGATCGTGCCTGTGCTGAGTCAGTGTGTAAACTCAAAAGTGTCTGTGCTGAGTCAGTGTGTAAACTCGATAGTCTCTGTGCTGAGTCAGTGTAAACTCGATAGTGTCCGTGCTCAGTCAGTGTAAACTCGACAGAAACCGTGCTGAGTCAGTGTGAAAACTCGATAGTGTCCGTGCTGAGTCAGTGTGTAAACACGATAGTGTCTGTGCTGAGTCAGTGTGTAAACTCGATAGAGTACGTGCTGAGTCAGTGTGTAAACTCGATAGTGTCCATGCTGAGTCAGTGTGTAAACTCGACAGTGTCCATGCTGAGTCAGTGTAAACTCGATAGTGTCTGTGCTGAGTCAGTGTGCAAACTCGATAGTGTCTGTGCTGAGTCAGTGTGTAAACTCGATAGTGTCCGTGCTGAGTCAGTGTGTAAACTCGATAGTGTCTGTGCTGAGTCAGTGTGTGAACTCGATAGTGTCTGTGCTGAGTCAGTGTAACCTCGATAGTGTCCGTGCTGAGTCAGTGTGTAAACTCGATAGTGTCTGTGCTGAGTCAGTGTGTAAACTCGAGAGTGTCCGTGCTGAGTCAGTGTGTAAACTCGGTAGGGTCCGTGCTGAGTCAGTGTGTAAACTCGATAGTGTCCGTGCTGAGTCAGTGTGTAAACTAGGAAGGGGCCGTACAGAGTCAGTGTGTACACTCGATAGTGTCCGTGCTGAGTCAGTGTAAACTCGATAGTGTCCGTGCTGAGTCAGTGTGTAAACTCGATAGGGTCAGAGCTGAGTCAGTGTGTAAATTCGATAGTGTCTGTGCTGAGTCAGTGTGTAAACTCGATAGTGTCCGTGCTGAGCCATTGTAAACTCGATAGTGTCCGTGCTGTGTCACTGTGTAAACTCGATAGTGCCGTGCTGAGTCAGTGTGTAAACTCGATCGTGCCCGTGCTGAGTCAGTGTGTAAACTCGAAAGTGTCCGTGCTGAGTCAGTGTGTTAACTCGAGAGTGTCTGTGCTGAGTCAGTGTGTAAACTCGATAGAGTCCGTGCTGAGTCAGTGTGTAAACTCGATAGTGTACGTGCTGAGTCAGTGTGTAAACTTGAGAGTGTCCGTGCTGAGTCAGTGTGTAAACTCGATAGTGTCCGTGCTGAGTCAGTGTGTAAACACGATGGTGTCCGTGCTGAGTCAGTGTGTAAACTCGATCGTGTCCGTGCTGAGTCAGTGTGAAAGCTCGATAGTGACTGTGCTGAGTCAGCGTAAACTCGATATTGTCCGTGCTGAGTCAGTGTAAACTCGATAGTGTCCGTGCCGAGTCAGTGTTTGAACTCGACAGTGTCCGTGCTGTGTCATTGTAAACTCGATAGTGTCTGTGCTGATTCAGTGTGTAAACACGATAGTGTCCGTGCTGAGTCAGTGTGTAAACTCGATAGTATCCGTGCTGAGTCAGTGTGTAAACACGATAGTGTCCGTGCTGAGTCAGTGTGTAAACTCGATAGTGTCCGTGGTGAGTCAGTGCAAACTCGATAGTCTCTGTGCTGAGTCAGTGTGTAAACTCGAGAGTGTCCGTGCTGAGTCAGTGTGTAAACTCGAGAGTGCCGGGCTGAGTCAGTGTGTAAACTCGAGAGTGTCCGTGCTGAGTCAGTGTGTAAACTCGATAGTGTCCCTGCTGAATCAGTGTGTAAACTCGATAGTGTCCGTGCTGAGTCAGTGTGTAAACTCGATAGTGTCCGTGCTGAGTCAGTGTGTAAACTCGATAGTGTCAGAGCTGAGTCAGTGTGTAAATTCGATAGTGTCTGTGCTGTGTCAGTGTAAACTCGATAGTGTCTGTGCTGAGTCAGTGTAAACTCGACAGTGTCCGTGCTGAGTCAGTGCAAACTCGATAGTGTCCGTGCTGAGTCAGTGCAAACTCGATAGTGTCCGTGCTGAGTCAGTGTGTAAACTCGGAAGGGTCCGTGCTGAGTCAGTGTGGAAACACGATAGTGTCCGTGCTGAGTCAGTGTGTAAACTCGGAAGGGTCCGTGCTGAGTCAGTGTGGAAACACGATAGTGTCCGTGCTGAGTCAGTGTGTAAACTAGGAAGGGTCCGTACAGAGTCAGTGTGTAAACTCGATAGTGTCCGTGCTGAGTCAGTGTAAACTCGACAGTGTCCGTGCTGAGTCAGTGCAAACTCGATAGTGTCCGTGCTGAGTCAGTGCAAACTCGATAGTGTCCGTGCTGAGTCAGTGTGTAAACTCGGAAGGGTCCGTGCTGAGTCAGTGTGGAAACACGATAGTGTCCGTGCTGAGTCAGTGTGTAAACTAGGAAGGGTCCGTACAGAGTCAGTGTGTACACTCGATAGTGTCCGTGCTGAGTCAGTGTAAACTCGATAGTGTCCGTGCTGAGTCAGTGTGTAAACACGATAGTGTCAGAGCTGAGTCAGTGTGTAAATTCGATAGTGTCTGTGCTGAGTCAGTGTGTAAATTCGATCGTGTCCGTGCTGAGTCAGTGTGTAAACTCGACAGTGTCCGTGCTGAGTCAGTGTGTGAACTCGATTGTGTCCGTGCTGAGTCAGTGTAAACTCGGAAGAGTCCGTGCTGAGTCAGTGTGTAAACTCGATAGTGTCTGTGCTGAGTCTGTGTAAACTCGAAAGTGTCCGTGCTGAGTCAGTGTAATCTCGATAGTGTCTGTGCTGAGTCAGTGTAAACTCGATCGTGTCCGTGCTGAGTCAGTGTGTAAACTCGGAAGGGTCCGTGCTGAGTCAGTGTGTAAACTCGATAGTGTCCGTGCTGAGTCAGTGTGTAAACTCGATAGTGTCCGCGCTGAGTCAGTGTAAACTCGACAGTGTCCGTGATGAGTCAGTGTGTAAACTCGATAGTGTCCGTGCTGAGTCAGTGTGTAAACTCGATCGTGCCCGTGCTGAGTCAGTGTGTAAACTCGAAAGAGTCCGTGCTGAGTCAGTGTGTAAACTCGAGAGTGTCTGTGCTGAGTCAGTGTGTAAACTCGAGAGTGTCTGTGCTGAGTCAGTGTGTAAACTCGAGAGTGTCTGTGCTGAGTCAGTGTGTAAACTCGAGAGTGTCCGTGCTGAGTCAGTGTGCAAACTCGATAGTCTCTGTGCTAAGTCAGTTTAACTCGATAGTGTCCGTGCTCAGTCAGTGTAAACTCAACAGTATCCGTGCTGAGTCAGTGTGTAAACTCGATAGTGTCTGTGCTGAGTCAGTGTGTACACTCGATAGTGTCCGTGCTGAGTCAGTGTAAACTCGATAGTGTCCGTGCTGAGTCAGTGTGTAAACATGATAGTGTCAGAGCTGAGTCAGTGTGTAAATTCGATAGTGTCTGTGCTGAGTCAGTGTGTAAATTCGATCGTGTCCGTGCTGAGTCAGTGTGTAAACTCGACAGTGTCCGTGCTGAGTCAGCGTGTGAACTCGATTGTGTCCGTGCTGAGTCAGTGTTAACTCGGAAGTGTCCTTCCTGAGTCAGTGTGTAAACTCGATAGTGTCTGTGCTGAGTCTGTGTAAACTCGAAAGAGTCCATGCTGAATCAGTGTAAACTCGATAGTGTCTGTGCTGAGTCAGTGTGTAAACTCGATAGTGTCCGTGCTGAGTCAGTGTGTAAACTCGACAGTGTCCGTGCTGAAACAGTGTAAACTCGATAGTGTCCGTGCTGAGTCAGTGTGTAAACTCGATAGTGTCCGTGCTGAGTCAGTGTGTAAACTCGACAGTGTCCGTGCTGAAACAGTGTAAACTCGATAGTGTCCGTGCTGAGTCAGTGTGTAAACTCGATAGTGTCCGTGCTGAGTCAGTGTAAACTCGTTAGTGTCCGTGCTGAGTCAGTGTAAACTCGATCGTGTCCGTGCTGAGTCAGTGTGTAAATTCGGAAGGGTCCGTGCTGAGTCAGTGTGTAAACTCGATAGTGTCCGTGCTGAGTCAGTGTGTAAACTCGATAGTGTCCGCGCTGAGTCAGTGTAAACTCGACAGTGTCCGTGCTGAGTCAGTGTGTAAACTCGATAGTCTCTGTGCTGAGTCAGTGTGTAAACTCGATAGTGTCCGTGCTGAGCCATTGTAAACTCGACAGTGTCCGTGATGAGTCAGTGTGTAAACTCGATAGTGTCCGTGCTGAGTCAGTGTGTAAACTCGATCGTGCCCGTGCTGAGTCAGTGTGTAAACTCGAAAGTGTCCGTGCTGAGTCAGTGTGTGAACTCGATAGTGTCTGTGCTGAATCAGTGTGTAAACTCGAGAGTGTCTGTGCTGAGTCAGTGTGTAAACTCGAGAGTGTCCGTACTGAGTCAGTGTGCAAACTCGATAGTCTCTGTGCTGAGTCAGTGTAAACTCGATAGTGTCCGTGCTGAGTCAGTGTGTAAACTCGATAGTGTCTGTGCTGAGTCAGTGTGTAAACTCGATAGTGGACGTGCTGAGTCAGTGTGTAAACTCGATAGTGTCCGTGCTGAGTCAGTGTGTAAACTCGGCAGTGTCCGTGCTGAGTCAGTGTAAACTCGATAGTGTCTGTGCTGAGTCAGTGTGCAAACTCGATAGTGTCTGTGCTGAGTCAGTGTGTAAACTCGATAGTGTCTGTGCTGAGTCAGTGTGTAAACTCGATAGTGTCCGTGCTGAGTCAGTGTAACCTCGATAGTGTCCGTGCTGAGTCAGTGTGTAAACTCGATAGTGTCTGTGCTGAGTCAGTGTGTAAACTCGAGAGTGTCCGTGCTGAGTCAGTGTGTAAACTAGGAAGGGTCCGTACAGAGTCAGTGTGTACACTCGATAGTGTCCGTGCTGAGTCAGTGTAAACTCGATAGTGTCCGTGCTGAGTCAGTGTGTAAACTCGATAGTGTCAGAGCTGAGTCAGTGTGTAAATTCGATAGTGTCTGTGCTGAGTCAGTGTAAACTCGATAGTGTCTGTGCTGAGTCAGTGTGTAAACTCGATAGTGTCCGTGCTGAGCCATTGTAAACTCGATAGTGTCCGTGCTCTGTCACTGTGTAAACTCGATAGTGTCCGTGCTGAGTCAGTGTAAACTCGATAGTGTCCGTGCTGAGTCAGTGTGTAAACTCGATCGTGCCCGTGCTGAGTCAGTGTGTAAACTCGATAGTGTCCGTGCTGAGTCAGTGTGTAAACTCGAGAGTGTCTGTGCTGAGTCAGTGTGTAAACTCGATAGTGTCCGTGCTGAGTCAGTGTGTAAACTCGACATTGTTCATGCTGAGTCAGTGTGTAAACTTGAGAGTGTCCGTGCTGAATCAGTGTGTAAACTCGATAGTGTCCGTGCTGAGTCAGTGTGTAAACACGATGGTGTCCGTGCTGAGTCAGTGTGTAAACTCGATCGTGTCCGTGCTGAGTCAGTGTGAAAGCTCGATAGTGACTGTGCTGAGTCAGCGTAAACTCGATATTGTCCGTGCTGAGTCAGTGTAAAGTCGATCGTGTCCGTGCCGAGTCAGTGTTTGAACTCGACAGTGTCCGTGCTGTGTCATTGTAAACTCGATAGTGTCTGTGCTGATTCAGTGTGTAAACACGATAGTGTCCGTGCTGAGTCAGTGTAAACTCGACAGTGTCCGTGCTGAGTCAGTGTGTAAACTCGATAGTCTCTGTGCTGAGTCAGTGAGTAAACTCGATAGTGTCCGTGCTGAGCCATTGAAAACTCGACAGTGTCCGTGATGAGTCAGTGTGTAAACTCGATAGTGTCCGTGCTGAGTCAGTGTGTAAACTCGATCGTGCCCGTGCTGAGTCAGTGTGTAAACTCGAAAGTGTCCGTGCTGAGTCAGTGTGTAAACTCGAGAGTGTCTGTGCTGAGTCAGTGTGTAAACTCGAGAGTGTCTGTGCTGAGTCAGTGTGTAAACTCGAGAGTGTCCGTACTGAGTCAGTGTGCAAACTCGATAGTCTCTGTGCTGAGTCAGTGTAAACTCGATAGTGTCCGTGCTCAGTCAGTGTAAACTCGACAGTATCCGTGCTGAGTCAGTGTGTAAACTCGATAGTGTCTGTGCTGAGTCAGTGTGTACACTCGATAGTGTCCGTGCTGAGTCAGTGTAAACTCGATAGTGTCCGTGCTGAGTCAGTGTGTAAACACGATAGTGTCAGAGCTGAGTCAGTGTGTAAATTCGATAGTGTCTGTGCTGAGTCAGTGTGTAAATTCGATTGTGTCCGTGCTGAGTCAGTGTGTAAACTCGACAGTGTCCGTGCTGAGTCAGTGTGTGAACTCGATTGTGTCCGTGCTGAGTCAGTGTTAACTCGGAAGTGTCCTTGCTGAGTCAGTGTGTAAACTCGATAGTGTCTGTGCTGAGTCTGTGTAAACTCGAAAGTGTCCATGCTGATTCAGTGTAAACTCGATAGTGTCTGTGCTGAGTCAGTGTGTAAACTCGATAGTGTCCGTGCTGAGTCAGTGTAAACTCGACAGTGTCCGTGCTGAGTCAGTGTAAACTCGATCGTGTCCGTGCTGAGTTAGTGTGTAAACTCGGAAGGGTCCGTGCTGAGTCAGTGTGTAAACTCGATAGTGTCCGTGCTGAGTCAGTGTGTAAACTCGATAGTGTCCGCGCTGAGTCAGTGTAAACTCGACAGTGTCCGTGCTGAGTCAGTGTGTAAACTCGATAGTCTCTGTGCTGAGTCAGTGTGTAAACTCGATAGTGTCCGTGCTGAGCCATTGTAAACTCGACAGTGTCCGTGATGAGTCAGTGTGTAAACTCGATAGTGTCCGTGCTGAGTCAGTGTAAACTCGATAGTGTCCGTGCTGAGTCAGTGTGTAAACTCGATAGTGTCCGTGCTGAGCCATTGTAAACTCGACAGTGTCCGTGATGAGTCAGTGTGTAAACTCGATAGTGTCCGTGCTGAGTCAGTGTAAACTCGATAGTGTCCGTGCTGAGTCAGTGTAAACTCGTTAGTGTCCGTGCTGAGTCAGTGTAAACTCGATCGTGTCTGTGCTGAGTCAGTGTGTAAACTCGAGAGTGTCTGTGCTGAGTCAGTGTGTAAACTCGAGAGTGTCCGTACTGAGTCAGTGTGCAAACTCGATAGTCTCTGTGCTGAGTCAGTGTAAACTCGATAGTGTCCGTGCTCAGTCAGTGTAAACTCGACAGTATACGTGCTGAGTCAGTGTGTAAACCCGATAGTGTCTGTGCTGAGTCAGTGTGTAAACTCGATAGTGGACGTGCTGAGTCAATGTGTAAACTCGATAGTGTCCGTGCTGAGTCAGTGTGTAAACTCGACAGTGTCCGTGCTGAGTCAGTGTAAACTCGATAGTGTCTGTGCTGAGTCAGTGTGCAAACTCGATAGTGTCTGTGCTGAGTCAGTGTGTAAACTCGATAGTGTCCGTGCTGAGTCAGTGTGTAAACTCAATAGTGTCGGTGCTGAGTCAGTGTGCAAACTCGATAGTGTCTGTGCTGAGTCAGTGTGTAAACTCGATAGTGTCCGTGCTGAGTCAGTGGAACCTCGATAGTGTCCGTGCTGAGTCAGTGTGTAAACTCGATAGTGTCTGTGCTGAGTCAGTGTGTAAACTCGAGAGTGTCCGTGCTGAGTCAGTGTGTAAACTAGGAAGGGTCCGTACAGAGTCAGTGTGTACACTCGATAGTGTCCGTGCTGAGTCAGTGTAAACTCGATAGTGTCCGTGCTGAGTCAGTGTGTAAACTCGATAGTGTCAGAGCTGAGTCAGTGTGTAAATTCGATAGTGTCTGTGCTGAGTCAGTGTAAACTCGATAGTGTCTGTGCTGAGTCAGTGTGTAAACTCGATAGTGGACGTGCTGAGTCAGTGTGTAAACTCGATAGTGTCCGTGCTGAGTCAGTGTGTAAACTCGACAGTGTCCGTGCTGAGTCAGTGTAAACTCGATAGTGTCTGTGCTGAGTCAGTGTGCAAACACGATAGTGTCTGTGCTGAGTCAGTGTGTAAACTCGATAGTGTCCGTGCTGAGTCAGTGTGTAAACTCGATAGTGTCTGTGCTGAGTCAGTGTGTAAACTCGATAGTGTCCGTGCTGAGTCAGTGTAACCTCGATAGTGTCCGTGCTGAGTCAGTGTGTAAACTCGATAGTGTCTGTGCTGAGTCAGTGTGTAAACTCGAGAGTGTCCGTGCTGAGTCAGTGTGTAAACTAGGAAGGGTCCGTACAGAGTCAGTGTGTACACTCGATAGTGTCCGTGCTGAGTCAGTGTAAACTCGATAGTGTCCGTGCTGAGTCAGTGTGTAAACTCGATAGTGTCAGAGCTGAGTCAGTGTGTAAATTCGATAGTGTCTGTGCTGAGTCAGTGTAAACTCGATAGTGTCTGTGCTGAGTCAGTGTGTAAACTCGATAGTGTCCGTGCTGAGCCATTGTAAACTCGATAGTGTCCGTGCTGTGTCACTGTGTAAACTCGATAGTGTCCGTGCTGAGTCAGTGTAAACTCGATAGTGTCCGTGCTGAGTCAGTGTGTAAACTCGATCGTGCCCGTGCTGAGTCAGTGTGTAAACTCGATAGTGTCCGTGCTGAGTCAGTGTGTAAACTCGAGAGTGTCTGTGCTGAGTCAGTGTGTAAACTCGATCGTGTCCGTGCTGAGTCAGTGTGTAAACTCGATAGTGTACGTGCTGAGTCAGTGTGTAAACTTGAGAGTGTCCGTGCTGAGTCAGTGTGTAAACTCAATAGTGTCCGTGCTGAGTCAGTGTGTAAACACGATGGTGTCCGTGCTGAGTCAGTGTGTAAACTCGATCGTGTCCGTGCTGAGTCAGTGTGAAAGCTCGATAGTGACTGTGCTGAGTCAGCGTAAACTCGATATTGTCCGTGCTGAGTCAGTGTAAAGTCGATCGTGTCCGTGCCGAGTCAGTGTTTGAACTCGACAGTGTCCGTGCTGTGTCATTGCAAACTCGATAGTGTCTGTGCTGATTCAGTGTGTAAACACGATAGTGTCCGTGCTGAGTCAGTGTGTAAACTCGATAGTATCCGTGCTGAGTCAGTGTGTAAACACGATAGTGTCCGTGCTGAGTCAGTGTGTAAACTCGATAGTGTCCGTGGTGAGTCAGTGCAAAGTCAATAGTCTCTGTGCTGAGTCAGTGTGTAAACTCGAGAGTGTCCGTGCTGAGTCAGTGTGTAAACTCGATAGTGTCCGTGCTGAGTCAGTGTGTAAACTCGAGAGTGTCCGTACTGAGTCAGTGTGTAAACTCGATAGTGTCCGTGCTGAGTCAGTGTGTAAACTCGATAGTGTCCGTGCTGAGTCACTGTAAACCCGATAGTGTCCGTGCTGTGTCAGTGTGTAAACTCGATAGTGTCCGTGATGAGTCAGTGTGTAAACGCGATAGTGTCCGTGCTGAGTCAGTGTAAACTCGATAGTGTCTGTGCTGAGTCAGTGTGCAAACTCGATAGTGTCTGTGCTGAGTCAGTATGTAAACTCGATAGTGTCCGTGCTGAGTCAGTGTGTAAACTCGATAGTGTCTGTGCTGAGTCAGTGTGGAAACTCGATAGTGTCCGTGCTGAGTCAGTGTAACCTCGATAGTGTCCGTGCGGAGTCAGTGTGTAAACTCGATCGTGTCTGTGCTGAGTCAGTGTGTAAACTCGAGAGTGTCCGTGCTGAGTCAGTGTGTAAACTCGGAAGGGTCCGTGCTGAGTCAATGTAAACTCGATAGTGTCCGTGCTGAGTCAGTGTGTAAACTCGATAGTGTCTGTGCTGAGTCAGTGTGTAAACTCGAGAGTGTCCATGCTGAGTCAGTGTGTAAACTAGGAAGGGTCCGTACAGAGTCAGTGTGTACACTCGATAGTGTCCGTGCTGAGTCAGTGTAAACTCGATAGTGTCCGTGCTGAGTCAGTGTGTAAACTCGATAGTGTCAGAGCTGAGTCAGTGTGTAAATTCGATAGTGTCTGTGCTGAGTCAGTGTAAACCCGATAGTGTCTGTGCTGAGTCAGTGTGTAAACTCGATAGTGGACGTGCTGAGTCAGTGTGTAAACTCGATAGTGTCCGTGCTGAGTCAGTGTGTAAACTCGACAGTGTCCGTGCTGAGTCAGTGTAAACTCGATAGTGTCTGTGCTGAGTCAGTGTGCAAACACGATAGTGTCTGTGCTGAGTCAGTGTGTAAACTCGATAGTGTCCGTGCTGAGTCAGTGTGTAAACTCGATAGTGTCTGTGCTGAGTCAGTGTGTAAACTCGATAGTGTCCGTGCTGAGTCAGTGTAACCTCGATAGTGTCCGTGCTGAGTCAGTGTGTAAACTCGATAGTGTCTGTGCTGAGTCAGTGTGTAAACTCGAGAGTGTCCGTGCTGAGTCAGTGTGTAAACTAGGAAGGGTCCGTACAGAGTCAGTGTGTACACTCGATAGTGTCCGTGCTGAGTCAGTGTAAACTCGATAGTGTCCGTGCTGAGTCAGTGTGTAAACTCGATAGTGTCAGAGCTGAGTCAGTGTGTAAATTCGATAGTGTCTGTGCTGAGTCAGTGTAAACTCGATAGTGTCTGTGCTGAGTCAGTGTGTAAACTCGATAGTGTCCGTGCTGAGCCATTGTAAATTCGATAGTGTCCGTGCTGTGTCACTGTGTAAACTCGATAGTGTCCGTGCTGAGTCAGTGTAAACTCGATAGTGTCCGTGCTGAGTCAGTGTGTAAACTCGATCGTGCCCGTGCTGAGTCAGTGTGTAAACTCGATAGTGTCCGTGCTGAGTCAGTGTGTAAACTCGAGAGTGTCTGTGCTGAGTCAGTGTGTAAACTCGATAGTGTCCGTGCTGAGTCAGTGTGTAAACTCGATAGTGTACGTGCTGAGTCAGTGTGTAAACTTGAGAGTGTCCGTGCTGAGTCAGTGTGTAAACTCGATAGTGTCCGTGCTGAGTCAGTGTGTAAACTCGGAAGGGTCCGTGCTGAGTCAATGTAAACTCGATAGTGTCCGTGCTGAGTCAGTGTGTAAACTCGATAGTGTCTGTGCTGAGTCAGTGTGTAAACTCGAGAGTGTCCGTGCTGAGTCAGTGTGTAAACTAGGAAGGGTCCGTACAGAGTCAGTGTGTACACTCGATAGTGTCCGTGCTGAGTCAGTGTAAACTCGATAGTGTCCGTGCTGAGTCAGTGTGTAAACTCGACAGTGTCAGAGCTGAGTCAGTGTGTAAATTCGATAGTGTCTGTGCTGAGTCAGTGTAAACTCGATAGTGTCTGTGCTGAGTCAGTGTGTAAACTCGATAGTGGACGTGCTGAGTCAGTGTGTAAACTCGATAGTGTCCGTGCTGAGTCAGTGTGTAAACTCGACAGTGTCCGTGCTGAGTCAGTGTAAACTCGATAGTGTCTGTGCTGAGTCAGTGTGCAAACACGATAGTGTCTGTGCTGAGTCAGTGTGTAAACTCGATAGTGTCCGTGCTGAGTCAGTGTGTAAACTCGATAGTGTCTGTGCTGAGTCAGTGTGTAAACTCGATAGTGTCCGTGCTGAGTCAGTGTAACCTCGATAGTGTCCGTGCTGAGTCAGTGTGTAAACTCGATAGTGTCTGTGCTGAGTCAGTGTGTAAACTCGAGAGTGTCCGTGCTGAGTCAGTGTGTAAACTAGGAAGGGTCCGTACAGAGTCAGTGTGTACACTCGATAGTGTCCGTGCTGAGTCAGTGTAAACTCGATAGTGTCCGTGCTGAGTCAGTGTGTAAACTCGATAGTGTCAGAGCTGAGTCAGTGTGTAAATTCGATAGTGTCTGTGCTGAGTCAGTGTAAACTCGATAGTGTCTGTGCTGAGTCAGTGTGTAAACTCGATAGTGTCCGTGCTGAGCCATTGTAAATTCGATAGTGTCCGTGCTGTGTCACTGTGTAAACTCGATAGTGTCCGTGCTGAGTCAGTGTAAACTCGATAGTGTCCGTGCTGAGTCAGTGTGTAAACTCGATCGTGCCCGTGCTGAGTCAGTGTGTAAACTCGATAGTGTCCGTGCTGAGTCAGTGTGTAAACTCGAGAGTGTCTGTGCTGAGTCAGTGTGTAAACTCGATAGTGTCCGTGCTGAGTCAGTGTGTAAACTCGATAGTGTACGTGCTGAGTCAGTGTGTAAACTTGAGAGTGTCCGTGCTGAGTCAGTGTGTAAACTCGATAGTGTCCGTGCTGAGTCAGTGTGTGAACTCGATCGTGCCCGTGCTGAGTCAGTGTGTAAACTCGATAGTGTCCGTGCTGAGTCAGTGTGTAAACTCGAGAGTGTCTGTGCTGAGTCAGTGTGTAAACTCGATAGTGTCCGTGCTGAGTCAGTGTGTAAACTCGATAGTGTACGTGCTGAGTCAGTGTGTAAACTTGAGAGTGTCCGTGCTGAGTCAGTGTGTAAACTCGATAGTGTCCGTGCTGAGTCAGTGTGTAAACACGATGGTGTCCGTGCTGAGTCAGTGTGTAAACTCGATCGTGTCCGTGCTGAGTCAGTGTGAAAGCTCGATAGTGACTGTGCTGAGTCAGCGTAAACTCGATATTGTCCGTGCTGAGTCAGTGTAAAGTCGATCGTGTCCGTGCCGAGTCCGTGTTTGAACTCGACAGTGTCCGTGCTGTGTCATTGCAAACTCGATAGTGTCTGTGCTGATTCAGTGTGTAAACACGATAGTGTCCGTGCTGAGTCAGTGTGTAAACTCGATAGTATCCGTGCTGAGTCAGTGTGTAAACACGATAGTGTCCGTGCTGAGTCAGTGTGTAAACTCGATAGTGTCCGTGGTGAGTCAGTGCAAACTCAATAGTCTCTGTGCTGAGTCAGTGTGTAAACTCGAGAGTGTCCGTGCTGAGTCAGTGTGTAAACTCGATAGTGTCCGTGCTGAGTCAGTGTGTAAACTCGAGAGTGTCCGTACTGAGTCAGTGTGTAAACTCGATAGTGTCCGTGCTGAGTCAGTGTGTAAACTCGATAGTGTCCGTGCTGAGTCACTGTAAACCCGATAGTGTCCGTGCTGAGTCAGTGTAAACTCGATAGTGTCTGTGCTGAGTCAGTGTGTAAACTCGATAGTGTCCGTGCTGAGCCATTGTAAATTCGATAGTGTCCGTGCTGTGTCACTGTGTAAACTCGATAGTGTCCGTGCTGAGTCAGTGTAAACTCGATAGTGTCCGTGCTGAGTCAGTGTGTAAACTCGATCGTGCCCGTGCTGAGTCAGTGTGTAAACTCGATAGTGTCCGTGCTGAGTCAGTGTGTAAACTCGAGAGTGTCTGTGCTGAGTCAGTGTGTAAACTCGATAGTGTCCGTGCTGAGTCAGTGTGTAAACTCGATAGTGTACGTGCTGAGTCAGTGTGTAAACTTGAGAGTGTCCGTGCTGAGTCAGTGTGTAAACTCGATAGTGTCCGTGCTGAGTCAGTGTGTAAACACGATGGTGTCCGTACTGAGTCAGTGTGTAAACTCGATCGTGTCCGTGCTGAGTCAGTGTGAAAGCTCGATAGTGACTGTGCTGAGTCAGCGTAAACTCGATATTGTCCGTGCTGAGTCAGTGTAAAGTCGATCGTGTCCGTGCCGAGTCAGTGTTTGAACTCGACAGTGTCCGTGCTGTGTCATTGCAAACTCGATAGTGTCTGTGCTGATTCAGTGTGTAAACACGATAGTGTCCGTGCTGAGTCAGTGTGTAAACTCGATAGTATCCGTGCTGAGTCAGTGTGTAAACACGATAGTGTCCGTGCTGAGTCAGTGTGTAAACTCGATAGTGTCCGTGGTGAGTCAGTGCAAACTCAATAGTCTCTGTGCTGAGTCAGTGTGTAAACTCGAGAGTGTCCGTGCTGAGTCAGTGTGTAAACTCGATAGTGTCCGTGCTGAGTCAGTGTGTAAACTCGAGAGTGTCCGTACTGAGTCAGTGTGTAAACTCGATAGTGTCCGTGCTGAGTCAGTGTGTAAACTCGATAGTGTCCGTGCTGAGTCACTGTAAACCCGATAGTGTCCGTGCTGTGTCAGTGTGTAAACTCGATAGTGTCCGTGATGAGTCAGTGTGTAAACTCGATAGTGTCCGTGCTGAGTCAGTGTAAACTCGATAGTGTCTGTGCTGAGTCAGTGTGCAAACTCGATAGTGTCTGTGCTGAGTCAGTATGTAAACTCGATAGAGTCCGTGCTGAGTCAGTGTGTAAACTCGATAGTGTCTGTGCTGAGTCAGTGTGGAAACTCGATAGCGTCCGTGCTGAGTCAGTGTAACCTCGATAGTGTCCGTGCTGAGTCAGTGTGTAAACTCAATCGTGTCTGTGCTGAGTCAGTGTGTAAACTCGAGAGTGTCCGTGCTGAG
Organism: Mustelus asterias; assembly: GCF_964213995.1. Classification (NCBI taxonomy): domain Eukaryota; kingdom Metazoa; phylum Chordata; class Chondrichthyes; order Carcharhiniformes; family Triakidae; genus Mustelus; species Mustelus asterias. The sequence continues at coordinate 59,286,445 of NC_135811.1, forward strand.
TCAGTGTGTAAACTCGGAAGGGTCCGTGCTGAGTCAATGTAAACTCGATAGTGTCCGTGCTGAGTCAGTGTGTAAACTCGATAGTGTCAGAGCTGAGTCAGTGTGTAAATTCGACAGTGTCTGTGCTGAGTCAGTGTAAACTCGATAGTGTCTGTGCTGAGTCAGTGTGTAAACTCGATAGTGTACGTGCTGAGTCGGTGTGTAAACTCGCGAGTGTCTGTGCTGAGTCAGTGTGTAAACTCGATCGTGTCCGTGCTGAGTCAGTGTGTAAACTCGGAAGGGTCCGTGCTGAGTCAGTGTGTAAACTCGATAGTGTCCGTGCTGAGTCAGTGTGTAAACTCGATAGTGTCCGTGCTGAGTCAGTGTGTAAACTTGATAGTGTCCGCGCAGAGTCAGTGTGTAAACACGATCGTGTCCGTGCTGAGTCAGTGTGTAAACTCGATAGTGTCCGCGCAGAGTCAGTGCGTAAACACGATCGTGTCCGTGCTGAGTCAGTGTGTAAACTCGATAGTGTCCGTGCTGAGTCAGTGTGTAAACCGGAAAGCGTCCGTGCTGAGTCAGTGTGTAAACTCGATAGTGTCCGTGCTGAGTCAGTGTGTAAACTCGATAGTGTCTGTGCTGAGCCAGTGTGTAAACTCGATAGTGTCCGCGCAGAGTCAGTGTGTAAACCCGAAAGTGTCCGTGCTGAGTCAGTGTGTAAACTTGATAGTGTCCGCGCAGAGTCAGTGTGTAAACACGATCGTGTCCGTGCTGAGTCAGTGTGTAAACTCGATAGTGTCCGCGCAGAGTCAGTGTGTAAACACGATCGTGTCCGTGCTGAGTCAGTGTGTAAACTCGATAGTGTCCGTGCTGAGTCAGTGTAAACTCGATAGTGTCCGTGCTGAGTCAGTGTGTAAACCGGAAAGCGTCCGTGCTGAGTCAGTGTGTAAACTCGATAGTGTCCGTGCTGAGTCAGTGTGTAAACTCGATAGTGTCCGTGCTGAGTCAGTGTGTAAACACGATCGTGTCCGTGCTGAGCCAGTGTGTAAACTCGATAGTGTCTGTGCTGAGTCAGTGTGTAAACTCGATAGTGTCCGTGCTGAGTCAGTGTGTAAACTCGATAGTGTCCGTGCTGAGTCAGTGTGTAAACTCGATAGTGTCTGTGCTGAGTCAGTGTGTAAACTCGATCGTGTCCGTGCTGAGCCAGTGTGTAAACTCGATAGTGTCTGTGCTGAGTCAGTGTAAACTCGATAGTGTCCGTGCTGAGTCAGTGTGTAAACTCGATAGTGTCCGTGCTGAGTCAGTGTAAACTCGATAGTGTCCGTGCTGAGTCAGTGTAAACTCGATAGTGTCCGTGCTGAGTCAGTGTAAACTCGATAGTGTCCGTGCTGAGTCAGTGTAAACTCGATAGTGTCCGTGCTGAGTCAGTGTGTAAACCGGAAAGCGTCCGTGCTGAGTCAGTGTGTAAACTCGATAGTGTCCGTGCTGAGTCAGTGTGTAAACTCGATAGTGTCCGTGCTGAGTCAGTGTAAACTCGATAGTGTCCGTGCTGAGTCAGTGTGTAAACTCGATAGTGTCTGTGCTGAGTCAGTGTGTAAACTCGATAGTGTCTGTGCTGAGTCAGTGTGTAAACTCGATAGTGTCCGTGCTGAGTCAGTGTGTAAACGCGATGGTGTCCGTGCTGAGACAGTGTGTAAACTCGATAGTGTCCGTGCTGAGACAGTGTGTAAACTCGATAGTGTCCGTGCTGAGTCAGTGTGTAAACTCGATAGTGTCCGTGCTGAATCAGTGTGTAAACTCGATAGTGTCCGAGCTGAGTCAGTGTGTAAACTCGATAGTGTCCGTGCTGAGTCAGTGTGTAAACTCGATAGTGTCTGTGCTGAGTCAGTGTGTAAACTCGATCGTGTCCGTGCTGAGCCAGTGTGTAAACTCGATAGTGTCTGTGCTGAGTCAGTGTAAACTCGATAGTGTCCGTGCTGAGTCAGTGTGTAAACTCGATCGTGTCCGTGCTGAGTCAGTGTAAACTCGATAGTGTCTGTGCTGAGTCAGTGTGTAAACTCGATCGTGTCCGTGCTGAGTCAGTGTGTAAACTCGATAGTGTCCGTGCTGAGTCAGTGTGTAAACTCGATAGTGTCTGTGCTGAGTCAGTGTGTAAACTCGATCGTGTCCGTGCTGAGCCAGTGTGTAAACTCGATAGTGTCTGTGCTGAGTCAGTGTAAACTCGATAGTGTCCGTGCTGAGTCAGTGTGTAAACTCGATAGTGTCCGTGCTGAGTCAGTGTGTAAACTCGATAGTGTCCGTGCTGAGTCAGTGTGTAAACTCGATAGTGTCCGTGCTGAGTCAGTGTGTAAACCCGAAAGTGTCCGTGCTGAGTCAGTGTGTAAACTCGACAGTCTCTGTGCTGAGTCAGTGTGTAAACTCGATAGTGACCGTGCTGAGTCAGTGTGTAAACTCGATATTGTCCGTGCTGAGTCAGTGTAAACTCGATACTGCCCGTGCTGAGTCAGTGTAAACTCGATAGTGTCTGTGCTGAGTCTGTGTAAACTCGAAAGTGTCCATGCTGAGTCAGTGTAAACTCGATAGTGTCTGTGCTGAGTCAGTGTGTAAACTCGATAGTGTCCGCGCTGAGTCAGTGTAAACTCGACAGTGTCCGTGCTGAGTCAGTGTGTAAACTCGATAGTCTCTGTGCTGAGTCAGTGTGTAAACTCGATAGTGTCCGTGCTGAGTCAGTGTAAACTCGATAGTGTCCGTGCTGAGTCAGTGTAAACTCGATAGTGTCCGTGCTGAGTCAGTGTGTAAACTCGGAAGGGTCCATGCTGAGTCAGTGTGTAAACTCGATAGTGTCCGTGCTGAGTCAGTGTGAAAACTAGGAAGGGTCCGTACAGAGTCAGTGTGTACACTCGATAGTGTCCGTGCTGAGTCAGTGTAAACTCGATAGTGTCCGTGCTGAGTCAGTGTGTAAACTCGATAGTGTCAGAGCTGAGTCAGTGTGTAAATTCGATAGCGTCTGTGCTGAGTCAGTTTGTAAACTCGATCGTGTCCGTGCTGAGTCAGTGTGTAAACTCGACAGTGTCCGTGCTGAGTCAGTGTGTGAACTCGATTGTGTCCGTGCTGAGTCAGTGTAAACTCAGAAGTGTCCTTGCTGAGTCAGTGTGTAAACTCGATAGTGTCTGTGCTGAGTCAGTGTGTAAACTCGATAGTGTCTGTGCTGAGTCAGTGTAAACTCGATAGTGTCCGTGGTGATTCAGTGCAAACCCGATAGTTTCTGTGCTCAGTCAGTGTGTAAACTCGATAGTGTCTGTGCTGAGTCAGTGTAAAGTCGATAGTGGCCGTGCTGAGTCAGTGTGTAAACTAGATAGTGTCCGTGCTGAGTCAGTGTGTAAACTCGACAGTATCCATGCTGAGTCAGTGTGTAAACTCGACAGTGTCCGTGATGAGTCAGTGTGTAAACTCGATAGTGTCCGTGCTGAGTCAGTGTGTAAACTCGATCGTGCCCGTGCTGAGTCAGTGTGTAAACTCGAAAGTGTCCGTGCTGAGTCAGTGTGTAAACTCGAGAGTGTCCGTACTGAGTCAGTGTGCAAACTCGATAGTCTCTGTGCTGAGTCAGTGGAAACTCGATAGTGTCCGTGCTCAGTCAGTGTAAACTCGACAGTATCCGTGCTGAGTCAGTGTGTAAACTCGATAGGGTCCGTGCTGAGTCAGTGTGTCAACTCGATAGTGTCTGTGCTGAGTCAGTGTGTAAACTCGATAGTGTACGTGCTGAGTCAGTGTGTAAACTCGATAGTGTCCGTGCTGAGTCAGTGTGTAAACTCGATAGTGTCTGTGCTGAGTCAGTGTGTAAACTCGATAGTGTCCGTGCTGAGTCAGTGTGTAAACTCGATAGTGTCTGTGCTGAGTCAGTGTGTAAACTCGATAGTGTCCGTGCTGAGTCAGTGTAACCTCGATAGTGTCCGTGCTGAGTCAGTGTGTAAACTCGATAGTGTCTGTGCTGAGTCAGTGTGTAAACTCCAGAGTGTCCGTGCTGAGTCAGTGTGTAAACTCGGAAGGGTCCGTGCTGAGTCAGTGTGTAAACTCGATAGTGTCCGTGCTGAGTCAGTGTGTAAACTAGGAAGGGTCCGTACAGAGTCAGTGTGTACACTCGATAGTGTCCGTGCTGAGTCAGTGTAAACTCGATAGTGTCCATGCTGAGTCAGTGTGTAAACTCGATAGTGTCAGAGCTGAGTCAGTGTGTAAATTCGATAGTGTCTGTGCTGAGTCAGTGTAAACTCGATAGTGTCGGTGCTGAGTCAGTGTGTAAACTCGATAGTGTCCGTGCTGAGCCATTGTAAACTCGATAGTGTCCGTGCTGAGTCAGTGTGTAAACTCGATAGTGTCTGTGCTGTGTCACTGTGTAAACTCGATAGTGTCCGTGCTGAGTCAGTGTAAACTCGATAGTGTCCGTGCTGAGTCAGTGTGTAAACTTGATCGTGCCCGTGCTGAGTCAGTGTGTAAACTCGAAAGTGTCCGTGCTGAGTCAGTGTGTAAACTCGAGAGTCTCTGTGCTGAGTCAGTGTGTAAACTCGATAGTGTCCGTGCTGAGTCAGTGTAAACTCGAGAGTGTCCGTGCTGAGTCAGTGTAAACTCGATAGTGTCCGTGCTGAGTCAGTGTAAACTCGATAGTGTCCGTGCTGAGTCAGTGTGTAAACTCGGAATGGTCCATGCTGAGTCAGTGTGTAAACTCGATAGTGTCCGTGCTGAGTCAGTGTGTAAACTCGATAGTGTCCGTGCTGAGTCAGTGTGTAAGCTAGGAAGGGTCCGTACAGAGTCAGTGTGTACACTCGATAGTGTCCGTGCTGAGTCAGTGTAAACTCGATAGTGTCCGTGCTGAGTCAGTGTGTAAACTCGATAGCGTCAGAGCTGAGTCAGTGTGTAAATTCGATAGCGTCTGTGCTGAGTCAGTGTGTAAGCTCGATCGTGTCCGTGCTGAGTCAGTGTGTAAACTCGACAGTGTCCGTGCTGAGTCAGTGTGTGAACTCGATTGTGTCCGTGCTGAGTCAGTGAAAACTCGATAGTGTCCGTGCTCAGTCAGTGTAAACTCGACAGTATCCGTGCTGAGTCAGTGTGTAAACTCGATAGTGTCCGTGCTGAGTCAGTGTGTAAACTCGATAGTGTCTGTGCTGAGTCAGTGTGTAAACTCGATAGTGTACGTGCTGAGTCAGTGTGTAAACTCGATAGTGTCCGTGCTGAGTCAGTGTGTAAACTCGACAGTGTCCGTGCTGAGTCAGTGTAAACTCGATAGTGTCTGTGCTGAGTCAGTGTGCAAACTCGATAGTGTCTGTGCTGAGTCAGTGTGTAAACTCGATAGTGTCCGTGCTGAGTCAGTGTGTAAACTCGATAGTGTCTGTGCTGAGTCAGTGTGTAAACTCGATAGTGTCCGTGCTGAGTCAGTGTAACCTCGATAGTGTCCGTGCTGAGTCAGTGTGTAAACTCGATAGTGTCTGTGCTGAGTCAGTGTGTAAACCCGAGAGTGTCCGTGCTGTGTCAGTGTGTAAACTCGGAAGGGTCCGTGCTGAGTCAGTGTGTAAACTCCACAGTGTCCGTGCTGAGTCAGTGTGTGAACTCGATTGTGTCCGTGCTGAGTCAGTGTAAACTCGGAAGTGTCCTTGCTGAGTCAGTGTGTAAACTCGATAGTGTCTGTGCTGAGTCAGTGTGTAAACTCGATAGTGTCCGTGCTGAGTCAATGTGTAAACTCGATAGTGTCCGTGCTGAGTCACTGGAAACCCGATAGTGCCCGTGCTGTGTCAGTGTGTAAACTCGATAGTGCCGTGCTGAGTCAGTGTGTAAACTCGATAGTGTCCGTGCTGAGCCATTGTAAACTCGACAGTGTCCGTGATGAGTCAGTGTGTAAACGCGATAGTGTCCGTGCTGAGTCAGTGTGTAAACTCGATAGTGTCTGTGCTGAGTCAGTGTGAACTCGATAGTGTCCGTGGTGATTCAGTGCAAACTCGATAGTTTCTGTGCTCAGTCAGTGTGTAAACTCGATAGTGTCTGTGCTGAGTCAGTGTAAAGTCGATAGTGGCCGTGCTGAGTCAGTGTGTAAACTAGATAGTGTCCGTGCTGAGTCAGTGTGTAAACTCGACAGTATCCATGCTGAGTCAGTGTGTAAACTCGATAGTGTCCGTGCTGAGCCATTGTAAACTCGACAGTGTCCGTGACGAGTCAGTGTGTAAACTCGATAGTGTCCGTGCTGAGTCAGTGTGTAAACTCGATCGTGCCCGTGCTGAGTCAGTGTGTAAACTCGAAAGTGTCCGTGCTGAGTCAGTGTGTAAACTCGAGAGTGTCTGTGCTGAGTCAGTGTGTAAACTCGATAGTGTCCGTGCTGAGTCAGTGTAAACTCGATAGTGTCCGTGCTGAGTCAGTGTAAACTCGATAGTGTCCGTGCTGAGTCAGTGTGTAAACTCGGAAGGGTCCATGCTGAGTCAGTGTGTCAACTCGATAGTGTCCGTGCTGAGTCAGTGTGTAAACTCGATAGTGTCCGTGCTGAGTCAGTGTGTAAACTAGGAAGGGTCCGTACAGAGTCAGTGTGTACACTCGATAGTGTCCGTGCTGAGTCAGTGTAAACTCGATAGTGTCCGTGCTGAGTCAGTGTGTAAACTCGATAGTGTCAGAGCTGAGTCAGTGTGTAAATTCGATAGCGTCTGTGCTGAGTCAGTGTTAAACTCGATCGTGTCCGTGCTGAGTCAGTGTGTAAACGCGACAGTGTCCGTGCTGAGTCAGTGTGTGAACTCGATTGTGTCCGTGCTGAGTCAGTGTAAACTCGATAGTGTCCGTGCTCAGTCAGTGTAAACTCGACAGTATCCGTGCTGAGTCAGTGTGTAAACTCGATAGTGTCCGTGCTGAGTCAGTGTGTAAACTCGATAGTGTCTGTGCTGAGTCAGTGTGTAAACTCGATAGTGTACGTGCTGAGTCAGTGTGTAAACTCGATAGTGTCCGTGCTGAGTCAGTGTGTAAACTCGACAGTGTCCGTGCTGAGTCAGTGTAAACTCGATATTGTCTTTGCTGAGTCAGTGTGCAAACTCGATAGTGTCTGTGCTGAGTCAGTGTGTAAACTCGATAGTGTCCATGCTGAGTCAGTGTGTAAACTCGATAGTGTCCGTGCTGAGTCAGTGTAACCTCGATAGTGTCCGTGCTGAGTCAGTGTGTAAACTCGATAGTGTCCGTGCTGAGTCAGTGTGTAAACTCGGAAGGGTCCGTGCTGAGTCAGTGTGTAAACTCGATAGTGTCCGTGCTGAGTCAGTGTGTAAACTAGGAAGGGTCCGTACAGAGTCAGAGTGTACACTCGATAGTGTCCGTGCTGAGTCAGTGTAAACTCGATAGTGTCCATGCTGAGTCAGTGTGTAAACTCGATAGTGTCTGTGCTGAGTCAGTGTGTAAACTCGATAGTGTCCGTGCTGAGCCATTGTAAACTCGATAGTGTCCGTGCTGTGTCACTGTGTAAACTCGATAGTGTCCGTGCTGAGTCAGTGTAAACTCGTTAGTGTCCGTGCTGAGTCAGTGTGTAAACTCGAGAGTCTCTGTGCTGAGTCAGTGTGTAAACTCGAAAGTGTCCGTGCTGAGTCAGTGTGTAAACTCGAGAGTCTCTGTGCTGAGTCAGTGTGTAAACTCGATAGTGTCCGTGCTGAGTCAGTGTAAACTCGATAGTGTCCGTGCTGAGTCAGTGTAAACTCGATAGTGTCCGTGCTGAGTCAGTGTAAACTCGATAGTGTCCGTGCTGAGTCAGTGTGTAAACTCGGAAGGGTCAATGCTGAGTCAGTGTAAACTCGATAGTGTCCGTGCTGAGTCAGTGTAAACTCGATAGTGTCCGTGCTGAGTCAGTGTGTAAACTAGGAAGGGTCCGTACAGAGTCAGTGTGTACACTCGATAGTGTCCGTGCTGAGTCAGTGTAAACTCGATAGTGTCCGTGCTGAGTCAGTGTGTAAACTCGATAGTTTCAGAGCTGAGTCAGTGTGTAAATTCGATAGCGTCTGTGCTGAGTCAGTGTGTAAACTCGATCGTGTCCGTGCTGAGTCAGAGTGTAAACTCAACAGTGTCCGTGCTGAGTCAGTGTGTGAGCTCGATTGTGTCCGTGCTGAGTCAGTGTAAACTCGGAAGTGTCCTTGCTGAGTCAGTGTGTAAACTCGATAGTGTCCGTGCTGAGTCAGTGTGTAAACTCGATAGTGTCCGTGCTGAGTCACTGGAAACCCGATAGTGCCCGTGCTGTGTCAGTGTGTAAACTCGATAGTGCCGTGCTGAGTCAGTGTGTAAACTCGATAGTGTCCGTGCTGAGCCATTGTAAACTCGACAGTGTCCGTGATGAGTCAGTGTGTAAACTCGATAGTGTCCGTGCTGAGTCAGTGTGTAAACTCGATAGTGTCTGTGCTGAGTCAGTGTGAACTCGATAGTGTCCGTGGTGATTCAGTGCAAACTCGATAGTTTCTGTGCTCAGTCAGTGTGTAAACTCGATAGTGTCTGTGCTGAGTCAGTGTAAAGTCGATAGTGGCCGTGCTGAGTCAGTGTGTAAACTAGATAGTGTCCGTGCTGAGTCAGTGTGTAAACTCGACAGAATCCGTGCTGAGTCAGTGTGTAAACTCGATAGTGTCCGTGCTGAGCCATTGTAAATTCGACAGTGTCCGTGATGAGTCAGTGTGTAAACTCGATAGTGTCCGTGCTGAGTCAGTGTGTAAACTCGATCGTGCCCGTGCTGAGTCAGTGTGTAAACTCGAAAGTGTCCGTGCTGAGTCAGTGTGTAAACTCGAGAGTGTCTGTGCTGAGTCAGTGTGTAAACTCGAGAGTGTCCGTACTGAGTCAGTGTGCAAACTCGATAGTCTCTGTGCTGAGTCAGTGTAAACTCGATAGTGTCCGTGCTCAGTCAGTGTAAACCCGACAGTATCCGTGCTGAGTCAGTGTGTAAACTCGATAGTGTCCGTGCTGAGTCAGTGTGTAAACTTGATAGTGTCTGTGCTGAGTCAGTGTGTAAACTCGATAGTGTACGTGCTGAGTCAGTGTGTAAACTCGATAGTGTCCGTGCTGAGTCAGTGTGTAAACTCGACAGTGTCCGTGCTGAGTCAGTGTAAACTCGATAGTGTCTGTGCTGAGTCAGTGTGCAAACTCGATAGTGTCTGTGCTGAGTCAGTGTGTAAACTCGATCGTGTCCGTGCTGAGTCAGTGTGTAAACTCGATAGTGTCCGTGCTGAGTCAGTGTGTAAACTCGATAGTGTCTGTGCTGAGTCAGTGTGTAAACTCGATAGTGTCCGTGCTGAGTCAGTGGAACCTCGATAGTGTCCGTGCTGAGTCAGTGTGTAAACTCGATAGTGTCTGTGCTGAGTCAGTGTGTAAACTCGAGAGTGTCCGTGCTGAGTCAGTGTGTAAACTCGGAAGGGTCCGTGCTGAGTCAGTGTGTAAACTCGATAGTGTCCGTGCTGAGTCAGTGTGTAAACTAGGAAGGGTCCGTACAGAGTCAGTGTGTACTCGATAGTGTCCATGCTGAGTCAGTGTAAACTCGATAGTGTCCATGCTGAGTCAGTGTGTAAACTCGATAGTGTCAGAGCTGAGTCAGTGTCTAAATTCGATAGTGTCTGTGCTGAGTCAGTGTAAACTCGATAGTGTCGGTGCTGAGTCAGTGTGTAAACTCGATAGTGTCCGTGCTGAGCCATTGTAAACTCGATAGTGTCCGTGCTGTGTCACTGTGTAAACTCGATAGTGTCCGTGCTGAGTCAGTGTAAACTCGATCGTGTCCGTGCTGAGTCAGTGTGTAAACTCGATCGTGCCCGTGCTGAGTCAGTGTGTAAACTCGAAAGTGTCCGTGCTGAGTCACTGTGTAAACTCGAGAGTGTCTGTGCTGAGTCAGTGTGTAAACACGATAGTGTCCGTGCAGAGTCAGTGTGAAAGCTCGATAGTGACTGTGCTGAGTCAGCGTAAACTCGATTTTGTCCGTGCTGAGTCAGTGTAAAGTCGATAGTGTCCGTGCCGAGACAGTGTGTAAACTCGATAGTATCCGTGCTGAGTCAGTGTGTAAACACGATAGTGTCCGTGCTGAGTCAGTGTGTAAACTCGATAGTGTCCATGGTGAGTCAGTACAAACTCGATAGTCTCTGTGCTGAGTCAGTGTGTAAACTCGAGAGTGTCCGTGCTGAGTCAGTGTGTAAACTCGATAGTGTCCGTGCTGAGTCAGTGTGTAAACTCGATAGTGTCCGTGCTGAGTCAGTGTGTAAACTCGATAGTGTCCGTGCTGAGTCAGTGTGTAAACTCGATAGTGTCCGTGCTGAGTCACTGTAAACCCGATAGTGTCCGTGCTGTGTCAGTGTGTAAACTCGATAGTGTCCGTGCTGAGTCAGTGTGTAAACTCGATAGTGTCCGTGCTGAGCAATTGTAAACTCGACAGTGTCCGTGCTGAGTCAGTGTGTAAACTCGAGAGTGTCCGTGCTGAGTCAGTGTGTAAACTCGAGAGTGTCCGTGCTGAGTCAGTGTGTAAACTCGATAGTGTCCGTTCTGAGTCAGTGTGTAAACTCGATAGTGTCCGTGCTGAGTCAGTGTGTAAACTCGATAGTGTCCGTGCTGAGTCAGTGTGTAAACTCGATAGTGTCCGTGCTGAGTCACTGTAAACCCGATAGTGTCCGTGCTGTGTCAGTGTGTAAACTCGATAGTGTCCGTGCTGAGTCAGTGTGTAAACTCGATAGTGTCCGTGCTGAGCAATTGTAAATTTCGACAGTGTCCGTGATGAGTCAGTGTGTAAACTCGATAGTGTCCGTGCTGAGTCAGTGTGTAAACTCGATCGTGCCCGTGCAGAGTCAGTGTGTAAACTCAAAAGTGTCCGTGCTGAGTCAGTGTGTAAACTCGAGAGTGTCTGTGCTGAGTCAGTGTGTAAACTCGAGAGTGTCCGTACTGAGTCAGTGTGCAAACTCGATAGTCTCTGTGCTGAGCCATTGTAAACTCGATAGTGTCCGTGCTCAGTCAGTGTAAACCCGACAGAATCCGTGCTGAGTCAGTGTGTAAACTCGATAGTGTCCGTGCTGAGTCAGTGTGTAAACTCGATAGTGTCCGTGCTGGGTCAGTGTGTAAACTCGATAGTGTCCGTGCTGAGTCAGTGTGTAAACTCGATAGTGTCCGTGCTGAGCCATTGTAAACTCGACAGTGTCCGTGATGAGTCAGTGTGTAAACTCGATTGTGTCCGTGCTGAGTCAGTGTGTAAACTCGATAGTGTCTGTGCTGAGTCAGTGTAAACTCGATAGTGTCCGTGGTGATTCAGTGCAAACTCGATAGTTTCTGTGCTCAGTCAGTGTGTAAACTCGATAGTGTCTGTGCTGAGTCAGTGTAAAGTCGATAGTGGCCGTGCTGAGTCAGTGTGTAAACTAGATAGTGTCCGTGCTGAGTCAGTGTGTAAACTCGACAGTATCCGTGCTGAATCAGTGTGTAAACTCGATAGTGTCCGTGCTGAGCCATTGTAAACTCGACAGTGTCCGTGATGAGTCAGTGTGTAAACTCGATAGTGTCCGTGCTGAGTCAGTGTGTAAACTCGACAGTGTCCGTGATGAGTCAGTGTGTAAACTCGATAGTGTCTGTGCTGAGTCAGTGTGTAAACTCGAGAGTGTCTGTGCTGAGTCAGTGTGTAAACTCGAGAGTGTCCGGACTGAGTCAGTGTGCAAACTCGATAGTCTCTGTGCTGAGTCAGTGTAAACTCGATAGTGTCCGTGCTCAGTCAGTGTAAACTCGACAGTATCCGTGCTGAGTCAGTGTGTAAACTCGATAGTGTCCGTGCTGAGTCAGTGTGTAAACTCGATAGTGTCTGTGCTGAGTCAGTGTGTAAACTCGATAGTGTACGTGCTGAGTCAGTGTGTAAACTCGATAGTGTCCGTGCTGAGTCAGTGTGTAAACTCGACAGTGTCCGTGCTGAGTCAGTGTAACCTCGATAGTGTCCGTGCTGAGTCAGTGTGTAAACTCGATCGTGTCTGTGCTGAGTCAGTGTGTAAACTCGAGAGTGTCCGTGCTGAGTCAGTGTGTAAACTCGGAAGGGTCCGTGCTGAGTCAGTGTGTAAACTCGATAGTGTCCGTGCTGAGTCAGTGTGCAAACGCGATAGTGTCAGAGCTGAGTCAGTGTGTAAATTCGATAGTGTCTGTGCTGAGTCAGTGTGTAAACTCGATAGTGTACGTGCTGAGTCAGTGTGTAAACTCGATAGTGTCCGTGCTGAGTCACTGTGTAAACTCGACAGTGTCCGTGCTGAGTCAGTGTAAACTCGATAGTGTCTGTGCTGAGTCAGTGTGCAAACTCGATAGTGTCTGTGCTGAGTCAGTGTGTAAACTCGATAGTGTCCGTGCTGAGTCAGTGTGTAAACTCGATAGTGTCTGTGCTGAGTCAGTGTGTAAACTCGGAAGGGTCCGTGCTGAGTCAGTGTGTAAACTCGATAGTGTCCGTGCTGAGTCAGTGTGTAAACTCGATAGTGTCGGTGCTGAGTCAGTGTGTAAACTCGATAGTGTCTGTGCTGAGTCAGTGTGTAAACTCGATAGTGTCAGTGCTGAGTCAGTGTGTAAACTCGATAGTGTCTGTGCTGAGTCAGTGTGTAAACTCGATAGTGTCTGTGCTGAGTCAGTGTGTAAACTCGATAGTGTCAGTGCTGAGTCAGTGTGTAAACTCGATAGTGTCTGTGCTGAGTCAGTGTGTAAACTCGATAGTGTCAGTGCTGAGTCAGTGTGTAAACTCGATAGTGTCCGTGCTGAGTCAGTGTGTAAACTCGATAGTGTCGGTGCTGAGTCAGTGTGTAAACTCGATAGTGTCTGTGCTGAGTCAGTGTGTAAACTCGATAGTGTCAGTGCTGAGTCAGTGTGTAAACTCGATAGTGTCTGTGCTGAGTCAGTGTGTAAACTCGATAGTGTCTGTGCTGAGTCAGTGTGTAAACTCGATAGTGTCTGTGCTGAGTCAGTGTGTAAACTCGATAGTGTCAGTGCTGAGTCAGTGTGTAAACTCGATAGTGTCTGTGCTGAGTCAGTGTGTAAACTCGATAGTGTCTGTGCTGAGTCAGTGTGTAAACTCGATAGTGTCAGTGCTGAGTCAGTGTGTAAACTCGATAGTGTCAGTGCTGAGTCAGTGTGTAAACTCGATAGTGTCTGTGCTGAGTCAGTGTGTAAACTCGATAGTGTCCGTGCTGAGTCAGTGTGTAAACTCGATAGTGTCTGTGCTGAGTCAGTGTGTAAACTCGATAGTGTCTGTGCTGAGTCAGTGTGTAAACTCGATAGTGTCTGTGCTGAGTCAGTGTGTAAACTCGATAGTGTCAGTGCTGAGTCAGTGTGTAAACTCGATAGTGTCCGTGCTGAGTCAGTGTGTAAACTCGATAGTGTCTGTGCTGAGTCAGTGTGTAAACTCGATAGTGTCCGTGCTGAGTCAGTGTAACCTCAATAGTGTCCGTGCTGAGTCAGTGTGTAAACTCGATAGTGTCTGTGCTGAGTCAGTGTGTAAACTCGATAGTGTCCGTGCTGAGTCAGTGTAACCTCAATAGTGTCCGTGCTGAGTCAGTGTGTAAACTCGATAGTGTCTGTGCTGAGTCAGTGTGTAAACTCGAGAGTGTCCGTGCTGAGTCAGTGTGTAAACTCGGAAGGGTCCGTGCTGAGTCAGTGTGTAAACTAGGAAGGGTCCGTACAGAGTCAGTGTAAACTCGATAGTGTCCGTGCTGAGTCAGTGTAAACTCGATAGTGTCCATGCTGAGTCAGTGTGTAAACTCGATAGTGTCAGAGCTGAGTCAGTGTGTAAATTCGATAGTGTCTGTGCTGAGTCAGTGTAAACTCGATAGTGTCGGTGCTGAGTCAGTGTGTAAACTCGATAGTGTCCGTGCTGAGCCATTGTAAACTCGATAGTGTCCGTGCTGTGTCACTGTGTAAACTCGATAGTGTCCGTGCTGAGTCAGTGTAAACTCGATCGTGTCCGTGCTGAGTCAGTGTGTAAACTCGATCGTGCCCGTGCTGAGTCAGTGTGTAAACTCGAAAGTGTCCGTGCTGAGTCACTGTGTAAACTCGAGAGTGTCTGTGCTGAGTCAGTGTGTAAACACGATAGTGTCCGTGCAGAGTCAGTGTGAAAGCTCGATAGTGACTGTGCTGAGTCAGCGTAAACTCGATTTTGTCCGTGCTGAGTCAGTGTAAAGTCGATAGTGTCCGTGCCGAGACAGTGTGTAAACTCGATAGTATCCGTGCTGAGTCAGTGTGTAAACACGATAGTGTCCGTGCTGAGTCAGTGTGTAAACTCGATAGTGTCCATGGTGAGTCAGTGCAAACTCGATAGTCTCTGTGCTGAGTCAGTGTGTAAACTCGAGAGTGTCCGTGCTGAGTCAGTGTGTAAACTCGATAGTGTCCGTGCTGAGTCAGTGTGTAAACTCGATAGTGTCCGTGCTGAGTCAGTGTGTAAACTCGATAGTGTCCGTGCTGAGTCAGTGTGTAAACTCGAGAGTGTCCGTGCTGAGTCAGTGTGTAAACTCGAGAGTGTCCGTGCTGAGTCAGTGTGTAAACTCGATAGTGTCCGTGCTGAGTCAGTGTGTAAACTCGATAGTGTCCGTGCTGAGTCAGTGTGTAAACTCGATAGTGTCCGTGCTGAGTCAGTGTGTAAACTCGATAGTGTCCGTGCTGAGTCACTGTAAACCCGATAGTGTCCGTGCTGTGTCAGTGTGAAAACTCGATAGTGTCCGTGCTGAGTCAGTGTGTAAACTCAAAAGTGTCCGTGCTGAGTCAGTGTGTAAACTCGAGAGTGTCTGTGCTGAGTCAGTGTGTAAACTCGAGAGTGTCCGTACTGAGTCAGTGTGCAAACTCGATAGTCTCTGTGCTGAGCCATTGTAAACTCGATAGTGTCCGTGCTCAGTCAGTGTAAACCCGACAGAATCCGTGCTGAGTCAGTGTGTAAACTCGATAGTGTCCGTGCTGAGTCAGTGTGTAAACTCGATAGTGTCCGTGCTGGGTCAGTGTGTAAACTCGATAGTGTCCGTGCTGAGTCAGTGTGTAAACTCGATAGTGTCCGTGCTGAGCCATTGTAAACTCGACAGTGTCCGTGATGAGTCAGTGTGTAAACTCGATTGTGTCCGTGCTGAGTCAGTGTGTAAACTCGATAGTGTCTGTGCTGAGTCAGTGTAAACTCGATAGTGTCCGTGGTGATTCAGTGCAAACTCGATAGTTTCTGTGCTCAGTCAGTGTGTAAACTCGATAGTGTCTGTGCTGAGTCAGTGTAAAGTCGATAGTGGCCGTGCTGAGTCAGTGTGTAAACTAGATAGTGTCCGTGCTGAGTCAGTGTGTAAACTCGACAGTATCCGTGCTGAATCAGGGTGTAAACTCGATAGTGTCCGTGCTGAGCCATTGTAAACTCGACAGTGTCCGTGATGAGTCAGTGTGTAAACTCGATAGTGTCCGTGCTGAGTCAGTGTGTAAACTCGACAGTGTCCGTGATGAGTCAGTGTGTAAACTCGATAGTGTCTGTGCTGAGTCAGTGTGTAAACTCGAGAGTGTCTGTGCTGAGTCAGTGTGTAAACTCGAGAGTGTCCGGACTGAGTCAGTGTGCAAACTCGATAGTCTCTGTGCTGAGTCAGTGTAAACTCGATAGTGTCCGTGCTCAGTCAGTGTAAACTCGACAGTATCCGTGCTGAGTCAGTGTGTAAACTCGATAGTGTCCGTGCTGAGTCAGTGTGTAAACTCGATAGTGTCTGTGCTGAGTCAGTGTGTAAACTCGATAGTGTACGTGCTGAGTCAGTGTGTAAACTCGATAGTGTCCGTGCTGAGTCAGTGTGTAAACTCGACAGTGTCCGTGCTGAGTCAGTGTAACCTCGATAGTGTCCGTGCTGAGTCAGTGTGTAAACTCGATCGTGTCTGTGCTGAGTCAGTGTGTAAACTCGAGAGTGTCCGTGCTGAGTCAGTGTGTAAACTCGGAAGGGTCCGTGCTGAGTCAGTGTGTAAACTCGATAGTGTCCGTGCTGAGTCAGTGTGCAAACGCGATAGTGTCAGAGCTGAGTCAGTGTGTCAATTCGATAGTGTCTGTGCTGAGTCAGTGTGTAAACTCGATAGTGTACGTGCTGAGTCAGTGTGTAAACTCGATAGTGTCCGTGCTGAGTCACTGTGTAAACACGACAGTGTCCGTGCTGAGTCAGTGTAAACTCGATAGTGTCTGTGCTGAGTCAGTGTGCAAACTCGATAGTGTCTGTGCTGAGTCAGTGTGTAAACTCGATAGTGTCCGTGCTGAGTCAGTGTGTAAACTCGATAGTGTCTGTGCTGAGTCAGTGTGTAAACTCGATAGTGTCCGTGCTGAGTCAGTGTAACCTCGATAGTGTCCGTGCTGAGTCAGTGTGTAAACTCGATAGTGTCTGTGCTGAGTCAGTGTGTAAACTCGAGAGTGTCCGTGCTGAGTCAGTGTGTAAACTCGGAAGGGTCCGTGCTGAGTCAGTGTGTACTCGATAGTGTCCGTGCTGAGTCAGTGTAAACTCGATAGTGTCAGAGCTGAGTCAGTGTGTAAATTCGATAGTGTCCGTGCTGAGTCAGTGTGTAAACTCGATAGTGTCCGTGCTGAGCCATTGTAAACTCGATAGTGTCCGTGCTGTGTCACTGTGTAAACTCGATAGTGTCCGTGCTGAGTCAGTGTAAACTCGATCGTGTCCGTGCTGAGTCAGTGTGTAAACTCGATCGTGCCCGTGCTGAGTCAGTGTGTAAACTCGAAAGTGTCCGTGCTGAGTCACTGTGTAAACTCGAGAGTGTCTGTGCTGAGTCAGTGTGTAAACACGATAGTGTCCGTGCTGAGTCAGTGTGTAAACTCGATAGTGTACGTGCTGAGTCAGTGTGTAAACTTGAGAGTGTCCGTGCTGAGTCAGTGTGTAAACTCGATAGTGTCCGTGCTGAGTCAGTGTGTAAACACGATGGTGTCCGTGCTGAGTCAGTGTGTAAACTCGATCGTGTCCGTGCAGAGTCAGTGTGAAAGCTCGATAGTGACTGTGCTGAGTCAGCGTAAACTCGATTTTGTCCGTGCCGAGACAGTGTGTAAACTCGATAGTATCCGTGCTGAGTCAGTGTGTAAACACGATAGTGTCCGTGCTGAGTCAGTGTGTAAACTCGATAGTGTCCGTGGTGAGTCAGTGCAAACTCGATAGTCTCTGTGCTGAGTCAGTGTGTAAACTCGAGAGTGTCCGTGCTGAGTCAGTGTGTAAACTCGATCGTGCCCGTGCTGAGTCAGTGTGTAAACTCGAAAGTGTCCGTGCTGAGTCAGTGTGTAAACTCGAGAGTGTCTGTGCTGAGTCAGTGTGTAAACTCGAGAGTGTCCGTACTGAGTCAGTGTGCAAACTCGATAGTCTCTGTGCTGAGTCAGTGTAAACTCGATAGTGTCCGTGCTCAGTCAGTGTAAACTCGACAGTATCCGTGCTGAGTCAGTGTGTAAACTCGATAGTGTCCGTGCTGAGTCAGTGTGTAAACTCGATAGTGTCTGTGCTGAGTCAGTGTGTAAACTCGATAGTGTACGTGCTGAGTCAGTGTGTAAACTCGATAGTGTCCGTGCTGAGTCAGTGTGTAAACTCGACAGTGTCCGTGCTGAGTCAGTGTAAACTCGATAGTGTCTGTGCTGAGTCAGTGTGCAAACTCGATAGTGTCTGTGCTGAGTCAGTGTGTAAACTCGATAGTGTCCGTGCTGAGTCAGTGTGTAAACTCGATAGTGTCTGTGCTGAGTCAGTGTGTAAACTCGATAGTGTCCGTGCTGAGTCAGTGTAACCTCGATAGTGTCTGTGCTGAGTCAGTGTGCAAACTCGATAGTGTCTGTGCTGAGTCAGTGTGTAAACTCGAGAGTGTCCGTGCTGAGTCAGTGAGTAAACTCGATCGTGTCTGTGCTGAGTCAGTGTGTAAACTCGAGAGTGTCCGTGCTGAGTCAGTGTGTAAACTCGATCGTGTCCGTGCTGAGTCAGTGAGTAAACTCGATCGTGTCTGTGCTGAGTCAGTGTGTAAACTCGAGAGTGTCCGTGCTGAGTCAGTGTGTAAACTCGATAGTGTCCGTGCTGAGTCAGTGTAAACTCGATAGTGTCTGTGCTGAGTCAGTGTGCAAACTCGATAGTGTCTGTGCTGAGTCAGTGTGTAAACTCGATAGTGTCCGTGCTGAGTCAGTGTGTAAACTCGATAGTGTCTGTGCTGAGTCAGTGTGTAAACTCGATAGTGTCCGTGCTGAGTCAGTGTAACCTCGATAGTGTCCGTGCTGAGTCAGTGTGTAAACTCGATAGTGTCTGTGCTGAGTCAGTGTGTAAACACGATAGTGTCCGTGCTGAGTCAGTGTGTAAACACGATAGTGTCGGTGCTGAGTCAGTGTGTAAACTCGATCGTGTCCGTGCTGAGTCAGTGAGTAAACTCGATCGTGTCTGTGCTGAGTCAGTGTGTAAACTCGAGAGTGTCCGTGCTGAGTCAGTGTGTAAACTCGATAGTGTCCGTGCTGAGTCAGTGTAAACTCGATAGTGTCTGTGCTGAGTCAGTGTGTAAACTCGATAGTGTCCGTGCTGAGTCAGTGTGTAAACTCGATAGTGTCTGTGCTGAGTCAGTGTGTAAACTCGATAGTGTCCGTGCTGAGTCAGTGTAACCTCGATAGTGTCCGTGCTGAGTCAGTGTGTAAACTCGATAGTGTCTGTGCTGAGTCAGTGTGTAAACTCGATAGTGTCCGTGCTGAGTCAGTGTGTAAACTCGATAGTGTCTGTGCTGAGTCAGTGTGTAAACTCGATAGTGTCCGTGCTGAGTCAGTGTAACCTCGATAGTGTCCGTGCTGAGTCAGTGTGTAAACTCGATAGTGTCTGTGCTGAGTCAGTGTGTAAACTCGAGAGTGTCCGTGCTGAGTCAGTGTGTAAACGCGGAAGGGTCCGTGCTGAGTCAGTGTGTAAACTCGATAGTGTCCGTGCTGAGTCAGTGTGTAAACTGGGAAGGGTCCGTACAGAGTCAGTGTGTACTCGATAGTGTCCATGCTGAGTCTGTGTAAACTCGATAGTGTCCATGCTGAGTCAGTGTGTAAACTCGATAGTGTCAGAGCTGAGTCAGTGTGTAAATTCGATAGTGTCTGTGCTGAGTCAGTGTAAACTCGATAGTGTCGGTGCTGAGTCAGTGTGTAAACTCGATAGTGTCCGTGCTGAGCCATTGTAAACTCGATAGTGTCCGTGCTGACTCAGTGTAAACTCGATAGTGTCCGTGCTGTGTCACTGTGTAAACTCGATAGTGTCCGTGCTGAGTCAGTGTAAACTCGATCGTGTCCGTGCTGAGTCAGTGTGTAAACTCGATCGTGCCCGTGCTGAGTCAGTGTGTAAACTCGAAAGTGTCCGTGCTGAGTCACTGTGTAAACTCGAGAGTGTCTGTGCTGAGTCAGTGTGTAAACACGATAGTGTCCGTGCAGAGTCAGTGTGAAAGCTCGATAGTGACTGTGCTGAGTCAGCGTAAACTCGATTTTGTCCGTGCTGAGTCAGTGTAAAGTCGATAGTGTCCGTGCCGAGACAGTGTGTAAACTCGATAGTATCCGTGCTGAGTCAGTGTGTAAACACGATAGTGTCCGTGCTGAGTCAGTGTGTAAACTCGATAGTGTCCGTGGTGAGTCAGTGCAAACTCGATAGTCTCTGTGCTGAGTCAGTGTGTAAACTCGAGAGTGTCCGTGCTGAGTCAGTGTGTAAACTCGATAGTGTCCGTGCTGAGTCAGTGTGTAAACTCGAGAGTGTCCGTGCTGAGTCAGTGTGTAAACTCGATAGTGTCCGTGCTGAGTCAGTGTGTAAACTCGATAGTGTCCGTGCTGAGTCACTGTAAACCCGATAGTGTCCGTGCTGTGTCAGTGTGTAAACTCGATAGTGTCCGTGCTGAGTCAGTGTGTAAACTCGATAGTGTCCGTGCTGAGCAATTGTAAACTCGACAGAGTCCGTGATGAGTCAGTGTGTAAACTCGATAGTGTCCGTGCTGAGTCAGTGTGTAAACTCGATCGTGCCCGTGCAGAGTCAGTGTGTAAACTCAAAAGTGTCCGTGCTGAGTCAGTGTGTAAACTCGAGAGTGTCTGCGCTGAGTCAGTGTGTAAACTCGAGAGTGTCCGTACTGAGTCAGTGTGCAAACTCGATAGTCTCTGTGCTGAGCCATTGTAAACTCGATAGTGTCCGTGCTCAGTCATTGTAAACCCGACAGAATCCGTGCTGAGTCAGTGTGTAAACTCGATAGTGTCCGTGCTGAGTCAGTGTGTTAACTCGATAGTGTCCGTGCTGGGTCAGTGTGTAAACTCGATAGTGTCCGTGCTGAGTCAGTGTCTAAACTCGATAGTGTCCGTGCTGAGCCATTGTAAACTCGACAGTGTCCGTGATGAGTCAGTGTAAACTCGATAGTGTCCGTGGTGATTCAGTGCAAACTCGATAGTTTCTGTGCTCAGTCAGTGTGTAAACTCGATAGTGTCTGTGCTGAGTCAGTGTAAAGTCGATAGTGGCCGTGCTGAGTCAGTGTGTAAACTAGATAGTGTCCGTGCTGAGTCAGTGTGTAAACCCGACAGTATCCGTGCTGAATCAGTGTAAACTCGATAGTTTCTGTGCTCAGTCAGTGTGTAAACTCGATAGTGTCCGTGCTGAGTCAGTGTAAACTCGATAGTGTCCGTGCTGAGTCAGTGTGTAAACTCGACAGTGTCCGTGCTGAGTCAGTGTAAACTCGATAGTGTCTGTGCTGAGTCAGTGTGTAAACTCGATAGTGTACGTGCTGAGTCAGTGTGTAAACTCGATAGTGTCCGTGCTGAGTCAGTGTGTAAACTCGACAGTGTCCGTGCTGAGTCAGTGTAAACTCGATAGTGTCTGTGCTGAGTCAGTGTGCAAACTCGATAGTGTCTGTGCTGAGTCAGTGTGTAAACTCGATAGTGTCCGTGCTGAGTCAGTGTGTAAACTCGATAGTGTCTGTGCTGAGTCAGTGTGTAAACTCGATAGTGTCCGTGCTGAGTCAGTGTAACCTCGATAGTGTCCGTGCTGAGTCAGTGTGTAAACTCGATAGTGTCTGTGCTGAGTCAGTGTGTAAACTCGAGAGTGTCCGTGCTGAGTCAGTGTGTAAACTCGGAAGGGTCCGTGCTGAGTCAGTGTGTACTCGATAGTGTCCGTGCTGAGTCAGTGTAAACTCGATAGTGTCCATGCTGAGTCAGTGTGTAAACTCGATAGTGTCAGAGCTGAGTCAGTGTGTAAATTCGATAGTGTCCGTGCTGAGTCAGTGTGTAAACTCGATAGTGTCCGTGCTGAGCCATTGTAAACTCGATCGTGTCCGTGCTGTGTCACTGTGTAAACTCGATAGTGTCCGTGCTGAGTCAGTGTAAACTCGATCGTGTCCGTGCTGAGTCAGTGTGTAAACTCGAGAGTGTCCGTGCTGAGTCAGTGTGTAAACTCGGAAGGGTCCGTGCTGAGTCAGTGTGTACTCGATAGTGTCCGTGCTGAGTCAGTGTGTAAACTCGATAGTGTCCATGCTGAGTCAGTGTGTAAACTCGATAGTGTCAGAGCTGAGTCAGTGTGTAAATTCGATAGTGTCCGTGCTGAGTCAGTGTGTAAACTCGATAGTGTCCGTGCTGAGCCATTGTAAACTCGATAGTGTCCGTGCTGTGTCACTGTGTAAACTCGATAGTGTCCGTGCTGAGTCAGTGTAAACTCGATCGTGTCCGTGCTGAGTCAGTGTGTAAACTCGATCGTGCCCGTGCTGAGTCAGTGTGTAAACACGATAGTGTCCGTGCTGAGTCAGTGTGTAAACTCGATAGTGTACGTGCTGAGTCAGTGTGTAAACTTGAGAGTGTCCGTGCTGAGTCAGTGTGTAAACTCGATAGTGTCCGTGCTGAGTCAGTGTGTAAACACGATGGTGTCCGTGCTGAGTCAGTGTGTAAACTCGATCGTGTCCATGCAGAGTCAGTGTGAAAGCTCGATAGTGACTGTGCTGAGTCAGCGTAAACTCGATTTTGTCCGTGCCGAGACAGTGTGTAAACTCGATAGTATCCGTGCTGAGTCAGTGTGTAAACACGATAGTGTCCGTGCTGAGTCAGTGTGTAAACTCGATAGTGTCCGTGGTGAGTCAGTGCAAACTCGATAGTCTCTGTGCTGAGTCAGTGTGTAAACTCGAGAGTGTCCGTGCTGAGTCAGTGTGTAAACTCGATAGTGTCCGTGCTGAGTCAGTGTGTACACTCGATAGTGTCCGTGCTGAGTCAGTGTAAACTCGATAGTGTCCATGCTGAGTCAGTGTGTAAACTCGATAGTGTCAGAGCTGAGTCAGTGTGTAAATTCGATAGTGTCTGTGCTGAGTCAGTGTAAACACGATAGTGTCTGTGCTGAGTCAGTGTGCAAACTCGATAGTGTCTGTGCTGAGTCAGTGTGTAAACTCGATAGTGTCCGTGCTGAGTCAGTGTGTAAACTCGATAGTGTCTGTGCTGAGTCAGTGTGTAAACTCGACAGTGTCCGTGCTGAGTCAGTGTAACCTCGATAGTGTCCGTGCTGAGTCAGTGTGTAAACTCGATAGTGTCTGTGCTGAGTCAGTGTGTAAACTCGAGAGTGTCCGTGCTGAGTCAGTGTGTAAACTCGGAAGGGTCCGTGCTGAGTCAGTGTGTAAACTCGATAGTGTCCGTGCTGAGTCAGTGTGTAAACTAGGAAGGGTCCGTACAGAGTCAGTGTGTACTCGATAGTGTCCATGCTGAGTCAGTGTAAACTCGATAGTGTCCATGCTGAGTCAGTGTGTAAACTCGATAGTGTCAGAGCTGAGTCAGTGTGTAAATTCGATAGTGTCTGTGCTGAGTCAGTGTAAACTCGATAGTGTCGGTGCTGAGTCAGTGTGTAAACTCGATAGTGTCCGTGCTGAGCCATTGTAAACTCGATAGTGTCCGTGCTGTGTCACTGTGTAAACTCGATAGTGTCCGTGCTGAGTCAGTGTAAACTCGATCGTGTCCGTGCTGAGTCAGTGTGTAAACTCGATCGTGCCCGTGCTGAGTCAGTGTGTAAACTCGAAAGTGTCCGTGCTGAGTCACTGTGTAAACCCGAGAGTGTCTGTGCTGAGTCAGTGTGTAAACACGATAGTGTCCGTGCAGAGTCAGTGTGAAAGCTCGATAGTGACTGTGCTGAGTCAGCGTAAACTCGATTTTGTCCGTGCTGAGTCAGTGTAAAGTCGATAGTGTCCGTGCCGAGACAGTGTGTAAACTCGATAGTATCCGTGCTGAGTCAGTGTGTAAACACGATAGTGTCCGTGCTGAGTCAGTGTGTAAACTCGATAGTGTCCGTGGTGAGTCAGTGCAAACTCGATAGTCTCTGTGCTGAGTCAGTGTGTAAACTCGAGAGTGTCCGTGCTGAGTCAGTGTGTAAACTCGATAGTGTCCGTGCTGAGTCAGTGTGTAAACTCGAGAGTGTCCGTGCTGAGTCAGTGTGTAAACTCGATAGTGTCTGTGCTGAGTCAGTGTGTAAACTCGATAGTGTCCGTGCTGAGCAATTGTAAACTCGACAGTGTCCGTGCTGAGTCAGTGTGTAAACACGATAGTGTCCGTGCTGAGTCAGTGTGTAAACTCGATCGTGCCCGTGCAGAGTCAGTGTGTAAACTCAAAAGTGTCCGTGCTGAGTCAGTGTGTAAACTCGAGAGTGTCTGTGCTGAGTCAGTGTGTAAACTCGAGAGTGTCCGTACTGAGTCAGTGTGCAAACTCGATAGTCTCTGTGCTGAGCCATTGAAAACTCGATAGTGTCCGTGCTCAGTCAGTGTAAACCCGACAGAATCCGTGCTGAGTCAGTGTGTAAACTCGATAGTGTCCGTGCTGAGTCAGTGTGTTAACTCGATAGTGTCCGTGCTGGGTCAGTGTGTAAACTCGATAGTGTCCGTGCTGAGTCAGTGTCTAAACTCGATAGTGTCCGTGCTGAGCCATTGTAAACTCGACAGTGTCCGTGATGAGTCAGTGTAAACTCGATAGTGTCCGTGGTGATTCAGTGCAAACTCGATAGTTTCTGTGCTCAGTCAGTGTGTAAACTCGATAGTGTCTGTGCTGAGTCAGTGTAAAGTCGATAGTGGCCGTGCTGAGTCAGTGTGTAAACTAGATAGTGTCCGTGCTGAGTCAGTGTGTAAACTCGACAGTATCCGTGCTGAATCAGTGTGTAAACTCGATAGTGTCCGTGCTGAGCCATTGTTATCTCGACAGTGTCCGTGATGAGTCAGTGTGTAAACTCGATAGTGTCCGTGCTGAGTCAGTGTGTAAACTCGATCGTGCCCGTGCTGAGTCAGCGTGTAAACTCGAAAGTGTCCGTGCTGAGTCAGTGTGTAAACTCGAGAGTGTCTGTGCTGAGTCAGTGTGTAAACTCGAGAGTGTCCGTACTGAGTCAGTGTGCAAACTCGATAGTCTCTGTGCTGAGTCAGTGTAAACTCGATAGTGTCCGTGCTCAGTCAGTGTAAACCCGACAGTATCCGTGCTGAGTCAGTGTGTAAACTCGATAGTGTCCGTGCTGAGTCAGTGTGTAAACTCGATAGTGTCTGTGCTGAGTCAGTGTGTAAACTCGATAGTGTACGTGCTGAGTCAGTGTGTAAACTCGATAGTGTCCGTGCTGAGTCAGTGTGTAAACTCGACAGTGTCCGTGCTGAGTCAGTGTAACCTCGATAGTGTCCGTGCTGAGTCAGTGTGTAAACTCGATCGTGTCTGTGCTGAGTCAGTGTGTAAACTCGAGAGTGTCCGTGCTGAGTCAGTGTGTAAACTCGGAAGGGTCCGTGCTGAGTCAGTGTGTAAACTCGATAGTGTCCGTGCTGAGTCAGTGTGTAAACTAGGAAGGGTCCGTGCTGAGTCAGTGTGTAAACTCGATAGTGTCCGTGCTGAGTCAGTGTGTAAACTCGGAAGGGTCCGTGCTGAGTCAGTGTGTAAACTCGATAGTGTCCGTGCTGAGTCAGTGTGTAAACTAGGAAGGGTCCGTACAGAGTCAGTGTGTACACTCGATAGTGTCCGTGCTGAGTCAGTGTAAACTCGATAGTGTCCATGCTGAGTCAGTGTGCAAACGCGATAGTGTCAGAGCTGAGCCATTGTAAACTCGATAGTGTCTGTGCTGAGTCAGTGTGTAAACTCGATAGTGTCCGTGCTGAGTCAGTGTAAACTCGAAAGTGTCCGTGCTGAGTCAGTGTAAACTCGATAGTGTCCGTGCTGAGTCAGTGTGTAAACTCGACAGTGTCCGTGCTGAGTCAGTGTAAACTCGATAGTGTCTGTGCTGAGTCAGTGTGCAAACTCGATAGTGTCTGTGCTGAGTCAGTGTGTAAACTCGATAGTGTCCGTGCTGAGTCAGTGTGTAAACTCGATAGTGTCTGTGCTGAGTCAGTGTGTAAACTCGATAGTGTCCGTGCTGAGTCAGTGTAACCTCGATAGTGTCCGTGCTGAGTCAGTGTGTAAACTCGATAGTGTCCGTGCTGAGTCAGTGTGTAAACTCGAGAGTGTCCGTGCTGAGTCAGTGTGTAAACTCGAGAGTGTCCGTGCTGAGTCAGTGTGTAAACTCGGAAGGGTCCGTGCTGAGTCAGTGTGTAAACTCGATAGTGTCCGTGCTGAGTCAGTGTGTAAACTAGGAAGGGTCCGTACAGAGTCAGTGTGTACTCGATAGTGTCCGTGCTGAGTCAGTGTAAACTCGATAGTGTCCATGCTGAGTCAGTGTGTAAACTCGATAGTGTCAGAGCTGAGTCAGTGTGTAAATTCGATAGTGTCTGTGCTGAGTCAGTGTAAACTCGATAGTGTCGGTGCTGAGTCAGTGTGTAAACTCGATAGTGTCCGTGCTGAGCCATTGTAAACTCGATAGTGTCCGTGCTGTGTCACTGTGTAAACTCGATAGTGTCCGTGCTGAGTCAGTGTAAACTCGATCGTGTCCGTGCTGAGTCAGTGTGTAAACTCGATCGTGCCCGTGCTGAGTCAGTGTGTAAACTCGAAAGTGTCCGTGCTGAGTCACTGTGTAAACTCGAGATTGTCTGTGCTGAGTCAGTGTGTAAACACGATAGTGTCCGTGCTGAGTCAGTGTGTAAACTCAATAGTGTACGTGCTGAGTCAGTGTGTAAACTTGAGAGTGTCCGTGCTGAGTCAGTGTGTAAACTCGATAGTGTCCGTGCTGAGTCAGTGTGTAAACACGATGGTGTCCGTGCTGAGTCAGTGTGTAAACTCGATCGTGTCCGTGCAGAGTCAGTGTGAAAGCTCGATAGTGACTGTGCTGAGTCAGCGTAAACTCGATTTTGTCCGTGCTGAGTCAGTGTAAAGTCGATAGTGTCCTTGCCGAGACAGTGTGTAAAATCGATAGTGTCCATGGTGAGTCAGTGCAAACTCGATAGTCTCTGTGCTGAGTCAGTGTGTAAACTCGAGAGTGTCCGTGCTGAGTCAGTGTGTAAACTCGATAGTGACCGTGCTGAGTCAGTGTGCAAACTCGAGAGTGTCCGTGCTGAGTCAGTGTGTAAACTCGATAGTGTCCGTGCTGAGTCAGTGTGTAAACTCGATAGTGTCCGTGGTGAGTCAGTGCAAACTCGATAGTCTCTGTGCTGAGTCAGTGTGTAAACTCGAGAGTGTCCGTGCTGAGTCAGTGTGTAAACTCGATAGTGTCCGTGCTGAGTCAGTGTGTAAACTCGAGAGTGTCCGTGCTGAGTCAGTGTGTAACCTCGATAGTGTCCGTGCTGAGTCAGTGTGTAAACGCGATAGTGTCCGTGCTGAGTCACTGTAAACCCGATAGTGTCCGTGCTGTGTCAGTGTGTAAACTCGATAGTGTCCGTGCTGAGCAATTGTAAACTCGACAGTGTCCGTGATCAGTCAGTGTTTAAACTCGATTGTGTCCGTGCTGAGTCAGTGTGTAAACTCGATCGTGCCTGTGCTGAGTCAGTGTGTAAACTCAAAAGTGTCTGTGCTGAGTCAGTGTGTAAACTCGATAGTCTCTGTGCTGAGTCAGTGTAAACTCGATAGTGTCCGTGCTCAGTCAGTGTAAACTCGACAGAAACCGTGCTGAGTCAGTGTGAAAACTCGATAGTGTCCGTGCTGAGTCAGTGTGTAAACACGATAGTGTCTGTGCTGAGTCAGTGTGTAAACTCGATAGTGTCCATGCTGAGTCAGTGTGTAAACTCGACAGTGTCCATGCTGAGTCAGTGTAAACTCGATAGTGTCTGTGCTGAGTCAGTGTGCAAACTCGATAGTGTCTGTGCTGAGTCAGTGTGTAAACTCGATAGTGTCCGTGCTGAGTCAGTGTGTAAACTCGATAGTGTCTGTGCTGAGTCAGTGTGTGAACTCGATAGTGTCTGTGCTGAGTCAGTGTAACCTCGATAGTGTCCGTGCTGAGTCAGTGTGTAAACTCGATAGTGTCTGTGCTGAGTCAGTGTGTAAACTCGAGAGTGTCCGTGCTGAGTCAGTGTGTAAACTCGGTAGGGTCCGTGCTGAGTCAGTGTGTAAACTCGATAGTGTCCGTGCTGAGTCAGTGTGTAAACTAGGAAGGGTCCGTACAGAGTCAGTGTGTACACTCGATAGTGTCCGTGCTGAGTCAGTGTAAACTCGATAGTGTCCGTGCTGAGTCAGTGTGTAAACTCGATAGGGTCAGAGCTGAGTCAGTGTGTAAATTCGATAGTGTCTGTGCTGAGTCAGTGTGTAAACTCGATAGTGTCCGTGCTGAGCCATTGTAAACTCGATAGTGTCCGTGCTGTGTCACTGTGTAAACTCGATAGTGCCGTGCTGAGTCAGTGTGTAAACTCGATCGTGCCCGTGCTGAGTCAGTGTGTAAACTCGAAAGTGTCCGTGCTGAGTCAGTGTGTTAACTCGAGAGTGTCTGTGCTGAGTCAGTGTGTAAACTCGATAGAGTCCGTGCTGAGTCAGTGTGTAAACTCGATAGTGTACGTGCTGAGTCAGTGTGTAAACTTGAGAGTGTCCGTGCTGAGTCAGTGTGTAAACTCGATAGTGTCCGTGCTGAGTCAGTGTGTAAACACGATGGTGTCCGTGCTGAGTCAGTGTGTAAACTCGATCGTGTCCGTGCTGAGTCAGTGTGAAAGCTCGATAGTGACTGTGCTGAGTCAGCGTAAACTCGATATTGTCCGTGCTGAGTCAGTGTAAACTCGATAGTGTCCGTGCCGAGTCAGTGTTTGAACTCGACAGTGTCCGTGCTGTGTCATTGTAAACTCGATAGTGTCTGTGCTGATTCAGTGTGTAAACACGATAGTGTCCGTGCTGAGTCAGTGTGTAAACTCGATAGTATCCGTGCTGAGTCAGTGTGTAAACACGATAGTGTCCGTGCTGAGTCAGTGTGTAAACTCGATAGTGTCCGTGGTGAGTCAGTGCAAACTCGATAGTCTCTGTGCTGAGTCAGTGTGTAAACTCGAGAGTGTCCGTGCTGAGTCAGTGTGTAAACTCGAGAGTGCCGGGCTGAGTCAGTGTGTAAACTCGAGAGTGTCCGTGCTGAGTCAGTGTGTAAACTCGATAGTGTCCCTGCTGAATCAGTGTGTAAACTCGATAGTGTCCGTGCTGAGTCAGTGTGTAAACTCGATAGTGTCCGTGCTGAGTCAGTGTGTAAACTCGATAGTGTCAGAGCTGAGTCAGTGTGTAAATTCGATAGTGTCTGTGCTGTGTCAGTGTAAACTCGATAGTGTCTGTGCTGAGTCAGTGTGTAAACTCGATAGTGTCCGTGCTGAGTCAGTGTAAACTCGACAGTGTCCGTGCTGAGTCAGTGCAAACTCGATAGTGTCCGTGCTGAGTCAGTGCAAACTCGATAGTGTCCGTGCTGAGTCAGTGTGTAAACTCGGAAGGGTCCGTGCTGAGTCAGTGTGGAAACACGATAGTGTCCGTGCTGAGTCAGTGTGTAAACTAGGAAGGGTCCGTACAGAGTCAGTGTGTACACTCGATAGTGTCCGTGCTGAGTCAGTGTAAACTCGATAGTGTCCGTGCTGAGTCAGTGTGTAAACACGATAGTGTCAGAGCTGAGTCAGTGTGTAAATTCGATAGTGTCTGTGCTGAGTCAGTGTGTAAATTCGATCGTGTCCGTGCTGAGTCAGTGTGTAAACTCGACAGTGTCCGTGCTGAGTCAGTGTGTGAACTCGATTGTGTCCGTGCTGAGTCAGTGTAAACTCGGAAGAGTCCTTGCTGAGTCAGTGTGTAAACTCGATAGTGTCTGTGCTGAGTCTGTGTAAACTCGAAAGTGTCCGTGCTGAGTCAGTGTAATCTCGATAGTGTCTGTGCTGAGTCAGTGTAAACTCGATCGTGTCCGTGCTGAGTCAGTGTGTAAACTCGGAAGGGTCCGTGCTGAGTCAGTGTGTAAACTCGATAGTGTCCGTGCTGAGTCAGTGTGTAAACTCGATAGTGTCCGCGCTGAGTCAGTGTAAACTCGACAGTGTCCGTGATGAGTCAGTGTGTAAACTCGATAGTGTCCGTGCTGAGTCAGTGTGTAAACTCGATCGTGCCCGTGCTGAGTCAGTGTGTAAACTCGAAAGAGTCCGTGCTGAGTCAGTGTGTAAACTCGAGAGTGTCTGTGCTGAGTCAGTGTGTAAACTCGAGAGTGTCTGTGCTGAGTCAGTGTGTAAACTCGAGAGTGTCTGTGCTGAGTCAGTGTGTAAACTCGAGAGTGTCCGTGCTGAGTCAGTGTGCAAACTCGATAGTCTCTGTGCTAAGTCAGTTTAACTCGATAGTGTCCGTGCTCAGTCAGTGTAAACTCAACAGTATCCGTGCTGAGTCAGTGTGTAAACTCGATAGTGTCTGTGCTGAGTCAGTGTGTACACTCGATAGTGTCCGTGCTGAGTCAGTGTAAACTCGATAGTGTCCATGCTGAGTCAGTGTGTAAACTCGATAGTGTCAGAGCTGAGTCAGTGTGTAAATTCGATAGTGTCTGTGCTGAGTCAGTGTAAACTCGATAGTGTCTGTGCTGAGTCAGTGTGTAAACTCGATAGTGTCCGTGCTGAGCCATTGTAAACTCGATAGTGTCCGTGCTGTGTCACTGTGTAAACTCGATAGTGTCCGTGCTGAGTCAGTGTAAACTCGATCGTGTCCGTGCTGAGTCAGTGTGTAAACTCGATCGTGCCCGTGCTGAGTCAGTGTGTAAACTCGAAAGTGTCCGTGCTGAGTCACTGTGTAAACCCGAGAGTGTCTGTGCTGAGTCAGTGTGTAAACACGATAGTGTCCGTGCAGAGTCAGTGTGAAAGCTCGATAGTGACTGTGCTGAGTCAGCGTAAACTCGATTTTGTCCGTGCTGAGTCAGTGTAAAGTCGATAGTGTCCGTGCCGAGACAGTGTGTAAACTCGATAGTATCCGTGCTGAGTCAGTGTGTAAACACGATAGTGTCCGTGCTGAGTCAGTGTGTAAACTCGATAGTGTCCGTGGTGAGTCAGTGCAAACTCGATAGTCTCTGTGCTGAGTCAGTGTGTAAACTCGAGAGTGTCCGTGCTGAGTCAGTGTGTAAACTCGATAGTGTCCGTGCTGAGTCAGTGTGTAAACTCGAGAGTGTCCGTGCTGAGTCAGTGTGTAAACTCGATAGTGTCTGTGCTGAGTCAGTGTGTAAACTCGATAGTGTCCGTGCTGAGTCACTGTAAACCCGATAGTGTCCGTGCTGTGTCAGTGTGTAAACTCGATAGTGTCTGTGCTGTGTCAGTGTGTAAACTCGATAGTGTCCGTGCTGAGTCAGTGTGTAAACTCGATAGTGTCCGTGCTGAGCAATTGTAAACTCGACAGTGTCCGTGCTGAGTCAGTGTGTAAACACGATAGTGTCCGTGCTGAGTCAGTGTGTAAACTCGATCGTGCCCGTGCAGAGTCAGTGTGTAAACTCAAAAGTGTCCGTGCTGAGTCAGTGTGTAAACTCGAGAGTGTCTGTGCTGAGTCAGTGTGTAAACTCGATAGTCTCTGTGCTGAGCCATTGAAAACTCGATAGTGTCCGTGCTCAGTCAGTGTAAACCCGACAGAATCCGTGCTGAGTCAGTGTGTAAACTCGATAGTGTCCGTGCTGAGTCAGTGTGTTAACTCGATAGTGTCCGTGCTGGGTCAGTGTGTAAACTCGATAGTGTCCGTGCTGAGTCAGTGTCTAAACTCGATAGTGTCCGTGCTGAGCCATTGTAAACTCGACAGTGTCCGTGATGAGTCAGTGTAAACTCGATAGTGTCCGTGGTGATTCAGTGCAAACTCGATAGTTTCTGTGCTCAGTCAGTGTGTAAACTCGATAGTGTCTGTGCTGAGTCAGTGTAAAGTCGATAGTGGCCGTGCTGAGTCAGTGTGTAAACTAGATAGTGTCCGTGCTGAGTCAGTGTGTAAACTCGACAGTATCCGTGCTGAATCAGTGTGTAAACTCGATAGTGTCCGTGCTGAGCCATTGTTATCTCGACAGTGTCCGTGATGAGTCAGTGTGTAAACTCGATAGTGTCCGTGCTGAGTCAGTGTGTAAACTCGATCGTGCCCGTGCTGAGTCAGTGTGTAAACTCGAAAGTGTCTGTGCTGAGTCAGTGTGTAAACTCGAGAGTGTCTGTGCTGAGTCAGTGTGTAAACTCGAGAGTGTCCGTACTGAGTCAGTGTGCAAACTCGATAGTCTCTGTGCTGAGTCAGTGTAAACTCGATAGTGTCCGTGCTCAGTCAGTGTAAACCCGACAGTATCCGTGCTGAGTCAGTGTGTAAACTCGATAGTGTCCGTGCTGAGTCAGTGTGTAAACTCGATAGTGTCTGTGCTGAGTCAGTGTGTAAACTCGATAGTGTACGTGCTGAGTCAGTGTGTAAACTCGATAGTGTCCGTGCTGAGTCAGTGTGTAAACTCGACAGTGTCCGTGCTGAGTCAGTGTAACCTCGATAGTGTCCGTGCTGAGTCAGTGTGTAAACTCGATCGTGTCTGTGCTGAGTCAGTGTGTAAACTCGAGAGTGTCCGTGCTGAGTCAGTGTGTAAACTCGGAAGGGTCCGTGCTGAGTCAGTGTGTAAACTCGATAGTGTCCGTGCTGAGTCAGTGTGTAAACTAGGAAGGGTCCGTGCTGAGTCAGTGTGTAAACTCGATAGTGTCCGTGCTGAGTCAGTGTGTAAACTCGGAAGGGTCCGTGCTGAGTCAGTGTGTAAACTCGATAGTGTCCGTGCTGAGTCAGTGTGTAAACTAGGAAGGGTCCGTACAGAGTCAGTGTGTACACTCGATAGTGTCCGTGCTGAGTCAGTGTAAACTCGATAGTGTCCATGCTGAGTCAGTGTGCAAACGCGATAGTGTCAGAGCTGAGCCATTGTAAACTCGATAGTGTCTGTGCTGAGTCAGTGTGTAAACTCGATAGTGTCCGTGCTGAGTCAGTGTAAACTCGAAAGTGTCCGTGCTGAGTCAGTGTAAACTCGATAGTGTCCGTGCTGAGTCAGTGTGTAAACTCGACAGTGTCCGTGCTGAGTCAGTGTAAACTCGATAGTGTCTGTGCTGAGTCAGTGTGCAAACTCGATAGTGTCTGTGCTGAGTCAGTGTGTAAACTCGATAGTGTCCGTGCTGAGTCAGTGTGTAAACTCGATAGTGTCTGTGCTGAGTCAGTGTGTAAACTCGATAGTGTCCGTGCTGAGTCAGTGTAACCTCGATAGTGTCCGTGCTGAGTCAGTGTGTAAACTCGATAGTGTCCGTGCTGAGTCAGTGTGTAAACTCGAGAGTGTCCGTGCTGAGTCAGTGTGTAAACTCGAGAGTGTCCGTGCTGAGTCAGTGTGTAAACTCGGAAGGGTCCGTGCTGAGTCAGTGTGTAAACTCGATAGTGTCCGTGCTGAGTCAGTGTGTAAACTAGGAAGGGTCCGTACAGAGTCAGTGTGTACTCGATAGTGTCCGTGCTGAGTCAGTGTAAACTCGATAGTGTCCATGCTGAGTCAGTGTGTAAACTCGATAGTGTCAGAGCTGAGTCAGTGTGTAAATTCGATAGTGTCTGTGCTGAGTCAGTGTAAACTCGATAGTGTCGGTGCTGAGTCAGTGTGTAAACTCGATAGTGTCCGTGCTGAGCCATTGTAAACTCGATAGTGTCCGTGCTGTGTCACTGTGTAAACTCGATAGTGTCCGTGCTGAGTCAGTGTAAACTCGATCGTGTCCGTGCTGAGTCAGTGTGTAAACTCGATCGTGCCCGTGCTGAGTCAGTGTGTAAACTCGAAAGTGTCCGTGCTGAGTCACTGTGTAAACTCGAGATTGTCTGTGCTGAGTCAGTGTGTAAACACGATAGTGTCCGTGCTGAGTCAGTGTGTAAACTCAATAGTGTACGTGCTGAGTCAGTGTGTAAACTTGAGAGTGTCCGTGCTGAGTCAGTGTGTAAACTCGATAGTGTCCGTGCTGAGTCAGTGTGTAAACACGATGGTGTCCGTGCTGAGTCAGTGTGTAAACTCGATCGTGTCCGTGCAGAGTCAGTGTGAAAGCTCGATAGTGACTGTGCTGAGTCAGCGTAAACTCGATTTTGTCCGTGCTGAGTCAGTGTAAAGTCGATAGTGTCCTTGCCGAGACAGTGTGTAAAATCGATAGTGTCCATGGTGAGTCAGTGCAAACTCGATAGTCTCTGTGCTGAGTCAGTGTGTAAACTCGAGAGTGTCCGTGCTGAGTCAGTGTGTAAACTCGATAGTGACCGTGCTGAGTCAGTGTGCAAACTCGAGAGTGTCCGTGCTGAGTCAGTGTGTAAACTCGATAGTGTCCGTGCTGAGTCAGTGTGTAAACTCGATAGTGTCCGTGGTGAGTCAGTGCAAACTCGATAGTCTCTGTGCTGAGTCAGTGTGTAAACTCGAGAGTGTCCGTGCTGAGTCAGTGTGTAAACTCGATAGTGTCCGTGCTGAGTCAGTGTGTAAACTCGAGAGTGTCCGTGCTGAGTCAGTGTGTAACCTCGATAGTGTCCGTGCTGAGTCAGTGTGTAAACGCGATAGTGTCCGTGCTGAGTCACTGTAAACCCGATAGTGTCCGTGCTGTGTCAGTGTGTAAACTCGATAGTGTCCGTGCTGAGTCAGTGTGTAAACTCGATAGTGTCCGTGCTGAGCAATTGTAAACTCGACAGTGTCCGTGATCAGTCAGTGTTTAAACTCGATTGTGTCCGTGCTGAGTCAGTGTGTAAACTCGATCGTGCCTGTGCTGAGTCAGTGTGTAAACTCAAAAGTGTCTGTGCTGAGTCAGTGTGTAAACTCGATAGTCTCTGTGCTGAGTCAGTGTAAACTCGATAGTGTCCGTGCTCAGTCAGTGTAAACTCGACAGAAACCGTGCTGAGTCAGTGTGAAAACTCGATAGTGTCCGTGCTGAGTCAGTGTGTAAACACGATAGTGTCTGTGCTGAGTCAGTGTGTAAACTCGATAGAGTACGTGCTGAGTCAGTGTGTAAACTCGATAGTGTCCATGCTGAGTCAGTGTGTAAACTCGACAGTGTCCATGCTGAGTCAGTGTAAACTCGATAGTGTCTGTGCTGAGTCAGTGTGCAAACTCGATAGTGTCTGTGCTGAGTCAGTGTGTAAACTCGATAGTGTCCGTGCTGAGTCAGTGTGTAAACTCGATAGTGTCTGTGCTGAGTCAGTGTGTGAACTCGATAGTGTCTGTGCTGAGTCAGTGTAACCTCGATAGTGTCCGTGCTGAGTCAGTGTGTAAACTCGATAGTGTCTGTGCTGAGTCAGTGTGTAAACTCGAGAGTGTCCGTGCTGAGTCAGTGTGTAAACTCGGTAGGGTCCGTGCTGAGTCAGTGTGTAAACTCGATAGTGTCCGTGCTGAGTCAGTGTGTAAACTAGGAAGGGTCCGTACAGAGTCAGTGTGTACACTCGATAGTGTCCGTGCTGAGTCAGTGTAAACTCGATAGTGTCCGTGCTGAGTCAGTGTGTAAACTCGATAGGGTCAGAGCTGAGTCAGTGTGTAAATTCGATAGTGTCTGTGCTGAGTCAGTGTGTAAACTCGATAGTGTCCGTGCTGAGCCATTGTAAACTCGATAGTGTCCGTGCTGTGTCACTGTGTAAACTCGATAGTGCCGTGCTGAGTCAGTGTGTAAACTCGATCGTGCCCGTGCTGAGTCAGTGTGTAAACTCGAAAGTGTCCGTGCTGAGTCAGTGTGTTAACTCGAGAGTGTCTGTGCTGAGTCAGTGTGTAAACTCGATAGAGTCCGTGCTGAGTCAGTGTGTAAACTCGATAGTGTACGTGCTGAGTCAGTGTGTAAACTTGAGAGTGTCCGTGCTGAGTCAGTGTGTAAACTCGATAGTGTCCGTGCTGAGTCAGTGTGTAAACACGATGGTGTCCGTGCTGAGTCAGTGTGTAAACTCGATCGTGTCCGTGCTGAGTCAGTGTGAAAGCTCGATAGTGACTGTGCTGAGTCAGCGTAAACTCGATATTGTCCGTGCTGAGTCAGTGTAAACTCGATAGTGTCCGTGCCGAGTCAGTGTTTGAACTCGACAGTGTCCGTGCTGTGTCATTGTAAACTCGATAGTGTCTGTGCTGATTCAGTGTGTAAACACGATAGTGTCCGTGCTGAGTCAGTGTGTAAACTCGATAGTATCCGTGCTGAGTCAGTGTGTAAACACGATAGTGTCCGTGCTGAGTCAGTGTGTAAACTCGATAGTGTCCGTGGTGAGTCAGTGCAAACTCGATAGTCTCTGTGCTGAGTCAGTGTGTAAACTCGAGAGTGTCCGTGCTGAGTCAGTGTGTAAACTCGAGAGTGCCGGGCTGAGTCAGTGTGTAAACTCGAGAGTGTCCGTGCTGAGTCAGTGTGTAAACTCGATAGTGTCCCTGCTGAATCAGTGTGTAAACTCGATAGTGTCCGTGCTGAGTCAGTGTGTAAACTCGATAGTGTCCGTGCTGAGTCAGTGCGTAAACTCGATAGTGTCAGAGCTGAGTCAGTGTGTAAATTCGATAGTGTCTGTGCTGTGTCAGTGTAAACTCGATAGTGTCTGTGCTGAGTCAGTGTGTAAACTCGATAGTGTCCGTGCTGAGTCAGTGTAAACTCGACAGTGTCCGTGCTGAGTCAGTGCAAACTCGATAGTGTCCGTGCTGAGTCAGTGCAAACTCGATAGTGTCCGTGCTGAGTCAGTGTGTAAACTCGGAAGGGTCCGTGCTGAGTCAGTGTGGAAACACGATAGTGTCCGTGCTGAGTCAGTGTGTAAACTAGGAAGGGTCCGTACAGAGTCAGTGTGTACACTCGATAGTGTCCGTGCTGAGTCAGTGTAAACTCGATAGTGTCCGTGCTGAGTCAGTGTGTAAACACGATAGTGTCAGAGCTGAGTCAGTGTGTAAATTCGATAGTGTCTGTGCTGAGTCAGTGTGTAAATTCGATCGTGTCCGTGCTGAGTCAGTGTGTAAACTCGACAGTGTCCGTGCTGAGTCAGTGTGTGAACTCGATTGTGTCCGTGCTGAGTCAGTGTAAACTCGGAAGAGTCCTTGCTGAGTCAGTGTGTAAACTCGATAGTGTCTGTGCTGAGTCTGTGTAAACTCGAAAGTGTCCGTGCTGAGTCAGTGTAATCTCGATAGTGTCTGTGCTGAGTCAGTGTAAACTCGATCGTGTCCGTGCTGAGTCAGTGTGTAAACTCGGAAGGGTCCGTGCTGAGTCAGTGTGTAAACTCGATAGTGTCCGTGCTGAGTCAGTGTGTAAACTCGATAGTGTCCGCGCTGAGTCAGTGTAAACTCGACAGTGTCCGTGATGAGTCAGTGTGTAAACTCGATAGTGTCCGTGCTGAGTCAGTGTGTAAACTCGATCGTGCCCGTGCTGAGTCAGTGTGTAAACTCGAAAGAGTCCGTGCTGAGTCAGTGTGTAAACTCGAGAGTGTCTGTGCTGAGTCAGTGTGTAAACTCGAGAGTGTCTGTGCTGAGTCAGTGTGTAAACTCGAGAGTGTCTGTGCTGAGTCAGTGTGTAAACTCGAGAGTGTCCGTGCTGAGTCAGTGTGCAAACTCGATAGTCTCTGTGCTAAGTCAGTTTAACTCGATAGTGTCCGTGCTCAGTCAGTGTAAACTCAACAGTATCCGTGCTGAGTCAGTGTGTAAACTCGATAGTGTCTGTGCTGAGTCAGTGTGTACACTCGATAGTGTCCGTGCTGAGTCAGTGTAAACTCGATAGTGTCCGTGCTGAGTCAGTGTGTAAACACGATAGTGTCAGAGCTGAGTCAGTGTGTAAATTCGATAGTGTCTGTGCTGAGTCAGTGTGTAAATTCGATCGTGTCCGTGCTGAGTCAGTGTGTAAACTCGACAGTGTCCGTGCTGAGTCAGCGTGTGAACTCGATTGTGTCCGTGCTGAGTCAGTGTTAACTCGGAAGTGTCCTTCCTGAGTCAGTGTGTAAACTCGATAGTGTCTGTGCTGAGTCTGTGTAAACTCGAAAGAGTCCATGCTGAATCAGTGTAAACTCGATAGTGTCTGTGCTGAGTCAGTGTGTAAACTCGATAGTGTCCGTGCTGAGTCAGTGTGTAAACTCGACAGTGTCCGTGCTGAAACAGTGTAAACTCGATAGTGTCCGTGCTGAGTCAGTGTGTAAACTCGATAGTGTCCGTGCTGAGTCAGTGTAAACTCGTTAGTGTCCGTGCTGAGTCAGTGTAAACTCGATCGTGTCCGTGCTGAGTCAGTGTGTAAATTCGGAAGGGTCCGTGCTGAGTCAGTGTGTAAACTCGATAGTGTCCGTGCTGAGTCAGTGTGTAAACTCGATAGTGTCCGCGCTGAGTCAGTGTAAACTCGACAGTGTCCGTGCTGAGTCAGTGTGTAAACTCGATAGTCTCTGTGCTGAGTCAGTGTGTAAACTCGATAGTGTCCGTGCTGAGCCATTGTAAACTCGACAGTGTCCGTGATGAGTCAGTGTGTAAACTCGATAGTGTCCGTGCTGAGTCAGTGTGTAAACTCGATCGTGCCCGTGCTGAGTCAGTGTGTAAACTCGAAAGTGTCCGTGCTGAGTCAGTGTGTGAACTCGATAGTGTCTGTGCTGAATCAGTGTGTAAACTCGAGAGTGTCTGTGCTGAGTCAGTGTGTAAACTCGAGAGTGTCCGTACTGAGTCAGTGTGCAAACTCGATAGTCTCTGTGCTGAGTCAGTGTAAACTCGATAGTGTCCGTGCTGAGTCAGTGTGTAAACTCGATAGTGTCTGTGCTGAGTCAGTGTGTAAACTCGATAGTGGACGTGCTGAGTCAGTGTGTAAACTCGATAGTGTCCGTGCTGAGTCAGTGTGTAAACTCGACAGTGTCCGTGCTGAGTCAGTGTAAACTCGATAGTGTCTGTGCTGAGTCAGTGTGCAAACTCGATAGTGTCTGTGCTGAGTCAGTGTGTAAACTCGATAGTGTCTGTGCTGAGTCAGTGTGTAAACTCGATAGTGTCCGTGCTGAGTCAGTGTAACCTCGATAGTGTCCGTGCTGAGTCAGTGTGTAAACTCGATAGTGTCTGTGCTGAGTCAGTGTGTAAACTCGAGAGTGTCCGTGCTGAGTCAGTGTGTAAACTAGGAAGGGTCCGTACAGAGTCAGTGTGTACACTCGATAGTGTCCGTGCTGAGTCAGTGTAAACTCGATAGTGTCCGTGCTGAGTCAGTGTGTAAACTCGATAGTGTCAGAGCTGAGTCAGTGTGTAAATTCGATAGTGTCTGTGCTGAGTCAGTGTAAACTCGATAGTGTCTGTGCTGAGTCAGTGTGTAAACTCGATAGTGTCCGTGCTGAGCCATTGTAAACTCGATAGTGTCCGTGCTCTGTCACTGTGTAAACTCGATAGTGTCCGTGCTGAGTCAGTGTAAACTCGATAGTGTCCGTGCTGAGTCAGTGTGTAAACTCGATCGTGCCCGTGCTGAGTCAGTGTGTAAACTCGATAGTGTCCGTGCTGAGTCAGTGTGTAAACTCGAGAGTGTCTGTGCTGAGTCAGTGTGTAAACTCGATAGTGTCCGTGCTGAGTCAGTGTGTAAACTCGACATTGTTCATGCTGAGTCAGTGTGTACACTTGAGAGTGTCCGTGCTGAATCAGTGTGTAAACTCGATAGTGTCCGTGCTGAGTCAGTGTGTAAACACGATGGTGTCCGTGCTGAGTCAGTGTGTAAACTCGATCGTGTCCGTGCTGAGTCAGTGTGAAAGCTCGATAGTGACTGTGCTGAGTCAGCGTAAACTCGATATTGTCCGTGCTGAGTCAGTGTAAAGTCGATCGTGTCCGTGCCGAGTCAGTGTTTGAACTCGACAGTGTCCGTGCTGTGTCATTGTAAACTCGATAGTGTCTGTGCTGATTCAGTGTGTAAACACGATAGTGTCCGTGCTGAGTCAGTGTAAACTCGACAGTGTCCGTGCTGAGTCAGTGTGTAAACTCGATAGTCTCTGTGCTGAGTCAGTGAGTAAACTCGATAGTGTCCGTGCTGAGCCATTGAAAACTCGACAGTGTCCGTGATGAGTCAGTGTGTAAACTCGATAGTGTCCGTGCTGAGTCAGTGTGTAAACTCGATCGTGCCCGTGCTGAGTCAGTGTGTAAACTCGAAAGTGTCCGTGCTGAGTCAGTGTGTAAACTCGAGAGTGTCTGTGCTGAGTCAGTGTGTAAACTCGAGAGTGTCTGTGCTGAGTCAGTGTGTAAACTCGAGAGTGTCCGTACTGAGTCAGTGTGCAAACTCGATAGTCTCTGTGCTGAGTCAGTGTAAACTCGATAGTGTCCGTGCTCAGTCAGTGTAAACTCGACAGTATCCGTGCTGAGTCAGTGTGTAAACTCGATAGTGTCTGTGCTGAGTCAGTGTGTACACTCGATAGTGTCCGTGCTGAGTCAGTGTAAACTCGATAGTGTCCGTGCTGAGTCAGTGTGTAAACACGATAGTGTCAGAGCTGAGTCAGTGTGTAAATTCGATAGTGTCTGTGCTGAGTCAGTGTGTAAATTCGATTGTGTCCGTGCTGAGTCAGTGTGTAAACTCGACAGTGTCCGTGCTGAGTCAGTGTGTGAACTCGATTGTGTCCGTGCTGAGTCAGTGTTAACTCGGAAGTGTCCTTGCTGAGTCAGTGTGTAAACTCGATAGTGTCTGTGCTGAGTCTGTGTAAACTCGAAAGTGTCCATGCTGATTCAGTGTAAACTCGATAGTGTCTGTGCTGAGTCAGTGTGTAAACTCGATAGTGTCCGTGCTGAGTCAGTGTAAACTCGACAGTGTCCGTGCTGAGTCAGTGTAAACTCGATCGTGTCCGTGCTGAGTTAGTGTGTAAACTCGGAAGGGTCCGTGCTGAGTCAGTGTGTAAACTCGATAGTGTCCGTGCTGAGTCAGTGTGTAAACTCGATAGTGTCCGCGCTGAGTCAGTGTAAACTCGACAGTGTCCGTGCTGAGTCAGTGTGTAAACTCGATAGTCTCTGTGCTGAGTCAGTGTGTAAACTCGATAGTGTCCGTGCTGAGCCATTGTAAACTCGA
Source organism: Mustelus asterias (assembly GCF_964213995.1). NCBI lineage: Eukaryota > Metazoa > Chordata > Chondrichthyes > Carcharhiniformes > Triakidae > Mustelus > Mustelus asterias. The sequence continues at coordinate 59,326,612 of NC_135811.1, forward strand.
CAGTGTCCGTGATGAGTCAGTGTGTAAACTCGATAGTGTCCGTGCTGAGTCAGTGTAAACTCGATAGTGTCCGTGCTGAGTCAGTGTGTAAACTCGATAGTGTCCGTGCTGAGCCATTGTAAACTCGACAGTGTCCGTGATGAGTCAGTGTGTAAACTCGATAGTGTCCGTGCTGAGTCAGTGTAAACTCGATAGTGTCCGTGCTGAGTCAGTGTAAACTCGTTAGTGTCCGTGCTGAGTCAGTGTAAACTCGATCGTGTCTGTGCTGAGTCAGTGTGTAAACTCGAGAGTGTCTGTGCTGAGTCAGTGTGTAAACTCGAGAGTGTCCGTACTGAGTCAGTGTGCAAACTCGATAGTCTCTGTGCTGAGTCAGTGTAAACTCGATAGTGTCCGTGCTCAGTCAGTGTAAACTCGACAGTATACGTGCTGAGTCAGTGTGTAAACCCGATAGTGTCTGTGCTGAGTCAGTGTGTAAACTCGATAGTGGACGTGCTGAGTCAATGTGTAAACTCGATAGTGTCCGTGCTGAGTCAGTGTGTAAACTCGACAGTGTCCGTGCTGAGTCAGTGTAAACTCGATAGTGTCTGTGCTGAGTCAGTGTGCAAACTCGATAGTGTCTGTGCTGAGTCAGTGTGTAAACTCGATAGTGTCCGTGCTGAGTCAGTGTGTAAACTCAATAGTGTCGGTGCTGAGTCAGTGTGCAAACTCGATAGTGTCTGTGCTGAGTCAGTGTGTAAACTCGATAGTGTCCGTGCTGAGTCAGTGGAACCTCGATAGTGTCCGTGCTGAGTCAGTGTGTAAACTCGATAGTGTCTGTGCTGAGTCAGTGTGTAAACTCGAGAGTGTCCGTGCTGAGTCAGTGTGTAAACTAGGAAGGGTCCGTACAGAGTCAGTGTGTACACTCGATAGTGTCCGTGCTGAGTCAGTGTAAACTCGATAGTGTCCGTGCTGAGTCAGTGTGTAAACTCGATAGTGTCAGAGCTGAGTCAGTGTGTAAATTCGATAGTGTCTGTGCTGAGTCAGTGTAAACTCGATAGTGTCTGTGCTGAGTCAGTGTGTAAACTCGATAGTGGACGTGCTGAGTCAGTGTGTAAACTCGATAGTGTCCGTGCTGAGTCAGTGTGTAAACTCGACAGTGTCCGTGCTGAGTCAGTGTAAACTCGATAGTGTCTGTGCTGAGTCAGTGTGCAAACACGATAGTGTCTGTGCTGAGTCAGTGTGTAAACTCGATAGTGTCCGTGCTGAGTCAGTGTGTAAACTCGATAGTGTCTGTGCTGAGTCAGTGTGTAAACTCGATAGTGTCCGTGCTGAGTCAGTGTAACCTCGATAGTGTCCGTGCTGAGTCAGTGTGTAAACTCGATAGTGTCTGTGCTGAGTCAGTGTGTAAACTCGAGAGTGTCCGTGCTGAGTCAGTGTGTAAACTAGGAAGGGTCCGTACAGAGTCAGTGTGTACACTCGATAGTGTCCGTGCTGAGTCAGTGTAAACTCGATAGTGTCCGTGCTGAGTCAGTGTGTAAACTCGATAGTGTCAGAGCTGAGTCAGTGTGTAAATTCGATAGTGTCTGTGCTGAGTCAGTGTAAACTCGATAGTGTCTGTGCTGAGTCAGTGTGTAAACTCGATAGTGTCCGTGCTGAGCCATTGTAAACTCGATAGTGTCCGTGCTGTGTCACTGTGTAAACTCGATAGTGTCCGTGCTGAGTCAGTGTAAACTCGATAGTGTCCGTGCTGAGTCAGTGTGTAAACTCGATCGTGCCCGTGCTGAGTCAGTGTGTAAACTCGATAGTGTCCGTGCTGAGTCAGTGTGTAAACTCGAGAGTGTCTGTGCTGAGTCAGTGTGTAAACTCGATCGTGTCCGTGCTGAGTCAGTGTGTAAACTCGATAGTGTACGTGCTGAGTCAGTGTGTAAACTTGAGAGTGTCCGTGCTGAGTCAGTGTGTAAACTCAATAGTGTCCGTGCTGAGTCAGTGTGTAAACACGATGGTGTCCGTGCTGAGTCAGTGTGTAAACTCGATCGTGTCCGTGCTGAGTCAGTGTGAAAGCTCGATAGTGACTGTGCTGAGTCAGCGTAAACTCGATATTGTCCGTGCTGAGTCAGTGTAAAGTCGATCGTGTCCGTGCCGAGTCAGTGTTTGAACTCGACAGTGTCCGTGCTGTGTCATTGCAAACTCGATAGTGTCTGTGCTGATTCAGTGTGTAAACACGATAGTGTCCGTGCTGAGTCAGTGTGTAAACTCGATAGTATCCGTGCTGAGTCAGTGTGTAAACACGATAGTGTCCGTGCTGAGTCAGTGTGTAAACTCGATAGTGTCCGTGGTGAGTCAGTGCAAAGTCAATAGTCTCTGTGCTGAGTCAGTGTGTAAACTCGAGAGTGTCCGTGCTGAGTCAGTGTGTAAACTCGATAGTGTCCGTGCTGAGTCAGTGTGTAAACTCGAGAGTGTCCGTACTGAGTCAGTGTGTAAACTCGATAGTGTCCGTGCTGAGTCAGTGTGTAAACTCGATAGTGTCCGTGCTGAGTCACTGTAAACCCGATAGTGTCCGTGCTGTGTCAGTGTGTAAACTCGATAGTGTCCGTGATGAGTCAGTGTGTAAACGCGATAGTGTCCGTGCTGAGTCAGTGTAAACTCGATAGTGTCTGTGCTGAGTCAGTGTGCAAACTCGATAGTGTCTGTGCTGAGTCAGTATGTAAACTCGATAGTGTCCGTGCTGAGTCAGTGTGTAAACTCGATAGTGTCTGTGCTGAGTCAGTGTGGAAACTCGATAGTGTCCGTGCTGAGTCAGTGTAACCTCGATAGTGTCCGTGCGGAGTCAGTGTGTAAACTCGATCGTGTCTGTGCTGAGTCAGTGTGTAAACTCGAGAGTGTCCGTGCTGAGTCAGTGTGTAAACTCGGAAGGGTCCGTGCTGAGTCAATGTAAACTCGATAGTGTCCGTGCTGAGTCAGTGTGTAAACTCGATAGTGTCTGTGCTGAGTCAGTGTGTAAACTCGAGAGTGTCCGTGCTGAGTCAGTGTGTAAACTAGGAAGGGTCCGTACAGAGTCAGTGTGTACACTCGATAGTGTCCGTGCTGAGTCAGTGTAAACTCGATAGTGTCCGTGCTGAGTCAGTGTGTAAACTCGATAGTGTCAGAGCTGAGTCAGTGTGTAAATTCGATAGTGTCTGTGCTGAGTCAGTGTAAACCCGATAGTGTCTGTGCTGAGTCAGTGTGTAAACTCGATAGTGGACGTGCTGAGTCAGTGTGTAAACTCGATAGTGTCCGTGCTGAGTCAGTGTGTAAACTCGACAGTGTCCGTGCTGAGTCAGTGTAAACTCGATAGTGTCTGTGCTGAGTCAGTGTGCAAACACGATAGTGTCTGTGCTGAGTCAGTGTGTAAACTCGATAGTGTCCGTGCTGAGTCAGTGTGTAAACTCGATAGTGTCTGTGCTGAGTCAGTGTGTAAACTCGATAGTGTCCGTGCTGAGTCAGTGTAACCTCGATAGTGTCCGTGCTGAGTCAGTGTGTAAACTCGATAGTGTCTGTGCTGAGTCAGTGTGTAAACTCGAGAGTGTCCGTGCTGAGTCAGTGTGTAAACTCGATAGTGTCTGTGCTGAGTCAGTGTGTAAACTCGATAGTGTCCGTGCTGAGTCAGTGTAACCTCGATAGTGTCCGTGCTGAGTCAGTGTGTAAACTCGATAGTGTCTGTGCTGAGTCAGTGTGTAAACTCGATAGTGTCCGTGGTGAGTCAGTGCAAACTCGATAGTCTCTGTGCTGAGTCAGTGTGTAAACTCGAGAGTGTCCGTGCTGAGTCAGTGTGTAAACTCGATAGTGTCCGTGCTGAGTCAGTGTGTAAACTCGAGAGTGTCCGTGCTGAGTCAGTGTGTAAACTCGATAGTGTCTGTGCTGAGTCAGTGTGTAAACTCGATAGTGTCCGTGCTGAGTCACTGTAAACCCGATAGTGTCCGTGCTGTGTCAGTGTGTAAACTCGATAGTGTCCGTGCTGAGTCAGTGTGTAAACTCGATAGTGTCCGTGCTGAGCAATTGTAAACTCGACAGTGTCCGTGCTGAGTCAGTGTGTAAACACGATAGTGTCCGTGCTGAGTCAGTGTGTAAACTCGATCGTGCCCGTGCAGAGTCAGTGTGTAAACTCAAAAGTGTCCGTGCTGAGTCAGTGTGTAAACTCGAGAGTGTCTGTGCTGAGTCAGTGTGTAAACTCGATAGTCTCTGTGCTGAGCCATTGAAAACTCGATAGTGTCCGTGCTCAGTCAGTGTAAACCCGACAGAATCCGTGCTGAGTCAGTGTGTAAACTCGATAGTGTCCGTGCTGAGTCAGTGTGTTAACTCGATAGTGTCCGTGCTGGGTCAGTGTGTAAACTCGATAGTGTCCGTGCTGAGTCAGTGTCTAAACTCGATAGTGTCCGTGCTGAGCCATTGTAAACTCGACAGTGTCCGTGATGAGTCAGTGTAAACTCGATAGTGTCCGTGGTGATTCAGTGCAAACTCGATAGTTTCTGTGCTCAGTCAGTGTGTAGACTCGATAGTGTCTGTGCTGAGTCAGTGTAAAGTCGATAGTGGCCGTGCTGAGTCAGTGTGTAAACTAGATAGTGTCCGTGCTGAGTCAGTGTGTAAACTCGACAGTATCCGTGCTGAATCAGTGTGTAAACTCGATAGTGTCCGTGCTGAGCCATTGTTATCTCGACAGTGTCCGTGATGAGTCAGTGTGTAAACTCGATAGTGTCCGTGCTGAGTCAGTGTGTAAACTCGATCGTGCCCGTGCTGAGTCAGTGTGTAAACTCGAAAGTGTCCGTGCTGAGTCAGTGTGTAAACTCGAGAGTGTCTGTGCTGAGTCAGTGTGTAAACTCGAGAGTGTCCGTACTGAGTCAGTGTGCAAACTCGATAGTCTCTGTGCTGAGTCAGTGTAAACTCGATAGTGTCCGTGCTCAGTCAGTGTAAACCCGACAGTATCCGTGCTGAGTCAGTGTGTAAACTCGATAGTGTCCGTGCTGAGTCAGTGTGTAAACTCGATAGTGTCTGTGCTGAGTCAGTGTGTAAACTCGATAGTGTACGTGCTGAGTCAGTGTGTAAACTCGATAGTGTCCGTGCTGAGTCAGTGTGTAAACTCGACAGTGTCCGTGCTGAGTCAGTGTAACCTCGATAGTGTCCGTGCTGAGTCAGTGTGTAAACTCGATCGTGTCTGTGCTGAGTCAGTGTGTAAACTCGAGAGTGTCCGTGCTGAGTCAGTGTGTAAACTCGGAAGGGTCCGTGCTGAGTCAGTGTGTAAACTCGATAGTGTCCGTGCTGAGTCAGTGTGTAAACTAGGAAGGGTCCGTGCTGAGTCAGTGTGTAAACTCGATAGTGTCCGTGCTGAGTCAGTGTGTAAACTCGGAAGGGTCCGTGCTGAGTCAGTGTGTAAACTCGATAGTGTCCGTGCTGAGTCAGTGTGTAAACTAGGAAGGGTCCGTACAGAGTCAGTGTGTACACTCGATAGTGTCCGTGCTGAGTCAGTGTAAACTCGATAGTGTCCATGCTGAGTCAGTGTGCAAACGCGATAGTGTCAGAGCTGAGCCATTGTAAACTCGATAGTGTCTGTGCTGAGTCAGTGTGTAAACTCGATAGTGTCCGTGCTGAGTCAGTGTAAACTCGAAAGTGTCCGTGCTGAGTCAGTGTAAACTCGATAGTGTCCGTGCTGAGTCAGTGTGTAAACTCGACAGTGTCCGTGCTGAGTCAGTGTAAACTCGATAGTGTCTGTGCTGAGTCAGTGTGCAAACTCGATAGTGTCTGTGCTGAGTCAGTGTGTAAACTCGATAGTGTCCGTGCTGAGTCAGTGTGTAAACTCGATAGTGTCTGTGCTGAGTCAGTGTGTAAACTCGATAGTGTCCGTGCTGAGTCAGTGTAACCTCGATAGTGTCCGTGCTGAGTCAGTGTGTAAACTCGATAGTGTCCGTGCTGAGTCAGTGTGTAAACTCGAGAGTGTCCGTGCTGAGTCAGTGTGTAAACTCGAGAGTGTCCGTGCTGAGTCAGTGTGTAAACTCGGAAGGGTCCGTGCTGAGTCAGTGTGTAAACTCGATAGTGTCCGTGCTGAGTCAGTGTGTAAACTAGGAAGGGTCCGTACAGAGTCAGTGTGTACTCGATAGTGTCCGTGCTGAGTCAGTGTAAACTCGATAGTGTCCATGCTGAGTCAGTGTGTAAACTCGATAGTGTCAGAGCTGAGTCAGTGTGTAAATTCGATAGTGTCTGTGCTGAGTCAGTGTAAACTCGATAGTGTCGGTGCTGAGTCAGTGTGTAAACTCGATAGTGTCCGTGCTGAGCCATTGTAAACTCGATAGTGTCCGTGCTGTGTCACTGTGTAAACTCGATAGTGTCCGTGCTGAGTCAGTGTAAACTCGATCGTGTCCGTGCTGAGTCAGTGTGTAAACTCGATCGTGCCCGTGCTGAGTCAGTGTGTAAACTCGAAAGTGTCCGTGCTGAGTCACTGTGTAAACTCGAGATTGTCTGTGCTGAGTCAGTGTGTAAACACGATAGTGTCCGTGCTGAGTCAGTGTGTAAACTCAATAGTGTACGTGCTGAGTCAGTGTGTAAACTTGAGAGTGTCCGTGCTGAGTCAGTGTGTAAACTCGATAGTGTCCGTGCTGAGTCAGTGTGTAAACACGATGGTGTCCGTGCTGAGTCAGTGTGTAAACTCGATCGTGTCCGTGCAGAGTCAGTGTGAAAGCTCGATAGTGACTGTGCTGAGTCAGCGTAAACTCGATTTTGTCCGTGCTGAGTCAGTGTAAAGTCGATAGTGTCCTTGCCGAGACAGTGTGTAAAATCGATAGTGTCCATGGTGAGTCAGTGCAAACTCGATAGTCTCTGTGCTGAGTCAGTGTGTAAACTCGAGAGTGTCCGTGCTGAGTCAGTGTGTAAACTCGATAGTGACCGTGCTGAGTCAGTGTGCAAACTCGAGAGTGTCCGTGCTGAGTCAGTGTGTAAACTCGATAGTGTCCGTGCTGAGTCAGTGTGTAAACTCGATAGTGTCCGTGGTGAGTCAGTGCAAACTCGATAGTCTCTGTGCTGAGTCAGTGTGTAAACTCGAGAGTGTCCGTGCTGAGTCAGTGTGTAAACTCGATAGTGTCCGTGCTGAGTCAGTGTGTAAACTCGAGAGTGTCCGTGCTGAGTCAGTGTGTAACCTCGATAGTGTCCGTGCTGAGTCAGTGTGTAAACGCGATAGTGTCCGTGCTGAGTCACTGTAAACCCGATAGTGTCCGTGCTGTGTCAGTGTGTAAACTCGATAGTGTCCGTGCTGAGTCAGTGTGTAAACTCGATAGTGTCCGTGCTGAGCAATTGTAAACTCGACAGTGTCCGTGATCAGTCAGTGTTTAAACTCGATTGTGTCCGTGCTGAGTCAGTGTGTAAACTCGATCGTGCCTGTGCTGAGTCAGTGTGTAAACTCAAAAGTGTCTGTGCTGAGTCAGTGTGTAAACTCGATAGTCTCTGTGCTGAGTCAGTGTAAACTCGATAGTGTCCGTGCTCAGTCAGTGTAAACTCGACAGAAACCGTGCTGAGTCAGTGTGAAAACTCGATAGTGTCCGTGCTGAGTCAGTGTGTAAACACGATAGTGTCTGTGCTGAGTCAGTGTGTAAACTCGATAGAGTACGTGCTGAGTCAGTGTGTAAACTCGATAGTGTCCATGCTGAGTCAGTGTGTAAACTCGACAGTGTCCATGCTGAGTCAGTGTAAACTCGATAGTGTCTGTGCTGAGTCAGTGTGCAAACTCGATAGTGTCTGTGCTGAGTCAGTGTGTAAACTCGATAGTGTCCGTGCTGAGTCAGTGTGTAAACTCGATAGTGTCTGTGCTGAGTCAGTGTGTGAACTCGATAGTGTCTGTGCTGAGTCAGTGTAACCTCGATAGTGTCCGTGCTGAGTCAGTGTGTAAACTCGATAGTGTCTGTGCTGAGTCAGTGTGTAAACTCGAGAGTGTCCGTGCTGAGTCAGTGTGTAAACTCGGTAGGGTCCGTGCTGAGTCAGTGTGTAAACTCGATAGTGTCCGTGCTGAGTCAGTGTGTAAACTAGGAAGGGTCCGTACAGAGTCAGTGTGTACACTCGATAGTGTCCGTGCTGAGTCAGTGTAAACTCGATAGTGTCCGTGCTGAGTCAGTGTGTAAACTCGATAGGGTCAGAGCTGAGTCAGTGTGTAAATTCGATAGTGTCTGTGCTGAGTCAGTGTGTAAACTCGATAGTGTCCGTGCTGAGCCATTGTAAACTCGATAGTGTCCGTGCTGTGTCACTGTGTAAACTCGATAGTGCCGTGCTGAGTCAGTGTGTAAACTCGATCGTGCCCGTGCTGAGTCAGTGTGTAAACTCGAAAGTGTCCGTGCTGAGTCAGTGTGTTAACTCGAGAGTGTCTGTGCTGAGTCAGTGTGTAAACTCGATAGAGTCCGTGCTGAGTCAGTGTGTAAACTCGATAGTGTACGTGCTGAGTCAGTGTGTAAACTTGAGAGTGTCCGTGCTGAGTCAGTGTGTAAACTCGATAGTGTCCGTGCTGAGTCAGTGTGTAAACACGATGGTGTCCGTGCTGAGTCAGTGTGTAAACTCGATCGTGTCCGTGCTGAGTCAGTGTGAAAGCTCGATAGTGACTGTGCTGAGTCAGCGTAAACTCGATATTGTCCGTGCTGAGTCAGTGTAAACTCGATAGTGTCCGTGCCGAGTCAGTGTTTGAACTCGACAGTGTCCGTGCTGTGTCATTGTAAACTCGATAGTGTCTGTGCTGATTCAGTGTGTAAACACGATAGTGTCCGTGCTGAGTCAGTGTGTAAACTCGATAGTATCCGTGCTGAGTCAGTGTGTAAACACGATAGTGTCCGTGCTGAGTCAGTGTGTAAACTCGATAGTGTCCGTGGTGAGTCAGTGCAAACTCGATAGTCTCTGTGCTGAGTCAGTGTGTAAACTCGAGAGTGTCCGTGCTGAGTCAGTGTGTAAACTCGAGAGTGCCGGGCTGAGTCAGTGTGTAAACTCGAGAGTGTCCGTGCTGAGTCAGTGTGTAAACTCGATAGTGTCCCTGCTGAATCAGTGTGTAAACTCGATAGTGTCCGTGCTGAGTCAGTGTGTAAACTCGATAGTGTCCGTGCTGAGTCAGTGTGTAAACTCGATAGTGTCAGAGCTGAGTCAGTGTGTAAATTCGATAGTGTCTGTGCTGTGTCAGTGTAAACTCGATAGTGTCTGTGCTGAGTCAGTGTGTAAACTCGATAGTGTCCGTGCTGAGTCAGTGTAAACTCGACAGTGTCCGTGCTGAGTCAGTGCAAACTCGATAGTGTCCGTGCTGAGTCAGTGCAAACTCGATAGTGTCCGTGCTGAGTCAGTGTGTAAACTCGGAAGGGTCCGTGCTGAGTCAGTGTGGAAACACGATAGTGTCCGTGCTGAGTCAGTGTGTAAACTAGGAAGGGTCCGTACAGAGTCAGTGTGTACACTCGATAGTGTCCGTGCTGAGTCAGTGTAAACTCGATAGTGTCCGTGCTGAGTCAGTGTGTAAACACGATAGTGTCAGAGCTGAGTCAGTGTGTAAATTCGATAGTGTCTGTGCTGAGTCAGTGTGTAAATTCGATCGTGTCCGTGCTGAGTCAGTGTGTAAACTCGACAGTGTCCGTGCTGAGTCAGTGTGTGAACTCGATTGTGTCCGTGCTGAGTCAGTGTAAACTCGGAAGAGTCCTTGCTGAGTCAGTGTGTAAACTCGATAGTGTCTGTGCTGAGTCTGTGTAAACTCGAAAGTGTCCGTGCTGAGTCAGTGTGTAAACTCGGAAGGGTCCGTGCTGAGTCAGTGTGTAAACTCGATAGTGTCCGTGCTGAGTCAGTGTGTAAACTCGATAGTGTCCGCGCTGAGTCAGTGTAAACTCGACAGTGTCCGTGATGAGTCAGTGTGTAAACTCGATAGTGTCCGTGCTGAGTCAGTGTGTAAACTCGATCGTGCCCGTGCTGAGTCAGTGTGTAAACTCGAAAGAGTCCGTGCTGAGTCAGTGTGTAAACTCGAGAGTGTCTGTGCTGAGTCAGTGTGTAAACTCGAGAGTGTCTGTGCTGAGTCAGTGTGTAAACTCGAGAGTGTCTGTGCTGAGTCAGTGTGTAAACTCGAGAGTGTCCGTGCTGAGTCAGTGTGCAAACTCGATAGTCTCTGTGCTAAGTCAGTTTAACTCGATAGTGTCCGTGCTCAGTCAGTGTAAACTCAACAGTATCCGTGCTGAGTCAGTGTGTAAACTCGATAGTGTCTGTGCTGAGTCAGTGTGTACACTCGATAGTGTCCGTGCTGAGTCAGTGTAAACTCGATAGTGTCCGTGCTGAGTCAGTGTGTAAACACGATAGTGTCAGAGCTGAGTCAGTGTGTAAATTCGATAGTGTCTGTGCTGAGTCAGTGTGTAAATTCGATCGTGTCCGTGCTGAGTCAGTGTGTAAACTCGACAGTGTCCGTGCTGAGTCAGCGTGTGAACTCGATTGTGTCCGTGCTGAGTCAGTGTTAACTCGGAAGTGTCCTTCCTGAGTCAGTGTGTAAACTCGATAGTGTCTGTGCTGAGTCTGTGTAAACTCGAAAGAGTCCATGCTGAATCAGTGTAAACTCGATAGTGTCTGTGCTGAGTCAGTGTGTAAACTCGATAGTGTCCGTGCTGAGTCAGTGTGTAAACTCGACAGTGTCCGTGCTGAAACAGTGTAAACTCGATAGTGTCCGTGCTGAGTCAGTGTGTAAACTCGATAGTGTCCGTGCTGAGTCAGTGTAAACTCGTTAGTGTCCGTGCTGAGTCAGTGTAAACTCGATCGTGTCCGTGCTGAGTCAGTGTGTAAATTCGGAAGGGTCCGTGCTGAGTCAGTGTGTAAACTCGATAGTGTCCGTGCTGAGTCAGTGTGTAAACTCGATAGTGTCCGCGCTGAGTCAGTGTAAACTCGACAGTGTCCGTGCTGAGTCAGTGTGTAAACTCGATAGTCTCTGTGCTGAGTCAGTGTGTAAACTCGATAGTGTCCGTGCTGAGCCATTGTAAACTCGACAGTGTCCGTGATGAGTCAGTGTGTAAACTCGATAGTGTCCGTGCTGAGTCAGTGTGTAAACTCGATCGTGCCCGTGCTGAGTCAGTGTGTAAACTCGAAAGTGTCCGTGCTGAGTCAGTGTGTGAACTCGATAGTGTCTGTGCTGAATCAGTGTGTAAACTCGAGAGTGTCTGTGCTGAGTCAGTGTGTAAACTCGAGAGTGTCCGTACTGAGTCAGTGTGCAAACTCGATAGTCTCTGTGCTGAGTCAGTGTAAACTCGATAGTGTCCGTGCTGAGTCAGTGTGTAAACTCGATAGTGTCTGTGCTGAGTCAGTGTGTAAACTCGATAGTGGACGTGCTGAGTCAGTGTGTAAACTCGATAGTGTCCGTGCTGAGTCAGTGTGTAAACACGATGGTGTCCGTGCTGAGTCAGTGTGTAAACTCGATCGTGTCCGTGCAGAGTCAGTGTGAAAGCTCGATAGTGACTGTGCTGAGTCAGCGTAAACTCGATTTTGTCCGTGCTGAGTCAGTGTAAAGTCGATAGTGTCCTTGCCGAGACAGTGTGTAAAATCGATAGTGTCCATGGTGAGTCAGTGCAAACTCGATAGTCTCTGTGCTGAGTCAGTGTGTAAACTCGAGAGTGTCCGTGCTGAGTCAGTGTGTAAACTCGATAGTGACCGTGCTGAGTCAGTGTGCAAACTCGAGAGTGTCCGTGCTGAGTCAGTGTGTAAACTCGATAGTGTCCGTGCTGAGTCAGTGTGTAAACTCGATAGTGTCCGTGGTGAGTCAGTGCAAACTCGATAGTCTCTGTGCTGAGTCAGTGTGTAAACTCGAGAGTGTCCGTGCTGAGTCAGTGTGTAAACTCGATAGTGTCCGTGCTGAGTCAGTGTGTAAACTCGAGAGTGTCCGTGCTGAGTCAGTGTGTAACCTCGATAGTGTCCGTGCTGAGTCAGTGTGTAAACGCGATAGTGTCCGTGCTGAGTCACTGTAAACCCGATAGTGTCCGTGCTGTGTCAGTGTGTAAACTCGATAGTGTCCGTGCTGAGTCAGTGTGTAAACTCGATAGTGTCCGTGCTGAGCAATTGTAAACTCGACAGTGTCCGTGATCAGTCAGTGTTTAAACTCGATTGTGTCCGTGCTGAGTCAGTGTGTAAACTCAAAAGTGTCTGTGCTGAGTCAGTGTGTAAACTCGATAGTCTCTGTGCTGAGTCAGTGTAAACTCGATAGTGTCCGTGCTCAGTCAGTGTAAACTCGACAGAAACCGTGCTGAGTCAGTGTGAAAACTCGATAGTGTCCGTGCTGAGTCAGTGTGTAAACACGATAGTGTCTGTGCTGAGTCAGTGTGTAAACTCGATAGAGTACGTGCTGAGTCAGTGTGTAAACTCGATAGTGTCCATGCTGAGTCAGTGTGTAAACTCGACAGTGTCCATGCTGAGTCAGTGTAAACTCGATAGTGTCTGTGCTGAGTCAGTGTGCAAACTCGATAGTGTCTGTGCTGAGTCAGTGTGTAAACTCGATAGTGTCCGTGCTGAGTCAGTGTGTAAACTCGATAGTGTCTGTGCTGAGTCAGTGTGTGAACTCGATAGTGTCTGTGCTGAGTCAGTGTAACCTCGATAGTGTCCGTGCTGAGTCAGTGTGTAAACTCGATAGTGTCTGTGCTGAGTCAGTGTGTAAACTCGAGAGTGTCCGTGCTGAGTCAGTGTGTAAACTCGGTAGGGTCCGTGCTGAGTCAGTGTGTAAACTCGATAGTGTCCGTGCTGAGTCAGTGTGTAAACTAGGAAGGGTCCGTACAGAGTCAGTGTGTACACTCGATAGTGTCCGTGCTGAGTCAGTGTAAACTCGATAGTGTCCGTGCTGAGTCAGTGTGTAAACTCGATAGGGTCAGAGCTGAGTCAGTGTGTAAATTCGATAGTGTCTGTGCTGAGTCAGTGTGTAAACTCGATAGTGTCCGTGCTGAGCCATTGTAAACTCGATAGTGTCCGTGCTGTGTCACTGTGTAAACTCGATAGTGCCGTGCTGAGTCAGTGTGTAAACTCGATCGTGCCCGTGCTGAGTCAGTGTGTAAACTCGAAAGTGTCCGTGCTGAGTCAGTGTGTTAACTCGAGAGTGTCTGTGCTGAGTCAGTGTGTAAACTCGATAGAGTCCGTGCTGAGTCAGTGTGTAAACTCGATAGTGTACGTGCTGAGTCAGTGTGTAAACTTGAGAGTGTCCGTGCTGAGTCAGTGTGTAAACTCGATAGTGTCCGTGCTGAGTCAGTGTGTAAACACGATGGTGTCCGTGCTGAGTCAGTGTGTAAACTCGATCGTGTCCGTGCTGAGTCAGTGTGAAAGCTCGATAGTGACTGTGCTGAGTCAGCGTAAACTCGATATTGTCCGTGCTGAGTCAGTGTAAACTCGATAGTGTCCGTGCCGAGTCAGTGTTTGAACTCGACAGTGTCCGTGCTGTGTCATTGTAAACTCGATAGTGTCTGTGCTGATTCAGTGTGTAAACACGATAGTGTCCGTGCTGAGTCAGTGTGTAAACTCGATAGTATCCGTGCTGAGTCAGTGTGTAAACACGATAGTGTCCGTGCTGAGTCAGTGTGTAAACTCGATAGTGTCCGTGGTGAGTCAGTGCAAACTCGATAGTCTCTGTGCTGAGTCAGTGTGTAAACTCGAGAGTGTCCGTGCTGAGTCAGTGTGTAAACTCGAGAGTGCCGGGCTGAGTCAGTGTGTAAACTCGAGAGTGTCCGTGCTGAGTCAGTGTGTAAACTCGATAGTGTCCCTGCTGAATCAGTGTGTAAACTCGATAGTGTCCGTGCTGAGTCAGTGTGTAAACTCGATAGTGTCCGTGCTGAGTCAGTGTGTAAACTCGATAGTGTCAGAGCTGAGTCAGTGTGTAAATTCGATAGTGTCTGTGCTGTGTCAGTGTAAACTCGATAGTGTCTGTGCTGAGTCAGTGTGTAAACTCGATAGTGTCCGTGCTGAGTCAGTGTAAACTCGACAGTGTCCGTGCTGAGTCAGTGCAAACTCGATAGTGTCCGTGCTGAGTCAGTGCAAACTCGATAGTGTCCGTGCTGAGTCAGTGTGTAAACTCGGAAGGGTCCGTGCTGAGTCAGTGTGGAAACACGATAGTGTCCGTGCTGAGTCAGTGTGTAAACTAGGAAGGGTCCGTACAGAGTCAGTGTGTACACTCGATAGTGTCCGTGCTGAGTCAGTGTAAACTCGATAGTGTCCGTGCTGAGTCAGTGTGTAAACACGATAGTGTCAGAGCTGAGTCAGTGTGTAAATTCGATAGTGTCTGTGCTGAGTCAGTGTGTAAATTCGATCGTGTCCGTGCTGAGTCAGTGTGTAAACTCGACAGTGTCCGTGCTGAGTCAGTGTGTGAACTCGATTGTGTCCGTGCTGAGTCAGTGTAAACTCGGAAGAGTCCTTGCTGAGTCAGTGTGTAAACTCGATAGTGTCTGTGCTGAGTCTGTGTAAACTCGAAAGTGTCCGTGCTGAGTCAGTGTGTAAACTCGGAAGGGTCCGTGCTGAGTCAGTGTGTAAACTCGATAGTGTCCGTGCTGAGTCAGTGTGTAAACTCGATAGTGTCCGCGCTGAGTCAGTGTAAACTAGACAGTGTCCGTGATGAGTCAGTGTGTAAACTCGATAGTGTCCGTGCTGAGTCAGTGTGTAAACTCGATCGTGCCCGTGCTGAGTCAGTGTGTAAACTCGAAAGAGTCCGTGCTGAGTCAGTGTGTAAACTCGAGAGTGTCTGTGCTGAGTCAGTGTGTAAACTCGAGAGTGTCTGTGCTGAGTCAGTGTGTAAACTCGAGAGTGTCTGTGCTGAGTCAGTGTGTAAACTCGAGAGTGTCCGTGCTGAGTCAGTGTGCAAACTCGATAGTCTCTGTGCTAAGTCAGTTTAACTCGATAGTGTCCGTGCTCAGTCAGTGTAAACTCAACAGTATCCGTGCTGAGTCAGTGTGTAAACTCGATAGTGTCTGTGCTGAGTCAGTGTGTACACTCGATAGTGTCCGTGCTGAGTCAGTGTAAACTCGATAGTGTCCGTGCTGAGTCAGTGTGTAAACACGATAGTGTCAGAGCTGAGTCAGTGTGTAAATTCGATAGTGTCTGTGCTGAGTCAGTGTGTAAATTCGATCGTGTCCGTGCTGAGTCAGTGTGTAAACTCGACAGTGTCCGTGCTGAGTCAGCGTGTGAACTCGATTGTGTCCGTGCTGAGTCAGTGTTAACTCGGAAGTGTCCTTCCTGAGTCAGTGTGTAAACTCGATAGTGTCTGTGCTGAGTCTGTGTAAACTCGAAAGAGTCCATGCTGAATCAGTGTAAACTCGATAGTGTCTGTGCTGAGTCAGTGTGTAAACTCGATAGTGTCCGTGCTGAGTCAGTGTGTAAACTCGACAGTGTCCGTGCTGAGTCAGTGTGTAAACTCGATAGTGTCTGTGCTGAGTCAGTGTGCAAACTCGATAGTGTCCGTGCTGAGTCAGTGTGTAAACTCGATAGTGTCCGTGCTGAGTCAGTGTAAACTCGTTAGTGTCCGTGCTGAGTCAGTGTAAACTCGATCGTGTCCGTGCTGAGTCAGTGTGTAAATTCGGAAGGGTCCGTGCTGAGTCAGTGTGTAAACTCGATAGTGTCTGTGCTGAGTCAGTGTGTAAACTCGATAGTGTCTGTGCTGAGTCAGTGTGTAAACTCGATAGTGTCCGTGCTGAGTCAGTGTGTAAACTCGATAGTGTCCGTGCTGAGTCAGTGTAAACTCGTTAGTGTCCGTGCTGAGTCAGTGTAAACTCGATCGTGTCCGTGCTGAGTCAGTGTGTAAATTCGGAAGGGTCCGTGCTGAGTCAGTGTGTAAACTCGATAGTGTCCGTGCTGAGTCAGTGTGTAAACTCGATAGTGTCCGCGCTGAGTCAGTGTAAACTCGACAGTGTCCGTGCTGAGTCAGTGTGTAAACTCGATAGTCTCTGTGCTGAGTCAGTGTGTAAACTCGATAGTGTCCGTGCTGAGCCATTGTAAACTCGACAGTGTCCGTGATGAGTCAGTGTGTAAACTCGATAGTGTCCGTGCTGAGTCAGTGTGTAAACTCGATCGTGCCCGTGCTGAGTCAGTGTGTAAACTCGAAAGTGTCCGTGCTGAGTCAGTGTGTGAACTCGATAGTGTCTGTGCTGAATCAGTGTGTAAACTCGAGAGTGTCTGTGCTGAGTCAGTGTGTAAACTCGAGAGTGTCCGTACTGAGTCAGTGTGCAAACTCGATAGTCTCTGTGCTGAGTCAGTGTAAACTCGATAGTGTCCGTGCTGAGTCAGTGTGTAAACTCGATAGTGTCTGTGCTGAGTCAGTGTGTAAACTCGATAGTGGACGTGCTGAGTCAGTGTGTAAACTCGATAGTGTCCGTGCTGAGTCAGTGTGTAAACTCGACAGTGTCCGTGCTGAGTCAGTGTAAACTCGATAGTGTCTGTGCTGAGTCAGTGTGCAAACTCGATAGTGTCTGTGCTGAGTCAGTGTGTAAACTCGATAGTGTCTGTGCTGAGTCAGTGTGTAAACTCGATAGTGTCCGTGCTGAGTCAGTGTAACCTCGATAGTGTCCGTGCTGAGTCAGTGTGTAAACTCGATAGTGTCTGTGCTGAGTCAGTGTGTAAACTCGAGAGTGTCCGTGCTGAGTCAGTGTGTAAACTAGGAAGGGTCCGTACAGAGTCAGTGTGTACACTCGATAGTGTCCGTGCTGAGTCAGTGTAAACTCGATAGTGTCCGTGCTGAGTCAGTGTGTAAACTCGATAGTGTCAGAGCTGAGTCAGTGTGTAAATTCGATAGTGTCTGTGCTGAGTCAGTGTAAACTCGATAGTGTCTGTGCTGAGTCAGTGTGTAAACTCGATAGTGTCCGTGCTGAGCCATTGTAAACTCGATAGTGTCCGTGCTCTGTCACTGTGTAAACTCGATAGTGTCCGTGCTGAGTCAGTGTAAACTCGATAGTGTCCGTGCTGAGTCAGTGTGTAAACTCGATCGTGCCCGTGCTGAGTCAGTGTGTAAACTCGATAGTGTCCGTGCTGAGTCAGTGTGTAAACTCGAGAGTGTCTGTGCTGAGTCAGTGTGTAAACTCGATAGTGTCCGTGCTGAGTCAGTGTGTAAACTCGACATTGTTCATGCTGAGTCAGTGTGTACACTTGAGAGTGTCCGTGCTGAATCAGTGTGTAAACTCGATAGTGTCCGTGCTGAGTCAGTGTGTAAACACGATGGTGTCCGTGCTGAGTCAGTGTGTAAACTCGATCGTGTCCGTGCTGAGTCAGTGTGAAAGCTCGATAGTGACTGTGCTGAGTCAGCGTAAACTCGATATTGTCCGTGCTGAGTCAGTGTAAAGTCGATCGTGTCCGTGCCGAGTCAGTGTTTGAACTCGACAGTGTCCGTGCTGTGTCATTGTAAACTCGATAGTGTCTGTGCTGATTCAGTGTGTAAACACGATAGTGTCCGTGCTGAGTCAGTGTAAACTCGACAGTGTCCGTGCTGAGTCAGTGTGTAAACTCGATAGTCTCTGTGCTGAGTCAGTGAGTAAACTCGATAGTGTCCGTGCTGAGCCATTGAAAACTCGACAGTGTCCGTGATGAGTCAGTGTGTAAACTCGATAGTGTCCGTGCTGAGTCAGTGTGTAAACTCGATCGTGCCCGTGCTGAGTCAGTGTGTAAACTCGAAAGTGTCCGTGCTGAGTCAGTGTGTAAACTCGAGAGTGTCTGTGCTGAGTCAGTGTGTAAACTCGAGAGTGTCTGTGCTGAGTCAGTGTGTAAACTCGAGAGTGTCCGTACTGAGTCAGTGTGCAAACTCGATAGTCTCTGTGCTGAGTCAGTGTAAACTCGATAGTGTCCGTGCTCAGTCAGTGTAAACTCGACAGTATCCGTGCTGAGTCAGTGTGTAAACTCGATAGTGTCTGTGCTGAGTCAGTGTGTACACTCGATAGTGTCCGTGCTGAGTCAGTGTAAACTCGATAGTGTCCGTGCTGAGTCAGTGTGTAAACACGATAGTGTCAGAGCTGAGTCAGTGTGTAAATTCGATAGTGTCTGTGCTGAGTCAGTGTGTAAATTCGATTGTGTCCGTGCTGAGTCAGTGTGTAAACTCGACAGTGTCCGTGCTGAGTCAGTGTGTGAACTCGATTGTGTCCGTGCTGAGTCAGTGTTAACTCGGAAGTGTCCTTGCTGAGTCAGTGTGTAAACTCGATAGTGTCTGTGCTGAGTCTGTGTAAACTCGAAAGTGTCCATGCTGATTCAGTGTAAACTCGATAGTGTCTGTGCTGAGTCAGTGTGTAAACTCGATAGTGTCCGTGCTGAGTCAGTGTAAACTCGACAGTGTCCGTGCTGAGTCAGTGTAAACTCGATCGTGTCCGTGCTGAGTTAGTGTGTAAACTCGGAAGGGTCCGTGCTGAGTCAGTGTGTAAACTCGATAGTGTCCGTGCTGAGTCAGTGTGTAAACTCGATAGTGTCCGCGCTGAGTCAGTGTAAACTCGACAGTGTCCGTGCTGAGTCAGTGTGTAAACTCGATAGTCTCTGTGCTGAGTCAGTGTGTAAACTCGATAGTGTCCGTGCTGAGCCATTGTAAACTCGACAGTGTCCGTGATGAGTCAGTGTGTAAACTCGATAGTGTCCGTGCTGAGTCAGTGTAAACTCGATAGTGTCCGTGCTGAGTCAGTGTGTAAACTCGATAGTGTCCGTGCTGAGCCATTGTAAACTCGACAGTGTCCGTGATGAGTCAGTGTGTAAACTCGATAGTGTCCGTGCTGAGTCAGTGTAAACTCGATAGTGTCCGTGCTGAGTCAGTGTAAACTCGTTAGTGTCCGTGCTGAGTCAGTGTAAACTCGATCGTGTCTGTGCTGAGTCAGTGTGTAAACTCGAGAGTGTCTGTGCTGAGTCAGTGTGTAAACTCGAGAGTGTCCGTACTGAGTCAGTGTGCAAACTCGATAGTCTCTGTGCTGAGTCAGTGTAAACTCGATAGTGTCCGTGCTCAGTCAGTGTAAACTCGACAGTATACGTGCTGAGTCAGTGTGTAAACCCGATAGTGTCTGTGCTGAGTCAGTGTGTAAACTCGATAGTGGACGTGCTGAGTCAATGTGTAAACTCGATAGTGTCCGTGCTGAGTCAGTGTGTAAACTCGACAGTGTCCGTGCTGAGTCAGTGTAAACTCGATAGTGTCTGTGCTGAGTCAGTGTGCAAACTCGATAGTGTCTGTGCTGAGTCAGTGTGTAAACTCGATAGTGTCCGTGCTGAGTCAGTGTGTAAACTCAATAGTGTCGGTGCTGAGTCAGTGTGCAAACTCGATAGTGTCTGTGCTGAGTCAGTGTGTAAACTCGATAGTGTCCGTGCTGAGTCAGTGGAACCTCGATAGTGTCCGTGCTGAGTCAGTGTGTAAACTCGATAGTGTCTGTGCTGAGTCAGTGTGTAAACTCGAGAGTGTCCGTGCTGAGTCAGTGTGTAAACTAGGAAGGGTCCGTACAGAGTCAGTGTGTACACTCGATAGTGTCCGTGCTGAGTCAGTGTAAACTCGATAGTGTCCGTGCTGAGTCAGTGTGTAAACTCGATAGTGTCAGAGCTGAGTCAGTGTGTAAATTCGATAGTGTCTGTGCTGAGTCAGTGTAAACTCGATAGTGTCTGTGCTGAGTCAGTGTGTAAACTCGATAGTGGACGTGCTGAGTCAGTGTGTAAACTCGATAGTGTCCGTGCTGAGTCAGTGTGTAAACTCGACAGTGTCCGTGCTGAGTCAGTGTAAACTCGATAGTGTCTGTGCTGAGTCAGTGTGCAAACACGATAGTGTCTGTGCTGAGTCAGTGTGTAAACTCGATAGTGTCCGTGCTGAGTCAGTGTGTAAACTCGATAGTGTCTGTGCTGAGTCAGTGTGTAAACTCGATAGTGTCCGTGCTGAGTCAGTGTAACCTCGATAGTGTCCGTGCTGAGTCAGTGTGTAAACTCGATAGTGTCTGTGCTGAGTCAGTGTGTAAACTCGAGAGTGTCCGTGCTGAGTCAGTGTGTAAACTAGGAAGGGTCCGTACAGAGTCAGTGTGTACACTCGATAGTGTCCGTGCTGAGTCAGTGTAAACTCGATAGTGTCCGTGCTGAGTCAGTGTGTAAACTCGATAGTGTCAGAGCTGAGTCAGTGTGTAAATTCGATAGTGTCTGTGCTGAGTCAGTGTAAACTCGATAGTGTCTGTGCTGAGTCAGTGTGTAAACTCGATAGTGTCCGTGCTGAGCCATTGTAAACTCGATAGTGTCCGTGCTGTGTCACTGTGTAAACTCGATAGTGTCCGTGCTGAGTCAGTGTAAACTCGATAGTGTCCGTGCTGAGTCAGTGTGTAAACTCGATCGTGCCCGTGCTGAGTCAGTGTGTAAACTCGATAGTGTCCGTGCTGAGTCAGTGTGTAAACTCGAGAGTGTCTGTGCCGAGTCAGTGTGTAAACTCGATCGTGTCCGTGCTGAGTCAGTGTGTAAACTCGATAGTGTACGTGCTGAGTCAGTGTGTAAACTTGAGAGTGTCCGTGCTGAGTCAGTGTGTAAACTCAATAGTGTCCGTGCTGAGTCAGTGTGTAAACACGATGGTGTCCGTGCTGAGTCAGTGTGTAAACTCGATCGTGTCCGTGCTGAGTCAGTGTGAAAGCTCGATAGTGACTGTGCTGAGTCAGCGTAAACTCGATATTGTCCGTGCTGAGTCAGTGTAAAGTCGATCGTGTCCGTGCCGAGTCAGTGTTTGAACTCGACAGTGTCCGTGCTGTGTCATTGCAAACTCGATAGTGTCTGTGCTGATTCAGTGTGTAAACACGATAGTGTCCGTGCTGAGTCAGTGTGTAAACTCGATAGTATCCGTGCTGAGTCAGTGTGTAAACACGATAGTGTCCGTGCTGAGTCAGTGTGTAAACTCGATAGTGTCCGTGGTGAGTCAGTGCAAAGTCAATAGTCTCTGTGCTGAGTCAGTGTGTAAACTCGAGAGTGTCCGTGCTGAGTCAGTGTGTAAACTCGATAGTGTCCGTGCTGAGTCAGTGTGTAAACTCGAGAGTGTCCGTACTGAGTCAGTGTGTAAACTCGATAGTGTCCGTGCTGAGTCAGTGTGTAAACTCGATAGTGTCCGTGCTGAGTCACTGTAAACCCGATAGTGTCCGTGCTGTGTCAGTGTGTAAACTCGATAGTGTCCGTGATGAGTCAGTGTGTAAACGCGATAGTGTCTGTGCTGAGTCAGTGTGCAAACTCGATAGTGTCTGTGCTGAGTCAGTATGTAAACTCGATAGTGTCCGTGCTGAGTCAGTGTGTAAACTCGATAGTGTCTGTGCTGAGTCAGTGTGGAAACTCGATAGTGTCCGTGCTGAGTCAGTGTAACCTCGATAGTGTCCGTGCGGAGTCAGTGTGTAAACTCGATCGTGTCTGTGCTGAGTCAGTGTGTAAACTCGAGAGTGTCCGTGCTGAGTCAGTGTGTAAACTCGGAAGGGTCCGTGCTGAGTCAATGTAAACTCGATAGTGTCCGTGCTGAGTCAGTGTAAACTCGATAGTGTCTGTGCTGAGTCAGTGTGCAAACTCGATAGTGTCTGTGCTGAGTCAGTATGTAAACTCGATAGTGTCCGTGCTGAGTCAGTGTGTAAACTCGATAGTGTCTGTGCTGAGTCAGTGTGGAAACTCGATAGTGTCCGTGCTGAGTCAGTGTAACCTCGATAGTGTCCGTGCGGAGTCAGTGTGTAAACTCGATCGTGTCTGTGCTGAGTCAGTGTGTAAACTCGAGAGTGTCCGTGCTGAGTCAGTGTGTAAACTCGGAAGGGTCCGTGCTGAGTCAATGTAAACTCGATAGTGTCCGTGCTGAGTCAGTGTGTAAACTCGATAGTGTCTGTGCTGAGTCAGTGTGTAAACTCGAGAGTGTCCGTGCTGAGTCAGTGTGTAAACTAGGAAGGGTCCGTACAGAGTCAGTGTGTACACTCGATAGTGTCCGTGCTGAGTCAGTGTAAACTCGATAGTGTCCGTGCTGAGTCAGTGTGTAAACTCGATAGTGTCAGAGCTGAGTCAGTGTGTAAATTCGATAGTGTCTGTGCTGAGTCAGTGTAAACCCGATAGTGTCTGTGCTGAGTCAGTGTGTAAACTCGATAGTGGACGTGCTGAGTCAGTGTGTAAACTCGATAGTGTCCGTGCTGAGTCAGTGTGTAAACTCGACAGTGTCCGTGCTGAGTCAGTGTAAACTCGATAGTGTCTGTGCTGAGTCAGTGTGCAAACACGATAGTGTCTGTGCTGAGTCAGTGTGTAAACTCGATAGTGTCCGTGCTGAGTCAGTGTGTAAACTCGATAGTGTCTGTGCTGAGTCAGTGTGTAAACTCGATAGTGTCCGTGCTGAGTCAGTGTAACCTCGATAGTGTCCGTGCTGAGTCAGTGTGTAAACTCGATAGTGTCTGTGCTGAGTCAGTGTGTAAACTCGAGAGTGTCCGTGCTGAGGCAGTGTGTAAACTAGGAAGGGTCCGTACAGAGTCAGTGTGTACACTCGATAGTGTCCGTGCTGAGTCAGTGTAAACTCGATAGTGTCCGTGCTGAGTCAGTGTGTAAACTCGATAGTGTCAGAGCTGAGTCAGTGTGTAAATTCGATAGTGTCTGTGCTGAGTCAGTGTAAACTCGATAGTGTCTGTGCTGAGTCAGTGTGTAAACTCGATAGTGTCCGTGCTGAGCCATTGTAAATTCGATAGTGTCCGTGCTGTGTCACTGTGTAAACTCGATAGTGTCCGTGCTGAGTCAGTGTAAACTCGATAGTGTCCGTGCTGAGTCAGTGTGTAAACTCGATCGTGCCCGTGCTGAGTCAGTGTGTAAACTCGATAGTGTCCGTGCTGAGTCAGTGTGTAAACTCGAGAGTGTCTGTGCTGAGTCAGTGTGTAAACTCGATAGTGTCCGTGCTGAGTCAGTGTGTAAACTCGATAGTGTACGTGCTGAGTCAGTGTGTAAACTTGAGAGTGTCCGTGCTGAGTCAGTGTGTAAACTCGATAGTGTCCGTGCTGAGTCAGTGTGTAAACTCGGAAGGGTCCGTGCTGAGTCAATGTAAACTCGATAGTGTCCGTGCTGAGTCAGTGTGTAAACTCGATAGTGTCTGTGCTGAGTCAGTGTGTAAACTCGAGAGTGTCCGTGCTGAGTCAGTGTGTAAACTAGGAAGGGTCCGTACAGAGTCAGTGTGTACACTCGATAGTGTCCGTGCTGAGTCAGTGTAAACTCGATAGTGTCCGTGCTGAGTCAGTGTGTAAACTCGATAGTGTCAGAGCTGAGTCAGTGTGTAAATTCGATAGTGTCTGTGCTGAGTCAGTGTAAACTCGATAGTGTCTGTGCTGAGTCAGTGTGTAAACTCGATAGTGGACGTGCTGAGTCAGTGTGTAAACTCGATAGTGTCCGTGCTGAGTCAGTGTGTAAACTCGACAGTGTCCGTGCTGAGTCAGTGTAAACTCGATAGTGTCTGTGCTGAGTCAGTGTGCAAACACGATAGTGTCTGTGCTGAGTCAGTGTGTAAACTCGATAGTGTCCGTGCTGAGTCAGTGTGTAAACTCGATAGTGTCTGTGCTGAGTCAGTGTGTAAACTCGATAGTGTCCGTGCTGAGTCAGTGTAACCTCGATAGTGTCCGTGCTGAGTCAGTGTGTAAACTCGATAGTGTCTGTGCTGAGTCAGTGTGTAAACTCGAGAGTGTCCGTGCTGAGTCAGTGTGTAAACTAGGAAGGGTCCGTACAGAGTCAGTGTGTACACTCGATAGTGTCCGTGCTGAGTCAGTGTAAACTCGATAGTGTCCGTGCTGAGTCAGTGTGTAAACTCGATAGTGTCAGAGCTGAGTCAGTGTGTAAACTCGATAGTGTCCGTGCTGAGCCATTGTAAATTCGATAGTGTCCGTGCTGTGTCACTGTGTAAACTCGATAGTGTCCGTGCTGAGTCAGTGTAAACTCGATAGTGTCCGTGCTGAGTCAGTGTGTAAACTCGATCGTGCCCGTGCTGAGTCAGTGTGTAAACTCGATAGTGTCCGTGCTGAGTCAGTGTGTAAACTCGAGAGTGTCTGTGCTGAGTCAGTGTGTAAACTCGATAGTGTCCGTGCTGAGTCAGTGTGTAAACTCGATAGTGTACGTGCTGAGTCAGTGTGTAAACTTGAGAGTGTCCGTGCTGAGTCAGTGTGTAAACTCGATAGTGTCCGTGCTGAGACATTGTGTGAACTCGATCGTGCCCGTGCTGAGTCAGTGTGTAAACTCGATAGTGTCCGTGCTGAGTCAGTGTGTAAACTCGAGAGTGTCTGTGCTGAGTCAGTGTGTAAACTCGATAGTGTCCGTGCTGAGTCAGTGTGTAAACTCGATAGTGTACGTGCTGAGTCAGTGTGTAAACTTGAGAGTGTCCGTGCTGAGTCAGTGTGTAAACTCGATAGTGTCCGTGCTGAGTCAGTGTGTAAACACGATGGTGTCCGTGCTGAGTCAGTGTGTAAACTCGATCGTGTCCGTGCTGAGTCAGTGTGAAAGCTCGATAGTGACTGTGCTGAGTCAGCGTAAACTCGATATTGTCCGTGCTGAGTCAGTGTAAAGTCGATCGTGTCCGTGCCGAGTCCGTGTTTGAACTCGACAGTGTCCGTGCTGTGTCATTGCAAACTCGATAGTGTCTGTGCTGATTCAGTGTGTAAACACGATAGTGTCCGTGCTGAGTCAGTGTGTAAACTCGATAGTATCCGTGCTGAGTCAGTGTGTAAACACGATAGTGTCCGTGCTGAGTCAGTGTGTAAACTCGATAGTGTCCGTGGTGAGTCAGTGCAAACTCAATAGTCTCTGTGCTGAGTCAGTGTGTAAACTCGAGAGTGTCCGTGCTGAGTCAGTGTGTAAACTCGATAGTGTCCGTGCTGAGTCAGTGTGTAAACTCGAGAGTGTCCGTACTGAGTCAGTGTGTAAACTCGATAGTGTCCGTGCTGAGTCAGTGTGTAAACTCGATAGTGTCCGTGCTGAGTCACTGTAAACCCGATAGTGTCCGTGCTGAGTCAGTGTAAACTCGATAGTGTCTGTGCTGAGTCAGTGTGTAAACTCGATAGTGTCCGTGCTGAGCCATTGTAAATTCGATAGTGTCCGTGCTGTGTCACTGTGTAAACTCGATAGTGTCCGTGCTGAGTCAGTGTAAACTCGATAGTGTCCGTGCTGAGTCAGTGTGTAAACTCGATCGTGCCCGTGCTGAGTCAGTGTGTAAACTCGATAGTGTCCGTGCTGAGTCAGTGTGTAAACTCGAGAGTGTCTGTGCTGAGTCAGTGTGTAAACTCGATAGTGTCCGTGCTGAGTCAGTGTGTAAACTCGATAGTGTACGTGCTGAGTCAGTGTGTAAACTTGAGAGTGTCCGTGCTGAGTCAGTGTGTAAACTCGATAGTGTCCGTGCTGAGTCAGTGTGTAAACACGATGGTGTCCGTACTGAGTCAGTGTGTAAACTCGATCGTGTCCGTGCTGAGTCAGTGTGAAAGCTCGATAGTGACTGTGCTGAGTCAGCGTAAACTCGATATTGTCCGTGCTGAGTCAGTGTAAAGTCGATCGTGTCCGTGCCGAGTCAGTGTTTGAACTCGACAGTGTCCGTGCTGTGTCATTGCAAACTCGATAGTGTCTGTGCTGATTCAGTGTGTAAACACGATAGTGTCCGTGCTGAGTCAGTGTGTAAACTCGATAGTATCCGTGCTGAGTCAGTGTGTAAACACGATAGTGTCCGTGCTGAGTCAGTGTGTAAACTCGATAGTGTCCGTGGTGAGTCAGTGCAAACTCAATAGTCTCTGTGCTGAGTCAGTGTGTAAACTCGAGAGTGTCCGTGCTGAGTCAGTGTGTAAACTCGATAGTGTCCGTGCTGAGTCAGTGTGTAAACTCGAGAGTGTCCGTACTGAGTCAGTGTGTAAACTCGATAGTGTCCGTGCTGAGTCAGTGTGTAAACTCGATAGTGTCCGTGCTGAGTCACTGTAAACCCGATAGTGTCCGTGCTGTGTCAGTGTGTAAACTTGATAGTGTCCGTGATGAGTCAGTGTGTAAACTCGATAGTGTCCGTGCTGAGTCAGTGTAAACTCGATAGTGTCTGTGCTGAGTCAGTGTGCAAACTCGATAGTGTCTGTGCTGAGTCAGTATGTAAACTCGATAGAGTCCGTGCTGAGTCAGTGTGTAAACTCGATAGTGTCTGTGCTGAGTCAGTGTGGAAACTCGATAGCGTCCGTGCTGAGTCAGTGTAACCTCGATAGTGTCCGTGCTGAGTCAGTGTGTAAACTCAATCGTGTCTGTGCTGAGTCAGTGTGTAAACTCGAGAGTGTCCGTGCTGAGTCAGTGTGTAAACTCGGAAGGGTCCGTGCTGAGTCAATGTAAACTCGATAGTGTCCGTGCTGAGTCAGTGTGTAAACTCGATAGTGTCAGAGCTGAGTCAGTGTGTAAATTCGACAGTGTCTGTGCTGAGTCAGTGTAAACTCGATAGTGTCTGTGCTGAGTCAGTGTGTAAACTCGATAGTGTACGTGCTGAGTCGGTGTGTAAACTCGCGAGTGTCTGTGCTGAGTCAGTGTGTAAACTCGATCGTGTCCGTGCTGAGTCAGTGTGTAAACTCGGAAGGGTCCGTGCTGAGTCAGTGTGTAAACTCGATAGTGTCCGTGCTGAGTCAGTGTGTAAACTCGATAGTGTCCGCGCTGAGTCAGTGTAAACTCGACAGTGTCCGTGCTGAGTCAGTGTGTAAACTCGATAGTCTCTGTGCTGAGTCAGTGTGTAAACTCGATAGTGTCCGTGCTGAGCCATTGTAAACTCGACAGTGTCCGTGATGAGTCAGTGTGTAAACTCGATAGTGTCCGTGCTGAGTCAGTGTAAACTCGATAGTGTCCGTGCTGAGTCAGTGTAAACTCGTTAGTGTCCGTGCTGAGTCAGTGTAAACTCGATCGTGTCTGTGCTGAGTCAGTGTGTAAACTCGAGAGTGTCTGTGCTGAGTCAGTGTGTAAACTCGAGAGTGTCCGTACTGACACAGTGTGCAAACTCGATAGTCTCTGTGCTGAGTCAGTGTAAACTCGATAGTGTCCGTGCTCAGTCAGTGTAAACTCGACAGTATCCGTGCTGAGTCAGTGTGTAAACCCGATAGTGTCTGTGCTGAGTCAGTGTGTAAACTCGATAGTGGACGTGCTGAGTCAGTGTGTAAACTCGATAGTGTCCGTGCTGAGTCAGTGTGTAAACTCGACAGTGTCCGTGCTGAGTCAGTGTAAACTCGATAGTGTCTGTGCTGAGTCAGTGTGCAAACTCGATAGTGTCTGTGCTGAGTCAGTGTGTAAACTCGATAGTGTCCGTGCTGAGTCAGTGTGTAAACTCGATAGTGTCGGTGCTGAGTCAGTGTGCAAACTCGATAGTGTCTGTGCTGAGTCAGTGTGTAAACTCGATAGTGTCCGTGCTGAGTCAGTGTAACCTCGATAGTGTCCGTGCTGAGTCAGTGTGTAAACTCGACAGTGTCTGTGCTGAGTCAGTGTGTAAACTCGAGAGTGTCCGTGCTGAGTCAGTGTGTAAACTAGGAAGGGTCCGTACAGAGTCAGTGTGTACACTCGATAGTGTCCGTGCTGAGTCAGTGTAAACTCGATAGTGTCCGTGCTGAGTCAGTGTGTAAACTCGATAGTGTCAGAGCTGAGTCAGTGTGTAAATTCGATAGTGTCTGTGCTGAGTCAGTGTAAACTCGATAGTGTCTGTGCTGAGTCAGTGTGTAAACTCGATAGTGGACGTGCTGAGTCAGTGTGTAAACTCGACAGTGTCCGTGCTGAGTCAGTGTAAACTCGATAGTGTCTGTGCTGAGTTAGTGTGCAAACACGATAGTGTCTGTGCTGAGTCAGTGTGTAAACTCGATAGTGTCCGTGCTGAGTCAGTGTGTAAACCCGATAGTGTCTGTGCTGAGTCAGTGTGTAAACTCGATAGTGTCCGTGCTGAGTCAGTGTAACCTCGATAGTGTCCGTGCTGAGTCAGTGTGTAAACTCGATAGTGTCTGTGCTGAGTCAGTGTGTAAACTCGAGAGTGTCCGTGCTGAGTCAGTGTGTAAACTAGGAAGGGTCCGTACAGAGTCAGTGTGTACACTCGATAGTGTCCGTGCTGAGTCAGTGTAAACTCGATAGTGTCCGTGCTCAGTCAGTGTAAACTCGACAGTATCCGTGCTGAGTCAGTGTGTAAACCCGATAGTGTCTGTGCTGAGTCAGTGTGTAAACTCGATAGTGGACGTGCTGAGTCAGTGTGTAAACTCGATAGTGTCCGTGCTGAGTCAGTGTGTAAACTCGACAGTGTCCGTGCTGAGTCAGTGTAAACTCGATAGTGTCTGTGCTGAGTCAGTGTGCAAACTCGATAGTGTCTGTGCTGAGTCAGTGTGTAAACTCGATAGTGTCCGTGCTGAGTCAGTGTGTAAACTCGATAGTGTCGGTGCTGAGTCAGTGTGCAAACTCGATAGTGTCTGTGCTGAGTCAGTGTGTAAACTCGATAGTGTCCGTGCTGAGTCAGTGTAACCTCGATAGTGTCCGTGCTGAGTCAGTGTGTAAACTCGACAGTGTCTGTGCTGAGTCAGTGTGTAAACTCGAGAGTGTCCGTGCTGAGTCAGTGTGTAAACTAGGAAGGGTCCGTACAGAGTCAGTGTGTACACTCGATAGTGTCCGTGCTGAGTCAGTGTAAACTCGATAGTGTCCGTGCTGAGTCAGTGTGTAAACTCGATAGTGTCAGAGCTGAGTCAGTGTGTAAATTCGATAGTGTCTGTGCTGAGTCAGTGTAAACTCGATAGTGTCTGTGCTGAGTCAGTGTGTAAACTCGATAGTGGACGTGCTGAGTCAGTGTGTAAACTCGACAGTGTCCGTGCTGAGTCAGTGTAAACTCGATAGTGTCTGTGCTGAGTTAGTGTGCAAACACGATAGTGTCTGTGCTGAGTCAGTGTGTAAACTCGATAGTGTCCGTGCTGAGTCAGTGTGTAAACCCGATAGTGTCTGTGCTGAGTCAGTGTGTAAACTCGATAGTGTCCGTGCTGAGTCAGTGTAACCTCGATAGTGTCCGTGCTGAGTCAGTGTGTAAACTCGATAGTGTCTGTGCTGAGTCAGTGTGTAAACTCGAGAGTGTCCGTGCTGAGTCAGTGTGTAAACTAGGAAGGGTCCGTACAGAGTCAGTGTGTACACTCGATAGTGTCCGTGCTGAGTCAGTGTAAACTCGATAGTGTCCGTGCTGAGTCAGTGTGTAAACTCGATAGTGTCAGAGCTGAGTCAGTGTGTAAATTCGATAGTGTCTGTGCTGAGTCAGTGTAAACTCGATAGTGTCTGTGCTGAGTCAGTGTGTAATCTCGATAGTGTCCGTGCTGAGCCATTGTAAACTCGATAGTGTCCGTGCTGTGTCACTGTGTAAACTCGATAGTGTCCATGCTGAGTCAGTGTAAACTCGATAGTGTCCGTGCTGAGTCAGTGTGTAAACTCGATCGTGCCCGTGCTGAGTCAGTGTGTAAACTCGATAGTGTCCGTGCTGAGTCAGTGTGTAAACTCGAGAGTGTCTGTGCTGAGTCAGTGTGTAAACTCGATCGTGTCCGTGCTGAGTCAGTGTGTAAACTCGATAGTGTACGTGCTGAGTCAGTGTGTAAACTTGAGAGTGTCCGTGCTGAGTCAGTGTGTAAACTCGATAGTGTCCGTGCTGAGTCAGTGTGTAAACACGATGGTGTCCGTGCTGAGTCAGTGTGTAAACTCGATCGTGTCCGTGCTGAGTCAGTGTGAAAGCTCGATAGTGACTGTGCTGAGTCAGCGTAAACTCGATATTGTCCGTGCTGAGTCAGTGTAAAGTCGATCGTGTCCGTGCCGAGTCAGTGTTTGAACTCGACAGTGTCCGTGCTGTGTCATTGCAAACTCGATAGTGTCTGTGCTGATTCAGTGTGTAAACACGATAGTGTCCGTGCTGAGTCAGTGTGTAAACTCGATAGTGTCCGTGCTGAGTCAGTGTGTAAACTCGATAGTATCCGTGCTGAGTCAGTGTGTAAACACGATAGTGTCCGTGCTGAGTCAGTGTGTAAACTCGATAGTGTCCGTGGTGAGTCAGTGCAAACTCAATAGTCTCTGTGCTGAGTCAGTGTGTAAACTCGAGAGTGTCCGTGCTGAGTCAGTGTGTAAACTCGATAGTGTCCGTGCTGAGTCAGTGTGTAAACTCGAGAGTGTCCGTACTGAGTCAGTGTGTAAACTCGATAGTGTCCGTGCTGAGTCAGTGTGTAAACTCGATAGTGTCCGTGCTGAGTCACTGTAAACCCGATAGTGTCCGTGCTGTGTCAGTGTGTAAACTCGATAGTGTCCGTGATGAGTCAGTGTGTAAACTCGATAGTGTCCGTGCTGAGTCAGTGTAAACCCGATAGTGACTGTGCTGAGTCAGTGTGCAAACTCGATAGTGTCTGTGCTGAGTCAGTATGTAAACTCGATAGTGTCCGTGCTGAGTCAGTGTGTAAACTCGATAGTGTCTGTGCTGAGTCAGTGTGGAAACTCGATAGTGTCCGTGCTGAGTCAGTGTAACCTCGATAGTGTCCGTGCTGAGTCAGTGTGTAAACTCGATCGTGTCTGTGCTGAGTCAGTGTGTAAACTCGAGAGTGTCCGTGCTGAGTCAGTGTGTAAACTCGGAAGGGTCCGTGCTGAGTCAATGTAAACTCGATAGTGTCCGTGCTGAGTCAGTGTGTAAACTCGATAGTGTCTGTGCTGAGTCAGTGTGTAAACTCGAGAGTGTCCGTGCTGAGTCAGTGTGTAAACTAGGAAGGGTCCGTACAGAGTCAGTGTGTACACTCGATAGTGTCCGTGCTGAGTCAGTGTAAACTCGATAGTGTCCGTGCTGAGTCAGTGTGTAAACTCGATAGTGTCAGAGCTGAGTCAGTGTGTAAATTCGATAGTGTCTGTGCTGAGTCAGTGTAAACTCGATAGTGTCTGTGCTGAGTCAGTGTGTAAACTCGATAGTGGACGTGCTGAGTCAGTGTGTAAACTCGATAGTGTCCGTGCTGAGTCAGTGTGTAAACTCGACAGTGTCCGTGCTGAGTCAGTGTAAACTCGATAGTGTCTGTGCTGAGTCAGTGTGCAAACACGATAGTGTCTGTGCTGAGTCAGTGTGTAAACTCGATAGTGTCCGTGCTGAGTCAGTGTGTAAACTCGATAGTGTCTGTGCTGAGTCAGTGTGTAAACTCGATAGTGTCCGTGCTGAGTCAGTGTAACCTCGATAGTGTCCGTGCTGAGTCAGTGTGTAAACTCGATAGTGTCTGTGCTGAGTCAGTGTGTAAACTCGAGAGTGTCCGTGCTGAGTCAGTGTGTAAACTAGGAAGGGTCCGTACAGAGTCAGTGTGTACACTCGATAGTGTCCGTGCTGAGTCAGTGTAAACTCGATAGTGTCCGTGCTGAGTCAGTGTGTAAACTCGATAGTGTCAGAGCTGAGTCAGTGTGTAAATTCGATAGTGTCTGTGCTGAGTCAGTGTAAACTCGATAGTGTCTGTGCTGAGTCAGTGTGTAAACTCGATAGTGTCCGTGCTGAGCCATTGTAAATTCGATAGTGTCCGTGCTGTGTCACTGTGTAAACTCGATAGTGTCCGTGCTGAGTCAGTGTAAACTCGATAGTGTCCGTGCTGAGTCAGTGTGTAAACTCGATCGTGCCCGTGCTGAGTCAGTGTGTAAACTCGATAGTGTCCGTGCTGAGTCAGTGTGTAAACTCGAGAGTGTCTGTGCTGAGTCAGTGTGTAAACTCGATAGTGTCCGTGCTGAGTCAGTGTGTAAACTCGATAGTGTACGTGCTGAGTCAGTGTGTAAACTTGAGAGTGTCCGTGCTGAGTCAGTGTGTAAACTCGATAGTGTCCGTGCTGAGTCAGTGTGTAAACACGATGGTGTCCGTGCTGAGTCAGTGTGTAAACTCGATCGTGTCCGTGCTGAGTCAGTGTGAAAGCTTGATAGTGACTGTGCTGAGTCAGCGTAAACTCGATATTGTCCGTGCTGAGTCAGTGTAAAGTCGATCGTGTCCGTGCCGAGTCAGTGTTTGAACTCGACAGTGTCCGTGCTGTGTCATTGCAAACTCGATAGTGTCTGTGCTGATTCAGTGTGTAAACACGATAGTGTCCGTGCTGAGTCAGTGTGTAAACTCGATAGTATCCGTGCTGAGTCAGTGTGTAAACACGATAGTGTCCGTGCTGAGTCAGTGTGTAAACTCGATAGTGTCCGTGGTGAGTCAGTGCAAACTCAATAGTCTCTGTGCTGAGTCAGTGTGTAAACTCGAGAGTGTCCGTGCTGAGTCAGTGTGTAAACTCGATAGTGTCCGTGCTGAGTCAGTGTGTAAACTCGAGAGTGTCCGTACTGAGTCAGTGTGTAAACTCGATAGTGTCCGTGCTGAGTCAGTGTGTAAACTCGATAGTGTCCGTGCTGAGTCACTGTAAACCCGATAGTGTCCGTGCTGTGTCAGTGTGTAAACTCGATAGTGTCCGTGATGAGTCAGTGTGTAAACTCGATAGTGTCCGTGCTGAGTCAGTGTAAACTCGATAGTGTCTGTGCTGAGTCAGTGTGCAAACTCGATAGTGTCTGTGCTGAGTCAGTATGTAAACTCGATAGAGTCCGTGCTGAGTCAGTGTGTAAACTCGATAGTGTCTGTGCTGAGTCAGTGTGGAAACTCGATAGTGTCCGTGCTGAGTCAGTGTAACCTCGATAGTGTCCGTGCTGAGTCAGTGTGTAAACTCGATCGTGTCTGTGCTGAGTCAGTGTGTAAACTCGAGAGTGTCCGTGCTGAGTCAGTGTGTAAACTCGGAAGGGTCCGTGCTGAGTCAATGTAAACTCGATAGTGTCCGTGCTGAGTCAGTGTGTAAACTCAATAGTGTCAGAGCTGAGTCAGTGTGTAAATTCGATAGTGTCTGTGCTGAGTCAGTGTAAACTCGATAGTGTCTGTGCTGAGTCAGTGTGTAAACTCGATAGTGTACGTGCTGAGTCAGTGTGTAAACTCGCGAGTGTCTGTGCTGAGTCAGTGTGTAAACTCGATAGTGTCCGTGCTGAGTCAGTGTGTAAACTCGAAAGTGTCCATGCTTAGTCAGTGTAAACTCGATAGTGTCCGTTCTGAGTCAGTGTGTAAACTCGATAGTGTCTGTGCTGAGTCTGTGTAAACTCGAACGTGTCCATGCTGAGTCAGTGTAAACTCGATAGTGTCTGTGCTGAGTCAGTGTGTAAACTCGATAGTGTCCGTGCTGAGTCAGTGATAACTCGACAGTGTCCGTGCTGAGTCAGTGTAAACTCGATAGTGTCCGTGCTGAGTCAGTGTAAACTCGATCGTGTCCGTGCTGAGTCAGTGTAAACTCGATAGTGTCCGTGCTGAGTCAGTGTGTAAACTCGGAAGGGTCCGTGCTGAGTCAGTGTGTAAACTCGATAGTGTCCGTGCTGAGTCAGTGTGTAAACTCGGAAGGGTCCGTGCTGAGTCAATGTGTAATCTCGATAGTGTCCGTGCTGAGTCAGTGTAAACTCGACAGTGTCCGTGCTGAGTCAGTGTGTAAGCTCGATAGTGACTGTGCTAAGTCAGTGTAAACTCGATCGTGTCTGTGCTGAGTCAGTGTAAACTCGATCGTGTCCGTGCTGAGTCAGTGTGTAAACTCGATAGTGTCCGTGCTGAGCCATTGTAAACTCGATAGTGTCCGTGCTGTGTCACTGTGTAAACTCGATAGTGTCCGTGCTGAGTCAGTGTAAACTCGATAGTGTCCGTGCTGAGTCAGTGTGTAAACTCGATCGTGCCCGTGCTGAGTCAGTGTGTAAACACGATAGTGTCAGAGCTGAGTCAGTGTGTAAATTCGATAGTGTCTGTGCTGAGTCAGTGTGTAAATTCGATCGTGTCCGTGCTGAGTCAGTGTCTAAACTCGACAGTGTCCGTGCTGAGTCAGTGTGTGAACTCGATTGTGTCCGTGCTGAGTCAGTGTAAACTCGGAAGTGTCCTTGCTGAGTCAGTGTGTAAACTCGATAGTGTCCGTGCTGAGTCTGTATAAACTCGAAAGTGTCCATGCTGAGTCAGTGTAAACTCGATAGTGTCCGTGCTGAGTCAGTGTGTAAACTCGATAGTGTCCGTGCTGAGTCACTGTAAACCCGATAGTGTCCGTGCTGTGTCAGTGTGTAAACTCGATAGTGTCCGTGATGAGTCAGTGTGTAAACTCGATAGTGTCCGTGCTGAGTCAGTGTAAACTCGATAGTGTCTGTGCTGAGTCAGTGTGCAAACTCGATAGTGTCTGTGCTGAGTCAGTATGTAAACTCGATAGTGTCCGTGCTGAGTCAGTGTGTAAACTCGATAGTGTCTGTGCTGAGTCAGTGTGGAAACTCGATAGTGTCCGTGCTGAGTCAGTGTAACCTCGATAGTGTCCGTGCTGAGTCAGTGTGTAAACTCGATCGTGTCTGTGCTGAGTCAGTGTGTAAACTCGAGAGTGTCCGTGCTGAGTCAGTGTGTAAACTCGGAAGGGTCCGTGCTGAGTCAATGTAAACTCGATAGTGTCCGTGCTGAGTCAGTGTGTAAACTCGATAGTGTCAGAGCTGAGTCAGTGTGTAAATTCGATAGTGTCTGTGCTGAGTCAGTGTGTAAACTCGATAATGTACGTGCTGAGTCAGTGTGTAAACTCGAGAGTGTCTGTGCTGAGTCAGTGTGTAAACTCGATAGTGTCCGTGCTGAGTCAGTGTGTAAACTCGAAAGTGTCCATGCTTAGTCAGTGTAAACTCGATAGTGTCCGTTCTGAGTCAGTGTGTAAACTCGATAGTGTCTGTGCTGAGTCTGTGTAAACTCGAAAGTGTCCATGCTGAGTCAGTGTAAACTCGATAGTGTCTGTGCTGAGTCAGTGTGTAAACTCGATAGTGTCCGTGCTGAGTCAGTGTAAACTCGACAGTGTCCGTGCTGAGTCAGTGTAAACTCGATAGTGTCTGTGCTGAGTCAGTGTAAACTCGACAGTGTCCGTGCTGAGTCAGTGTAAACTCGATCGTGTCCGTGCTGAGTCAGTGTAAACTCGATAGTGTCCGTGCTGAGTCAGTGTGTAAACTCGGAAGGGTCCGTGCTGAGTCAGTGTGTAAACTCGATAGTGTCCGTGCTGAGTCAGTGTGTAAACTCGGAAGGGTCCGTGCTGAGTCAATGTGTAATCTCGATAGTGTCCGTGCTGAGTCAGTGTAAACTCGACAGTGTCCGTGCTGAGTCAGTGTGTAAGCTCGATAGTGACTGTGCTAAGTCAGTGTAAACTCGATCGTGTCCGTGCCGAGTCAGTGGAAACTCGATAGTGTCCGTGCTGAGTCAGTGTGTAAACTCGATAGTGTCCGTGCTGAGCCATTGTAAACTCGATAGTGTCTGTGCTGTGTCACTGTGTAAACTCGATAGTGTCCGTGCTGAGTCAGTGTAAACTCGATAGTGTCCGTGCTGAGTCAGTGTGTAAACTCGATCGTGCCCGTGCTGAGTCAGTGTGTAAACACGATAGTGTCAGAGCTGAGTCAGTGTGTAAATTCGATAGTGTCTGTGCTGAGTCAGTGTGTAAATTCGATCGTGTCCGTGCTGAGTCAGTGTGTAAACTCGACAGTGTCCGTGCTGAGTCAGTGTGTGAACTCGATTGTGTCCGTGCTGAGTCAGTGTAAACTCGGAAGTGTCCTTGCTGAGTCAGTGTGTAAACTCGATAGTGTCTGTGCTGAGTCTGTGTAAACTCGATATTGTCCGTGCTGAGTCAGTGTAAAGTCGATCGTGTCCGTGCCGAGTCAGTGTTTGAACTCGACAGTGTCCGTGCTGTGTCATTGCAAACTCGATAGTGTCTGTGCTGATTCAGTGTGTAAACACGATAGTGTCCGTGCTGAGTCAGTGTGTAAACTCGATAGTGTCCGTGCTGAGTCAGTGTGTAAACTCGATAGTATCCGTGCTGAGTCAGTGTGTAAACACGATAGTGTCCGTGCTGAGTCAGTGTGTAAACTCGATAGTGTCCGTGGTGAGTCAGTGCAAACTCAATAGTCTCTGTGCTGAGTCAGTGTGTAAACTCGAGAGTGTCCGTGCTGAGTCAGTGTGTAAACTCGATAGTGTCCGTGCTGAGTCAGTGTGTAAACTCGAGAGTGTCCGTACTGAGTCAGTGTGTAAACTCGATAGTGTCCGTGCTGAGTCAGTGTGTAAACTCGATAGTGTCCGTGCTGAGTCACTGTAAACCCGATAGTGTCCGTGCTGTGTCAGTGTGTAAACTCGATAGTGTCCGTGATGAGTCAGTGTGTAAACTCGATAGTGTCCGTGCTGAGTCAGTGTAAACCCGATAGTGACTGTGCTGAGTCAGTGTGCAAACTCGATAGTGTCTGTGCTGAGTCAGTATGTAAACTCGATAGTGTCCGTGCTGAGTCAGTGTGTAAACTCGATAGTGTCTGTGCTGAGTCAGTGTGGAAACTCGATAGTGTCCGTGCTGAGTCAGTGTAACCTCGATAGTGTCCGTGCTGAGTCAGTGTGTAAACTCGATCGTGTCTGTGCTGAGTCAGTGTGTAAACTCGAGAGTGTCCGTGCTGAGTCAGTGTGTAAACTCGGAAGGGTCCGTGCTGAGTCAATGTAAACTCGATAGTGTCCGTGCTGAGTCAGTGTGTAAACTCGATAGTGTCTGTGCTGAGTCAGTGTGTAAACTCGAGAGTGTCCGTGCTGAGTCAGTGTGTAAACTAGGAAGGGTCCGTACAGAGTCAGTGTGTACACTCGATAGTGTCCGTGCTGAGTCAGTGTAAACTCGATAGTGTCCGTGCTGAGTCAGTGTGTAAACTCGATAGTGTCAGAGCTGAGTCAGTGTGTAAATTCGATAGTGTCTGTGCTGAGTCAGTGTAAACTCGATAGTGTCTGTGCTGAGTCAGTGTGTAAACTCGATAGTGGACGTGCTGAGTCAGTGTGTAAACTCGATAGTGTCCGTGCTGAGTCAGTGTGTAAACTCGACAGTGTCCGTGCTGAGTCAGTGTAAACTCGATAGTGTCTGTGCTGAGTCAGTGTGCAAACACGATAGTGTCTGTGCTGAGTCAGTGTGTAAACTCGATAGTGTCCGTGCTGAGTCAGTGTGTAAACTCGATAGTGTCTGTGCTGAGTCAGTGTGTAAACTCGATAGTGTCCGTGCTGAGTCAGTGTAACCTCGATAGTGTCCGTGCTGAGTCAGTGTGTAAACTCGATAGTGTCTGTGCTGAGTCAGTGTGTAAACTCGAGAGTGTCCGTGCTGAGTCAGTGTGTAAACTAGGAAGGGTCCGTACAGAGTCAGTGTGTACACTCGATAGTGTCCGTGCTGAGTCAGTGTAAACTCGATAGTGTCCGTGCTGAGTCAGTGTGTAAACTCGATAGTGTCAGAGCTGAGTCAGTGTGTAAATTCGATAGTGTCTGTGCTGAGTCAGTGTAAACTCGATAGTGTCTGTGCTGAGTCAGTGTGTAAACTCGATAGTGTCCGTGCTGAGCCATTGTAAATTCGATAGTGTCCGTGCTGTGTCACTGTGTAAACTCGATAGTGTCCGTGCTGAGTCAGTGTAAACTCGATAGTGTCCGTGCTGAGTCAGTGTGTAAACTCGATCGTGCCCGTGCTGAGTCAGTGTGTAAACTCGATAGTGTCCGTGCTGAGTCAGTGTGTAAACTCGAGAGTGTCTGTGCTGAGTCAGTGTGTAAACTCGATAGTGTCCGTGCTGAGTCAGTGTGTAAACTCGATAGTGTACGTGCTGAGTCAGTGTGTAAACTTGAGAGTGTCCGTGCTGAGTCAGTGTGTAAACTCGATAGTGTCCGTGCTGAGTCAGTGTGTAAACACGATGGTGTCCGTGCTGAGTCAGTGTGTAAACTCGATCGTGTCCGTGCTGAGTCAGTGTGAAAGCTTGATAGTGACTGTGCTGAGTCAGCGTAAACTCGATATTGTCCGTGCTGAGTCAGTGTAAAGTCGATCGTGTCCGTGCCGAGTCAGTGTTTGAACTCGACAGTGTCCGTGCTGTGTCATTGCAAACTCGATAGTGTCTGTGCTGATTCAGTGTGTAAACACGATAGTGTCCGTGCTGAGTCAGTGTGTAAACTCGATAGTATCCGTGCTGAGTCAGTGTGTAAACACGATAGTGTCCGTGCTGAGTCAGTGTGTAAACTCGATAGTGTCCGTGGTGAGTCAGTGCAAACTCAATAGTCTCTGTGCTGAGTCAGTGTGTAAACTCGAGAGTGTCCGTGCTGAGTCAGTGTGTAAACTCGATAGTGTCCGTGCTGAGTCAGTGTGTAAACTCGAGAGTGTCCGTACTGAGTCAGTGTGTAAACTCGATAGTGTCCGTGCTGAGTCAGTGTGTAAACTCGATAGTGTCCGTGCTGAGTCACTGTAAACCCGATAGTGTCCGTGCTGTGTCAGTGTGTAAACTCGATAGTGTCCGTGATGAGTCAGTGTGTAAACTCGATAGTGTCCGTGCTGAGTCAGTGTAAACTCGATAGTGTCTGTGCTGAGTCAGTGTGCAAACTCGATAGTGTCTGTGCTGAGTCAGTATGTAAACTCGATAGAGTCCGTGCTGAGTCAGTGTGTAAACTCGATAGTGTCTGTGCTGAGTCAGTGTGGAAACTCGATAGTGTCCGTGCTGAGTCAGTGTAACCTCGATAGTGTCCGTGCTGAGTCAGTGTGTAAACTCGATCGTGTCTGTGCTGAGTCAGTGTGTAAACTCGAGAGTGTCCGTGCTGAGTCAGTGTGTAAACTCGGAAGGGTCCGTGCTGAGTCAATGTAAACTCGATAGTGTCCGTGCTGAGTCAGTGTGTAAACTCAATAGTGTCAGAGCTGAGTCAGTGTGTAAATTCGATAGTGTCTGTGCTGAGTCAGTGTAAACTCGATAGTGTCTGTGCTGAGTCAGTGTGTAAACTCGATAGTGTACGTGCTGAGTCAGTGTGTAAACTCGCGAGTGTCTGTGCTGAGTCAGTGTGTAAACTCGATAGTGTCCGTGCTGAGTCAGTGTGTAAACTCGAAAGTGTCCATGCTTAGTCAGTGTAAACTCGATAGTGTCCGTTCTGAGTCAGTGTGTAAACTCGATAGTGTCTGTGCTGAGTCTGTGTAAACTCGAACGTGTCCATGCTGAGTCAGTGTAAACTCGATAGTGTCTGTGCTGAGTCAGTGTGTAAACTCGATAGTGTCCGTGCTGAGTCAGTGATAACTCGACAGTGTCCGTGCTGAGTCAGTGTAAACTCGATAGTGTCCGTGCTGAGTCAGTGTAAACTCGATCGTGTCCGTGCTGAGTCAGTGTAAACTCGATAGTGTCCGTGCTGAGTCAGTGTGTAAACTCGGAAGGGTCCGTGCTGAGTCAGTGTGTAAACTCGATAGTGTCCGTGCTGAGTCAGTGTGTAAACTCGGAAGGGTCCGTGCTGAGTCAATGTGTAATCTCGATAGTGTCCGTGCTGAGTCAGTGTAAACTCGACAGTGTCCGTGCTGAGTCAGTGTGTAAGCTCGATAGTGACTGTGCTAAGTCAGTGTAAACTCGATCGTGTCTGTGCTGAGTCAGTGTAAACTCGATCGTGTCCGTGCTGAGTCAGTGTGTAAACTCGATAGTGTCCGTGCTGAGCCATTGTAAACTCGATAGTGTCCGTGCTGTGTCACTGTGTAAACTCGATAGTGTCCGTGCTGAGTCAGTGTAAACTCGATAGTGTCCGTGCTGAGTCAGTGTGTAAACTCGATCGTGCCCGTGCTGAGTCAGTGTGTAAACACGATAGTGTCAGAGCTGAGTCAGTGTGTAAATTCGATAGTGTCTGTGCTGAGTCAGTGTGTAAATTCGATCGTGTCCGTGCTGAGTCAGTGTCTAAACTCGACAGTGTCCGTGCTGAGTCAGTGTGTGAACTCGATTGTGTCCGTGCTGAGTCAGTGTAAACTCGGAAGTGTCCTTGCTGAGTCAGTGTGTAAACTCGATAGTGTCCGTGCTGAGTCTGTATAAACTCGAAAGTGTCCATGCTGAGTCAGTGTAAACTCGATAGTGTCCGTGCTGAGTCAGTGTGTAAACTCGATAGTGTCCGTGCTGAGTCACTGTAAACCCGATAGTGTCCGTGCTGTGTCAGTGTGTAAACTCGATAGTGTCCGTGATGAGTCAGTGTGTAAACTCGATAGTGTCCGTGCTGAGTCAGTGTAAACTCGATAGTGTCTGTGCTGAGTCAGTGTGCAAACTCGATAGTGTCTGTGCTGAGTCAGTATGTAAACTCGATAGTGTCCGTGCTGAGTCAGTGTGTAAACTCGATAGTGTCTGTGCTGAGTCAGTGTGGAAACTCGATAGTGTCCGTGCTGAGTCAGTGTAACCTCGATAGTGTCCGTGCTGAGTCAGTGTGTAAACTCGATCGTGTCTGTGCTGAGTCAGTGTGTAAACTCGAGAGTGTCCGTGCTGAGTCAGTGTGTAAACTCGGAAGGGTCCGTGCTGAGTCAATGTAAACTCGATAGTGTCCGTGCTGAGTCAGTGTGTAAACTCGATAGTGTCAGAGCTGAGTCAGTGTGTAAATTCGATAGTGTCTGTGCTGAGTCAGTGTGTAAACTCGATAATGTACGTGCTGAGTCAGTGTGTAAACTCGAGAGTGTCTGTGCTGAGTCAGTGTGTAAACTCGATAGTGTCCGTGCTGAGTCAGTGTGTAAACTCGAAAGTGTCCATGCTTAGTCAGTGTAAACTCGATAGTGTCCGTTCTGAGTCAGTGTGTAAACTCGATAGTGTCTGTGCTGAGTCTGTGTAAACTCGAAAGTGTCCATGCTGAGTCAGTGTAAACTCGATAGTGTCTGTGCTGAGTCAGTGTGTAAACTCGATAGTGTCCGTGCTGAGTCAGTGTAAACTCGACAGTGTCCGTGCTGAGTCAGTGTAAACTCGATAGTGTCTGTGCTGAGTCAGTGTAAACTCGACAGTGTCCGTGCTGAGTCAGTGTAAACTCGATCGTGTCCGTGCTGAGTCAGTGTAAACTCGATAGTGTCCGTGCTGAGTCAGTGTGTAAACTCGGAAGGGTCCGTGCTGAGTCAGTGTGTAAACTCGATAGTGTCCGTGCTGAGTCAGTGTGTAAACTCGGAAGGGTCCGTGCTGAGTCAATGTGTAATCTCGATAGTGTCCGTGCTGAGTCAGTGTAAACTCGACAGTGTCCGTGCTGAGTCAGTGTGTAAGCTCGATAGTGACTGTGCTAAGTCAGTGTAAACTCGATCGTGTCCGTGCCGAGTCAGTGGAAACTCGATAGTGTCCGTGCTGAGTCAGTGTGTAAACTCGATAGTGTCCGTGCTGAGCCATTGTAAACTCGATAGTGTCTGTGCTGTGTCACTGTGTAAACTCGATAGTGTCCGTGCTGAGTCAGTGTAAACTCGATAGTGTCCGTGCTGAGTCAGTGTGTAAACTCGATCGTGCCCGTGCTGAGTCAGTGTGTAAACACGATAGTGTCAGAGCTGAGTCAGTGTGTAAATTCGATAGTGTCTGTGCTGAGTCAGTGTGTAAATTCGATCGTGTCCGTGCTGAGTCAGTGTGTAAACTCGACAGTGTCCGTGCTGAGTCAGTGTGTGAACTCGATTGTGTCCGTGCTGAGTCAGTGTAAACTCGGAAGTGTCCTTGCTGAGTCAGTGTGTAAACTCGATAGTGTCTGTGCTGAGTCTGTGTAAACTCGAAAGTGTCCATGCTGAGTCAGTGTAAACTCGATAGTGTCTGTGCTGAGTCAGTTTGTAAACTCGATAGTGTCCGTGCTGAGTCAGTGTAAACTCGATAGTGTCCGTGCTGAGTCAGTGTAAACTCGATCGTGTCCGTGCTGAGTCAGTGTGGAAACTCGGAAGGGTCCGTGCTGAGTCAGTGTGTAAACTCGATAGTGTCCGTGCTGAGTCAGTGTGTAAACTCGATCGTGTCCGTGCTGTGTCAGTGTGAAAACTCGGAAGGGTCCGTGCTGAGTCAGTGTGTAAACTCGATAGTGTCCGTGCTGAGTCAGTGTGTAAACTCGATAGTGTCCGCGCTGAGTCAGTGTAAACTCGACAGTGTCCGTGCTGAGTCAGTGTGTAAACTCGATAGTCTCTGTGCTGAGTCAGTGTGTAAACTCGATAGTGTCCGTGCCGAGCCATTGTAAACTCGACAGTGTCCGTGATGAGTCAGTGTGTAAACTCGATAGTGTCCGTGCTGAGTCAGTGTGTAAACTCGATCGTGCCCGTGCTGAGTCAGTGTGTAAACTCGAAGGTGTCCGTGCTGAGTCAGTGTGTAAACTCGAGAGTGTCTGTGCTGAGTCAGTGTGTAAACTCGAGAGTGTCTGTGCTGAGTCAGTGTGTAAACTCGAGAGTGTCCGTACTGAGTCAGTGTGCAAACTCGATAGTCTCTGTGCTGAGTCAGTGTAAACTCGATAGTGTCCGTGCTCAGTCAGTGTAAACTCGACAGTATCCGTGCTGAGTCAGTGTGTAAACTCGATAGTGTCTGTGCTGAGTCAGTGTGTAAACTCGATTGTGGACGTGCTGAGTCAGTGTGTAAACTCGATAGTGTCCGTGCTGAGTCAGTGTGTAAACTCGACAGTGTCCGTGCTGAGTCAATGTAAACTCGATAGTGTCTGAGCTGAGTCAGTGTGCAAACTCGATAGTGTCTGTGCTGAGTCAGTGTGTAAACTCGATAGTGTCCGTGCTGAGTCAGTGTGTAAACTCGATAGTGTCTGTGCTGAGTCAGTGTGTAAACTCGATAGTGTCCGTGCTGAGTCAGTGTAACCTCGATAGTGTCCGTGCTGAGTCAGTGTGTAAACTCGATAGTGTCTGTGCTGAGTCAGTGTGTAAACTCGAGAGTGTCCGTGCTGAGTCAGTGTGTAAACTCGATAGTGTCCGTGCTGAGTCAGTGTGTAAACTAGGAAGGGTCCGTACAGAGTCAGTTTGTACACTCGATCGTGTCCGTGCTGAGTCAGTGGAAACTCGATACTGTCCGTGCTGAGTCAGTGTGTAAACTCGATAGTGTCAGAGCTGAGTCAGTGTGTAA
This sequence comes from Mustelus asterias, assembly GCF_964213995.1. NCBI lineage: Eukaryota > Metazoa > Chordata > Chondrichthyes > Carcharhiniformes > Triakidae > Mustelus > Mustelus asterias. The sequence continues at coordinate 59,369,374 of NC_135811.1, forward strand.
ATTCTATAGTGTCTGTGCTGAGTCAGTGTAAACTCGATAGTGTCTGTGCTGAGTCAGTGTGTAAACTCGATAGTGTCCGTGCTGAGCCATTGTAAACTCGATAGTGTCCGTGCTGTGTCACTGTGTAAACTCGATAGTGTCCGTGCTGAGTCAGTGTAAACTCGATAGTGTCCGTGCTGAGTCAGTGTTTAAACTCGATAGTGTCCGTGCTGAGTCAGTGTGTAAACTCGAGAGTGTCTGTGCTGAGTCAGTGTGTAAACTCGATAGTGTCCGTGCTGGGTCAGTGTGTAAAATCGATAGTGGACGTGCTGAGTCAGTGTGTAAACTTGAGAGTGTCCGTGCTGAGTCAGTGTGTAAACTCGATAGTGTCCGTGCTGAGTCAGTGTGTAAACTCGATAGTGTCCGTGCTGAGTCAGTGTGTAAACACGATGGTGTCCGTGCTGAGTCAGTGTGTAAACTCGATCGTGTCCGTGCTGAGTCAGTGTAAACTCGATAGTGTCCGTGCTGAGTCAGTGTGTAAACTCGATCGTGTCCGTGCTGAGTCAGTGTAAACTCGATAGTGTCCGTGCTGAGTCAGTGTGTAAACTCGATCGTGCCCGTGCTGAGTCAGTGTGTAAACTCGATAGTGTCCGTGCTGAGTCAGTGTGTA